>NW_017729022.1:83303957-83315501 GCF_001723915.1 Gavialis gangeticus
CATACCTGTGTGTTTGTGCTTTATATGTAGAAGTGATTGCATAATAGCTCAAAATGTAGTCTTACTCTTGTATAGTGTGTGGGGTGTGCAGCGCTGTTGGGGGGTATGGGTGGGTGGGTGGATGTGGAGTTTGTGGGGAGCTGTGGATGTATGCGTGTGTGGTATTTGTGGGATGTATGATTGTGTCTGGAGGAGGGTGTGGCTGTGGGGTTTGCAGGAAGGGTTGCAAGGGGGGAGCCAGCTGGGCACTTGCTGCCCCAAGCCTCATGGCTGCGTTTGCGCTCTGGCAGCTTCTGCTGCCGCCAGGAGGCCGGGGGCTACCACGGAAGCGCCTGCCAGGCTTGGGGGGCAGTGTGGGGGGGCGTTCTGGAGCCACTGGGGGTGGCACGAGTCAGTGGCCTGGAACATGGGAAGCCCAAGGAGGTGCTGCAGAACTTGCATCGTGCGCCTGAGGCTTGGGGTAGCAAAGGCTTGGCTGCCCCACCCCCACAGGTGGCCTGGGGGTTGCCACCACCCCGGGGGGATGGCCCAGCCCCCCCACACCCTGCAGGGGCCCCGCAGCCTAACAGCAGCTTGCCCCCCGGCTCTGGGACAGGCAGGGAGGCTGCGCCAGGAGCCAGAGCAGAGCAGCAGCTGTTTTTCTGCTTTAGAAGCTCCTACAGCTTTGAGGCAGCCAGGGGCCCCAGGGAAGCTCCTGTCTGGCCCTGGCAGCAGTGCGGAAGGCCACCTGAGGCCACGGATGGCGGCACTTGGCTCAAGACACGGGAAGTCCAGGAATGCGGCAGAGAAGTTGCGTCTTGTGCCTGAGGCTTGGGATGGCAACAGCCTGGCTGCCGCCACCCTGGGGGGAAGGCCTGGTCCCCCCCACCCCACAGGGGCCCAGTGGCCTGGCAGCAGCTTGCCTCCCAGACCCAGGACGGGTGGGAGGCTGAGCCAGGAGCCAGATCGGAGCCACAGCTGCTTTTCCCTCTGAAAGCTCCTGCCGCCTCTCTGAGCTTTGCGCGCCCTGGGCCAGGATCCTGCCAGGTCATGCCACCACTGGCAGCCTCGGGAGGTGACCCCTGGGGTTGGCTAGGAGCTTCCCCAGCGTCCCTGGGCTCCTCACAGTTGCAGGAACTTCTGGAGCAGAAAAGCAGCTGCAGCTCCACGCCCGCTCCTGGCACAGCCTCCCCACCCATCCTGGGGCCAGGAAGCAAGCTGCCACTGGGCCCCTGCAAGGCAGGGGGGTCCAGGACTTCCCCTTGGGGCAGCAGCACCCACCAGAGACTCCCACAGGTGGCATCCAGGCTGTTGCTTCTCCAAGCCTCAGGCGCAGGATGGAAGTTCCCCACCACCTCCCCATACCACGTCCCCACTGGGTCATGCCGCCCCCAGCAGCCCCAGGTGGCCCCCGTGCTGCCCCTGGCCGGACAGGGGGGTTGGGAGCCAGCGACAGCCAGGCAGTCCCCTAGGCCAGTGCTGGCAGGAGCCCAGGGTGCAGCTGCCTGGGCTCCATGGAGCCAGGCTGGGCTCCCCAGCAGGGAGAGGGGAGCTGCCCCACTCTGGGCCCTGCCAGCGCTGGCTCCTGCGTGCCCCCTCACTCCCAGCCCCCCCCCAGCCCTGTGGCCAGATGGGGACCAGTGTGCCTCCTCAAGCTTCCCGCTCCAGCTCAGGCGGGAACAGCCACATGGTCCTGGGCTGGGGCAGGGCGGGCCCTGCTCTTCCAGAGTCCTGGCTTCCGCTGGATCCTAACGCCCCTGGCTCCTGTCACTCTTGACTGGAGCCAGAAGCAAATAAATATTAATTTTTAAAAAATTTCTCAGGGCCCTGCAGGCCAGATAGAATGGCCTCGCCCGTGGGCTGTATTTTGCCCACCCCTGAATTAGATTCTATACCTGGAAAATTTTAACAATTTCATAAATTTCCTATATACAGAATCTAAATATTCTGTATATTTAGGGGGATCATCTTATATTCAGGGTCATCTTATACTCAAGCAAATACAGTATATAATGCATCTTTTCTATCTCAGTTCTTCATGATGAGATGATACTTTCTGTATGCCAGTGGTGCCCAACTTTTTTGCTCCATGGGCCAGATTTGGTTCAGGCCTAGACTCAGCTGCATGGGACTTTTTTGGCAGCAAGGGAGGGGCTGTGATGTTAATTACAACCACTCCCTTGCTGCCAAATTTCCCGGCCCATGGGGAGTCCCGCAGACCACAGCCATAACTCTGCAGGCTTAGCAACTCTGCTGCATGTTATGGGAACATAAAGGTAAGGAAAACAGAATCTAAATGCAGCCAGCTTGCATTGATCTATCCATAACAGGTTCTAAACTGAGAACATGTTGATGAGAACAGGGACAATTTAGAAGTTAAGATACAACTGGAGAGCTTACCGAGATAAATCAAAATAAAACAGGCATGGACTACAACACAGAGGAGTAATTTGTTTGTCAAAGCAACAGTATCTGGAGAAGAACCTAATTCTTAGGAATTCCCTGTGTTAACCACAAGGTCACATTTGCATTAGAAGTAGTTATAAACATGTAAAAGCTGTCACCATTTTTCTTCACAAGACTGCAAAATTCCACATAATTTTCAGTCCTAAATATTTAACTAATGTGCAAGGTCTAGGGTCAATTACACAGTGATTCATACCTCCTCCTCTGGCATCAGCTTTCGCCTGCCATCCTTTACAGGAAAACCACTCCCAAAGTCCTTGGATGAGATATCAGCTCCATATTCCACAATGACATCCTCCTCAATGCTGCTCACCAGTCGCCAGAACTCCTTCTCTACCAGCTCAGTAGGAACCATCTAAAAAGACAAAGGTATTATTAAAGTGCAAACCAATTCATCCAGCCTACTACAAATCTACCAGCAAAACAAAGAGAATATGAAATAGATGTGTCCAGATGCCAGCAAGCTAAATCGCCTGTTACCCAATTTCAAATTAACAGTGTCCCTTTAAATTAAGTCAGGAGATTTCCAAAAGAAACTCAGTCAGATGATATACATCTTTTTCCCCAATAAGAGATCACAACGAATTGGGATATACTCACATGGACTGGCATATTGAAGTAATCAGACTTGAAATTATCTGCCATTTCACCAAAACTCTGGAGAGTGTACTCCCTCACAGCTTGCTCGAATCCAAAGGCCTCACGTGGCTTGTTACATTCCTAGGAGAAGCAATCTAAGTTATCACTCACTGCAGCGAATCATGCCAAGCAGACTTTTTCCTACTGGAATATACTAGTATATGTTTCTCTGCCAAACGAACACACAAACTATTGCTTTCAAGTGGTTTCTCCAGACAATATGGTTCTTGCCACACTGGAAATTGAGCAATTAACAACTGGGAAACCAAACCAAAGTGTTCAGTAACAATGTCACACAGATCCACTGCACTCCTAAGGGCTACACCTCAACACCTGCTACAACAGGCATCAGGGTGAGAAGGAGGAGAAAGAAGATAGGGAGGCCACACTTCAGCTATGAGGATTTTATGCAAGGTCCTGACATTAAGACAAGCATCTACAGCAGAGCCACTTGGCACAGATCCCACAGCTGCTTTTATCTTAGTAAATCAGCAGCTGCTTTGGCTGCAAGAGGGAAAATTTATGTGGGGAGAAGAAGGAAGAGGGTGTTACCAGATAATTGCCTTTAACTAGTTTTAGATTATCTAGATAATAATGAGCTGTTCACTTAGCATGCACAGCTTCAGAGCAGCTTCTTTCCTTGTCTTGCACCAAAAGGATGGGCAACAAGAAACTCTGTCTTATCTTCACTGCTTCACCCTGCTTATTTCTATGATGCTTCTGCCAGCACATCTTGAGCCCTACATTTACATGTACAGAAACAGGTCTGAACTGGTAAGCATGTGGACAAATTGAAGGCTGGCTATTTTTATGGATGTACGGAATGTAAGGCAGGAAGGGACCTCAGTCAGGGAGCCCCTGCTTTAAGGCAGAAGCAAGTATAACAGCTAGACCATCACTGACAAATGTTTGTCTAGCCTATTCCTAAAGGCTTCCTAATGTCTAGAGTTCCAAAACCTCTCTCAGTAACCTGGTCTAATTTTTTAAGACACAGAAAGTTTGTCCTAACAGCTCATCTGATTTTCCTTTCCTGTAATTTAATTGCTTCATTTTCTGTCCTCAGTCAGTGTTCTCTTTATAACCACCTTTTCCATATTTGAGGGCATTAAGCTTTCCCTCAGACTTCTCACATCTAGAAAACCACCAAACCCAATTATATTAATGTTTCCTCAATGGCCATTTATCTTTGTTGCACTCCTCTGGTCTTTGTAATTTGTCTACATCTTTCCTAAAGTGTGGTACCCAAAACTCAACACAATACTCCAGCCGGCAACACATCATCCATGTTATTAACATAAATACTGAACGGCACCAAACCCAGGGTAAACCTCTTCTGATCACATCTGATCCATTCGCTAGTTTGAAAGCAAATCATTAACAACATCATTGGGGTATAATTTTTTACACCAGCTGCACACTCATTTGCAGTAGCTTCTATACTGTTTTCCTTAGTTTACTTATGAAACTACCATAAATAAACCACCATGTGGTAGAACTGTGTCAAAAGCCTTACCAAAGTCAAACGACATCACATCTCCTGCTTGCCCCCCCTACTCTCTACACTAGTTACCCTGTCAAATGGAATTTAAACAGACTTGTCAGTAACAAAATCACATCAAACCAATGCTGGCTGTTTCTCATTACCATATTATTTTCTAAGAGCCTACATTTTAGTTCTTTAATAATTTGTTTTAATATTCTTTCTAGATAATGCAGTTTGGAAAATTGTTTTTTTAATTCCCTAAGTTCATCCTAACCACCCCTTTTGGAAGACACATACTTCGTAGAAAACCTTTTTTGATTTTAAAGTTGTTAAAGGTTCCTGGATGCACCTCTACAGGTCTCATATGCTGTCTCTTTCCTCCACATGGGGACAGTCTGCTGTTGTGCATTTAATATGATCTCTTTGAACCTGCCTGCTCTCCTGAATTCCTTCATCTGAGACCCTGCCTATTAAAGTCTGGCTTCGTGAAGTTCACTGCTGTTATTCTGCTGCTCTCAACTTCTTTCAAAAATCAGGAATTATGTCATTTCGCAACCACTTTTACCCAAGCTCCCTTCCATCTACAGATCCTCAACCTCTCATATTTACCTGAATCAAAGATAACTCTGAATTTAAGATGACCCTCCAATAATGAGATTCTATACATAGAAAAATTATAAATCTGTTATAATTTTCCATGTATAGAATCCAATTATTGGAGGGTTGCTTTTAAATCATCTCCCCCCACACTGCTGCAGAGGAGCGGGCAGCGGAGGGATCAAACAGCTTGCCTCTTGCTTGTGCCTGCTCCTCTTGCTTCTTCCCCCCAACCTGTGCTCCCCCTTCCTCCTAGCCTCTCTGCTTGACCCCTCCCTCCTTCCCTGCTAGCCTCTGCTCCCTGCTTCCCTCCTCCCCTTATCTTCACACCACACCAACAGGCTCCCTGTTCTAGCCTGGAGCACTGAGCATGGCCCCAGCCCAGCCCAGCCCCATAGCAGCTGTGTAGGTTACATGTTGCTACTACGGAATGGGATGGGGCTGTGCTCAGTGCTCCAGGCTGCAGCATGCATGAAGTTTGCCAATGTGAAGCAAGTGTAGGGGGAGGGGCAGTCAGGGGAACAAGGCTGCTGGGTTAGGGGTGAGATGGTAAGGTGGGGAAGCAGGGGAAGGCAGCAGCTGTGGCTACTGCCCCAACCCCAGGTAGGGGCTGAAGCCAAAGCCACAGCAGCTGCATACCCCCCCATTCACATACAAGTCTAAGATGAGGGATTTTTCCCCTGCTCCCTCCCCCATGTTAAATAGGGGGAAACAGTCTTAAAATCAAGCAAATATGGTATTCCTCCCTGTTAGTCAGAATCAAATCTAAAATATTGTCCCCTTTAAATTACTTCCTTTACCACTCAAACATAGAAGTTCAAGAACTTTCTGGACAGATTACTTTTTCAGTAAATATTCATGTAGTTAAAAGGCCCTGTTGTGACCAGATCCTGTCTTTTGGATGCTTTTGTTGGTTGCTGGTGTCATGCCTTGTCACCAGCTCTTTCTGATTTAGTGGTCTATTATACTCATGTTATGGCATCACCCCTGTTCTTTTCCCCATTCATCTCCATCCAAGCACTTGGCAGGTCTGCCGTTTGCCTTTTTCTTATTATAATTGCTCAAGGTCAATGCCAGGGCTTCATAAAGGTCATCTGCCCACAAAGTTTTAGATGTCATGTATGTGAATGCAACACAGTCTGGAGCAGACACACTTGTACTAAACAGCAGCTTTGTTTTATTAGGGAAAAAAAAGACTGCTGAGGGCACGCAGCAAATTCAGTTCACACTGTGGTAATATCCCCAGATAGACACAAAACTAAACATTCTCCTGCAGTGGCAAGAGCAAGAAAGCTGAAATATCGTGGTATACTGTTCTCTTCAATATCATTCAAGGATGAGGCAAATTTGAGTAGGTCTGGGACTGTACCTCAGCAACACACTTTGGGCACCTCCAATCACCTTTGGGCACATCAGGCAAAGGGGGAATCAGGCAGAATGTGTGGTAGCTGTCATCACAACCATCACAGAGTAGCAGTCTGTCCTCATTGTTTCCTCGGCCACAAAACAAGCAAACGTATAGATCAACCTGCAGGAAAAAAAAAAAGAGCCCAGTCAAAACCAGCCTCTAGCATCCAACAGCAGTCATGCTAAAGTCTTACTATACATATAGCAAAGTATACACTGAAGAAATCTGATACTTGTACACTATGTAATCTCTACACCCCACTGAGAACGCACAAACCATCATCAGGCTTCTGCTTCCCAGGACCAATACATCTGTGACTAAAAGCACACAAGATGATGGGGAGTGAAAAAACTCCCACCCAATCTAGCTCTAGAAGGAAAAAGAACATCAATAAAGCATCACCAGGGCAGAAACCAACTTGAAGCAACAATTAATTTACATCAATTTTACATTCTGGTGATGACCTTCTCTCTCTGGGCCCCAATGATTCATAGAAATTAGGGCCTGGAAGGGACCTCACGAGATCATCAGGTCCAGCCCGCCCACTCTAAGGCAGGAAAGACTGCTGGGGTCAGATGACCCCAGCAAGGTATGTGTCTAGTTGTCTTGTAAAGATCTCCAGTGAAGGTGACTGTACCACCTGAGGGGGAGTATGTTTCAGACTCCGGACACATGAACCATAAAGTAGTTTTTCCTTATGTCTAATCTGAAGCAATCTTCTACCAAGTTTATGACCATTATTCCTGTCTTCCCCTGGGATGCCTTGGTGAACAGATGTTCTCCTAGCCCCTGAAGTTGATCCCTTATATACTTAAAGGCTACCACCAAGTCCCCCGTGAGTCTTCTCTTTTCCAGGCTGAACAGTCCCATGTCCTTTAGCCTCTCCTCGTATGGTCTGCTTTCCAGACCTCTAATCATTTGTGGCCCTCCTTTGGACTTTTTCCAGCTTCTCTACGTCTCTCTTGAAGTGTGGTGCCCAGAACTGGATGCAGTACTCCAGCTGCAGCCTCACCAAGGCTTAGTAGAGAGGTAGGATGACATCCTTAGTCTTGCTTGTAATGCATCAGTTGCTGCATGCCAGAGCGTTGTTTATTTCGCTGGCTACAGAATTGCACTGGTGGCTCATGTTCATTTTGTGGTCGATCATGACCCCTAGATTGTGGTGCTGGCTAGTGTAACACCACCAACCCTATAAGTAGGTTGTGAATCATTTCTCCACAGATGGAGCACTTTACAGTTCTCAGTGTTAAACATCATCAGGTTTAGATCTGCCCACTTTATATGCTGAAGGCTAACTCTAAGTACATTCCTATGGGGAATGACACTACAAGAGAACCTCCATAACTAACTCAGAAGAAGGCACTGCGGCAGTGCAAACTGTGATTGCATTTGAATTGGTTATCAAAATCAGGGACAAGAACAAGCCACAGCAGGAACAACATAGCAAATTTCAACCTGAGAATGCTACATGTACAGTAGGGGTATGCGGAACGGACCATAGTTGATTCAGATTTGGCCCAAATCGGGAACAGTGATCAGATTTGTTGATTCGGATCACTGTCCCAATTCAATTCAACCGAATCCGAATCTGATGATACGATGCTGATTCAGAAAATTAGTGATTCAGCCATAGACACAGCTTTAAATGATTTTTCTACATACCTAGGAGGTACCAGGCACAGCTTGTGAATGCTGCAATGGTGGGGCAGATGGAGCATCCCACAGGAACTCAGTGCCACCCCCCCACCCTCCTGGCTCGGCTATCAGCCACAGGGGGACCCCAGGTGCCCCCACCCCACCCCCAACCCAGTCACTGAGCTGGAAGGGTGCTGGGTGGGGCTCTCCAGCACGCTCCCCAGCAGACCAGTTCTTCTGGTCCACTTACGGGTCTGCTGCCAAGCACCCTGGGGAGCCCACCACACTCCTGTGGAATGCTCCATCCGCCCCAGCATTGCAGCATTCATGAGTCACCTGCTACCCTGAAGTACACAGAAAAAACATTTAAACCTGTGTGTGTGTCCGAATGGCTGAATCTTTCCAAATCTCTCCAAATCAATTCAGAGGGTTCCCATTCGATTCCGAGAGATTAAAAGGTCTTCTGATTCAATTCAGACGTGGAGATTCAGCCACCAAATTAGGCCAGATCTCCACCAAACTGAATCAGGGAGTGAAGCTTCGCACAACCATAATGTACAGGCACAAACCCCTCTCTCTTCTCTTTCACTAATCTAGGCCAGGGGTGGGCAAAATACGTCCCATCCAGCCCACCAGGCCATTCTATCTGGCCTGAGGGGACCCTAAAAAATTTAGATAATTAATATTTATCTTCCCCTGGGTCCTGTCAAAGATGACAGGAGCCAGGGACAGTAGAACCCAGGCAAAGCTCCAGCAGGCTCCTGCAACAGGAGGGCCTGCCCAGCTCCACGCCCCTCCACCCACAGACTTCAGGCCTGGGACTGTGAAGCTGCTCGTGGCTGCACCAGCACAGGAAATTCAGGTAAGAAGCAGGGCATGGGGAGGCAGGGGAGGACCACAGGGATCACCCGTCCTCAGGGCTGGGCCAGCTCCTGCTGAGACCCACGGTCTGGCCATGCAGCCTGGAGCTGGTGGGTGGGCGGGAAAGCGGCGGTGGGGGGGAGTGGAAGTGAGCAGGAGCGTGCGGCTTGTGTCAGTGTCCTGGGGCCAACACTAGCAGGGCCCAAAGCAGGGCAGTAGGAGCGCAGGGCATGTGCTGGCAGGGGTCTCTGCAGCCAGGCTGTGCTGCACCAGCAGGGAGAGGGGGGAGCTGGCTCAGCTCCATAGAGCCCGTGCTGGCCAGGACCCTGCACTCCTGCCACCCTGCTCTGGGCCCCGCCCTGCACTCCCACCCGGCTGTCGCTGGCTCCCACGCGCCCATTCACTCCCAATGCCCCTGCCCCAGCCCCACGGTACGGGCAGGGGGTAGCACACAGCCCCAACCCCAAGCTTGCCCATGGGGAACGACCTGACCTGGTGCTCAGCGCGGGGGAAAAGTGGCCTCCCCACCTCATGGTTGGTGCTTCCTGCTACAGCCGCTCGCAGCCTCCATAAAGCTGTCTTGCCTCTCCACTGCATCACCGTCGCCCCATGGGGCAGAGATGGCAATGGAGAGAAGGCACAGGAAGCCCCACGCGGGCTTTAAGTGGCTGCAGCATGGGGCACCAGCCGTGGGAAAGGGAAGTGGATGCTTTTCCCGCCCCCCCGTGCTGAGCACCCGCTTGTTCCCCAGAAGCTGCTACTCGGCACAGAGGAAAGCAGCCCCCCCACTTGCCGCCACTCGGCAGTGTTTGCTGCAGCCACCCGCCCAGAGTCCACACCATGCTAGGCTGCTGCTGCCACACCTCAGCCCCAACAGATCAAGCCTGGAGCAGGGCCCAGGCTAGCAGCAGCAGCAGGGAATGAGCTGGTGCTCACTGCAGGGGAAAAGCGGCCACTCCCCTTCCCCGTGGCTGGCACCCTGTGCTGCAGCTGCTCAGAGCCCACGTGGGGCTGCTTGTGCCTGCTCTCTGTTGCCACCATTGCCCCATGGGGTGATGGGGATGTGGTGGAGAGGCAGGACAGCCCCGCTCAGGCTGCAAAGGTGGGAGGCACTTTTCTCCCATGCTGAGCACCAGCTCATTCCTCGCAGGCGAGGGTGGGATCAGGACTGCACGTGGCTCCCCACTTGTACAGCGGGGCTGGGGTGGGGGCACCAGTAGTGAACGGGAGCACGGGAGCCAGCAGCAGCTGGGTGGGTGTGGGACGTGTGCCACTGTCCTGGGACCAGCGCCAGCAGGGCCCAGAGCAGGGCAGTAGGAGCATGGGGTCCCAGCCAGCAGGGGCTCTTATGGAGCTGGGCCAGTTCCCCCCTCTCCCTGCTGATGTAGCCTAGCCCAGCTCAACAGACCCCTGCCAGCCCAAGCCCCATACTCCTAGTTTCATAGTTGGTAGGGTCGGAAGGGACCTGAGCAGATCATCAAGTCTGCCCCCTGGCCACTCTGCCCAGCCACTCTGCACTACATGGCTCCCATACCCACATCCATACCCACACACACACATCCCCACAACCCCCCATATGCAATCACTTCTGAATATAAACCACAAACGCCCACAAAACAGGACAAAAACATTTTTAAAATTAAATTAAAATATATTATTATGGGTGTTTGATTTTTAGTATGTAATTTGGTCCCCCCCCAAGATGGCAAACCCTCTTTCCCAAAGGAGTACTTCCAGGGGAAAGGGGAAGGACTTCCTGTGGCAAAGGTCAGAGGTTAGGAGTGAAACTCCCAGTCCCAAGATGGTGACCAGGGGGCGAGGCACCTGCCATGGGGAGGGCCTACCCATGCACCCATCGACAGCTTGCCAAAACTCAGTAAGTGGCCCTCTGCCTAAAATAATTGCCTGCCCCTGATCTAGGCAATGAACGCACAAATACAAGGATTCCAAGTAGTAGTGTAAAAGTGTCAAAATCCATGCCCAGGAACACATCCTGATCTACTGTCAGCCCAAGGTCGTTTCCCAAGGAGCAGAAAACCACCATCCAGGATGCATCTCAGTGACCAAGGACTAACTAAGCAATCAAAGTCACAAGTTTCCTTTTCCTATAGGCCTGATATGACAGGACAGCCCTAATGTTAACATTTAAACTAAGGACTCTTCCTAAAAATACTGTCAAGTTGTTTTCATATCATTACTCTAAAATTTCACATAACTACTCAATAACATTTGAAATGAGGATATCTAGCCCATGATACTCATCTATTACATTTGATAGCCCATTTAAAACTAACATTGAATTGTATTACTTATTACTTACCCCATATTCTCCCATTGTTCCCCAGCCCAAACTGTGGATCTTTCTATTATGCAGGCCAAAAGCATTAGTCAGGTCACTAGTTTAAAAAAAGTCACTGAGTGCACCAGCATATTAAGTTCTTTTCATTTCACTTTCAGGGTGGCTGGGCACACATGT
>NW_017729022.1:83320501-83331703 GCF_001723915.1 Gavialis gangeticus
ATTATGCAGGCCAAAAGCATTAGTCAGGTCACTAGTTTAAAAAAAGTCACTGAGTGCACCAGCATATTAAGTTCTTTTCATTTCACTTTCAGGGTGGCTGGGTACACATGTCATAAACTTGAAGCATCTCATTCTATTTAAGTACGCTCTCTCCTAGCAGTTCAGCCTTGCACTCTTCCTTAAAACACTATATTATCTATTGAAATGGTCAAGCGATCAATTCCAAAGAAGCCAACAAATCTCCAAACCATGTCATAACACTGGTTCTCATGGATTACCATGTCTAGGCTGTGTTTCAAACTACCTACCATATTTACTGAAATCCAAGACAACTTCAAGTTTAAAATGACCAACCCCCCACCCCAATAATTAGATTTCTACATGGGAAATTATAAATTTGTTACGGTTTTCCATATATAGAATCTAATTATTGGAGGGCAATCTTAAATTCACCCCCCACCCCCAACTGCTGCAATGGGGAAAGCAGCAACTGAGGGCAGCAAGCAACCTGACCTCCAACCACCTGCCCCACCCCTTGGCTACATCCCCTCTGCCCCCCGCTACCCATCTCCACATCCTCTAACCACTTTCCTCCCTACCTCTCTTCCACTGCTTAACCTATGCAACGGCTCTGCCTCCAGCTCCAGCCTAACTGGAGCCCTGGGGCCAACAGAAGCTCTGGCCCATGGCCTGAGTTGAAGCCAGAGGCAGAGTCACAGTAGCTCCCCTTCTGCCATGCAGTCTCCCCCACATTCGTCATCCTGACACTCTCTCTCACCCCACATGGTCTCCCTCATCGCACAAACTATCTTGGCCCCAACCCGACAGCAGGGGCAATGGCATCTTCAGCCTTGGTACAACCCAGCACTTGAATCCTAGATGAAGCTATTCCCCACTCCCCTTTCCCCCAGTGTTGAATGAGAAAAAAATTCTTCACCTTGGATTCAAATACACATGGTGTTTTTGTTGTAAGAATTTCTAAAAGTATAACGGGTCCCCCACCACAAACACACAATTTTATTTTTAACATGGGAAAAATGTTCTGTTTCCTTCAAGTTACTTAATGGAAGTCAGTCATACTTTATAAAAAAAAAAAAAAAAAAAAACTGACATGGAAAAAGCCCTGCATAAAAAGCACCATCCAAAAAAGTCATATTTTCAGGACTGACATGGGTGAAAAAAAAAAAAAAAAACTAACAGGGAAAAAGCCCGGCATAAAAAGCACCACCCAAAAAAGTCATATTTTCAGGACTGACATGGGTGAAAAAAAAAAAAAAAAACTAACAGGGAAAAAGCCCGGCATAAAAAGCACCACCCAAAAAAGTCATATTTTCAGGACTGACATGGGTGAAAAAAAAAAAAAAAAACTAACAGGGAAAAAGCCCGGCATAAAAAGCACCACCCAAAAAAGTCATATTTTCAGGACTGACATGGGTAAAAAAAAATGATTATAATTCCTGGGGGATGCCGGATAACAGAGCTTTTACTGTACCAATGAAACCCAAGTTTTTTTAGGTTTTTAATTCAGGCAAGCTCAAGCCTATTCATACTAGCATGGTTGTCTGCTTTCAAGCATCCATCTATTGCTGCAAATTTGCAGTTTGTGCCTCTTATAATTTATCCCAGGAGGCATTTTACCATCTAAAAGATTATTAGCGTTTCTGCTAAAGGCAGTTTTTGCCCTCAATGACTAAAGTCTCAATTAGTCGCAATACACTTTGGAAATATTTTCTGAAGCTAAGAAAAAAATAATGCATTTTACATACTCAGCATGCTGCTTTGAACAGTCTCTAAGCCTTATTTTTTCTAATATGTTAGAAGTACAAATCCCTATTCAGCAGTGTAGTACACGAGCCAAGTGCAGCAGGTTAAAAACAAGGCCTTGAGTTCTCCAAGAACATAAAAGCAACTAGATACCTGTTTTCCTATATTCAACTATCAGAAAGCTATACAGATTTTATATCTTTCCTTGAAAGCTTTCCTTTATGTTTTATCTGGACAGCTTACAAAATAAGAAGTTAAAACTCAAAATGGCAAATTTTAGAGAAAGATAATCCTCTGGTTTCTGTAATTGATACTATCTTGGTACTTATATGGCGTTCCCACTTAGCACAGGATCAGAACACCTCTGAATATTCCCATAATGCCACAGAACCAGGCCCCAGGTTCTGGCCCCGGCACCCTCTGGGACAGAAGCTATGCCACTACTGCTTATCCATTTTTTGCAGAGCATATTAAATGCAAGGTATACAAAAGCCACTGGGAGCAGGGGCTGGAGAGGAAGCCAGATCCAGGGCCCCTACACTCCAGGGTGGTATGCCTCTCACTGAAGGGCTCTTCCCTCTGGCTTGTTCTTTTCCTGCCCTCACATCTTCCCCTCTTGGCTGTTCACTGGGATAGCTTCAAGAGGGTCCTCTAAGCAATGTCTGGCCTAGGGAGGGCCAACCTTTTTGGCAGGTGTGCCACAGGCCCACACCCACCCTGAGTGATATTCCAATCCCCTTCCCCTGCCTGATCTGTTTCTTTGCTTTCTACTCTGTTCCCTGCCCTGTACTCCCTGCCTGATCTCCTGCTCTGCCTCCTGCTTCCTGCCCTGTTTTGCTGCCTGTCCCCTTCTGGATCTGCCACTGTGCTACACACAGATGCTGCCCATGCCAGTTGTAGCACTCTTGTCAGAGGCTGCCACCTCCAGCCTAACCCATTGCTGGCAGTTAAAGCACTTTGCTGGAAGGCAGAAGATGAAGGTTTGAAGCCAACTCCGAACAAGATAGATCTAAGTGTGGGTCTGAGTTACTGAGCTAAAAAAATCAAATCAAATCAAACCAAATGGGCAGGGTTTCCTCCACCTGAATTAAACAGTTCCTAGGCACAGTTTTTTTCCAACCACACTAACACAGTTAATGAACCTACCCACACAATCCTATTCTACCACAGACCATGTAAGGCCATACTAGAGACTCCTGAGCATAATCAAAAGGGAAACACAGGGCAAATATAGTAATGTCACTGAAAACTGAACCAAAAAAAAAATACTGTGCAAGTGTAAAAAATGGCACTTAAGTGCAACTTCTGTGTTCAATTATAGTCATTTAAGGCACACGAAGGTAAAATAGCTGAGTTTCCTACGCTTGCCTACTTAAGAGCAAAGGAATTAAACTTACAAAGTTGACAGAGAGTGTCCCTTTGCGTTGCCTCATCTGCATACCAAAGGCTTCTGACCTGGTGCCTTTGCGTCTTCGAGTCACCTCATCTTGGAGCAAAGAGAGTGTCATGTAATTAAACAGCACAAAGATCATGTAATATCCTGCCTCTAGCAGCAAAGACTATCCAATGCTTCCACGAAAAACAAGAATGGGTTGCTGCACCTGGATAATTAGCACCAAAGCAGTGTAACTGAGGAAGGGTAAAACGTCTGTTGCTGATCTTAACAAGTGATCCAGTTACCCCATGAAACATATTGCAATACTCTCAAACCACGTGCTCAGCAAAAATGAATGCTCTTAAAATTCACGCACCACTTTTCTAATCCAGTTCATTTGCAATTAATTTGTGCAGCAGCTGCTTAATGCTCACGTTTAACCATATAAAGAACTAAATCAATATCAAGACATACGAACAATCCTACAGAACCAGTTAGGTATCCTGGGTTTCATTATCCTTCTCAAAAAAAAAAAGTTTTAACTTCCTTTACCCTGTTACAGTTGCCCCACTTTAATCTCTTCCCACTTGTGTCTGGAGACAGCAGAGATTTGTTTCAAAGGACTGTTTCAGACTAACTAGTCCTTCCCATCTTACAACAGCAACAGAGACTTACTTACCTTCCTTATCTTTTGATCCCAATGCCAATCCCATCATCTTGGGTCCAGCTCCAAAGATCTGCAGCTTCTTCAGTTCAGTATTTCTACTCATTTCCCCCGTCTCTGTCTGCAAATAAAAAAATAGCAAGTCAGGATAAACAGTTTTCTTTCTGGTCTCCCCTCTTTAACGTCTACTTATACCTCTAAACCCTTCCTTCTTTGCATGTCCCCAATCATATCCCTAGCAATGTGAATCATCAATAGGTAGAAGGCATGATTTTCCTTCCCCACACTTGGTATCTAGATGCAAGAATGAGAATCAGATGAAACAGAGATGAGAATTCCTGTTTCATTCCTCCAAATGAATATATCCATTTAGTATTGCAAAGAGCTTTACTAAAGATTGATTTAGGATTATAATGTTAGACTAATTTGAATTCCACCAAAAATTACCAATGCAGTATTTTCTAAAGCCACTATTAAACAGGAGGTTCAACTTTTATACATTGTTTCTAGAGTGTCTATCACCTACTTCCTTGAGCAAATAAAGGGATACTCTGTTTACCAGGGAGCCACTCAGCCATAAGCTGAAGGAGAGTAGATTTAGATTGGTGTGGTGGAAGGGGCGTGAGGGAAGATCAATGTCCCCTGTGGTGAGGGAGGGGGTAGGGGCAGGCACTGCCCAGGCAAGGGGGGCATGGGGGCACTGCAGCTGGGTAGGGGGAGCAGCTCCTTCTACTGCTTGCACCCTGCGAGGGCACAGGGGAGGAGTGTGCCCTCCAGAGCTGTGCGGGGCAGGCTGCAGCCAGCACCGTGCGGGGCTCTTCTTGGCAGGGCTGGGCTCGGAGCAGGCAGCGGAGGCACTGGGAGGATGCTGCATCCATCCCAAATTTTGCTGCTGCTCCGCTCCCAGAATCACCATCGCCAGCCGCTCCGCACTGCTCTGGCTCAATGCCCTGCCTCCACCCACACACTGGGAAAAGCCAGGCTGGCAGCAGCGGCGCTAGGAGCAGAGCAGCAGCAAAATCTGGAGTGGATACAGCATCCTCCCAGCATTGCCAGTGCCCGCTCTGAGTCCAGCCCCCACAAAGAGCCCTGTGCAGCACCAGTTGCAGCCCACCCTGACCCACCTTGCGCAGATCCAGGGGGCATACGCAGCAGCAGGAGCCAACTCCCCCACATGCCCATCCCACCTGGAGAGCGCCTGCCCCTCCCTCACCACAAGGGGCATTGATCAACTCGCCCCATGCACCTTCCTTCCCCCTCCCTTCTACCACACTGGACTAAACAGCTGGAGGCAGCTCTGCATACTGCCAGCTCTGCTCCTCACTGCATTGCAGCTGCGCACAGTACAAGCATTTATCGGCCAAATTATCAGCCCCATTGGGCCGATATCTGATATAGTAAATTTTCTTTAGATCGGTACCAATCAGATATCAGTACGATGTATCGATGCACCTCTAGGTCTTACCCATTCATTCCTGATGATGGCCCATCACTGATCCCCTCCTACTTCCTCAACTTTGTTTTATGCATCATTGCCAAAACTCTAAAAACTGTGACAGGATTCTAGGTGCCCCTTTTATCTACCAAGCCTCTCAACCACCTTGTGACTTTCCATACTGCCTCTCTAATGTTGCAAAGTTTTTCAGGCACTTGCCACTAAATTTTTTTCAGTCAGGACCCATCACTCCTGCAAAATGTTCAAAAAAGTCAGTCCATTAAGATAGCAAATACTTATTTAAAAAGTTTTAAAAAATCCATGATACCATGCAGTTATGTTCATTAAGCATTAACTCAGGGGTACTCAACCCCTAGCCTGTGGGACAGGTCCAGCCTGCCTGCACTTTGTCATCCAGCCTTTGGAGTTCCCCACAGATCTGTGTACAGCTGCAATGAAACTATGAAGAGGACTGTCATGTATTCAGTTCAATCACTGGCTTTTCTGGCTGCCAAAATAAACTGAATACTTAAGCCTCATTTGCTAGCCACCATCATTCATTTCAATAGTACTCTTGTCCAAATGTCTCCCTTCTATTTAATTATTTGTTTAAGGATCGTTTATATATGCATCATATTGATATTCAGCATAGGATATTTAACTGTCTTCTGTTTGTATTCCCATCTGCATAAATAATTTATACTGTGCTGGTGTTCCAACTAGTGACAGCAATTCCTCCCATTGTAAAGAGATACAATCAACTTGAACTTTTTTTAAAAAGTTCTCTTTTATTAAATCCATCCTGATATTAAGTCCTGATTTTTTAAAGTTTATTGCCTACATTTAAGGATTTGCTGTTCACCTTCTTTGTTCATAAAAGGAAAGCAAGGAGTCAATGGATCAATTATAATGGGAAACTGGGTATATTCACTATGCAGAAGACTCATTTATGAAGTACACAAAAAAATTATTCTGCTATATTAGGTTACTTAAGTATAACAACATTTAGACATATTACAATCAAAGCTAATACTAATTTTACCTGAAAGTTGTTTTCTAAACACAATTTACTCACTCTGAGTTGATTACTGCAAACAAATAAAATGAAACTTAAAAGATTTTCCTAGTGTCAGATTACATTCCCGAACCCAGTACAATCCTGTTTCACATTACGGTTTATTAATACTTCCTGCAACGCTGCCCCTTCCATTACTGTAATCCAAGATGATCTTCAATTCTACTTGAAAAATGAATTTGAATATTATAGCCTTTATTAAAATACAAACATACCTTCAAGCATTAGTTTTGCAATTCTGTAACAGAGCAAGCTTATGACTAGACTTATAAACCCATACTACTTTTCTGATTCCACCATACTTCTAAGTGAGCATAACTTAAAAAAAAGTATAACCACTTTCACATAATCTATGCCACTAATGCCCTTCAATACTTTGTGAATAATGCCTTTGCTTCCATCTCCAAGAGATAACAAAAAGTGATGTGCCTAACCACCTTCACCAAGTAAGCACTCTAGCACAAAAATGAATGGTGACCACAGATAGAACTGCGACATATTACACACACCACTGTCACACACTGTATACCTTTAGGAAGAGATTCTATTTTAATAATTCAGGTGACACTTGTGTTTTTGCACATGCCAGCACACAACCTTCTTATCCCTACCTAGAACATTTGAGAGCTTACAAGCAAGTTTAATAGACTTTTCTATTTCCTCCGCTCTCCCACAATTGTTAAATGAGATAAGGGGGGGGAGGAGGGGGCAAGGGTTTCCTTCATATGGGTGTGGTGGCGACACGTAACCACAGGCTTTCAAAGGGGCAAGGGCAAGCTCCACGGGTCCCAAAACCCAGAAACAGACCCCCCACGGGGAGAACTTACCTGCTGCCGGCCCATGAGCACAGGAGCCGGACCGTGGCCACAGCCACGCGAGCCGTCGTTATGCCAGCTGTTTTAATCGGTTGTTCCCTGCGCGGGGAAGAGCTGGACCAATTGCGGCGGCCGGTACAAAAGCCCCAACAGACCCCGGGCAAGGGAGGAGCCAGAGGGAGAGAAAGTAGGTGGACAGCACACCAGATGTGCTGAGGCTTCTACAGGGAAGAGGAGCGGCACTGCCAGAACAGCAGTGGAGAGCACAGCAGGGGAAATCCACAAGCCCCCTGCCGGAGGCAGAGCAGGGGAAGCACTTCAGCCCCCTGCCGGAGGCAGAGCAGGGGAAGCACCTTCAGCCCCAGGTAGGAGGCGGGGGGAAAGGAGGCAGCTCCCCATCCTTCTCCTCCCCAGGAGAATATTTCTTCTGAGGGAAAACAGGAAAAGGAAAAGAAAAGAGAGAAAAAAACAAAGTGACAGAGCAAGAAGATTGGGGCCTCAACACCAGAGGGACAAGAGCTGACTGAGCCCTCAGACGTGGGTCCGCCACCTGGAGCAGGCAGAGAGCAAGCTTGCAAAGCCGAAACCACCATCACACCACCACCTATCCAGCTGGCGAGTGGACAGGATGTAGGGGAGGCGGCGCCCCATGAAACATCACGCCAAACAATCGTGAGTACTGCCTTGTTGGGAAGCCCTCCCAGAAAGATCTCCACTGAACCCCCCTCTCTTGATAACTTAACATCAAAGTCGTGGCAGGCGAGTTGAGGGGAGGGGCTACATGCCCAACAGGCTGTGCCACCCATAAGGCCCCAGCAATCACAATGGGACAACAGTATAACATGATCAAATTATGGTTCTACAGAAATAGTGCCTTATCCTTATAAGGTGACCTTTATAAAGCTGAGGGAAAAAAGAACCCCGCACAATATTTTTGTAACTATTGATCCAGGCAGCGTCCAAGGTTATAAGCAAAAATTCTTACATTTGTACTTGTGCCCGCCTAACTTCATGGAGCCTCTCCCGTGAGGCCCTGAAGCACACCCTAGGGGTATGTCACGCAGATGGCTCCAGTTGTTATGACGCAGTATCACGTTCTCCGTAGGGAATACCCCGGTCTTGGGGGCCTGCCACGTCTTGGGTGTTCTGTTCAGTAGTAGGCCTTCCCCTTCCTTCATGGGGAACACGCCGGACATCGACACTAGAGATCATTCTTGGGGCTCCACCTACGCTACACACCAGTCATGCACCAGCCTATCAGTGCGGCCAAATGATGGTTGATTCAGCTCCGCCTTGTTGTGGTACCCCCCTCCCTCTCTGGCCCTCAGTGCTCACAAGTCTTTCTTCCCACCACCCAGGTTTGCCCAGGCGGTGCAATGACCTCACTGGTGCGCCTACCCTATCTGCACTGGGCTCTTCTGAGTGGCCCTGGCTTGCTCACCCTTGGCATCTGCCAAGGGGTGGGGGGCTGGTTTCAAGGTAACTAAAATATAACTAAAGAACCAAAATTCCAGGGAGGGGCCTCTGCCCACTCCCATTCACGCATCCTGCGTTTGCCGGCTTTGCTATCTCTCGGCGTTCTCCTCCTGACTGACTCCCTCACCGTCCAGGGTGGTGTGGCCCTTTAAATCAGGCCTTGGACCCTCTGGCTGGGTCCCTCTTCAGCCCCTCCTTGGCCATGTCTGGGGTTTTCATTTGGCTCAGTGGTCCCACAGCTGTCCCCCTGCTGCCTTCCCGTTCCCAGCTTTTATCCCTGCCGTATGGTGTTCCTCAATGACATCATCGGGGCGCACCAGCCCCAGTCGCAGAGAAAAGAAGCTGATGAATTTTATGGGCACTCTGCCCCTCTGGGACTCATTCAGCCCAGCTGTGCCTGTGGGCGGTAAGTATGCCCTGTTATCAGGGCTTTTCTTCTTGGCATCGTGGCAGGTCGTCTCCATTGCGACCCATGCCAACAGAGGGGTCTCCCACTCCTTTCTTATTGTCCCTCTGGGACAGTATTATTTTATGCAACTACCTACACTTTTTTATAGTAGGTATCATTGTTTCCATGTACGGCTAGATTCTACTCTAAGAATCTTCTACACTGCACTGCAAAAAGGAGAGGAAGGTTTGCAAAACATGAAAACGACATAAAACCCTTAAAAAAACTGTATGGGAACTCAGGGCAGATGTATTACCCAGGTCTGCTTTAAAGTGTTTAAAAAAATTCTCTCCAGAATTTGAGGTTAGTGTCCCTTCAATAGCATCTTTTTTTTTTTTTTAATGTCATTATGATTTTTTTCACTATCCTTATTTTTCAGAATTTATAAGTGGCTTGGTAAATTTATCATCCAAATCACTGAGGAGCCCAGGCTGTATCCTGATGGTTTTGGCTTTTTAAGCACTCGCCTACCTGATCTACACTTGCGGATTACAATGGACAGCAAGATGAATACGAGCCAATAGTGTGCCCTTATTGCCAAGAAAGTTAACAGCATACAAGGCTGCATTAGTAGAAGTGTTGCCAGCAGATCGAGGGAAGTAATTATTCCCCTCTATACAGCATTGGTGAGGCAAAATCTGGAGTACTGTAACCAGTTTTTGCCCCCCCCCCAACTACAGAAAGGATGTGGCCAGCTGGAGAAAATCCCCAGCCCAGCAGAGAGCAATGAAAATGATAGGACCTGGGGAACAGGGCTTCAAAAGAGAGGCTGAGGGAACTGGGATTATTTAGTCTAGCAAAGAGAAGACAGAGGGGATTTAATAACAGCCTCCAGCTATCTGAAGGGTGGTTACAGAGAGGACATAGCTAGATTGTTCTCAGTGGCAGCAGATAATAGAAGGAGCAATGGTCTCAAGTTGCAGCAAGGGAACTTTAGGTTAGATATCAGGAAAAAAAATCTCTCTAAGAAGGTAACTAAAGCACTGGAACAAGCTACCCAGAGAGGTTATGGAATCTCCATCCTTGGAGGTTTATAAGACCCAGATGGACAAAGCCTAGGCTAGGATGATATAGTTGACAATGGTCCTGGTTTGAGCAGGGGCTTGGATTAGATGACCTCCTGAAGTCCCTTCCAACCCTAATAATGATCTTTAAAAAAAAGTAGGTCTTTCCTAATTACTTAATTTACCAAAAAGTTTGAACAGAAAATGTACCTAAACTGTTTTTCAATTAACTTAATCCCTCTCATTCAGAGTGACCCACCTTCCCTCAACCTATTTTTCTCTCCACAAAATATGTAACACCATTTTTATTTTCTAGTATTAATTCTGCTTCTTCATTACCATCCTCTTTTTCTTGAAAATTGTTAATTGCTTGTCTTTCCCACCATAGCCAATAGTAGTAAAGGGAAAATGAGCCTGACTAGTTGCTCGCAAAAAAAGGCATCCTTTTTTTCCTTCTGTTTTACTTCAGGGAACTTGTTGTCAGTTGCAATTTAATTAACTATCCAAAGACTTCCAAGCCTTCTTTAACTAGAGGATTGTAATTCTTTCTTCTCTGGCAACTTCTCTCCAATACCTCAAAAAAAATGGACCTCCTGAAAAACAGCACTCTTGTACTACCGCATTCTATAAGCCGTTTCTTAGGTTTACTTCATATGCTTTTGGTCACTGGATCCACACTCTTTTCCATTGATCTCACATTTGTAGCTAGCTTATTATTTCAGGACACTTTTTTAAAAAGAATTGTTTCCTATTTAGAAACTCTGTTTAGATGCAGTCCACCAGTATCAGCTATACCTTCTACCTGCATTTAGGATTACTGTAGTACACCCTACATACAGCTAACTAAGAGCATGAGCCAGGAAAGAATACGGTGACTTTTAGCAGGCCTGTGCAAAGCGGCTAATATTTGTTTCAGATTCGGATTCAGCCAATTCAGGGGACAGTGATTCGATTCAGCGATTCAAATCACAGTCCTGAATCAAGTCAGCTGAATCCGATTTGGAAATTCTGATGCTGCCAAATCTCCGAATCAGCCAGGCCCATCCCCATCCCCTGCCTGGCCCTGTTCCCAGCACTTTGACAACAAAAAAAGCCCAGACTCACTGGGTGCTGCTAGGACTGGGGGGGGGGCCAGGTGAGATCCTG
>NW_017729022.1:83332358-83332992 GCF_001723915.1 Gavialis gangeticus
GGAAACCCCCCCCCCCCCCCCGCAGCACCTGGTGAGTTGGGCTTATTTTTAAAACACCAGAAGCTGGGGCGGCCAAGGCAGCCATGGGGGGGAGAGGAGGGGGGAGCTGGGGGAGCAGGCGGAGGTCGGAGGAGGTGGGGCTGGGGAAGCAGGCAGGGGATGGGGCCTGGAAGGGGTCCCTCCACGGTCCTCTCCCCACCCCTTACTTACCAGCTCTCTGCTGCAGTGGGCGGGGACTGTCCGAATTGTTGAAGCTCTCCGAATCTTTTCCAAAGATTCAGAGAGCTTCGCATCGATTCGGACATTTTTACTGATCCCCTGATTCGATTTGGATTTGGAGATTTAGCCACCGAATCAAGCCGAATCTCCTCTGAACTGAATCAGCACCTGAAGCTTCACACACCCTAACTTTTAGTTACTGTACATTCACATGTGAGGCATTATTACTTGTGCTCTGAAGGGTATCCGATTGACTTCTGGTATAAATCTAAATTTTACGCTATGAAGACTTACATATCTTGAGGCCTGACTGCGATAGAAATTATTCTGCTTCAATTTCTGTGGTAGTGCTTCTTTGAAGTCTGCAACATTCTGTAAAATCCTTTGATTTGGGACAGTAGGGGGGGAGGTTCTC
>NW_017729022.1:83333037-83333638 GCF_001723915.1 Gavialis gangeticus
GAGCCAGGAAAGAATACGGTGACTTTTAGCAGGCCTGTGCAAAGCGGCTAATATTTGTTTCAGATTCGGATTCAGCCAATTCAGGGGACAGTGATTCGATTCAGCGATTCAAATCACAGTCCTGAATCAAGTCAGCTGAATCCGATTTGGAAATTCTGATGCTGCCAAATCTCCGAATCAGCCAGGCCCATCCCCATCCCCTGCCTGGCCCTGTTCCCAGCACTTTGACAACAAAAAAAGCCCAGACTCACTGGGTGCTGCTAGGACTGGGGGGGGGGGCCAGGTGAGATCCTGCTGCCCCCCACATGGGGGTTCTGCACAAGCCCCCCAGACCTCCCCCCTCATTATCCCAGCCTCCCCCATGGCTGCCCTGTCTGCCCCAGCTCCCGGCCCTTTAAGGAAAAAAAACAAAACAAAAAAAATCCCCAAACTCACCTTCCTGCCCGGCAGGGGGCAATCCCCGCTGACCCGCAAGGGGGACTCTGCCATGAGCCCCCAGAGACCAGAGGCCGCTGCAGGAGCCGGTGAGTCCTGGGGTTTTTCTCATTTTATTTTCTTAAGAGCCGGAGCTGGGCCCAGCAGTGCAGCCATGGGTGGGAGG
>NW_017729022.1:83333861-83347677 GCF_001723915.1 Gavialis gangeticus
GGAAACCCCCCCCCCCCCCCCGCAGCACCTGGTGAGTTGGGCTTATTTTTAAAACACCAGAAGCTGGGGCGGCCAAGGCAGCCATGGGGGGGAGAGGAGGGGGGAGCTGGGGGAGCAGGCGGAGGTCGGAGGAGGTGGGGCTGGGGAAGCAGGCAGGGGATGGGGCCTGGAAGGGGTCCCTCCACGGTCCTCTCCCCACCCCTTACTTACCAGCTCTCTGCTGCAGTGGGCGGGGACTGTCCGAATTGTTGAAGCTCTCCGAATCTTTTCCAAAGATTCAGAGAGCTTCGCATCGATTCGGACATTTTTACTGATCCCCTGATTCGATTTGGATTTGGAGATTTAGCCACCGAATCAAGCCGAATCTCCTCTGAACTGAATCAGCACCTGAAGCTTCACACACCCTAACTTTTAGTTACTGTACATTCACATGTGAGGCATTATTACTTGTGCTCTGAAGGGTATCCGATTGACTTCTGGTATAAATCTAAATTTTACGCTATGAAGACTTACATATCTTGAGGCCTGACTGCGATAGAAATTATTCTGCTTCAATTTCTGTGGTAGTGCTTCTTTGAAGTCTGCAACATTCTGTAAAATCCTTTGATTTGGGACAGTAGGGGGGGAGGTTCTCTCTAGGGGAATGAAAGACAGGCCTCTGCTCTGAAACCCAGTTCCACAGCTAGTCTAATGAGTTCAATAAGGCCCTCTGCTGTATGTCAAAACCTATTTACTTGAATTTCTCCTTATTAAGGGAATGGACTGTTCCCCAGGGACTAGAATTTGTGTCATTTTTGGTAAAGAAAAAAAAATAAAGAGCACGGCATATTGTACAACAGATCACTCACTCATCATTGAAATTCTCCCCTCTTAAATGGAATGAAGAAACTGCTACAAAATAGTGTGGGGGGGGCACAGAAGAACAACAATATTATTTTACTGGAACTGTGGTATATTGATTAAGCCTGTGGAATGCAAATAACTCTATTACAGACAAAAAAAATTATGTATGACTATTTACAATAACGAGGTAACAGTTTTTACTATTGCCCTTGCAAAGGTTTTGTGGCCTTGCAAGGCCTGGCCTATTCCAGTTTTGTCACCTGGAAGTTCCTGCTAGCCTCACCCAGGCTGTATCCTGGAATGCCACACTTCCTGGACACTGTGTCACATATTCCCCTTTTTATAAAATTCCAAACTAGAGTAACTGCGTTAAGAAATCAATTATTATAAACACTCAAACTAATGTATCTCAAGAAATCTCTTTGGACATTTTGGCAATCTTCCAGCTTTACTGCATCACAGGCCCTGTTTATCAACATCTTTGTCTGTACTTTCAAGTTCTCTCTCTCTCAGGCAGATTCTGGGTTAACTTGCCAATTAGTTCCAACTGGTGCTCCTGGTTCTATTTCACTCATATCATCCTCATTGTCAGGGATTTTGAGCAGATGTCTAGAATTCCTTCAAGATTTGGCCTTCATCTCTGATCACAGTATATGATGGAGGTGACTCACAGATTCACAGGAGTTTAGGGCTGGAAAAGACTTCACAAGATCATCAGGTCCAGCAATGCCCCTCAGGACATGGCGCTGAGGGACTAGCAACCCTCAAACTGCCTGGCTGCCTCACGTGCAAGCTCCTACTAGTTAACTTGTGTGCTGCTATGATGAAGCCAGTTTCACAGCTTCTAACACAGGGTCCCTGCAAGCAAAGCCTAAATTATACCCTGGGGAATTATGCACCCATGCAATTTTACACATAAAACTCCTCCGGGATTAGCTTAGCTTTAACTGGCCACTGTGCATCTTCTCACATTTGCATTTATTCCTTTTTAACTGTGGAAATAGTCTTCCATGTTTGTTGTAGTTATAGAATCATAGAAAATTAGGGTTGGAAGGGATCTCAGGAGGTCATCTAGTCCAACCCCTTGCTCAAAGCAGGACTATCCCCAATTAAGTCATCTGAGCCAAAGCTTTGTCTAGCCAGGTTGTGAAAACATCTAAGGATGGAGCTTCTACCACCACTCTAGATAACCTGTTCCAGTGTTTTACTACCCTCCAAGTAAGAAAACTTCCTAATATCTAACCTAAACTTCCCTTGCTGTAACTTGAGACTGTTGCTCCTTGTTCTGTTAACTGCCACCACTGAGAACAGTCATAGGCTAACATCAAAGCTAACAACATACTGGGCTGCATTGTTAAGCGTGTTGCCATTAGGTCACGGGAAGTGATTATTCCCCTTTATTCAGTACTGGCAAAGCCACATCTAGAGTACTGCATTCAGTCATGCCCTGCCCTGAAACGATATGGGCAATTTGGAGAGTCCAGTGGAGGGCAACAGAAACGTTGAGGGGGCTGGAGGACATGACTTATGAGGAAAAACTGAGGGAACTGGGCTTATTTAGTCTAGAGAAGAGAAGACGAGGAGGGGGTGGATTTTACAGCAGCCTTCAACTACCTGAAGGAGGGTTCAAACGAGGATGGAGCTAGATTGTTTGCAGTAGTTGCAGATGACAGAACAAGGAGCAACAGGCTCAAGTTGCAATGCAAGGGAAGTTTAGGTTGGATATGAGGAAGAATTTTCTCACTAGGAAGGTAGTAAAACACTGGAACAAGTTACCCAGAAAGGTTGTAGAAGCTCCATCCTTGAAGGTTTTTCAAAACCTGGCTAGACAAAGCTTTGGCTCAGATGACTTAGTTGGGGATGATCCTGCTTTGAGCAGGGGGTTGGACTACATGACTTCCTGAGGTCCCTTCCAACTCTATCTTTCTATGATTCTATATACTGAATGATGCTTTAAATCATGTTCATACATATGGTTATAATTTGCTCCAGATGATCAGATTGTGGATTGTTTGATAGGGGGTAATATTTTTTTTTTTTTTAAAGTGTCTGCTATCACTAAGGGGCATCAAGGTTGGAACTCCAGGGTCACATCATGCTTTTGTAATTTAAGATGCAATCACTGAATCCTTGGGGGCACATCTCGAAGTGCTTCTCTGAATATTTCAATCAGTGTTTCATGACCTGTTTCTGCAGTGAATCTCCAACCACACAGTAAGTTATAGAGTCTTGCACATCCATAAACTAAGCCAAGGGTCTCCTTTTCAATCTGTGCATATATTTTTTTCTGCAGCTGTCATAGCCCCAGATGCACATGAGACTGGGAAACAGTTTCACGATGCTATAATATTACCGCTTCCAACACATCTTATGAAGCTTCTGTGTCTGATGTCTTTTAATGGGTCAAAAAATTGTAGCAGTGGGGCTAATGTCAATATGCATTTTAGTTCATTAAATTCACTTTCATGCTCTAGAATCCAGACACATTAAATGCCTTTATGGAAAAGTTGCTTTAAGCAAGTTGTGCGAGTTACACAGTTAGGGATAAAGTTGCTGACATAATGCAATAGTCTTGGCAATCTTTGACTTCCTTTTCTATCTTCAGGTTTTGGCATGTTCGGTATCACCAGAACCTTTGAGTCATCAGGTAAGATTCCTCTCGAGGCCAGTGGTCACCCAAATGCAGTATTTTTGTTATCTGAAACTGACATCTATTTTTACTCAAATTAAGGTTGGTAGTTCTTGCAATATCTAATACTTTTCTCTGTCCCCCTTTATGTTCAGTGGCACTGCTGTCCCAGATTATTATGTGACCAACCTAGACCTTTACACCTACTAGATCTTCTAGCATGACTCATTTTTGCAATGAAATACTTCTGGAGCTCAGCATACTTCAAAAGGGCTATGAAGAGTAGGAAGCAGTACCTTCTAAGTGGACTGCTGAGAGCTGCAGCTCTTGGAACTACTGAGGATCAAAGGAATCTGCCAAAATCCTACCAACACATCCAGTTTACAGAAGAACTTGTTTCTTGTCACCTCTAACAATAGCTTACTTCTTCTGGGTAAGTCAAAGCATTCTCTTTTTACTTTTTCTCAAATTCTTTGGGTTTAAAACATAGCCATAGTCCCCCTACTTTCTTTTCTATAGTTACTAGGGAATTGACTATGTCCATTGTTTCTTCTGTTCTCCTAATGGTACCATTTGCTGCCATATTTTGTGTAGCTCTTTTAGTCTTTTTCTTAAGCCACATGGGACTTCTCTTGTGGCATGTATCACTGGTTCTGCATCTTCTCTTAACCACATTTTGTATGTCACTGGGATGCACACATTCCCTGTGAATACACCATCTTATGATGCAATTAGTGCCTTGAAGTTTGGTTCAGTGGCACCTTTCAGCCTCTCTGTGGTATACATGCATCCTCTTCTCTTAATAAGACCAAGTATTTCACATGTGTACAAGCTCAAAACTAGTTGCTTTCCTCCGTGTGCCACCATGAAGTCCTGTTCTGTTGTTTTACCTTTGTATCTAAGAGTCAAGGTGCATTCTCTTAGCACTGGAATGGTCCCTCCATTACAATCTTTCACAGATACCTTAAACCAGGGGTGTTAAACATACAGCACATGGGCCAGATTCAACACAGCATGCCAGGCTGGCATGAGGTACATGGGCTGGACCCAGGAATTTATGAGTTACACAGGGTCCAAGCTGCACTAGGGGGTGTCAGTCTAATGTACAGACCACCCAGCGACTCATCCAGCTGTGACAAACTCTTCCATTGTTTTCCTTTCCTTTTCTGCCCTTATCTGAAAATTCTCTCTTACAAGTAATATTTTTTCTAGGAACACAATGACTTTCAAAACATTTTCATTATTTCTTCAAGCCTTTCTTATTTCCCCTCTTCCCCTTCTGTACGGTTGACATTATACACATCCAGCACTTCATTGCCTGCAACTTAAGAGCAGAGCAATATTTTGCTCTTCTTCCAATTATCTGTTCCCCATGGCTTTCATATATACCTCAAATAGCTGTTTGAACCTTTTCCAGGCATTTTTAGCATTCCCCTGGAGTCTCAAGGGCTGTGGTGGGGTTACTTGCAGTCTCAAAAGATCTGTAGCAGCCATTTCTGTTACCTCTTTCACTGGGTCCTCCAGCATGGTGTACATCCCACTTCTGGTACCATGTGGTATTTTGAGGAGGTTCATGGTGCGCAAACAACTCATTATTATGTATATATAATTATTTACAGTAAAGAGCTAACTGCTTTTACTGCTGCCCTTGCAAGCATTTTGCATCTGACCTGTTTCTGTTCTGCCACCCACAAGTTCTTGCTGGCTTCACTGAGACTACTTCCTGTAACGCCACACATGTCCAGACAGACTTACTCTGTCACAGAAACAACTGGGAACTCTTGTGCAGAATGACAAGATCTTAATAATGTAGTGAAGTGGCACAATAACTTAACACCCACTACAGTAGATCAAGAACTTCAGTACAAACACTGATCAAACCCGAAACAACATCACTAAAAGAGCAGAGGTGCACCGATACATCGGTCCCACATCAGATTGGAACCTATATAAGGAAAATTGATAGCACTGGCAATCAGCTCGTTTTGGCTGATGTGGCCAATAACTGCCCCATGCACACGCGCAGCCACAACATAGCACACATGTGGCTAGGAGCACAGTCCGGCAGCATAGAGAGCAGCCAGGTCCAGCTGGTAAGCCTGTTGTGGTGGAAGAGGGAGGGGGAGAGGGGACAGACTGAGGCCCCTGCAGTGAAGGAGAGACTGGGAGTGGGAGTGGGGCTGGGGCAGGCACTGCCCAGCCAGGGCATGGCAGGGCACAGGACAGAGACACAAGCAGCTCATTCGGGGGGTGCGAGGACAGGGGTGGCTCCCGCCACTACATGCACCCCTAGAACTGTGCACAGGGGGAGGGCAAGCTGCTGCTGCGGGCTGGGGCTGTGCTGAATTCCTCAGCTTGCGGCTGGGCCAGACTGCACTTGGGGTAGGCAGTGGCAGCACTCAGAAGGGGGATGCTATGGTGAATTGTAGGCTGCAGCCCCCCTCCCACCCCGTAGCCCTACTCCCAGTGCTGCTGCTGCCCACCCCGAGTGGGGCCCCCGCTCAGCCCACAGCGGCACCCCACCTTCACCCCATTCACAGATGCAGGGACATGCTCTGGAACAGCCGCTCATGGTTCTTTCCCATGCCCTGGCCCAGCTGGGCAGCATCCACTCCTGCCCTAGCCCCACTCCCTCCCTCACTGCAGGGGCCTAGATCTAACCTCCACAAGCCCCTTCCCTCACCCCCTCTTCCACTACAACAGACTTACCAGCCGGACACTGCTCTCCAAGCTGCATATTGGCAATCAGATCAGTATTGGCCAATATGCCTTGTTAAAAATTAGCTGTCCATATCAGCCCCCCAAAAATTCCTATTGGTGCACCCCTATTAAATGAATTTCTATTTTCACAGCCTAGGACCATCGGTGGATATGCTCACGTATATTTACATAATGCAAAATTAGCAAGTCTGCCTCAGGAAGTGATATGATGAAGACAATTCTGACTGCATGAACCAAGGTGCTCTTAGCCTTTATAAGCAGCAAAAAGGGGAGAAAACGAAATTACCTGAGATGTGGACTTTGAAAGACAGAAAAGTTTTAACAGCATTAGGAAGGAAAAGAACTGCAGAATGTTAAGTTAACTTTTACTATTTTCTTCATGCCTTTTTTAATTAACTAAAATACCCAGCTTTCACTCATGCCCCACAGACTGACCAGCAAGGAGCCACTGGAATATGCCACATGGACCGGGGCTAAAAACCCTAGGAAATTCTCTCTTTGCAGTGAGCATCTCACTTATCAGAAAGAGAAAAAACTTGCTTTACAGGAGTGCAGTGAAAGAAAAAGAGCAGAAGTCAAGCCAAGACTGCAAGTTCATTTTCTGATACGCTGGCATTTGACATGGTTATGTTTTCCTTGAGGGGAAAGTTATTAGGCATCTTTTACAGAATTTTGAAACGGCCTATTAGAAACCTAAACGTTCCTAGAGGTAACAACACATTTAACACACATAAAATAATTCTCAGGTAAAGGGCTGGGGAATTGCAAAGAAGCTGCCAGCAATTACTCAGCATTAGCCTTTCGACCTGAGAATTTTTCAGAAAAAAATTCTCAATGTTGGGATTACTAGGTCTAATTCCCCACTTTCCCCACCAAGTAAAACCTTGTCTACACAAAAGCTTGCATTTCTTGACTAAACGTATGCTTAAAAATCCCAATTTCAAGCTTCATGTGGACTGATATATGAATATACAAAGGCCTTTAAATTGCTTAGCTTTCATTGGTACCTTCATGGATACAAGACAACATGAGGCTGGTGAAAGTTCAAAGAGTTTAAAATCAGTTTTAAAAGAATTTTCATTTCAGCCAGGGGAACTTCTGTATGTGGACCAGGCTGATGAGACGCACACCTCTGAATTTTAGAAGAAAAAACTGAGGGAGGAGGTGGAAGGACTACTTTCTTGTGGTGCATTTGAGTGGGCTCCCACAGCCAGACAAAGGCTGTTGCACTTTCAATGCTACTGCACTGGTGCAAGGAATAAATGCACTCTGTCTATAGCAGCCAAGCAACATGGGTACCTGGGACTTGACGCGTCTGGTTCTCTTCAGCGCAACATTCATTCTTGTACCCTGCTTTGGGGAAGCCTGGGCATCAGAGCTGAGGTCCTCAGCTTCCACTTTTTCCTTAAGGTCCAAGTTTGGCTTTTGGATACCCTAAGGGATCAGAGCACAGAAGGATACCAGGCTAGTTGATCAGGGAATCAAACTCTCTGATCGGCTAATCATCCTGTTTGCTGAGGAATGGGACTATCAGCGAAGTCATAGTGTACTGCACATGCTATTTGTGCAAATTAATCCATGCAGTGAGAAATAAAGGAAACAAATCTCCACAGCCGCCTAGCCAAGAGAAATAAAGACATCCTTCTAAACAAGTGCATCATTCTTTCCCTTTTTTCCCCTCCCAGTAGGACTGATCTCACACCTATAAAGTGATAGCTATAAATAGTAGGTACACTCAGTCACAATACATCTTCTAATTCCATTATGCCACACACGAATAAGTGCTGTTTTTCTTAAAGAAACTGCTGTTTTCAGAACCTTAAACTGTTACAATACAATAATGACAACATTCCCTGTGCAGCCTGGGTACCATCTTTCTATTCTGAAAGGGAAGCATCTCACCATAAGGCTGACCCCAGACTGGAAGAGCTCATAAGGGTACAAGATCCGTTCATAGTGAGACTTTAGTAGTGATCCAGTGCCTTTTCCTGGCAGGTATCCCAGCCGACTAGCCACTTTGGACCACTTCTTTTCTTTAGTGACCACATCAAAGCCTCCTTTGCTGGCAACAATCTGAAACAAAGTTAATTAAAAAAAAAAAGAAAGTTATTTAAGACTTTTAATGTTCTCTTGCCACTGCATATGAACCAGGAGCTGAGTCAACAGATGAAACATTTGACAGTTCTCTGTACCTCAGAGTCCTGTCATTATGGCATTTTTCTTCTTGCAGAGCCAGAACTTCAACAAATAAGCTTTCATCTGTTTCAGTCACTTAATACATTTATTAGAACCCCAGTGCTGAGACATGAATATAAGGTATATATTGTCCCAGGCAGGAAGAGTTCAACAAACACTACCTCTGATGTGCTGGAAACTGTACAAACCCACTAACAGAATAAACTAAGAGTCAGCTCTCCCCAAACCTGTAGCATGATGAAAAAAAAAAACACAAGTCTGGTCAGGAGCAGAGCCAATTCTAACCGAGCCCAGGTAGACTGAAGTCTTGGAAGTTCTGGACTCCACAGAGCACAGAAATTCTGCGAGAAGCCAAAAATGGAAAAAAAAAGAAAGGAAGTTGAAAGGAAATACTGACTGTTACTGCAGCACAACTGATATAACAAGAAAAGAAACTACTGCATTTTGGTTTTAGTCTTTCAGTTTACACTGTAAACTGTCATTGACTACAAACAATTAGTTTTTATTTAACTTGAAAAATAACAGACCATTTGTCACCAAGTGAAAGTCAAAGTGGCACTGGAGATGCTTCCTCAGAAACACTGACCAAATTTCTTCTCCTACTCTCCTTTAAAAAAAAAAAAAAATCATTGCCAAAAAGCTTAAAACTCCATACAGGTTCATCCGTGGTTTTGTTTAATTTGTTCTGAAAAATTCAAAGTACTTTTACACAACTGGCTGCACGATAGTTCCTTTTTCCTCCTCACAAAAGCCAAGAATTGTACACCTAACATTCCAAGGACTACCAAAAAACACAAACACAAGAAGTAGCATGTCACTGCAATGGAACCAGAAGCATAACAGACTAGTTTAAGTGCAGTGGCACATACACTTTCTCCAAAAAACAGATGCTGAAAACTGGAACACACATAATATGCAAAGGAAAAAGAACAAAAATAAGAGCAGAATCTGCCACTTACAGGTAAAAACAAAACGAAAACCTACAGCAGTCTACAGGGAACAAAACAATGAGCAGGCTCATTTCCCAATCTACTGCTACTTAGTTACTTACTACACAGAAAGATTTTTTTTTTAATTTCTTTCAACTTTTTTATATTCTGGAGCATAAGATATGCAATAAAATATAGTAATTGCTTAAGCAAAAAAAGTTCAAGTTCATGGCTTTGTACTGCCAAGATGTTAACAAAAGTTAAATTACATTTTAATTACACTGCATTTTCCTCTTATTTGCTCGCTTATTGTTTTTAACATGACTACAACAAGCTATTTTCCAACTTAGTTACAGAAATCAATATATAGCAAAAGTTACATCTTTGCTTAAGTTCACAGCATACCCATGAGAAGAGAACACCTAACACATAACTGCATGATTAAACTTAAAAAACCTTAGCAATCTAAAAGCATATTAGTCATGTTTTTAAGTAGTCAAACATCTTAAATATTACCTCATGCAGAACTAAGGTCCCCCTCCAATTTCATGCTCATGGCTAAAACATTTCTAGTAGCAGTAAACAGAAAATACTACATCAGTCCATAACAAACTACGGCTGACTAGAAAATAACTCTGAAAAGTTTTTCAAAGTCAACTAAGCTAAGCCAGCAACAACAATATATGCTACAAAGTGCCCATAAGGCCGGTCAGGAAAAAGTCTTTCAGAGCATAACCTTTAACACCTGTGACTGCCAATGCATTCTTAAACCTTCATCATATCTGAAATAAGTAAATGTTGGTAAACAACTGGAAACTGGTCCTTTGTTCTAACAGTGTCAGCAGCACACTTCTCTATCCCTTGCATATACCAGAAAATTGTTTGCCTCTAAGCCTACTTGTAAACCTTCCTTGTGTAGATACTCAATACCAGTGAAAGCATTCTTTTTTGCCAAAACACTGCACCCACAGTAAGGTTTAAAATAAAAAATAAATAAATAAATCCGTGCAAGTCTCTAGCACAAATCTGGCCTTAGAACTTGTATAAACTTGGAAATTTACCAAAAATGCCATTCTAGAACAGGTAAATCATCCGTGGTATAAGGCCCAGACTAAGATTGTCCACATAGAACCTTATACCAAATAAGGTGTTCAGGAATTGTCAATTCAGAAAATATCAACTGCAAATAAGCTCTTAGCCAAGCAAAGCACTATGTCCTGCAGCTCTGCCTTACAAGGTTAGGGGTCATAGAGAAATAAGTTGGCAGATAACATCTATTTTGCAGAACTTTCCTGATGTATGATGGGCAATTAAATCAATCATAACTAACCATACTTGTAAATTTTCTGCTCTCTTGACAGTCACTGACTGAAAATATTGTGTCTTGCCTCCTTGTTTTTCATGAACATACTGCTTACTGCCTTTCTAGTAAGAAAGCACCCTCTTATAAAACAGGTAAACCCCTGCCTCATCAAAACCTGCAGCCCCGTTACTCACTTTGCTCAAACCATACAGATCCAAGATTTTTCTCTCCACCACAGGTATTTTTAAATTGGATCCTTGAAGTTCCCAAAATTTTGCTAATTGATCCAAGAAGTCCAGCTTCACTCTGGTCATTGCCTATAATAGGGAAAAAATAGCAAAGCAGCATGTAAAACATAAAAGAAACCTAGACAGAAGTGAGACAAAACTTTACACAATTTAGGATCTTATAACATAATTCATAATATGATAATTTACTGTTCCTCAGCTGTGTAAGAGAGCAAGAAGCAGAAATGTAAACAGGATCAATTTGCCATAAATTTGGGGGGAAAAAAAGAAAGTTCTTTGCTTTCTATAGTTGAGATCTTAAAAAGACAAGTTCCTACCCAAAACAATCTCTCTTTTTTTAAATCCTAAAGATGCAAAATGCAAACTCCTAAAAATAAGCATTTTGGACAAGAAGTGAAGAATATTTTTAATTAGGAGATAAATTGCAATATAAGCTATTGTAAATAAGAAGGTCTCCTTAAGCATCTCTGAAGCCAACAGCAGTCTTTCTTGCACAAAAAATGCACATCTACAAGCCAAAATTCATATGCTGCTTTGATATTGGAAGAGCAAGGTTCTATGAGCCACTGTGAAGAAAAAAAAGCGAGCTCTTTGGAAAAACATGGACATCACAGGACTTCCACTAATTTAAAAAAGGCTCTTGTGATTTATTTTTAAACTCAAATTAACCTATTGTGACTACAGCCATAAAAAAACAACACTAGCTCATTTCAGGTTTTACAGGACATTATAATGGCAGTTAAGTATTAGGTAATTTGGGGCAAGATCTTCAGTACCTTAAGAAAAATAAATTTATTCAGTGCCTGTGGAGTTCTGAGAGCTAGACACTGACTGCTCTTACTACACAACATGGTACTTGGCATTCATTTTCCATATTTCCAGTTGAGTGCAAAAAACTTGTGTGGTTATTCTGGGTACTAAAATAAAAACCAGATTTTTCTCAAAGCCTTGGAGAGTTATTTTATCCAAACACTGCCAGTGCCAATTATAAACACTGATGTGGTCAGTGGGTTTTGAATGCCTCCCATCCAGAAATCTGCCAAAATGCAAATCCTAAGCAAAGAAACCTATTGCTTTGTGGACGAATACAGACATGTGTCAACAGTGGAAAAAGCTCACCTCCAGTTCATTCAAGCGCTGGATTCGTGGGGTGAAACGAAAACTCTGTACTTCACATGCAAATGGAGGCTGCCAGTCCTAAAGAGAGAGAGACCGACATGTTATTGACACCTTAAAAGAAATCTTGACTTCTTCCACAAATGCAAAAAAACTCCCCAAAATTTGAGAACTGCCAAAGAGTGAATCACAGAAATAGCAAGTTGAGGGTTTTGAACACTTTGACCAGCAACAGAAGTTTCTGTTTTTTAAAACCAGAACAACTTCATAAGTAAGCTTCCTCCCATACTTACTTGAATAAAAGCTTGTCAACTGACCTGACCATACAGCCTATGAAAATGGAGATGCTGAATAAAGGGTGAACATTCAGATTTATACCACCTTGACTGTATTACAATGTAGAGCACATTGTCAAAGGCAGACATAGGCTGGGGCTACCACCTTGTAGGATTTTTAGAAAAGGTCCATATTTTCCAGATACAGATATTCCAAAAAAAAAAAATCTTGCCAATAGCTAACTTCAAATAAATTGCAGCATTTGAGATGAGACATGTGTACAGATGCGAGCTACGCTGGGCACATAATAAGGAATACACTGTAACAGGGATAAGGATAGGGTCAGCTCTGCCCCTCAATCTTGGTGTTAACTTCCAAGCAAGTCTAATTTAGTTTGAATACTTCTAAGCAATAGCTGAGGACAATACACAGCATACCTGCCAGTCCCTACAATTAAACAAGCACAAATATTTCAGGCAGAGAAGGAAAAATAAAAGTTATCTGAACTGCAGCAGTACTTAAAGGCCCCAACCAGGACTGTATAATATTTACTTTCTAACTGCCAAAAGAAAAATAAGGGATTGGTAAGACTAGTGTTGGGCACCTAATTCAGTCCTAATAGTAAATCTTAAAATGAGCCTGGCTGTCCACCCCTGCAAGGCAACTCATGAGTAAACATGCAGGGGCCAAGCTATACATCCAGCTGCTTGGAGATCACAAGCTGCTTTTACTGGAATTCAGAGCACCAGATAAGTGAGTTTCTGCTTCACTTGGGAAGTGCAGCTCCGTGGAGGTGAAGTCAGGTTTGCCCCCCCACCCCACAACCCATTCTGCAGATAGCAGCCACTCACAGCGCAGAAGCGAAAATGGCTCCTCGGCCGCTGGGTCTTGGTTGCCTTCATGCCCCCTCCTTGCTGCTCCTCCCTCCCCTCCGCCACCTAAACCTCGGATTTACTCTTATTTTCCACCCTGGGCTGAAGACCTGGGGGTGTCTGGGGAAGGGTCCCAAGGGCCTTCCACCCACCTCCGCCCCAGTCCTCCTGTGGGAGCAGGTGGCTCCAATCTTCAGCCCATCCATTGGCCCCATTTAAATGTTTGCTTTTTAAAAGAAGTGCATTGAGCCAAAGCAGCACGGGGAGGGGGAAACATCTCCCCCCCACCCCTCACACAGCACCAAGGGCCCCGGCCAACCGACCGCCCAACGCCCCCCCCCCACAGCGGCCGTTGGGAGGGGCGCGGGCACCGGCCAACGGATCGCCCAACGGCCCCCGGCAGCGGTTGGAGAACGGGGGAGGGGCGCACGCCCCAAGCGCTGTCCCGAGGGGAGAGCGAGCAACCGGCCCCGGCGGTACCTTGGGGGGCCGGATCTTGCAGATGCCGGTCTTCTCCGCCAGGCCGCGGATGCGGCCGATGAAGCCGAGGGGGTCGCCGAACTCCTCCCAGCTGGGCTCGAAGACGGGACACTCGGGCGGCGGCACGAACTCCGCCGCGTAGCGCGACCCGCTGCCGCCGCCGCCGCCCCCCGACATGGCGGCGCCGAGGGGCTGAGGTGGGG
>NW_017729022.1:83348094-83348751 GCF_001723915.1 Gavialis gangeticus
TTTTTTTTTTTTTTTTTTTCCTTCTCCTCTCTCTCTCTTCTCCGGAAGTGACGTGTGGGCAGTTGCGGTGCTGCGTCGGAAGTAGATTCGAAGTGTGCCTCCCCCCCAATGAAAAAGAGTTCCTGTCCACAGCACCCCACACAGGCTCGCCCTTCCCCGCCGCCCCACGGGCCAGAGGCTCAGGCAAAGTGCAGGCCAGCTGCCCCACCTCTCTGTCCCTGCCTCAGAGCGACCTCTGTGAAGGGGCAGGACGGTCCTTTCTACTTCCGGCGCGGAGGAATGTGTGAAGCATTTGAAGGGTTTCACTTCCCGTGCTGAGATGCTATTTACTCCATTGTCTGTGCGAACTTGTAGGAAGGAAAACCGACCGCTCCCTCCTCCCGGCCTTTAACAGAGCCCCGCCCCCTCCGGGCCACACACCCATGGGCCCTTCCTCACAGACCCCCCCCGCCCCCGAGAGCCTGGAGTCCATAAGCCCCGCCCCTGCAGGCCACGCTCTCTAGGAACCTTCCTCACAGACCCCACCACAGCCTTGCTTGCATAAGCCACGCCCTAAGACTCCTTCCTCACAGGCCCCCACCTCCTATAGAGCCTCGAGTCTATAAGCCCCATCCCCCCGGCCACGCTTTCGATGGCACTTCCTCGTAGACCCCAGCG
>NW_017729022.1:83353751-83356767 GCF_001723915.1 Gavialis gangeticus
CCTATAGAGCCTCGAGTCCATAAGCCCCATCCCCCCGGCCACACTTTCGATGGCACTTCCTCGTAGACCCCAGCTACAGAGCCTCGCCTCCACAAGCTCCGCCCCTCCAGGGCACGCCCCCTGATCGCTCTTCCTTGCTGCCCCTGTGCAGGCTGCCCCTGCAAGCCTCTGCTTGAGCCCCTGCCTCATCTCAGGGCCCAGTGCCTGGTCCCGCACGCGTAATCCGAGCCGCCTGGCTTCCCAGAGCACCTGGACTCCTGTCACTGTCCTCGTTGTGGCTTCTGTGCAGCCCCGCATGGGATAAAGGCAGCAAACAGCTTCCTGTGCACTCAGCTGGCCATTCAATTCCCTCCCCTCTCTGTCCAGCTCTCCTCAGAGCCATTGAAAGAAAGGTCTCTTCCTTTAAAAGCGTAAAGCTGATCCCAACAAGCAGTATTTTCATTTGCTTGCGATTGTTCGCTTCAATTCCATGGCTCCTCGAGAGAGGAACAGGCTTTTCCTCTATCAGGAAACATACAAGCACATGCTCTGGGTGAGCTGGCCACTGGCAAACATCAGCTTGGACAGCCCAAGCTCTGTTTTGCTGATGTCTGCAAGAAAAACCTTAGTGAGCTGCACATCGATGGCCAACACTGGGAATCAGTCACTTTGGACCACTCCGAATGGAAAGCTGTCCTGAAGCAGGGCCTACGTCACTTTGAGATGGATAAGGTCAACAGTGAGCTTGAGAAGAGGTGTCTGAGACTGGGAAGACAAGATTGTACCCAGCATGCTAGTGCAAGCTCAACCAAGTTTGTGTGTGCAACTTGCCAGAGGGTCTGCCTGTCACGCATCTGACTCCTCAGCCACTTAAGAAGCTGTGGTTGTAGCTGGTACCCTACCAAGGGTTCAATCCCCATGGTCTCTCATGACTCATGGCTGCCAGTGATGATCAGGAAACTAGTGTAAGGCAAATCGGAGACTGGCTGCAAAGGAAGTCTCGGCTCTTACAAGTCTGGAAGTTTTGAGTTGACCACATGCAAGTAAAACAGACAAAAGCGCCATGTGTTCTGTTTGCAGCTCCTGCCAAATATATGCCTATATCTTAAGGCGTTTGTGTTGTGTTTTATATGTTAAAAGTGATGTACAAGCTGCTACTGATCCTCAAAACACAGCAATGAAAAACCCCACTTTATAAATGAAAAACTAAGGCAAAGCATTCTTAAATAGGTTGCCCAAGGCCACATTAGTTCATGACAGACAGAAACACAACCAGTTATTTATGGCTGTTTCAACTCCCACTCGGTCCCCTGGCCACTCCCAGTGCCTGCACATTTCAACAAGGTTACCAGTGCTTCACATCTACGTGACCTGGAAGAGCCTTCTGATGGCAAAGAATAATAGTTGTTGCAATCATAGATGCCAACTTTCTCGATTTGCTGTGGTTTGACCAGTCCCAAGTTTTATCTCAGTTAACTGAAGGGTCAGTTCAATGTAGTGAGTTTTGTTGGCAGGTATGTCAATCTAGCCCTAAATGCTGAGCTATTGCTTTCTGCCGGAGAGCTGCCAGCAGCCCCACTACACTTTCTTCTGGGCCTTCATTTGATCTTGGTGACAAAGACAAGGTTTTTGAACACCCCCTCCCTCACAGCCTCTTACAGATTTAGTTCAGCCCACAAAAGACAGATTTTGAAGGAAGACGGAACCAATTGTGGGTCCCACCACCTATCTGCTCTCTTATAAACTGTCTATATTAGTGTTTCTACTGCCAGAAGTTGTAGTCATAAATGGCAGCGGTCACCAGCAAGCAACAAGAGCACTTGCTTACACACTTTACTGCTGGCTCAACACAGCTGTACTGCCAGAGTGCAAAGCCAATTCTGGGAAGGCACCTGCTGCTAAATGGACCACCACAGCTAGCTGAAGGTATAGGAGATACTACACACACTTCCAACTGGCTGGGTAACAGCAGAACACTTTCCCTACTCAACAGATGGGGGGCAGTTCTGTTGACAGAAAAGGTGATTCTGCTGCTTTGAAAGGACCTTGAGTATGAGTATGTTCAAAGTTATGCCAGCAGAACTTTATACAGTAGACTAAACCTTACTTGTATGTAGATTAAAGGGAAGCCAAATTGAGAAGACCTAAAGCTCTCAGGCAATCAGCAGTGAGAGAAATAAAGAACTTAGAGATCTGGTCAGTAACTAAGTCTTACAGTTGCCCTGTAGTACTCCATATGCAGTCTCTGACCTATGTGCACACTTCAGTTAGTCCAAATCTACCCTGCCTTCTGCAGTGCTCACTTAATTCCATATTTTGTTATTCTCAACCCACAGAAGTATCTGAGTGCTTCACAAATGGTAATGAATTTTTCTTCACTACACCCCTGTGAGCATGGGGGGGTGGTTCTTTCCACTTTAGAGATAGGGAACAGATGGTTTCAACTCAAACACTAAAGTTATAAGCAATTGAAAATAGAATCTTAAAATTAAAAGGCAACTTTAACTATAGACAATGCTACCTGCACTGACTAAACCATTTTTACAGGGAGTTATTTTTCCAGGACTGTCACATAGCCTAATGAATGTGGGAGTACAAAGGGCACAGATGCTTGTTACCAGATGCTTGTTACCAGCTCTCTCTGCCTAGAAGGTGAAACAACATAATTCCCATCTCAAGAAACTTCCCTATTGCTCCGTGGGGGCGGGGGTGGGGAGATAGAAACAGGTGATCCTGCCCAACTGCCTTGCTTCTTGGGAACCACATCAGGTGTATGTGTAGATGAACCAACCTTCACTCCTCCCTCCCTCTCTTCCATGACTGATGCCCAGGAGGGATACTGTAATAGATTAAATGCCTATGGACTATTACTGTTTAACGATTTCTTTGCCTCCGTCTTCCTAAGTAGGGACCAGAACAGCAACCTCCCTGCTGGGCCCCCTTTGGGCCCCTGGGGAGGCACACCTGGGCCAAGGGTTAGCAAGGACTTAGTTAGGGAGCTTCTGGAGGGGCTGGACATATTCAAGTCAGCCGGTCC
>NW_017729022.1:83357275-83362663 GCF_001723915.1 Gavialis gangeticus
GACCAGGAACAACGGTCACAAGCTAGCAGAGGGTAGATTTAGGTTAGATATCAGAAGGCGCTATTTCACGGTCAGGGTGGCTAGGGTCTGGAACCAACTTCCAAGGGAGGTGGTGCAGGCTCCTACCCTGGGGGTTTTTAAGAAGAGGTTAGATGAACACCTTGCTGGGGTCGTTTGACCCCAGTACTCTTTCCTGCCATGGCAGGGGGTCAGACTAGATGATCTTCTCAGGTCCCTTCTGAACCTAGAAACTATGAAACTATGAAACCATGGAACATTAAAAACAAGTCTAAAATCATGTCCATGCTAAAAACAGCCTAATGGAAGAGTTGTTGTTTTGAGAATGGGTCTCTTGTTGATAGACTTTGCCATTGTTCAGGGGTGTTTTAGTTTTAAGATATTTGGATTAATAAGACAAATTAGAGAACTCTGGACAAGACTGCAGCAGAGCAATTCTTTGTGGACTGAGGGCTTCAAAAACCCTGAGTAAAGTAGAATGGGCACAGTAAAAAGTGTCTCACTTTGTCAGTTTTGGTAGGTCTTTTTTTTCCTTCGTTCCTCAATATTCTGCTCCAAATCAGTAGTGGGCCAGCCAATTGAAACCTAGACTATGGTTTTTCAGGTATTTAGCCTGTCCTAAACATGTTTTCTCTGCTCTTCTGAAGCTGTCTGTACTTTCCCTTTTCCTGGAAAGAGAGGGAATAACCTATCCCATGGAAACACTTAAGTTCTGATTCAGTCTTTCTGGTCATTATTGGGCCAAAATAAAAACACTCTGTTCATCCCTGCCTCTCCCCCCTTTTTTTTCTTTTCAAGGCTTGTTTTGTTACTGGTTTGGCAGGGGGGTGGTGATGGGATATGGAATTTTGAGAAATTTATTTGATAAAACTCACAGCTTCCTAAGTAAGATAGGATGATTAGGAGCAATATGAATGCTTTTAACCATTTAAGAAAATAATTTAGAAGCAAACCTACAATTTAGTAACTGGCACTTTTTTCCCCACACATTCAGGAAAGTCAAAGTTTTAATATTTGTCATGGTTAGACTAAGACTGTAAAATAACAGTAAAGACTCATTGTGGGATGCAAAAGTAACATCTATATAACTCATGATATATGAATGGACTCATGCAGGACATGTACCTGGGGCTTTTTATAACTGCATCAACATTTGCATATGCCTTTTGTTTTTCTGATGAAGTTACAGTAAATGTTCTACCATCTGCCTGCTGTTATGTACCTAAGGAGTTCCCATCATAGTGATTGTATTAATCAGCTCCCCAGAGAGGACTGAACCTATTACCATGCAGATAATACAGCCAAGGCAGTGTGGTTCTTCTTCCTCTTAGAATGGCAAGTTAATGCTTTCCCTGCTGGTTTCTAGGCTGAGTTTATATACTCTGCCATAGCAGCATCCCCAACCTAAGAAACAGCCTCCTAGCAAAATGGAATAAATATTGGACAAGGGTCTCCATCTGGAAAAAAAAAAGTATTATTTTAGAAATTTTCAGTAGAAACTTACTAAACTGTCCAAGTCTGGGGATTCTCAAAAATCCATCACTGCAAGCAGGTGGCGTCAGCCGCTCCTGGGGCTGCAGCAGGGAGCAAAGTGGAGGGAGCAGTAAGTGGGTGCGGGGTGTGGGGTTCTTGCTGTTATGCGCACCCAGGGAAGGCTGCAGGCTGGGGAGCTGCACCAGGCTCTTTCCAGGGGGCACGTGCCCCTGGATCTATGAGAGTGGAGATCTGCTGCCTGCCCCAAGCGCTGGGAAGAGCCTGGCCCCAGCCTGTAGTGGCAACATGCTCTCATCCAGTGTGCAGATCTGGGGGCATGTGCCCCCCAGGAAGAGCCTGGCGCAGCCTGCAGCCCTCCCAGGGTGCATAAAGTAGCAAGAGCTGCACCCCTCACACCCCACACCCACTTACAGTTCCCTCTGCTTTGCTCCCTGCTGGAGCCCTGGGAGCAGCTGATGCCACCTGCCTGTAGCCACTGAGCTGCACCGTGCCCCTCCCTCCACCCCTTCCCTAGCCCCAGCCTCACTCATTCAAAAATCCGGAATTTTCAGATTTCCAGCAAGCACTAGGTCCCAAGCATGCCGGATTTATGAAGTGATACACATCATGTAAAAAGTACCAGGGTATACATAATGCTGAATAAAAGTAGAGTGTACATATTTTGATTATATTGTGCCTTACTATATTTTCCTTGCACTGTTCCTTTAAGGCCAAAGCCTTCATTTGCAGCACTACAGAGTTCAGTTCATTTTGTGGCAGTTTTGCAGCACTGGGGGCTCCATTTTCGCTGCCTCAGGGAGCCAGGGGTTATATTCTTGGTTCCTCTCACTCACCAGGACTGGGCTGGGTCAAGTATAAGTTTTGCATACATACTATGGCAATTGTTAAGATCCACTCTGGATACGATTCCAGAGAGTGATAATAATAAATAACCCTTAGTTTAACACGGGAGTGTCCAGAGTGTTGTTGCGGAACTCACAACATAACTTCTGACAATGGGGATGGGATTGCTTGCTAAAAAGACACCCCTAGATTGTGAGGACAACACTCTGAGACCAGGCTGTGTTTTGTGATTGGAGGGAAGTTATTTTTCTTTATTTTTTCTCTCTATTACTAATGATGTTAGTTAAAATGGCTACATTGTGTCATATAGAAGAATTTGATGCTAGACAGCAGGCTTCTTGGGACTTTTATGCTGAAAGGTTATCCTATTACTTGGAAGCCAGCAGTGGAAAACCCAGAACAAAAGTGTGCGATCCTCCTAACAGTCTGTGGTGCCAAACTATTTACCATTGTGCATTCCCTCATAGCACCTGCCTTGCTGAACACAGTCTTATGCTGAACTAATTGGTCTGCTAAAGGCACATTTTTGTCCAAGGCCATCTGTTACCCTGCAAAGATTTCATTTTTTTAAATGGGACCAAAAGGCTAATGAAGGCATAGCAAATTACCTGGCTGAGCTCCGTTGCCTTGAAGAATTTTGTGATTTTGGTGATCTGGATGGCCTGCTTCACAACCATCTTATCTGTGGGGTCCAAGATTAAGCAATCCAACGTCACCTGCTCTCTGAACCACATTTGATCTTGGCTCCTGCACAAGAAAAAGCCTTGGCAGCTGAAACAGAATCCCATAACATGAGAGACTCAGAGAAGTTTTACAGAGATTCGATAAAGCAGGTATCAGAGTAAAAAGAGAGAACTGTCAATGGGGAGTTTCCAGTATCAGCTTTCTCGGATATTTAATTGATGCTTCTGCCATTCACCCAGTTGAAGACAAGGTAAAAGCAATACATGATGCCCCTATACCAGAATGCAGACAGGATCTTCAAGCCTTCCTAGGACTTCACAATTTTTATCACATCTTCTTGAAAGACAAAGCCATCATAGCAGAGCCCCTTCATCATTTATTGGATAAAGGAGCTCAGTGGAAATGGGCTTACCAGCACAGAGAAGCTTTCTAGGGCACCAAGAAGTTGCTGACATCAGACTCTGTCCCTGTTCACTATGATGAGCAGAAGCCACTGTCCATTACTTGTAATACCTCGTTGTTTGGTGTTGGCACTGTCCTCAGTCACACATTGCCTGACGGCACAGATTCACCCGTTGCTTTTTACTCAAGCACAGTGACTTCAACCAAGAGGAACTATGCACAGATTGATAAAGAAGTGCTGGCACTCATTGCAGGAATAATAACATTTCACAATTATATTTATGGCTGCAAATTCAAAATCCAAATGGACCACAAACCCCTTCTTGAAATTTTTAATAGGGACAAACCAACTCCTCCTATTTTGTCTCCCCATATGCAATGCAGGAGCATCATGCTAAATGCATGACTATACACTCGTGTACAAACCTAGGAAAACATTTGCAAATGCTGATGCATTGAGCTGCCTACCACTACAAATACCTGATTGTGCTACTCCCCTGCCAGCAGAAGTCCTCATACTGGAGTCCATGCCAGAAGCCCCTCTTCAGGCTGATCACTAATCGAAAGGATGACTGCAAAATACCCTATCCTTGCCTGTGTCCTCAACTGGGTGTAGAGGGGATGGCCTGCATACAAATTGGCTGAGAAATTCAGGCCACTTTCATCACAGTAGCACAAGCTGTTTGCACACAAGGGGTGTCTCTTGTGGGGAAATCGTGTTGTAATCCCAGAAGCAAAACACCAAATCATACTGACAGCACTGCATGCAGCACACCCAGGCATTGTGAGGATGGAAGCGCTAGCTAGAAGTTATGTATGGTGGCTAGGTATGGACAATGACATAGAGAGGGTTGTAAGGGAGTGCAGTATTTCTCAAGCGACACATCATAATTCACTGAAGGCACCAGTATTTTTGTGAGAAATGACAAAGGAACCCTGGTCACTCATCCACATTGATTTTGCTGGCCCTTTCCAAGGTAAGAACTTTTTAACTGTGGTTGACTCATATTCAAAATAGTTTGAAGTGATTACTGTCTCAACTGCCACTATAACAGCTCTGTCAGCTGTTTGCAACCCGTGGGGTGCTCGACACAATCTTTTCTCATAACAGCAGCACATTCACTTCAGCAGAGTTCCAAGACTTTGCCAGCCACAACTTCATTTGAACTGTTATCATTACACCTCACAGGCCACAGGCTAATGGGCAAACTGAGCGAATGGTGCAAACCACAAAAGATGCACTGAAAAGGATTGTTGTAGGAGACTGGCCTACCAGACTGGCCAGATAGTTCTGTTTGCTCAACATGTCATTCCCTGCCCTACAACAGAGTCCAGCCCATCAGAGCTTCTTATGGGCTGTCATCTGAAGACATGCTTTGACCATGTTAACCCAGACCTTGTGAGAGACACGCAGTTAAGGAAAGAAAAAGAGTTGGACTCTGCATTGGCATCTGGTACCTTATGTTTTTTTTGTTCCACAAGAGACTGTGTTTGCTCAGAACTATGGGACAGGGTCACAGTGGGTTCAGTTTAAAATTGTAAGCGTCTCAGGACCCGTATCATATACAGTCCAGATTGGTGAAAGACAAGTTTGGAGACGTCATGTGGACCAGCTGCATGGGTGTTTTCCTACTGATAAGCCTACACCTGAACAATCTCCAGGCACCAGTCCACCACTGACAGACATGGAGTCATTCGAGAAGCGACTACCTGTTTCCGCCGACTCAAACCCTTTTCCATCATCATCAGAAGGAAGCATAGGCAATGGGTAGAGGAGGCATGAGGGGGCATGTGCCGCCCTGTAAAATTTACCCTCACTGGCCAGGGAGTGGGGAGCGCCAGGTCGTGCCCTCCCTGAGAATCACCGGTGGCACTTCTGTTTTTTCCAGCAGCACTTCCAGTTTGCCGCCAGCAATGGGTGACTGGTGCCACCTTAGCTGGGGGGGG
>NW_017729022.1:83367663-83368485 GCF_001723915.1 Gavialis gangeticus
GGGGGGGGGGGGGGGGCATGTGTCCCCCTCTTCCATGACCAGTCCTCCCCCATGACCAGTCCTTGCTACCCGGGGAACCCCTGTGACTGATCCTGTGATGGCCAATCACTGCAGCTGCTTCTGGGAGTGGCTGTGGCCACTTCTGGGAGCGGCTGCAGCAATTGGTTGGAGCTTACAGCGGTGGCATTGGCACTCCCGCCTGTTCCCCCTGGCCATTGCCTAAGCCGCGAGAGTGGCTGGGCAAGGGGGGCATCGGTGCTCTTAGGGTGTACACATGCACCCCGGTGCACCCCCTACATGTCACCACTGTCACCAGTGCTTCGGGGGTCAGCGATCGGCCACTGGTGCCCCCCCAGAGGCAGAAGGCACTAGTTGCCCATGGAAGGAAGCATCGCTGTTGATTCTCCAGATAGGCTGACAGGGCCATCATCTGCTGAACCGCTCACTGAGTCAGGCTCTATGGAAAGACCGCAGCGGAAGCAGAGCCTTCCCAAATGGTTGGCTAACTATCCTGTCTAGGGGGAAGGGGTGTTGTGTCTTATTGTGTTTTCCTTGCACTGTCCTTTAAGGCCAAAGCCCTCATGCTCAGTACTGCAGGGTTCAGTTTGTTTTGCAGCAGTTTTGCAGCACAGGGGATGGGGACTCCATTTTCCCTGCCTGGAGGAGCTGGGAGATATATTCTTGGTTCCTCTCACTCATCATTATGAACATGAGCCTGCAACTATGAACATGAGCCTGCAATGTGATGCTGCGGCTAGTAAAGCGAGCAAAACGCTGGCTTGCATCCATAGATGCTTCTCAAGCAAATCCCAGGATGTCCTT
>NW_017729022.1:83368844-83370031 GCF_001723915.1 Gavialis gangeticus
CCAAGGTCTGGAACAGCCTGCCATCGGAGGTGGTTCAAGCACCTACATTGAACACCTTCAAGAGCAAATTGGATGCTTATCTTGCTGGGATCCTATGACCCCAGCTGACTTCCTGCCCTTTGGGCGGGGGGCTGGACTCAATGATCTTCCAAGGTCCCTTCCAGCCCTAATGTCTATGAAATCAGGACTGGGCCAGGTCAAGGTCAAGGTCAGAGACAGAGCAAGTATAAGTTTTGCATACATACTAGGGCAATTGTTAAGATCCACCCTGGATATGATTCCAGAGAATTATAATAATAAATAACTAGTTCAACACAGGAGTGTCCAGAGTGTTGTTGCTGAACTCACAACATAATGGGTTAGAACTGCATATTACAGCTATATTTATACCAGGAGTGTAAAATACATGGCCATGGGCCAGATTGGGCCTGCAGGGACATTTCACTTGCCCACAGGGCTCCTAGAATACAGGGTTGGACTGAGGCCTTCTGTCAAATTCCCTGGCACTGCGTTAACCTGTGTGTTGCTGCTGCTGGATCCAAAACCGCCATTGGGTCTGGATCCAGCTCACAGGAGTCCCCCAGTTTAGATCAAACAAAGCATGCATGCTTGCGCGTGTCGATCAAACAGTGCACATATGTGTAGATCAAACTGCAGGTGTACGTAGATCAAACAGCGCGTGTGTAGATCAAACTGTGTGTAGATCAAACAGCGTGCATGTGTGTGTGTCTACTGTAAACTATAGGCAGACAAGATTCTTTGGGTAAATCTGATATCTTTTATTAGACCAACTAAAGAGAATTTTTTTTCTTAGCAAGCTTTCTGGTTTAAAAACCCTTTGTGTGGCTGAGGAAGCATTTGCAATTGGCCTCTGCTCTTCCTGGATGGAAGGGATAGTAAAGAAGGCTGGTCAGGGACAGGGGCAACGCGTAGGGGGTGCACACGGGTGCATATACACCCCCCTGAGTGTAGCGGGGCACCCCCTACACTGTTGGCCGTGCCCGTGAGCCATCCACCATCCCTGCTGGCTGCCACCAACAGCACCAGCAGGGTCTGTGGGAGCTGCCCAGCTTACCCCCAAGCTCCCACTGCTGCCGTGCCCCCCCAGCCACCGGGGGCACGTGTCGTTCATGGTCAGGGAAGATGTAAATTGAGGAGTCAGTGGGTGAGAGACAAATGGGGGGGGG
>NW_017729022.1:83375031-83390118 GCF_001723915.1 Gavialis gangeticus
AAATGGGGGGGGGGGGAGGCTCAAAGTGCGTGTGCGTGATAGCGGGTCTCAAAGCTAGCCCTGCCCCTGGTAAGGAGGGTGTAAAGCGCACGTGCTAGGAGCCCGCCCGCGATTGCAACCCAGCCCGTGCAGCAGCCTGGGTTGCATGCAGATGGTCAGGCTATCATGGGGAAAAACTCAACATTTCTGTACAGTAGAGAGGGGATCCCCCTCGGTGTGTGAACGCGTCTTTTTGTGGCGTTGGGACGTGTTCACTGCCCCCCGCCCTGCCACATCCACCGCGCGCGGCTCCGGCCTCAGGGCCAGGCCCTGAGAACTACATTTCCCAGGGACGCTGGCGCGGCGTGGGTGCGCGCTGTGCAGCGAGCGCCGATTAGGCGGGAGAACGCGCCGGCGATGTAAGGCTCGCGGCGATTGGGCGGAACTGCCGGTGGCGGTTTGCTCCGTTGCTAGAGTGGAGGTTTACAGTTGAGCGTGGCTGGTGCAGGTCGGAGTTGATCCGAGGAGCAGCTTCAGGCTCTCGGGAGTGGGGGAGGCCTTCCGCGTTTCCGCGGGGTTTGTCCCCCGCGGGCCCCGTAGGAAGACCGGAAGCGGCCCCTCCTGTGCCACCGAGGACCCCAGCCCAGCCTGGAGGCCCGGGTAGGGTGGGATGAGCGCGGCGGAGTCCTCCCCGGGGTCTCCTCGCGCCGCCAGGAGGTGAGTGCGGCTCTGCAGCCCCGCCAATGCCAAGCTCCCGCCTCTCCCCAGCGTTGCCAACTCTTAAATATGAAAACATCGTATTAAAAGCTCAAACGATCGTATTTTCTGAAAAAAACTGAAAGAAGAATGCTAATTAAGCTTAGTTCTTATTTACTTTATATTGCTAACTGTAAGCCTCCAGTGAGTGAGACCTGGGTCTTCAAAGTTGATGCACTTCTTTATTTCCAGGCAAGAGGTTATAAGAAAGTGGTGGCAGCGAACCAGAAAGTCAGTTAAGACTCCCTGAGAGTGACCAGGGTTTGCATTTGCTGCATCAGTGAACTGTCTCAAAAGTTATTGTACATTTTGAACACTTTTAGTTTTATCTATTGTACATTGTACAAGGGTTGAAATGATCCTACAAATACAATAATTACTGTACACGTGGCAACACTGGTTGGTTTCCCTCTCTGCCCTGTGCTGCAAGGCTGGTGTGAGTGACGGTCAGTGTCAAGTCTGGTGAATTTACGTAAGGACCTCTGAGGCATCACTTCCAGGGCTGAGCTGCAGTGCTCATCCGGCCCGTCCACAGGCTCTGTGCTATCTTCAGGGTGCAGCGGGTGTTGGGCAGAGTTCTCTGCTTGGCGGCCTCAATGTTAGTCCTGTGATTGTCAGCCTGGTTGCTACAGCCCCCTGGGGTGCCTTGAACTCCTTGCCAGGGTACGGCGGGGTGCCAGGCAGCACCAGCACTGTCAGGCAGGAAAACACGATTCGCAAGATAAACCCAGAGATGTCAAATAGGGATCTGTGGCATTGACCTGTTGTGGGCTTTCCAAGTTCCTTGCGCTAAAAGAGTCAAACAAGTGGAAGGGCAGAGGCCCAGCTGTTTACTTTTTTCCATTCTGGAAACCAACCATTTGCACCTACTCATGGCTTTCTGTCTTGAAGCCAATGTTTAATGTGACAACTCAATTTTATTAAGAGCCTTTGATATGGGGCTTTGTACAAGGCTTTTTGGAAGCCCAGGTATATTAATCTTATGTACAGTTTAGATTATGGTTGTATGGGATGGTTTGGATAGGGATAATCCTGTGTCAGACAGAGGGTTGGAGTCAATCAGTGGTTCTCAACCTTTTTTGTACCAAGGCCTATCTGTAAACATCAATGGCCAGTCCTGACCCAGCACCCCTCAGTCTTGACCTCCTGCCCGGGCCCCCCAGGGTGTGTAGGGCAGGGGGGCCCCATGCAGCCCCTTGTAGGCTGGAACTCTGCCAGCATACTAGGGAAAAGCCACATTTTCCCTTCATTTTTCTCCTTTAAAGGAGAATCCATTGTTAAAGTTTGTTCACAACCCTCTCGTATGTTCTTGTGACCCATGGGTTGAGAAACGCTGGAGTAGATGACCTGGAGGCTCCTAGCTGTATGACTGTGTTAACTGGATCACCCTAATCCACGTTCTTGTTAACACCTTCAAAGTTGCAGGACATCTGGAAGGGAGAATTTCAGTCAACTTCTGGCACATGGATTTGTTTGGCAAAGAATTGTGTAAATTAGTTAAGCATTATCATTTTTAGTTTTCGTAGCAATGACATCATGAAAAGTTTTTTGTCTTCTTAACATATACACCGATGAACCAGTTTTTAAAAGAGAAGCCTGAGGTCAGTGAACAGTTGCATGTATACACTTATGTATGTAAATTTGGTACTTTTACAAGTAAATTCATGTCTGGCTCATGAAGCCAAGTTTATACCGAAATTTAGATACACAGGGATATGCATATTTTCCTGCTGATATAAGTAACATTACTATGTTCCTCAATGCAATATCTAGGTGATAATTATTGAAACAAAGAAGCTTCTGCTTGTTCCTCACATACAGCCACAGTTAGAGCATGTCAACTGTATTATTGTACATTTGGAAGAAAAAGATATAGTCCCTAATGAAACACAGCTTTAAAATTTCTAGTTGCTTCTATATCCAGCAACAATGACAAGCCAATGGAACTCTGAAATGTTTTATTATGACTACCAGAATTTGGACATCCTATCTGACATGTGTAGCAAGCTACTTCAGTTCACAGGGCTGGAGGGCATATGCCCACCATTGTAGATGAGGGGGGACAAGGTGAGGGGAAGAGAAGTCACACTGAAGACAGCTGCCACTGTTGTTGTAGCAACATCAGCTTGAGCAGCACCATCCCTGTGCAGCAGCAGCATCAACTTGGGTAGCAGGTGCCTCATTTTCTCCCTCTGCCTTAAAGATGTGCTATTGGGTGTAAGACTGCCTGCTCTAAGACTCCTGGAGTGGGGGTAGAGGGGGTGTGGAAGCACCATTTTGCTTGCCCCATGCCCCCCAGATACGCCGCTGGGTTTAGGGCTGTTGTGGCAGGGATGCCGCCACGAACCGAAACTTACCTCCAGCGCCGGAGCAAGGGAAAAGTGGTGGCCACAGAATGTCACCAAAGATCAAAGGTGCCACAGCGGAGAGGTCGCTGCCAAAAGACAAGCAGTGCCAGTGCAGGAGCGGTGGGAAGAATGGCCACTGCAAAACGCTAACAAAGCCCAAACACGCTCCCCTGCACCAGCGTGGGCACACTTTGTGGATGCATGCTGGTGTCGATTTGCTGGACGGCCCTCAGAGAGAGGGATAAAATCCCCACCAAACAGCGTCCAGGGAGGACTGTAAGTGAAGTTTCCTGAGAGCCTGGAGCACTGGGGAGTGAGTGAATGCCCTGGCAGGGGTGACCAGTGGCAACCCCAAGAGCTGGGGTGCCCAGCTAAGGCTGGCTCGGAGGAGCCAGGATACATGCCTCTCATGAAGCTGTGGATCTCAGACGAAGCTAACAGAGACTGGGACAGTGGTAAGCCTGCGGGGAGAGGGAAAAATATTAAAAGCCGTGAGTAACCCTGGGGAGGGGGTGAACCCTGAAGGAAGGCATCCCAGGCCACATGCAACGATGAGTCAGGCCAACATGAGGCTTGAATAAGGATGGTATACTGTCTGAATAGGGACTGAGATAACATAAGGGCTAAGGCCCAGCTGTGGCTGATTGACTTTGAGGTAGCCTCGGCCAAGACCTAACATCATCTCTGGTTGGTGTAAGGCAGGGTGTAGGGGAGGCAAAGCCCCAAGACAAAGATCTAAGCAAGTGATTGAAGAGGGAACGAGGAGAGGCAGGACGTGAGAACTTCCTCCTAGCAATAATCCTTAACATCAAGTCGTGGTAGGCAAGAACCCCTGGGGAGTTTACAGACTCCCATTGGAGGGCAAGCTGCCAACCCGCAAGGAGATAGCTGCACCCAATTGGCCCAAAAAGGGAAAACACTCAAGAGAATGCCACAAGAAACTACAGCTGTCCTGCCACATGGCTGGGACAAAGAATCCTGGGGGGGGGGAAGGATGCCCCATTTTAGTCTGCACCCAGGGCTGATAGCCTGTTTGTTGCCCGTAAGTCATGCTGCTGCTCTCTGCGAGGTAAATACTACCTTTGCTTGTTTCTCTCTACCTCAACTTCACTGTTGTATTGGATATGTTTACTTGTGATATTTTTCACCTCTCATTCCTTTTTTTGCTTTATACTCTGTCCAACAGTTGCTTTCCACCTTGTACTTGAGTGTGTAGTACCCCTTTTCCTTTTGTCTTTATCTCTGACACTTTTTCCCTGCCACTGTTGGCCCATTACTGTGGATGCCTTCCTCATAGAGCTCCCCACAACTGCCAAGTAGGGCACCCTATCTAACTGGGCTGGGAGGCATACCCCCCAACCCCCCATCAAGCAGGCAAATCTCTACCCACTAGTGGGTAGGTCAGCAGTTCCGTATTAATTTTTTTTGTGTTTTTTATATGCTGCAAATTTTATTTTGCTGGTAATGTTAAAGTCAGATTATTTGAGGTGCAGAAGCTGTTAACTACGTTTACTGTGATACTAAAATTTAAACAAAATGTTATGGATGTCATATTTTTTAATATTGTAAAATATTATTTGTATGTTGTTTGAAAAATTATCCCATCAGGACAGATCCAGCCTGTGGTGCCATGTAAACTGGTTTGTGCAGCTCCCCTCTTACTAAATTTCCAGATTCTGGGGAGTCCTGCGCCCTGCATGCTGAATTGAGTGCTCAGTCCTAGCGTGCATGGGCAGCACTGGCCCCAGGACCCATTTCAGTATGGGGAGCTGGGGGAGGGAGATGTGCCAGGCCCTGGACCCCAATCCCAGTGCTAGGGGCAAGGAGGGAGTGGTGCTGGGCCCCCAACGCCTGAACCTAGTGCATAGGGTTTGCTCTGACTTGGGGACCGACCCCAGGCTGCTCCTTTGTTCCACAGGGCCAAAAAGTTGAGCACCACTGCATTAGACCAGTCATAGTAGGGTCTGGTGAACTTTAATGATGAAAGAGCCAAATATTATTCATTCATAAAACGTAATACTATTTTTCTTTTGTTTGTTCCTCCATTTTATCCAGCTTGGCAGCCACCCAAATTACCTCCACATTTACTAATTCTCCAAGTCCAGGTTGTGGGGATTCTACTCCACTCCCTTCCATCAATGAGCGCCTGGCCTTTCTCCGCCCCTCCCGGGAGCTGCTGGAATACTATCGCAAAAAGATTTCTGAATTTGATGAAGAGCATGAAGACCTGGTGAAAAGGCTGGAGAGATACAAAGAAACGTATGATGAGCAGGTAAAAAAATAAAGAATGCCATAGTGGTGATGGACTGTTTTATTTAGTCCATCACACATGGACACTTTAAACATACTCACACATCCAGTTTTTGGCAGAAAAAGGGTTATACTCTCATCAGAGTATTGAGGTTGAAGAGCTAATATTACTGATGCTTCTCATACTGAAGATTGCTGGGGAATGTGGCTGGACTGAGCTGAAGAGGAATCATTACATCTTGAGGTCCTAGGAATGAGCAACTTTGGGCCATCAGGTCTTATAGTGCATAGGGGAAAGTACCTTTATTTTAATATATTGCACTCTTGTGGAAAGCCTTCACGATATATGTGTATGTATGTTAGCTCTCAACCCTGAGTTTAATGTACAGTACTATTTCCACTTGCTTTTCACTATGCATTAGTCTGGTGAAATGTGGACACTCATTTGCCCCAAATGAATAAGAGCTTTGTTGGAGTGGATGTAAACTAGTGCAGTGGTTTTCAGCAGCCCCCAGAATGGACCAGGACCCCAGTGTGCCTAACCCAGCGATTTTCAACAAGTGTTCTGTAGCACTATTCAGGGGTGCCACAGTGTGTCATGAAATGTAAGCACTGTTAGGTGTGCAAACATGATTCATAAGATAAACCCAGAGACTTCAAACCCAGACACTTTCCAAGGGGTGCCTTGAGTCCAGTGAGGGGTACCTTGGATCTAAAAATGCTGAGAACCACTGGCCTAAACACTTAATAAGCAGAATGAAAAGGATGGTTTTTGACCCAAACCTTATACTCCAAGACCTATTCCAAGCTACAGTGTTCTTCCAGCACAGCTCCAGTTCTGTTAGCCAGACTTGGAGTATTTCTACTCAGAGCTTCTTTGTAACAGAAGCCATTCCCCCTGTCCCTGTCCCCACCTGTCCACTCCCACCCCTTTTGCCAACAGGTTTATGCCTTATTTCCTGAATGAAACAAAGCTCTGCCAGCAGCTGGCTGAAGGCATATGTAACTATGTCTGTACCATCTGCTGGATGTTGCTATCCCTTCTGCAGCTGGTTCATTCCCTGAGTGTTTTTTGCATTTGGCCATTATGGCTACTACAGGGAACCATGAAGAGCTACCAGAAGTACATGAATGTGTGCATGTTCTGGTGGTTTGACAGTGGCAAATGCTAACTGCTTCCAGAACTTCTTTGGCAAAACAAGGTAAACAAGTTCTAAGTAAAACCTAGTTTATTAAACCAGACATTTTATAACAGGGTTCTCTCATCTTATAATGCATCACTGTAGCAAACAGAAAGCTGCCAGGTAGCTGCATACAGTAGAAAGGATCCTTACTTAGTAAAATGTTTGGAAGAGGATTGATCACATCTGAAAATATTATAGCTATTCATGAATCATCCATGTCTGAAACTGATTGAAGATCTTCAGGGTAGGCAAGATTTAACAAAATATTCTGTAGATCAGCATGTGGGTAAAAGCTAGGAGAAGTTTCAGTACTTCCCCCCTTTACTGGTATGTAGCAGAGTGGGTAATATGAGTCTCACAGGAGTCATTCACAGTCAACCCAGCTGTAAACGTGGACATTCACAGTCAACCCAGCTGTAAACGTGGACCTAGTTATTTGGGCTACGGATGTAATGTGATGTTAGCCATGTCACTTCCTTGTGTCATTTGGCTGTGGAAATTGCCAACTCCATAATCATGCTAGCCTGATAGGCTACAAGGATTGGGATATCTTTGACCCTCATCTTCTGTTGGAATGTTCTCATGGATTACTTGTCCACCATGATACACATGACCTCTGAGGGAAATGGTAATTGGACAAGCCAATTACTACATAAGCTTGTAATAATATCCTACCCTAAATCCTGTGGTAAGCTGTTTTTGGTTTTTGATTTTTTTTTGTGGGCTTTTTTCTTAAGCGTAACACAAAGTTGCAAGGTCCTTGCATTTATTCAAGTTGGAAACTTTCAAGTGTTGTCTTTTCAGAACTTGACCGCTGACTTGGAGCTGCAAACCTCCCCAGTTCCAGCATAGGTCAGGTGTTCAAGCTTGATTAATGTTGTGTCGTCACTTGGATCAAGGTAGAGCACTAGATGATCCAAGTGTGGTGGAATCACCAGGGCCTTTGGTTTCTGGCTGAAAGATCTGGCAGTAATACCCTTGGCTGGTCAAAGTTTGGTGGTACTGCTTTAAAACCATTCAGCCCTACTAGGAGCTGTTACAGTATTAGGTTCTGCTTGACACAAGTTGCTCCTGTTGCCAGATGCTGAGTATCATTCACATACTTCTCTCTCTCTCTCTTCTTTTCTCACTAGCACAAACTACAGTGGGAGATGCGTCAACGGGAAGAGGAAATTGCAGAGCTGCAGAAGGCTTTGAGCGATATGCAAGTTTACCTCTTCCAGGAGAGGGAACATGTGTTACGTCTTTACTCAGAAAATGACCGGCTGAAAATCAGGTGAGTCAGGTAAATGGAGATGTGCAGAAAAGGTTTTATAGCTACATGTTAGAGCCTCCGCCTTAAAAGTATAGTTCTTCTATAGGTCTGTTCATTAGCACTAGCCTAGTAAGAACTCTAAGTGACTGTACTGCAAGACCTTCAATCTGCTGTCCTGGATGGTTACAGGATTTTGATACCAGAATAGGTCCGCATAGCAGATACACAGGTAGAGAAAAGTTCAGGTTTGAAATGAAGTTGTCAGCTTCAGCTTGGAGGTTTTGGTTTAAGTGTTTTGTATTCTCTCCATGGTTGTATTCCCTCCATGCAGTCTTAAAAGCAAGAAACTTACATTTTAAAATGCAAATGCAAAATGGACAGTGTTTTGGGTTTTTTTTTAAGAGCTCCCTCCACTGTTTTCTAACCCCTTCCTATATGTACCTCTCTATTTTTTGAGCCTGAATTGCTCATCTTTCACCAAATTAGCTCTCAGTAGATTGTAGCTCCCTGAGTTTCTTCTGAATCCTAGTTATGAGTGATTCAGATTTTTGGTTCACTTGGTGGGGACTGTAAGTGGTTTGTGGGAGTGCTGTAGCATTTCTTCAAGGAGATACTTAAAACCTTGTACATCTATTACAGTCTATCTTGAACTGGAATACATGGAAAACTATCATCTTAATATGATAAAGTCTGTTCTACATTGGGAAATCTGTTGGATTTGGGTCATCTTAACTAGTTTGTTAGGAACTTCTGACTTCACCCTGGAGTGAGAATTCTGGTTTTTCAGCTCCCAATCCTACTATATACTAGTGTCAGATTGTACAGAAAAGGGACACCCATTCCCCCCACACTTCTACAATAGTAAAAGGAGACTTGTTCCAATGTATTGTAAGTAAATGTCAACCGAATCTGGTAGCCTAGTTAAAAAAACAGTGTTGCCTTTTGGGCTGCAAAAGGCTGAAGAATTAGAGCTGCTTTTATAAAGATTATAAGACTCCCTGCAGCTTGAGGGAGAGGCTGTATCTCATACTGATCCCCTTTCTTTGAATTCTAGGGAGCTGGAAGACAGAAAAAAGATTCAACATCTCCTAGCTCTTGTGGGAACAGACACAGGAGAAGTCACTTATTTTCACAAGGAGCCTCCACACAAGGTAAAGCTGTTGACAGAGGTCCTGTTTATCATCTGTTTTACAGAGGTGTTCTGGCTTCATCTCCTAGATGTTGTATAGATTGAGGGACAAACGTAAATCAAAAACAAAGGACTAGAGAAAGTTACTGGAAAATTGGATGTTTCAGTACATATGACTATTTGTCTAATACATAATACAGTAAAATGATGCTAGCATGTTGGATAAAGAGTGAGGCCTACCCAGGGTCCCAGCTTACGGTTTTATTCCCTGGACAGGAGTGCTGGAGAGGAGGTTTGTCACATCCTTCCCTCCTGAAGCAAACCATGTCTCCTTGTTTGGTTACCCATGCTGAGTAAGCAGCAGTGGGCCTGGGCTTTGTATATAAGTTTGTATAGTTCTCTCTCTCTACTTCCCAGCTGTTGGGAACACATCCTAGCCTTCATCAAGCTTCCTCAATAAACTGTCCTTCTCTGTCATCCATGCTTTCTTATTGGCAAGAAAGGTCAGAGCAGGGACTTGGGGAATAAAGAGTGTGTTGAATATGGGAAGAAAATAGTGTCTTCTGTGCAGAGTGAGACTTGAAACATTGAGCCAGATTTCCTTTTGACTTCTGGTCCTTCTACACTTTTCAAGTTGTGCAGAAGTCCCTTTAAAGCAGGCTTGAAATTCTGCTGATGTGGGATAGCTCTCAGTTGTTGTAGAGGCAGTGTAATGGGTCCAAGGATAGCAAAAAGGGAAAGGGACACACCACATACCAATTTTTCACTGACATACAGTGTCTTTGGAACTGCTTAACTAGCATCAAAACCAAAGTTGCAAATGCATGATGAAGGGAATTATAACCATTGTTAGCTATAACTGTAACTTCCTGGTGGCCTCCTGTTCTTGCATTGAGTGGAACTCAATATAGCAATTGGTTTTGAAACAGTACCTATATCAGGTGGATAGTTTTTGTCTTTTATTTCCTCACCAGTATTAACAATCGGTTATAGCAGGAAGGAGGGCTAGTGGAGAAGAGGACACCTACTCTTTTCCTGCCACCTATAAAAGCTACATCTTCTGATAAGGGCTAGATCCTGTTCCCATTGCAGTCTGCAAAAACAAGACCAGCCCCCAATAGTTTAAAAAACCACAACTGGTGAAGAGATGGAAACTGCAAAGTTCAAGCAACTGTACAGTGGGGGGTATTTTCACTGAACACTGGCTTTCTTTCTGCAAATATGTTTGTTCTGCTCCTGCTGCATTGATGGCTGTTCTTCCAAGTCTTTCCCCATGCCCCTTAGTATTTGCATTTCATGACAATGGCTTGTAGAGCAAAGAGCAGAATTGTTCAGATAAGAGATTATGGATTGTTTTCCCATAGGTCACTGTTTCTCAAAGGCCACTCAAATCCAGAGATCAACATGAACAAAATGATACATATACTTCCAGAACAGGTATCGTACCAATGAGACTAGCAAGATGGCTAAATACATATACGCACTGGTAGCTATGAGCTCTCCAAAGCCAGTGTTTCTATATTTCTTGTGAGTCCTGCTGGAAGAAGCTGTGGTTACTGCAGCTGTGTTCTCTTCCTGCAATTTTTCCTCAGGCCAGCAAATTATATTCTCTCCAATGCTCCCTGCTGGGAAAAGTCTTGTATATAGTTTGAGAGAGAGAAGTGATGCAATTTCCTCAATTAATCTTGTTTTTTGCAGCAGGCACTAAAAGGAGCACCTCAAAGCCAGCAGGAAAAGGTGAGAAACCAGGAAGTCCTGAAAAATATCACAGAGACAATCAAACTCTTTTACTGCAGGTAAGGAGCATTTGCTAATTAACAGATGCACCTTCTGCCCATACATGGCAATTTTTATGAATTCTGAACATATTGTCTGCCTAGTACCTGGCCTGCTGTTTGCTGCTTAGTAGTGCTTCCCTCTTACTCCTACTCTATTGTGCTTTCTTTGTGTAGTGGATTTAAAGTGACACTTCTTACCGTGGCAGTAGATCCAATAAACTGTCCAAAAGAATTCCTATTGTTGTTAATGTATATCCTACGTTAGGGCCATATTCTTAGCTGATGTAAATTCGTATAGTGGATTACTGGCTTTATCAGCTGTGGATCTGGCCTACAGAGAACTTCAGGATTAAGTACTTGTTTAAGAACTTCAAGGAACAAAGTGGTTGGAAACTAAACTTCTGTGAATCCATGAAACTGTATTTCTCCTTCTCTTTGTGCAGCATAAACAGCACATGATATAGTGAAACATGCCAAAGGAGTCAAAATTTACTTTTGTCAGGCCTCTGTATGGAACAGAATGAAATAATAGTGTTGCCAAGGCAAGAGGTGAGGGCAGAGCGTTAAAGACTGCTCTATATTGCAAGAGAGACTAAAATTAGTGAGGCACAAAGATGACTGAAATCTCTCCCTCCCCTCCCTCCACTATCTCCTTTCCTATGCCAAACATTGATCAAAGCTTTGGAATACCTAAATCTTTGATTTCCCTTGTCTTCCTGGACAACCTGATCTGACCTCAGGCCTCAAATCATCATGTTGCTTGGGTGGGAGACTAGTAGCTCTTTCCCTTAAGGCTGCAAACAGACAGTGCATTTATCCTGGGATAAACCATCCATGTCTGCTGTCCTGGGATAAATCCTAAAAAAAAAAAAAAAGGTTACCAGATAAGAGGTACTAACAGTTTATCCCAGGATGTTGCAAAGTATATCTGAACAGTTATCTTGGGATTATGTCATTGAATCAGTGGCAGAAAAGGAGCATGGCATTCAGTTGCTCGCTAAATCCTGATTAGAAGGGAGATGCGTGTACACACCAATCCCAGGATGTTTTTGTTCCAGGACAAACACAGACGCAGCTTATCCAATGTCTGTCCCTAGCCTAAGACCAAGATTTCAAGGTAACTGTCCTGTCTCTAGCAGTTTAGTACTAGCTGCTGTATTGTTTTCTTCAGAGGCTAATGACTGGGTCCATCTGTCACATCCAGCTTTCAGCATATTCAGCTTACTTTGTGGGAGGGCAAAAGCAAATCAAAGAAAATGCAATAAAACAGTAAGCAGTCTACATGCATGTTACATCTAGCAGGTATTAACGATCAGCCTTGTAAAGTCCTGGTATGCAGAGCCACAAGCTTACCAGTTCTTTATTCCAGTCTGTATCTCCCTTAGTGTGTCCCCACATCGGGACTATTTATACCCATCACCTTCATTGTTTGTCTGGCCTCTTGGAGCCAGAACAAACCAGTGGATGCATTTCCCACAGGACTTGAGATTCTCAGACATGTGTCCCACTGGGACTTGCATTAATTACCCCCAGTGAGCCCAGAGCACAACAACACATAACACTTATAGAAAAAGATGTATTTTTTTTTAATATACTGTATTCAAAATAGTAGTCTTCGAAGTGGCTGTGCTTCCAAGGTCTCATAGCAGGCAAGGAAGAATCTGGCCTACTGACTGTAAAGTGTCTATCACTTACAAAGGATGCATAGAAATATGTTAAAGAAATAACTAGAGTTCCAAAGCAGGCTTCTCTTTAAGATCAAATTATAAATGAGAACTTGGATGAGGTATCTAACGAGGTATTAAGGGGTTGAGAGTGTTCTTTGTTTGTATATTTACCTGGTATTTAAACAGTGTTCACAAGGATTGCAGCATGTCTGGTTTAGGAGCTTACTTAATGCCTTTCTTGCACGCCCATTCAGGTAGAGGCTCTGCAGGCTCAAATGGAAGAGCAGACCCGGTTATCCAAGGAACAGCTTGATGCGCTGTTAGAAGATAGGAGGATTCACATGGAAGAAGCCCAGGTTCAGCACCAGAGGGACCAAGACAAAATCAAAAGCTTGACAGATAAGTGAGTACAAGAGAACAACTCTGTTAATTGGGGCAGTAAAGTTGTCTAAAATAATTTCCTTATTTTAATATAGCAGGCAGAAAACACAGTATTCGGTCAGTTGCTTGGTATGTAAGTGGAGGTGGACTAAGAAATCTAGAGGTTAAACTACCCCATCATCCCTGGATAAAGTGGCTCTTAAAACTGGCTCAGAACTCTGAGGCCATTCCTATCCTTTCTCAGCTCTCGCTTGCACCAACTTTTTGATACGGTTCCACAACATTCTCACAAGCAAACTAAGGAGTTGGATGAATGGACTGTAAGGTGGATAAAAAAACTGGCTGGATTGTTGTGCTCAAAGGGTAGTAATCAATGGTTCACTGTCTGGTTGGCAGCCAGTATCAAGTGGAGTGTCCCAGGGGTTGGTCATGGGGGCAGTTTTGTTCGATGTCTTCATCTACAATCTGGAAGATGGGATGGAGTGCACTCTCAGCAGGTTTGCAGATGACACCAAGCTAGGTGGAGTAGCAGATATGCTGGAGGGTAGGGCCAGCATTCAGAGAAATGTAGACAAATTGGAAGATTAGGCCAAAAAAAAATCTCAGGAAGTTCAATAAGGACAAGTGCAAAGTCCTGCACTTAGGACAGAACAATCCCATGCACTGGTACAACCTGGTGATAAACTGGCTAAGCAGCAGCTCTGCAGAAAAGGACCTGGGGTTACAGTGGAGTAGGCTGAATATGAGCTAACAGTGTGCCCCTGTTTTCAAGAAAGCTAACAGCATACTGGGCTGCATTAGTAGAAGTGTTGCCAGCAAAACAAAGGAAGTGATTATTCCCCTCTATTTGGCACTGGTGAGGCCACATCTGGAGTAGTGTCAAGTTTTGGGTCCCAAGTCCAGAAAAGATGTGGACAAATTGGAGAGAATCCAGCAGGGGGCAACAAAAATGGTTAGGGGGCTGGTGAACAGACTTCTGAGGAGAGGCTGAGGAAACTAGGCTTATTTAGTCTAGAGAAGAGAAGACTGAAGGGGGATTTAATAACAGCTTTCAGTTATGGGAAAGGTGGTTACAAAGGAGGTTCCAGGAACAGGCACTAAAACACGTTACCCAGAGAGGTGCTGGAATCTTCATCCTTGGAGGTTTTTAAGACCTAGGTAAACAAAGCCTTGGCTGGGGTGAGATAGTTGGGGATGCTCTTGCTTTGAGCAGGGGGTTGAGCTAGATGACCACCTGATTCCTTGCGACCCTAATTTTCTGTTGTTCTATGATTCTGACTCCTAATGAGAATACAGGGGAACAAAGGAGGATATTGGTGGAGGGAGTACATTATTCTTTTTTAATTCCTGTTTTAAGACTCCATAAGACCCAGAACCTACTCTATGAGAGCACACGGGACTTTCTCCAGCTGAAGTTTGATTCACGAGCAAGTGAGAAAGCGTGGATGGCAGAGAAGGACAGTTTATTGAGGAAACTTGATGAAGGCCGGGACGTGCTTTTCATCAGCAGGGAGCCAGAGAGAGAGAGAAAGGAGAGAGACGTCAAGCTGACTCGTCATGCAGATCGTGAAATTCAGAAAGTACAGAGCGGAGAAATCAAGGTAATCGCTATTCCCTCTGTAATGAGATCTACTTATTTCTGAATGGAGATTTGAGAGTATCTAAGATGGTATCTTTACTTGGTTCTTTACTGAGAAACGAATGTTCTGTATTTCGAAGCTGAAAGGTTCTCATGGGATATATTGATTATGCTGGCTTTGCTGTAACAGGATTTGATTTGCAGGAGATTGTATAGCTTACAAAACTAAGGGATGAAATGTTCTACAGTTAGGACTCTTCATAACAATTCTTCATGCTTCAGTAGGCTTCACTCAAATGACAACTGCCACCCAAAATTCTGCTTTTATTGAACAAGCATTTTAACACCAGCTGGGTCCTCACTCCAACTCTACTGCAGAACAGCATCATGTGCCCTGTCCCTTAGGTCCTGGGAACCAAAAAGGATGGGTCTCAGTACCTACTCTGCCACTCAAGTCAGACAAGCACACTGCAGACTTCAGTCAGTCACAGGCTATTGAAGTTTATTGAACTCAAATTTAGAAGAAGGCAAAGCAGAAAAGTAAAAATGCTTTCAGCCATTAGTCATCCACCCTATGCAGATCTGGGAACACATGCTGCCCCGCTCATGCCCTCCTGGGATGCAAGCAGCAGCTGGAGGCTCTCTCCCCATGACCCCCGGCTGAGCTGTGCCTCCGTCCCACACCCTGCCCTGCCCCACTTCTCCCTCACCACAGTGGGGTGTTCATGTGCCCCCCACACCCTTCCCTCCCCTTCCACCACAACAGACTTAGCAGCTGCAC
>NW_017729022.1:83390761-83391265 GCF_001723915.1 Gavialis gangeticus
CCCCCCCCCCCCCCCCAGGAACGCTCAGAAAAGATGGGGAAGCGTTTGCAGCTGATGACGCAACGATATGAGGCCCTGGAAAAACGGCGTAGCATGGAAGTAGAAGGCTTCAAGAATGACATTAAGCAGCTTCGGCAGAGGTTGAAGGATGTAGAGAAACAGCTCTTTAAGGTAATCTTTGATTGTGGTTAGGGAGAGGACTGAGATGTAGTTAGCCCACACTAGTGTGGGCTGAGTTTCTAAGTGTGTTGGGAATTCCTATTTTTCCTAAATTGAGTCTTTAGAAACTTATGATGTCCATTATCTTTTGGTGTGGAGTGTTACAATTTGTAACGCACACTCACTCTGTCTCTTATTAGGCATCCATATTGTTAGGGACTTATGATTATATAGCTGATGTAATTAATGCACCCAGTTATGTTTCTCTTACACTTTTCATCTGATATTTCCAAGCTGATTCTCCTAATATGGCTGTTAGGCAGCTGAATATCAGCTGCCACCCCT
>NW_017729022.1:83396265-83396904 GCF_001723915.1 Gavialis gangeticus
CTATGCAGATCTGGGAACACATGCTGCCCCGCTCATGCCCTCCTGGGATGCAAGCAGCAGCTGGAGGCTCTCTCCCCATGACCCCCGGCTGAGCTGTGCCTCCGTCCCACACCCTGCCCTGCCCCACTTCTCCCTCACCACAGTGGGGTGTTCATGTGCCCCCCACACCCTTCCCTCCCCTTCCACCACAACAGACTTAGCAGCTGCACGCAACTATATTGGAAATTGGATTGGTATCAGCCAATATGCCTCCTTAAAAATCGGCCACTGGTATCGACCCCCAAAATCTCTATCAGTGTACCCCTGTTTACTTGTTATGGGAATAGCCTTTGTCCCACCTTTTGTTCTTTGGGGAGGGAGGTTTTATGTGTACTGACTACCTGCATCCACCATTTATTAATTCTAGTCCTTGATTTTGGGATTTAGTCATTGCAGGAGCAGTTAATACAGGAGCAGAGACTGGCAAGCATGTACCGAGAGCAATGTGTTACCTTGGAGGGTGAGCTGGCTAGGATTCGTGAGGAGGGGGATGTTGGCCGAGAGCTCTTCAAGGTAATTCCTCTGTTACTTGTTGCCAGTTGTATGATGGGCTTGCAAGTGTGTGTGTGTGTGTGTGTGTGTGTGTGTGTTACTTGTTGC
>NW_017729022.1:83397564-83401498 GCF_001723915.1 Gavialis gangeticus
CCCCCCCCCCCCCCCCAGGAACGCTCAGAAAAGATGGGGAAGCGTTTGCAGCTGATGACGCAACGATATGAGGCCCTGGAAAAACGGCGTAGCATGGAAGTAGAAGGCTTCAAGAATGACATTAAGCAGCTTCGGCAGAGGTTGAAGGATGTAGAGAAACAGCTCTTTAAGGTAATCTTTGATTGTGGTTAGGGAGAGGACTGAGATGTAGTTAGCCCACACTAGTGTGGGCTGAGTTTCTAAGTGTGTTGGGAATTCCTATTTTTCCTAAATTGAGTCTTTAGAAACTTATGATGTCCATTATCTTTTGGTGTGGAGTGTTACAATTTGTAACGCACACTCACTCTGTCTCTTATTAGGCATCCATATTGTTAGGGACTTATGATTATATAGCTGATGTAATTAATGCACCCAGTTATGTTTCTCTTACACTTTTCATCTGATATTTCCAAGCTGATTCTCCTAATATGGCTGTTAGGCAGCTGAATATCAGCTGCCACCCCTTGTGTGTGTAATGTGGCAAAAATGTTTGATTTTTTTTTTTTTTTTTCCTAACAGTTCTGGGAACTGATCTTGTTCCAACTCAGTTCAATGAAAGCTTAGCCATCAACTGAAGAAAAGCTGAAAGGGGACTGGGTTACACTGTATAGATGCTTACCCTTGCAAAATATGTCTGATAGTGGAGGGCTTTTTGTCTGTGGTCAGGAAGGCCTAAAAATCTCCGGTGGCTGGAAGTTGAAGATAAATTCATTACTTTTTTAAAATTCAGATATAATTTTCCAGCTGTGAGACTAATTATACATCAGAACAATTCAACAAGGGAGGTCAATAGATTAATCATTGTTTGGAGTTGTTAAAATGAAAGAGCTTTTTGTTTTAAAAGACATGCTTAAATCCAACATCTGAGAGAACTTTTGTTGTCTGTTTAAGTGGGATGGGCTAGTTTTGGTAGTGCCTTCTGGCTTAGGAATTTGTGAATCTGGGTCCCTTACTTCATCCCCTTTTTCAAAGGCATTTGAGGAAGACAGGGTAGCCTGTATGCCTCATAACACTTGTAGCTCTATATTAAGGGAATAACCAGGAATCATGTTTTCCATTTGCTATGGGAAAACATGGATTTTCTCCTTTAAAGGAGAAAAACACAGATGTTCTACTTTACAGGATGAAAAACCTAGGAAACAGTGGGTTTCCCCTTGCAGCCTGGCAGAGCTCCTTGGGGCTGGGGGGGAGTGGGTGCAAGGGGTACCACATGCATCTGTACATGCACGTGGCAGCCAGGGAGGGTGGTGGTGAACTGCTTCTGCAGCTCCTTGCAGGTAAGTCTATGGGGTAGACTTAACCCACCCTGTTCCTCATACACCCATCCCCTTCCTAGCATAATGGGGGGCTGGGGCCAGGGAGCTCTGGGTTGGGAGTGAGGGACAATAGCACGGCTAGGGCCAGAGGTGCTTTATTTTAATAATGGAAAAATGCAGATTTTTTTTTATCAGTGCATTTGGGATATTTTTATCAGAAAAAAACAGGTTGCCTAACCTCTGGTGGTGAAAAGCTGAAGCAAGAGATCTGAGCAGTCTCTTGCTTCAGCCTTTCACCAGCAGAGGTTAGGAAGACTAATCCCACCCCACTCTTCACTGAGACAGGATTAGATAAACATATTCTGGGTTTTGGGGTTTTCCCTTCCAGAAATACCTGTGATTGGCCACAGTTGGGCTTGGTCACCAGACTCCATAGATCAGTGCTCTAAGGTGGTATGAACCAGTTTTTCTAGAAGTTGGTCTGATGCTTGATGTACTTGCTTGGGGTTCTGCAGATCACCAGATTTGAGATTGGAAAGACTTTTTTCCCAAGATTAGATTTATCAGGCGCTTCAGGATTTGTTTTGGGGTTTCTTTTTGTTTCCTTCTGCAGCATGGGATATGGTTGGTCTGCTGGTAACACTGAAGTGTATCTTAATTCCTTGCCATTGTAGGAGCATCAGGTGCTATAGTGATGCCTTAGCTTCTCCTGTCCTGTGGTACACAGTTCAGTCCCTTGAGGACTAGAATGATTTGGATTAATGAAAGTCTTTGGACTTGATTAATCCAGATAGGGGTAGTTGGATGAAAACTAATTACCTGTGACACAAAAAAGTTCAGACTAGATTATCTAATCGTTATTTTTAGCCTTAAATGCCAAAACTTCAGTATGAACAAGTTTGGGCTATTGGTGTGTTGAGTTAGGTCTTAATACAGAAGTCAGCATAGGTAGTCTTTCACAGAATGTACAGTCTGACATTGTGGATTAACACATGCAGGTTACTCAAATGTTAAAAACAAGGAAAATAATGGTTAACTTGCAAAAGTAGATTATTATTCAAACTAGCCAACTGCCCATCAAGAATGATGGGGGGAGGGGAGCGGGTGGGGATGGTGCTCCGCCTTCCCTCCCCCCCTTCCCCCCCCCAGTCAGGGCATGCTCCCCTTCCCTCCAGCTGCTTGGGGTCTGGGTCTGCTCCCCCCACTCCCTGCTGCGGCGGGGGAGTAGGCCAGGGCCTGATGTGAAGCGAGCCCCCTCCCCTCCCCCTGCAGCTGCCTTGTTGGGCTGGGCCCACTTCCCCCACCCCACCACATTGGGCCAGCTTTTCACCAGCTTGAGCTTGCTCCCCAACCCCGCATCGGGCTCAGGCCCAGTCCCCCCTGGCCCCGCCGACACCACAGTGCTCCCGCTTCTCCCCCCATGTGTTGGACCAGCTTGGGGATAGGAGGAGCAGGCTTCCGGCCACTGTGGGGGAGGAGCGGGCCCTGGGGAGGAGGAGGTCTGCTCCTTCCCTCCCCCAGCCTCTGCCATGGCCATGTTGGGCCGGGTGGCTGTTTGTCAGCCAGTCAGAGTGCAAATAAAGCATTAGGGACAGACGGACAGATTTAGGCTTTTGTAATATTAGCATGTTTATAACTGTTTTGGGCAGGTGGAGGCTTAATTGTATTGTCCTAGTCTCTGGACAGACTTGACCACAAGAGGGCACAGAAATACAGTTTAAAATACAAGTTGGAGATACAGCTAGTATAATCTTGAACCATTGTCATTCAAAATCAAAAATACTAGTGCAGTTTTCAAGTTACGATTTTCCAGCACCAGCAGTAAAGCATCTGTCCTGATAATTATAATTTAGATATAAACACAGTATAAAAACCTGTTTTTTATATACGAGTGAGAATCACACTGTGGTTGAATGAGTCGCATTGTATTTGAGTCCCTGTGAAATAAAATAAAATAAATCCTGGCTATGGCTTGTTTAAACAAGCCACCTGTTTACTGATGCATTACAGGGTATACTCTGTGAACTCTTCTTTCACTCAATTGGTGTTGTATTGCTCTCTGATGCTAAAGAAATGCTTTTGTTCTCAGTTCTCTGTCCTGGTACGCCTCCTTTTGTTTCTATCAGTGCAGTTAGCTATGCCGGTTTGAGTGCTTTCTTGCCATGGCTGGAATGTTTGCTTTATAATCCTCCCCAGATCACACTCCAAGAAAGAATTTTCCTAGCTGTATTTTCATCTGCCCCCCCCTTCTCTCTAGGTGACCATGAATATTGGACCAGACCAAGACCTTGCTATTCTGCATGAGGTACGCCAAGGCAACAGGCGAACTCGCAAAATTCAAGGAGAACTAAGAAACTTGAAGGCAAAAATCTATGGCTTGGAGAATGAACTACGGATCTGTTGATATAGAGATATCAGCCAGCATAGTAGTATTATGACCATGACTGATTCTGCGTTATAAAGGTGAGTTTAAAGAACAGGCTACATGTATCTCTTTCCCAGCATCCCATGACAAACAAGAAGCAGCACTGCTTAGGGAAATCTGCAAATGAATTTCAGAGTGTGGCAGAGGAGATGTTTCCTTTGTCTCCTAACATGTCCAACTCTCTGTCCCTCCCTACTAGATGTGAGATCATCTT
>NW_017729022.1:83406498-83419658 GCF_001723915.1 Gavialis gangeticus
GATCACACTCCAAGAAAGAATTTTCCTAGCTGTATTTTCATCTGCCCCCCCCTTCTCTCTAGGTGACCATGAATATTGGACCAGACCAAGACCTTGCTATTCTGCATGAGGTACGCCAAGGCAACAGGCGAACTCGCAAAATTCAAGGAGAACTAAGAAACTTGAAGGCAAAAATCTATGGCTTGGAGAATGAACTACGGATCTGTTGATATAGAGATATCAGCCAGCATAGTAGTATTATGACCATGACTGATTCTGCGTTATAAAGGTGAGTTTAAAGAACAGGCTACATGTATCTCTTTCCCAGCATCCCATGACAAACAAGAAGCAGCACTGCTTAGGGAAATCTGCAAATGAATTTCAGAGTGTGGCAGAGGAGATGTTTCCTTTGTCTCCTAACATGTCCAACTCTCTGTCCCTCCCTACTAGATGTGAGATCATTGATAAACATGTTCTATCTTAAGTTCGTCCCTTGTCCCCAAAAAACACATGCTTATGGACAGACGACTTTGAGCATGAAAAGTTGTTTTAGTGCCTTGGAATTTTCTGCTGTAATTTTTTATACCGTCTTGTCAAACATGATGTCAGCAAGTTGATGCCTTTCTAAGGTATGTGACTCGAGCCGCAAGAGCCTCCTGATGTTTTATTATTGTTATTATTATTTGCCAAAGAATCAAGTTTGTAATGTTTTCTAGATTTTTTTTTAATTAAAATTAAGCGTGAAACTTCCATGTGTAGTGGTTCCCTTTTTTCCTATATTTGAATACCGTGGCTACCTCATTTCTTCTCATCCACTGCAACCATCCTATCTAACTAACCTTATCTGCTGCTAGCACTTCATTCATACTTAAGAATTGTTGCAGGGAGAAAACATAGCCATCCTCATTAGGGCTAGGTAGTGGTCAGAGTGTGTCCTGGCTGATGCTGTATGTAAGAGGCAGTTAAAGGGACTGGTATGCATTTTCTTTATCACAAGATTCTTACCTCTTGCACTACTTGTAAATTACCTTCTCTGATATCCCTGTGGCCACATTCTAATGCTCTCACTAAACTTCTCACAAGTGTATCCTGAAGTCAGTAGGAATTGTGGTAGGAATAATTGTGAATAATGTACATAATTATCAATAATATGCATAATTGTGCATCAGGATATCAAAATCTAGCCATAGATTCTAATGTTCTTCCTGAAGCTCTTTACATAATAACATATTAGCTGCTTATGTTGCATATCCCAGCTGCCATAAATTCTCTCTTACTAGGAAGCCGGTAAAGCATCCCTTTTGAGCCTTGTCTCTGTTTCAGCCCCTCCAAGTTAAGACATTGCTTATTGTTCCCTGAAGTAATGGGTGGGCAAAATATGGTCCGTGGGCCAGATCCGGCCTGCCAAGGGATTTTACCCAGCCCACGGCAGGCAGCCAAGGCTATGATGTGTGCAGCTGGTCCTGTCACAACCACTTCCTGGCAGCCTCAGCAGTAGTGGCTCCTGCCTGCTGCTGGGCTTGGCCCTGCTGCCTGGGCACCCCAACCTGTCTGCCCCACACCCACCGCCAGAGGTGCTAGACGGAGTGGGTGGACAGGGTCTCTGCGGAGACTGGCTGGAACACCTGTGGGCCGGGTGTGCTTGGCTGGGTAGATGGAATGGAGCTGCGGACAAATGGGGAGCAGTGTCTGGGAGTAGGATGGGCAAGCGGGGCCAGAGCCAGGATTGTTAGGCAGTGACAGTGTGGGGCTGGGGTCTGGTACTGGTCCCCGTATGCCCCTTCCTACAGACCCAGTGCCTGTTGCAGGGGCGTACGGGGAGCTGATCGTGGCTCTGCCCCTGGCCCTGCGCTTTTGCTGCCCCACGATCCCAGCCCTGGCCCCACCTGCCTGTCCTGCTCCCAGATACCACAACCCACCTGCCTGTGGCCTCATCCCATCCCCTCCTATCTGCCCAGCTGAGTATGCCCTGCCTGTGGGGGTCCTGGGCTGGTTTCCATGGAATTGCCAGGCAGTGATAGCGCAGGGCCAGAGATGGGCAGAACTGATCCACTCCCGGACCTAGTAATCTACCATGTAAGGAATTTGGATGAGCTGTCACGGGGCAGGCGAGGGGGGCTGGGTGCTAACCTAGCATGGGGCAGAGGGATGCTGCTGCCCTAGGCTGCAACAGCTCACCAAAACTCCTTAAGTGGTCCTCTAGTCCAAATAATTGCCCATCCCTGCCTTTCCTGATACCTACAAAGTGCAGGTGGATCAGCCCTGCACATTTTGGTCAGACATATTATTTTAAACATTTCTTAGCCCCTCTTATTCAATAACAACTGTCATGTAAAAGACAAAATGAAGCTACATGCCAATGCCCTGGTGCTTACTACAAAACAAGTTGCATGATACTGTTGATGTGTCTGATACTGCATCTGCACAACAAAACTGATGTGCTGTCTGAGGTTTATTTATTTTTAGTTTGTCAGTAAGCTATGAGTCCACCCCACTGCACAAATTACATTTTTGTTTACAAAATAAAAGGATATGAAGTATAAACTTTAGGAGGTTACCTCCAAGGGCAGAAGGCACAGCAAGTTCTGCTTCGTTCTCCTATGTCGGACAAGTTCATAGGATCATGTCTATTTAAGTATTGCCTCCATGCTGTTGCCAAAACAGATCAATGGTGGGAGCCTACAGTTCACCAGTGACCCTAAGCAATTGCTGTACCATTGCCAGCTGCTTTTATGAGATCTGTCAAAGGGAAATCATTGGCTTGAGGATGTTTCTAAAGAGGTTCTGCAGAACTGGTTCCATGATGTATGCTATTCAATATTTTAAGTAGTGGTCTGGAAATAAATATAAGATCACTGCCAATAAAATTTATCAGTGGCACAAAGATTGACTAAATGGTATGTGTAAGGAGAAGGTGATAAGATAGTAATCTGTTTCTCTTGGTAGCCTGGGAGCATTTGTATAAAATGCATTCCAAAAGAGCAGAATTTCAATCTATACACCTAGGTATGGCCTGTCTTCTTCATTCCTAAAGAATGAGGGACTGTCCTGGAAAGCTGTGATTTGCAAAAGGATTTTAGGGATCATTACTGACAAGCAACTGAACATGAGCTCCTATTGTAGTGCTGGGCAAAATACAGCCCCTGGACCAGATTCGGTCCACCAAGAAATTCTATCTGGCCTGCAGTGGGTTCCTCAGCCCCACCCAGCCCAGGCACGAGGGGCAGCCTGCATTGTGGTGCCTGCGGCCAGTCACACCACCCTGGGCATGTGGCAGGTTGGCGCAGCAGCCAGACTCAGCTTCACAGCAGTAAAAGGCAAAACGAAGCTACATGCCAGTGCCCGCAGTACTAGTTTTTTTTCTGGCTGCTGCTGCCTGTATAGCTACAGCCACTGGCCCTGACCCAGATGTCTGGGCACCCTGGTCTGTCTGCCCCACCAGGGGTGCTGGACTGAGCAGGCAGGGTCTCCATGGAGGCTGGCCTGGGACACCCACAGGCAGGGCACACTTGGCTGGGCTGAAGGGATGGGCCCTGGGCCAGGATCCTGGGACAGTGACAGTGCAGGGCTGGGGTCTTGAGCAGAGCTGCGATCCACTCCCTGCATATCCCTGCCTGCGGAACCAGTGCCCATCACAGGGACATTACAGGAGTGGATCGCATCTCTGCCCCAGGCTCTGGGCCCCAGCCCTGCACTGTCACCACCCCATGATCCCAGCCCTACCCACAACAGTTCATCAAAACCCCTTAAATGGCTGTCTACCCCAAATAATTGCCCACTCCTATCCTATTGCAATGTTGTGGTAAAAATGTGACTTTTTCTTCTATAAACAATTTTGGTTAGACAAAGAAAGTACATATTTTTAAGAAAGGATGTTGAAATACCATAGAGGGCACAGAGAAGAGTTTGAATGATTCAGTGATGAAGAAAATGTCTTAGTGAGAGACTTGAGAGCTTGATCTGTTTAGTTATCAGAAGATCAAGAGAGAAATTAATACTGGGCACATCTACACATGCATATTAATGTGGGAGTTTCCTGCTTCCAGGCATTGCATTTACACATGCACCCGGGACCGCAGTACATTGGGCTGGGTCAGAGAAGCCTCAGTCTCCAACCTGGCTCAGTGTGCTGTGGAGGGGCTGGCTGAGGCACCCTTGTGCCCCAGCCAGCTAGGTCACCATACACACATGCATTATTGTGCATGAAAAAGCTCTGCAGCAGGCTACTACTTGTAAATAAATGCTAAATACAAGTACTAGCCTGCTGCAGAGTTTATTAATTTTCTGTGGTGTAATCAGGCCGCACATGTTGATGTCAAGATGTTTACTGTGGAGCTAATTAGGGCAACTGCAGTAAACATTGTGTAGATGTGCCCACTGAGTACTAGAGGATTCTCTAATCTGACAGACAGGCATAACAGGAACTAATAGCAGGAGGCTGAAGCCCAAAAAAAACATTTTTTTAACAGTAAGTTCAATGGAAGTGGTAGATTCTCCATCTCTTGGTGCTTCAGACCAAAGTTGGGTGCCTTTCTGGAAAAGATGATTCCAGACAAGTTATTTGACTAATTCATTTAGACATGTTATTTGAGTTAATGGATGGGTGAAATACAGAAAATACGGTCCCTCTGGCCTTACGTACTCCATGAAGTTCTTAGCACTGGGTGGAGGAAAAGGTGATTAGGAACAGTCAGCATGGAGTCACCAAGGGTTAGTCATGCCTGACCAACCTGATTGCCTTCTATGACAAGATGACTGACTCTGTGGATGTGGTTGGTCTTGAGTTTAGCAAGGCTTTTGAATATTGTCTCCCACAAAATTCTCTCAGGCAAGCTAAGGAAGTATGGGCTGAATGAATAGATTGTAAGGTGGATAGAAAACTGGCTGGAGCGTTGGGCTTAGAGGGTAGTAATCAATGGCTTGATGTCTAGTTGGCAGCTGGTATCAAGTGGAGTGCCCCAGGGTCAGTCCTGGGGCCATTTTTGTCCAATTTCTTCATCAATGACCTGGAAGATGGCATAGAGTGCATGCTCAGCAAGTTTGCAGATGGCACCAAGCTATGAAGAGTAGTAGATATGCTGGAGGGTAGGGCTAGGATTCAGAGTGACCTAGACAAATTGGAGGATTGGGCCAAAAGAAATCTCTGCAGAAAGGGACCTGGGGGTTACAGTGGACAATAAACGGAATATGAATGGGGCCCCAAGAACATTGCGATGTCGTGGTCACCATGAAATTAGCCCCAAACTGCAATTTTTAAGGGTTGTGAGCCTGTGCCAGAAAAATGTGCAAAAGCACAGGTTTCCCTTTGCAGACTGGCAACATGCCAGTCTGCAAGAAGACACCTGGGCTTTCACAGCCTTCCAGCCTGCAAACGGCTCCTGAGGACATGGCCAGGATGCAGCCAGGCAGCTGGATGAAAGTAGTATATAGGGGGAGGGGGTTTGGAGGGCCAGGGCTTGGGGACTGTTGGGGTGGGGGGAGCTAATGGGGCTGAGCCCTCCAAAATTTTTTGCTGCCGCTGGCAACAGCAGCAGCACCGTGGCACCACCGTCCTGCAGTGCATGGTGGCATTCAGTGTGCTGGCCCTGCAGGAGGGAGTGGCAGGGGTCAGGCCAGGCTCAGCCCCCCCAATAATATTTTCCCCCACTGCTTATGGTACATGTGGCACGTGCGTGGGTGAAGTCTCATTTTTCACAGAATATTCATGGAACTATGAGGACCCATTTGCCAAGATCAATGGTAGTTCCGCAAATATTCCATGTAAAACGATAGTTTACCCATGCATGTGCCACAAATGTACAAGACGTCTGCAATTTTCTCAGGGCCCTAAATATAAGCCAACAGTGTGTTGTTGTTGCAAAGGAGACTAATGGCATCCTGGGCTGCATCAGTAGGTGTGTTGCCAGCAGGTCAAAGGAAGTGATTATTCCCCTCTATTCAGCATTGGTGAGGCCACATCTGGAGTACTGTGTCCAGTTTTGGGGCCACCACTACAAAAAGGATGTGGACAAATTGGAGAGAGTCCAGTGGAGGGTAACGAAAGTGATTTGTGGCCTGGAGCATTTGACTTCTGAGGAAAGGCTGAGGGAACTGATCTTATTTAGTCTGGAGAAGAGAAGACTGGGAGGGGATTTAATAGCAGCCTTCAGTTACCTGAAGGGGAGTTACAAAGAGGATGGAACTAGACCAGAGGTTCCCAAACACTGACAGTTGTGCACCACCAATTTAAAATGAAACAACCTTAGGTACCACCAGGTGGGGTGTGGGTGTGTGTGTATGGTAGGGAGTGGGGGGAGGGTTGTGAAGGGGTGTGGCTGTGTGTGTGAGGGAGCATAGGATTGGGAGGTTGTGTATATGTGGCAGGTTGTGGGGGCAGGGTGTGGGTGTGTGGGGTTTGTGGGGTGTGAAGGAGGGTGTGGCACAGCAGCAGACAGGGGTGCTCAGGGCACTTGGCAGGGCACAGCTCCAGCCACAGCTGCACATCATGGTGAGGGGTGTTTCCTCTGCCAGGCAGTATGTATTGCCAGCATTCCCTGCACTTGCTGAGCACAGGGAGGAAGCCCCCCAGGGATGCCCCGCACCAGGCAGCTGGCTCCAGTGCATGGGGCTTCCTTCCAATGCCTGGCAAATGCAAGAGCTTCACATGCGTGCAAGTATCACTGGCGATACTGATGGCCCAGGAGGGGCTGCGCCTCTCACTGCGATGTGCAGCACTGGCTGGAGTGAGCTGCATCCCACTGGGTGCCTGCATCAGGCATGAGTGCCCTGAGCACCCCCGCCTGCTGCTGCTGCATACCACTGACGAGTTGTCTGTGTACCACTGGTGGTACATGTACCACAGATTGGGAACTGCTGAGCTAGACTGTTCTCAGTGGTGGCAAGTGACAGAACAGGGAGCAATGGTCTCAAGTTGCAGCAAGGGAAGTTTAGGTTTGATATTAGGAAAAATTTTGTCACTAGGAGGGTAGTAAAACACTGGAACAGGTTAGCCAGAGAGGTGGTGGAATCTCCATCCTTGGAGGATTTTAAGCCCCGGCTAGACAAATCCTTGGCTGGGATGATCTAGTTGGGGATGGTCCTGCTTTGAGCAGGGGGTTGGACTAGATGTTCTCCTGAAGGCCCTTCCAACCCTACTTTTCTAAGTTTCTATACTTGCAATGCTTGTAAGAATTTTCTAGAACTCATGCAGTTGCACTGATTAATTACACGAACTGCTGTGCCATGTCAACTAACCCTACTCAGAGCAAGATTACTATGCTTAAGGGGTAGAAATGCTTGCATCCAGTCTATTCTGCAATTTACATTGATGCTTCATTAGAAATACCTTTGCAAATTTGATGGTGATGGATCTTGTGTATGCAACCCAGTATTCAGGAGCCATAATATACTAGTTTGTGTAGCCCAGTAATCATGAGCAACACTTCAACAGATTATGGAATTGAACTTGAACTCTTAAAGCCCTTAATTGACTGGGTCCAAGGCCCCCTTCTGAACTGCGGGCTTCCTGTAGCATTAGATCTTCGTCTATAATAAGTCGTGGAGTACCTAGTTTCTTATTATATCAAAGGAACATATATTTAACTCTTTTGCAGTAGAGTTAAATACTTTTCTGCTCAGCCAGAATCTTGCCAGGACAATGTATCAAATTGCATAGGCAAAAGAGATACTTGAAAATGTTTTGTTAATTTTTGTTAAATTGAAATTAGGCTTTTTAACAAAAAACTTTCCCAGCATTTCAATATTTTGCTTTAGTATTCCCAAGTTACCTTGAAATGTAATTTAGTTTTCTTTCTTCTAGAAAAAATGGTACTGCCTAAAACACACGTGCAGGCCAGGCTGCCATAATTATAGGGTCTTTAAGATGTTAAAGTAGTTGTGATTCTGCATCAGAATCTGTTTCATAGATTGGGGCATGGTATAGGGACAGATTTGAAGTTCTTTCAAAGGTAAAACACATGGGAATTATATCCTTTTGTGCTGCTTTATGCTACATAAGCAATGCGTAAGTGGCCTTACTCAAAAAAAGGAAAGATTTTTTCCTAGGTGGATTTTATATTAGAAGTTAAGACCTTACCATGGGAGGCTCCTCATATATAGAGTGCTGACAAAGCTCTCTCAAGAGATGAGAACTTGAGCAATGGATAAGAAAAAAAGATTTTTAGTAAGACCAGTTAAAATCCTGAGGGGTTCTTCTGTTGGTTTCTTTTTAACTGTAATGACTGGCATACTGCCTGAAGAAAAGATGCTTTTACAAACAGTGTATATAGCTGCCTCTTCAGATGAAAAACCAAATTTGCCTGAGCAATCAGGGCCTCTGGGTGTACTGCTATGAATGCTACATTGTGTCAGTCACAATACTGTAAATAAGATTGTAATGTGTCCTCATATTAATAACTTTATCATTTTATTAATGGGAAATTAAAGCAGGCGCTTGTTACACAACTGTGCTTCAAGAATAAAGCAAGAGGCTGCCTCGCTACTTAACACACCAATGGCTGCATTGATTGGAAGGAGTGCAATTTAAAGCAAGCTTTGATTCTTTTTTTTTTTGCCAACAATATTTATCCAGGACATTGAATTCTGCTGTATTGATTAAGATGTCTGGTCCTTTTGCTTTTACTGTAAACATCTTAGGCTATGGTTATAACACTTACTGTGTTCTGACATGTTGTCCAGTAAAACATCACATTTCTCTTCAGCTTTAGATGTGCAGATTGTAGTCTGGTCAGCATTTTCACAGGGAAAATACCATACAGTTTTATTTTTGAATAGCATCTTTACTAAAGTCTGCAACATAATTTGCAGAATTAAACAATAAGGTAGTAGATAATATTCAAGGAAAAAATGGGCATCTAAACACATGCAACAAATTTTAGCAATTTAAAATGTAAAGTGTTTAGTCAGAAAGCAAATAAAAAGAGGGGGAAATGAAGAAACAAGAATAAGAAGAAATCTCAATAAGATTTAAAGAGAGAGAGAGAGAGAGGTCAGGATTTGTAGCTTCCGTTACAATTAACTGGTACAAAAAAAAAGTAAAAATCTGGAGTACTTTTACAAATCTTAAGTTTAATTTACAAGGGGGGAAGAAACAATAAATAAATAAATAAATAAATACATTCCTGATGCTTGGAGTTGCAAAAGCAAAATTGGAAAAATATAAAAATAGGCTGTAGATAGGCTAAGAGGCAATGTTAAGGTCCAAAATGGAGTAGGACAATGAAGAGTCTAGTAATCAAGGATGGTAGTTGACATCTAGATCTTGATATGAGTGAGCCAATAGACATTTTTTAAGAAGAACTGGTATGAAAATTGTTCTTGATGCATCTTCTGTAAAAAGGTAAGTAGCTTCCTTTTTCACATGCTGGAGTCCTGACAGTGGGGATTTTGAGATACCTTAAAGAAGAGAACTGCAATACTTGAGGAGATAAAAACATGAATAAGGCTTTCTCCAAGGGGAATACTGAGGTACAATGATACATGTGAGCAATGTTGTAAACTTGGATTTAGAGTGGTCCAAATTCAAGTCTCGGAGGTGGTAATAGCCGTATTTTAAAGGTATAAGTTGTGCAAAGAGGGGGTGAATTAATGCTAAAGGATAATTCTGACGTTGACAGTAGAAGTCCATGCTCTTAAGACTAGGTCTATACTCCAAAATGTTGATGTCATAACTATGTTAGCAAGAATCATACTCTGAGACAGTTATGCTGGCATTCCCTGCTATCTCTTAGAGGCAACTTGTATGGGTAAAAGAGTCCTTTTGGCTGTAGGACTTATTCTGTCATTCAAGGAAATCATTTCACTATACAGTACCAAATTCCTTTTGCTGGTATACGCTGCATCTACAGTAGGTATATTTGCTGATACTGGCAATGTCTCTGTAGCACAGACTAACTCTGAGTCAAGAAGGAAACTAAGAGGGATTTGCCTTTTCAGATAGAAGTGTTTTCAGGGAAAAAAACCTGCCTTTGATATAAATAGAATTAAGGGAGCTGGGGGGGTGGGCATCACAAGCTGTGTTTGAGACTACAGAAGTGTAGGCAGAGTGAAGTCAACAAAGCCAGTGAAAATTATGGGCAGTTGGGTATCATCAATATAGAGCTGGTAATTAAAAACTGAAGGTAAAAACAGCAGAGAGAAATTGGGGGCAGGAAGATGGAGAAAAAAGGTAAAAAACAGAGAACTAAGCTTTTTGATACTTCACAGAGGAGGGATCTTGTCACAGACTTAAAAGTGTATTTATGAAACTTAGAAGCAGTCATCTGAAAGCAAAATGCAGAACTATAACAGGAGAAAAGCCATATATCTGTGTAACCACAGAGGCAGCAGTGGAGGATAGAGTGGTCAACAGTACTAAAAGCTGTGCTTAAGTCAAATGCTGTGTTCACAATCAGGTCATTTACCAAAAACATCCATCTGGTTCAACTGACAGATAATGAAAGCTTTCTCCTTTCAAGAAAGGACTATGGAGCCCACCCTAAAACATTCAGAAAGCTGGTTAGTATTTACATTTTTGCTCAAAACAATTAACCATTTTAATTCCAGTCCCAGCATCTAACTTCATGTTTCTGAGCTGACTAGCAGAGAAGCTGGCAACTTCTATTCCTATCGCTTGTCCACTGTTCAGATGGTGCTGTTTCCCAGCTGATATTCATACCAGCAGAACTATCATCATTCGTGCTGATAAACAAGGGCCTCAGTGTCTGGGAAAGATCAGCACCTGAGTGAAGAGCAGCTGGCTAAGGACAAACCCAAGAGAGATGGTGTTAATATGAGAATTGACAGAATGCACTATGAAAAAATTGCTATCCTCTCTGGTTAAGATGTCTGTCTTTGCATTATCAAGATAAAGAACACCAAAACTGTTGATCATGGTAATCATTGCTCTTAGCCACCCAGCTAACTAGGGCTGTTAAAATTTCACTTCCATCTGCAGTGGCTAAGAGGCTCCACCACAGTGACCTACACTTGTAACCTCTAGCATAAATAATTATACCAGGGAATGTTTCGTGAAAAGATTCAGATGGCTGAGAATTCAGCAACCTGCTTACCTAGCAACATAGTCCCTAGAATTTATCACCCTGAGCTCCCTAGTTAATACTGGGTGACTGTTCAAAGATTCAGTCCTAATGTTTGAAGTCCTCTATAAAATTGCCTCCAAATTCATGAGAGGCCAAGTTAATCTCTGCAATGACGACTTACCACAAGAACATTAGAATATCAGCCTCGCAACATGGATGCACAAGCAAGAAAGCATCGTTAACAATTTGCCCACATCAGTAGAATTTGTTTCTGTGCAAGACTAGAACTATTTTAAAGCTCTTTCACCTTCAGAATGAAACACAAAACTTTACATTTGGCTTGGCTTGCCCACAATAAAATAAAAATAACCCCAATAACAAAAGGAGTAGGAATAGCTTTTAGACTTTTGTGAGACCCTCTGAAGCTAGGCACTTAAGAGGTGATTTTTTTTTAAGTCCTCTCAAACTTTTAAGTCCTCTGGATTTTTTCTCTCTGGCTGCTTTTTTTAAGTTGCAACCTCTCTGGGGACAGAAGCTATGTTATTTTTGTGTACTGCCCTGCAAGAAATGCATCATCTGTATTCAGAAACTGATACTGATAGCGGGTCTCATATAATTTTATTATTCAAATGCCATGGTAAAACATGACAAATACATTTCAAAGTAGTCTAGGTTAACAGCCTTCCCCACTCTCACTCTTGATGCCATTGCAACCAAACACCACAAGAGGGAGCAGCCACCTCTTTCGTTTTATTGAGCAGCTGTAGAGGCAAGGCTTTGCTGTGATTTTAACCATCTAATTTGGTACCCTCATGGTCCCAGTACCCCTTTGCTCTGTTTACAGTGAACGGCAGGGTCAACTGTGTTTCTCCTGTCCACTCAGGCAGAATGTCATTAAAGGAAGTTAGGAGCCTTATAAATCCTCGAAATGCCCAGATTAGTTGAACAGAAGTCAGGGTAGATTTGTACCTTGTAGATGAAATCAGAGATGCATAGCATAATTTTGTAAGCAGGGGGGCTTACTTTATCCAATGCCTGACTTCAGACTAACACCTGGTAGTTAGGCAACAGACCTCTCTCATATTAGGTTTACTACCTCTCTTGTATTAGTTGAACACATTTCTAAAGCCAGTTCCATATCTGCAATGAAACAGTCTTTGGAGCCTTTACATGTTGATGGAAAACAAATACAAATGACACTTCTCTGACAGGCACAGTGGGCTAAGTAAAAGCTTGTTCCCCAACGCTAGAAAAAAATATTTTTGAAATTTACTCAGAAGCCAGTAGCCTTTTGCCTGCTGACCAAACAAAGCACCACATAACCAAGGGAGGCTGAAACCATTTCAACAATGAATTCTGCTAATAATTTGTTGCGTGGTTTGACTTTCAGTCCTGTGCCTTTCCTCTTTGCACTCACTCTAGGCCTGCCCTTCTTCCCAGTCTGCCCTAGGAAGAGCTACAAACTCCCCATATGGCTCCGAATCTGACTGCTGAGAGGTTTTAGAACGTGTGTTTGTGTGTGTGTGTGTACACCTACATACAGATAGCTAGCTAGCTAGGAGTTTTAAAACGTATGTATGTGTGTGTACATGTAGATGGATAAATAGTTCTCAAATGTGTATGTAGACAGATGCGAGTTGTAAAACCTGTGTATGTATGCGTATGTGCACGCATGTGTGTGTGTACAGATAGCTAGCTAGATAGGAGTTTTCTAAAACCTGTGTGTGTGTGTGTGTGTAGCTAGATAGATGTTCTAAAACCTGTATGTGTCTGTGTGCTTATAGGCGGATAGTTTTCAAACTTGTGTATGTAGACAGACCGACAGGAGTTGTAAAACCTCCACGTGCTTATTCTGCGTATGTGTGCGCATGAATGCCCATATAGCTAGCTAGCTAGCAAGATACATAGGTGTTCTAAAACCTGGGTGGGTGTGTGTATGCATGCATGGGAAGAAAGAAGGAAAGAAACAAAGAAGTGTGTGCACGTGCACATGCATATTACACGTAGGAGTGGGATACCTTTCCTCCATTGATGCAGCCTCTCAAACTTCCTGACGTCTGGAGGAGACTCGCTGACCAGAGCAGACTCTGCAGCACTTCAGGCACTAGCTGCCGGAGCTTGGGAAGTTCCCAGGAGCTCGCTCTAGGCACGAGATAGGTAGCA
>NW_017729022.1:83419753-83420010 GCF_001723915.1 Gavialis gangeticus
CCCCCCCCCCCCCGCCCAGTGGGGAGTGAGGACTTTTGACAACTGGGCTGAAGGGGGCACGTCCCCGGGCAGGGCCGGGCCGGAGCCGCCGGACGCCCCACCGCCTCAGGCTGGGAGCGCGGGGGCGCGCAGGTGTGGCTGGGGCAGACGCAGCCCGGTAACTGGAGAAGGCGGCGGGGCCGGGCCGTCCTTTCCCGTCCCCTCCCCGGGTGCGGGCGGCTGCATGAGCCGGGCTGCGGCCGGCGGAGCGGAGCGGG
>NW_017729022.1:83420021-83427400 GCF_001723915.1 Gavialis gangeticus
TGCATGAGCCGGGCTGCGGCCGGCGGAGCGGAGCGGGACCCCCCAGCCCGCACCATGCGGAGCCGCCCGCTGGGGAGGCTGCTGAAGAGGCGGTCGCGGCTGCTGCTGGCCTGCGGGGTGCTGCTGGCGGGGCTCTGGGCCGCCTACCTGGAGCTCGTGGCGTCGGCGGAGGGCACCGTCCACCCCCTGAACCGCAGTGAGTGCTGGTCTCGGGCGTCCGGCCCGGCCCGGCTCCGTGCTGGGTGCGGGGCACTGGGCTGCGAGCCGGGGGAGCCCCGTTGCTGCCTCGTCCCGCGCCCCGCGGCGGCGCCGGGAGGAGCGGGGACTGGGCTGGAGAGCTGGCGCCGGCTGCCCGGGGTCTTTGCAGGGAGGCTCAGCCTTCACCTGGTCGGGAAAGGCTTGTGGGTTGAAATAACCATTTCCCTGAGTTTTGGGGGCGGGTTGGTTGGTTGTTTGAATGATGAGATTGCCGGGGTCACCCGACCCCCCCAGTTGTCTTTCCTGCTTGGTGCAGGGGGCTGGACCCCATGATCTTCCCAGGTCCCTTCCAGCCCCTAACAGGCCATCAATAGTTTGGGATGGTCTGAAGCAGGGTGGGCAGTTATTTCAGGCGGAGGGCCGCTCACTGAGTTTTGGCAAGCCATCGAGGGCTGTGTGACAGTCAGCTGGGGGCAGATAAATATTAATTTTCTACATTTTTTAGGGGCCCCGCGGGCTGGATAGAATGGGCCAGACGGGCCGTGTTTTGCCCACCCCTGATTGTAAAAGCGGAGGGCAGGGGGCAGCAATTTAATCACACAGTGCTAGAGGACTAGCAGGAACCTCCAGAGGACATCTAGTGCAGTGGCTCTCAACCTATTTTGGACCAAGATCCACTTGTAAACATCAGTGGCCAGTCCCGACCTGCTGCCCCCAGTGCATGCGGCGAGGGCTGTGCAGGGCATAGGGAGCCCCAAGATGGAGCTCTGCCAGCCTGCAAGGGAAAACCCGCAACTTCCCACCTTTTTCTCCTTTAAAGGAGAATCCATTTTTAAAGTCAGTTGATCCATTTTTTTAAAAGTTTGTTTGCGATCCTTTCATATATTGTTGTGGCCCACTTTTGGGTTGCAACCCACAGGCTGAGAAATGCTGATCTAGTCCAGTGGTCTCCAAACTTTTTTGATTGCGCACCTGTATCAGTAAAAAATTTTTGAGCATGCACCCCCAATATATCTATGTTTATACTTTCTAATATTTTCTTCCCGCACCCCAATGGATTATCTTGCGCACCCCACTTTGGAGACCACTGATCTAGTCAATCCTCTGCCTGAGGCAGGAACAGCCCTATCCAAACCATCCCACACAATCCATAATCTGCACTCTGCATAAGGCTACAGTCAGCCCTGGCACAATACAGACCTAACAACCTAACCTGCCACAGGTAAAGCAAGGGAACCAGCATCCTGCCTCTATGAAATGTTGTCACTATGTGGTCAGGAGCTCCTAGGTCAGGGGTGGGCAAAATGTGGCCCGGGGGCTGGTGCAGCCTGCCAGGCCACTCTATCTGGCCCATGAGGCCCCTAAATATTAATTTTCTAATTTTTTTTATCTGCCCTGGGCTGCCTGTCATGTAGCCCTCGATGGCTTGCCAAAACTCTGTAAGCGGCCCTCCGCCCAAAATAATTGCTTGCCCCTGTCCTAGGTAGAGGGCCATACCTCCCACTACAGAGGAAGGCAAAAACCCCCACAGTTCGTATCCATTTGACCATTCCTTCTGACCCCAAATACAGCAGTTGGTCTGGGGCTAAAGCTGATTTAACAATGTCACTTCAAATACAGTTTAAGCATTTAAGTTTGAATGCTTTAAGCAGCCTGTATGGCAAAGGTACATCCTAAAGCTTTTGACTCCTCCTGTCAAGGAATAAATAGGTTGGGTTTTGTTTCTAATCCAAGAATTTAAGTCATGATTCTATCATGAGCTCTGGTGGATGGTCCTTACTGCAGGATCCAGGCCTTAAATTGTGCCTACCTGTTCTATCTCCTATTATCCATGTCTGGTTTTAAACAGAAGATAGCTTACTTGGCTGAACTAGTGGTTTTTTTACAATGGTACAAGTTTAATTTTAGTTATGATAGTTATTTCACTAACCCTATTGACTTGGGAGTTATCAGCTGTCTCTTACAACTAGTGATATCACTTTGGAGGGGTTGTGGGATGTTGGTTTGTGTTTTTGTTACAGTAATTGAAAGAGCGTAACTCAACTTTTACTAATCTTTCTTCCAGTCTCACCATCTATGTACCAGATCATGTACCAAAGTAGTTCAGGGGTTACAAAAAAGCAAAAGGCGAAGAAGCTGAGAAGGGTGAAGGTGGAAAAAAACAAGCATTTTGGGGGGGATGATATTTTGAAATAATGCTGTAAGATGGGGGTGTGGATCTGTAGCTGCAGGAAAGATATCTTTTACATTAAGAGGGTGAAAAGGGACAGGGGATCAGAGGGAGCAAGGGGAGAAGACAAGGGGGACATTAAACAAATGCATCTTACTGTAAATCATGTTCTGTTTCCCCCCATTTTCTTCAAGATCTGAATTGCACTAGACTCTGGCAAAAGTCTGCTCGTAGGCTGAGATCCTCTTCATCTTAAGAATAACATTTGCAACACTGACAGCCCCCTAAACCTCTACCAATCGAAACAGGATATTGAGAAAAGCATTATAGGATATAAAGTTCCCTTTTGACCCTGAAAAGCATCTGATTCTGTGAAGTCTACAAGGGACTTTACTGATTTTGATGTGGAAGGTACGAGACACACTGCAATGATGGGTGATAGTATAAAACTCTCAGAAAAGTAGATAGTACTGGGGGATGCAGAGCAACTTTATGTATGGGCAGTGCTCTGGGAGTCCAGTCTCCCTTAACACTTTTGTGGTCTGAGTTATATTTTCCTAGAGTAGCAGGAGAAGCCTGGAAACTCTCAGCAGGAAAGAGGTTAATCTGTGGCCTTCCATCCTACCCTTCTATCTTGCTACCTATAAAATCCTGTCTTGTTTGAAAAATCAAAAGTAGGAATGAAAAACAAATAGTGTTTGTTTTCCTTTGACTCTTGCAGCTCAGTAAAGTTATCACCTTTCCAGGGCAGAAGCAGCTGTGTTTCAGTGCATTGGCATGGCTCTTTCCAGAGGCTTCTGAGACCTGAAGGACAAGGAATAGTTGTTACAGCTATTCAGTTTTCTCTTTGCAGATCTCCTGCCTCGCCATTCTCCCAGTGGAAAACTCTGCTGCAAGGCACAAGTAGGCATCAGCCAGCAGTTACAGGATCAACCTTGTTGATGCAACTACTTCCGTGTTGTTTTAAAACAGAAAGGGCATTTTTCAGTAGTTTTCCAGGCGAGAGAACTTAGACACTTTCCTTCAGTGGCAGAGAATCCTAGAATTGTTAGGCTTGGGAAGGGGCCTGCAGTAGCTCATTATTTCCATTCCCATGAACCTTCACTCTGTACTCAACTATCTTCTACAAGGTGCTTATAAAATATTTTGCACATTGAAGCCCTAGCTAATGTTCTCTTTATAACCATGAAACACTTTCCAGAGAGATGAACTCACTCGCTCGAGCCAATCTAGAGCTACCAGAGGCAGGCTTGCCTCCATGCTGCTTTACTGCTACTGCAGCCATAAGAAGAATTCACATGTGAGTTGTTGTGAATTAAATTAAGCTTACATCACCCCATTTTCTTTCTCAGCTTTGTTCCCCCACAACATTTTACATGAGAGTAGTCAAGTGTCCTGTGTGCTACAACATGCCAAAGTTTAGGAATTGAAGTGCTGATCCAGGTTTTACTTCCATCAGTGGAAATCTCAGGTAATTCCACTAAATTCAATGGACTTAAGCACAAATGTTGTTTAATGAGGAGACCCTCAGCTGGTAAAAATCAGCATCCATTGGCTGAGTGGAGCTATCTATGTTGGTTTATACCAGATTAGGATCTGGGGGAAGAAGGGGGGCTAAATGTCCAGTTTAGCATACCCTTAGACCATGGGTGTCAAACGCCATCTGGCTGGATGAGTGGTGCAGGACCGGGCCATGGGCTGGACCAGACCTATACATCAGGCCCACGTTCCAGATCCAGTGCATGTCCTGGAGTGACCCGCTGTGGCCCAGTCCTGCTACAGCCACTCCAGGCAGTCGCTCTGCTGCTCTGGGACCTAAGATGAAGCAGGCACTGTGTGGCATGTGGCACTCAGTAAAGTTATCACCCTTCCTGGTTAGAGGCAGCTGTATTTGAATGCATTGCTGTGGCTGCTTCTAGAGACAAGGGACAAGCACAAGAAATAGTTTTCAAAGCTTTTCAGTTTTTTCTTTTCAAAGATCTTCTGCCTTGCTATTCTCCCAAGTGGAAAGTTCTGCTGTGAAGCGCAAGTAGGCACCAGCCAGCAGTTATAGGATCAACCCTGCTGATGCAACTGCCTCCATGTTTGTTGTTCTAAAACCTGAAGAGCATTTTTCAGTAGTTTTCCAGGCGAGAGTGGGAAGCTGTGGATCACTTTGAGACCCATGGGCAGCATTGGGGACCAGATGATATAGCTCTGCAGGGCAGATCTGGCCCACAAGCCATATTTTTTGACAAACCTGCCTTAGACAGAAGGTTGGAGACTGAGAGATGAGCCTGAGCAGTAGGATTCAGACCTAGGATGCTGTGTGATCTGGCTTCTAAACAGCTGGTCAAGCTGATCTTGGCCTTTCTCTGGGCTGGATGGGGATTTTTATAGATGAAGGGAATGCATCAGAGAGCACGGCTCATCATTCTTGAAAGGCTTAACCCATCCGCTTTGAGAGTAATCCTTAAATCAGCAGTCACCATAGGCACATACTAGATTCCAGTTCAGTTAATAAGTTAATTTCTGAACTGTTTGCCATCATGTTTCCTATTCCAAGCCTTGCCCCTGTATGTTATTGCTGAGAAGTCTGACCATTAGGAATGCAAGTCCCTCTGGCAGTACTAAAAGAAATCTATGTTGTCTGCAACCTCATGGGCATTTTTAGGAACCTTAAATAAACCCACTGACAGTCAAGGGAGGAAAAACAAGGGACCTGGTATGACCTGCAAACAGCACAGGGAAGGAGGCTGAGTAAAGACAGGCAGCTCTTTTGTCTTGGGACAGGGCAATTGTCATACAAAATGGGCCAAACCTAGCCAAGGAATCTTAAGCATTTATCCTCTACCCTGTAGAGGAGCTAATCTCTCTGGTGTGAGATTGTGGGTGGAAAAGCTCTTCTCATCTTCAGTAGCAGGCCTACATTCCTTGAGTGCTGCTGATGATGACAGGGCAGTTTTTCTTCGAGTGAGTGAAGTGTTGGGGAAAACCCAGAGCTCTGATTCGGAGGGGAAGTCTTCTCTCTACAGGAGATGACAACTCAGCTTGCAACCTCGTGCTTGCTTGTTTAACACCAATGAATTCCCAGGATAATTTTGAACAGGATTGGGATGGTAGAAAGATCCAGTGCAAGGAAGGGTTTTCCTCGGAGGAGAGAGATGGCAGTGGCTTCTGACTGGGACACAATTTCTCTCAGCACATGCTGTTGCCATACCCCCTACCCAGGGCAATCCTATGAGCTCCTTGGGCACCAGCGTCTATTGCTTTCATTTCACATTCTCTTACCTGGTAAATCCTCAGCTCACCAGTGAAGAGAGAAAGGAATTGTGGGTGAACATGGCTGAAGTCAAAAAAAGCAGTTGGGTCTCCTGCTCTTAGAAGACAAAGGATTGCACTCCCCAGTGCCCTCCCCCTCCCCCTCCCACCCCTTGCATCAGAGAGTGAGCAAAAGTAAGAAGCAATCCTTAGACCACACAAAAATCAGAAGTTAGAGGCTTCATCTATATTGGCTGTTGTTTCCTAGGCTCTGATTTGTTCTGAGGCTGACACACGTCATGGGTGCATAAAAGCGTTTGGGACTGTTGCGTTAATTTGTCTTGTAGGTGTGAGTGGCAACCAAGAGCACTGCAGGAGAACTGCATTAGATAGCTGGGAGGGTGCCGCTGATCACAAAAAGGGACCCAGAAGCCCTGACCAACCTTGCACTTGCCAGCTGCTGCTTGCTGCTACTCTCCCTTGTGCCACCACACTTCTGTCATGTAAGCAAGGCCAGGAGTGTGTTTTCTTTCTATCTTGCTGGTGACAAGCTGAGCAGTGAATGATTCGGCCTGCTATCCTGTGTCTAGGACAGAAGCTGTCTGAACACAATTGCCCATCATCCCAGTGTTTCGCACAGAAACTGAGAAGAGCTTAGAAGGAACCAGGGAAATGTGCTGATAATACCTCTTCTGAGGCACCTAAGGTTTCCTTGCAGCAGGCCCTTCTTTCTCCTTCCAGCATGCAACAGGTTTTTCCTTGCCTCTTTTCTCCTGCCTCTCTCTGAAGGGCAACAGGTAGCAATGTGCATTGCTTGGAATTGCTGTTTTGTTTGTGGTAGTTTAAGAGCCATGTGGTATTGTAGCCATGAGGATGTAGAAATTATTCAAGAGGCAAGCACTTCTTAGTGGATGTCTTTTATTGGACCAACTATATAGTGCTTTCATTTGTGATATTTTAGAGCTTTTGAAAGCCTTATTACCTGTTTATTCACAAGGCTTTACAAAAAGAACTATCTAGGAGTCCCGTTCCCTAAAATACAGCATGGATTGCCTTCTGCCAAGCTGAAGGGCAGGAGGAGACATTAGATGACTCTTGGAATCGTTAATGGGATACAGAACCTCTCACTTGTAGGCAGTCAAGTCATTTCTACCTCAGGATGAGGAGGAGCTGAAGCTGGCTGCTCTTTGGCCTGTATGAGATGAATCTAGTCATTACAGGTTCTAGCGGATGTGTCCACACCACAAGAACCATCAGTGTAGTTGGTTTCCTCATTGCTTTACTCAGCAGAAAAACCAAGGGCATCAAGATTGTTCTGCTTCCTTGTAGGTCAGTTGTGAAGCTTACTAACCAGAGTACTGTGGGGGAAAGCTTGAACTAATACTGCCCATTACTGTACTTGTCTGGGGCCAAAATACCCACTCCACTCTGTGTTGGATACTGCAGGTTGTCATCTTCCCCACCTCTTTCCCTCCCACTTCATTTCAATAAGGATGCTATACTTGTGTCATATAGGGTCCATCTCTGACAGGTGCCAGGTATCTATGATGCCTACTGCAGTCAATGTGAGTTGCAAGTTCTTAGCATTCATTAAATTTATCCCATAGTGAGTAGTATCTTCTTCTGAGGTCAAGCAAATACTTCATCTGGGTATTATGAAGAAATTAATATAAAGCCATATTACTTGTAACAGGTTACAGGTGTGGGTAGAGTTGCAGGACTTTTCTTTATAGTATGTGTTCCCAGACCTCTCCCTTTTTTGTTGTCGAGT
>NW_017729022.1:83432400-83443322 GCF_001723915.1 Gavialis gangeticus
ACAGGTGTGGGTAGAGTTGCAGGACTTTTCTTTATAGTATGTGTTCCCAGACCTCTCCCTTTTTTGTTGGCGAGTGAGGTTTGGCAAGAGTGATTCAGAGGAACTATGAACCTATGGCCTGATGCCTACTTCCTAGTTTCTGTCTGTGAGCAGGTGAAATCTAGTGCCTTGAAGTTTGCTTGGCATGGCATATTTGTATTTAGGGATCTGCCACAGTAACATTAGGATCATGCCACATTGCATGTTTAAGTTCAGGCAGATGAGATGCAAGGATGTAACAGGCAGAGCTTATTCATTTTGTATTTTCTTTGTTCCCCTATATCCAGTAGTGTTTAAAGAAAGCTACAATATGGGAAGTTTTTGGGGTTTTTTTTTTTTGGAGAGGTTTTCTGTGGTCTGTAGCAGTGTAGAAGAGGATGATTATGTAACTAGATTCCAAAAGATGGGCTAAGTTATTTTTATAGAAGTTTGATCTTTCTTCTTTTTTTATTTACCTCTCCCTTGCCCCTTCTGCAGGTGTAGTCCATAAAATGAATTCAGTGGTACTCATGAGCTCTTCAGAGAAGTAACAAAAGAAAGTACTTTTTCTTACAAAGCATGTAACTAACTTGTGGAACTTAGGCTGCCTGTAGACATAGGGAAAAAAAACCCTGTGCTTTACTTCAAACTCAGTGTACTCCTGCGCCAAGTCCAGCACATGAAGAAGCAGTGTGTTAGTTGGACTGGGGATATTCTGTTGGTTATAGGTACTTACATGACCCTTATTGTTATAGTATCTGAGCTCCTTTCAGAAGTGTATTACATTAAGTAATGTGATTAATATCTATCATATATGACTTGTTCCATCTCAGCTTCTTCCCCAGGAGAAAATGTATATCTACAATAGTTTTTAGGCTTTGTGTGTGTGCATGTATATATGTGTGTGTGTGTATGTATGTGTGTGTGTGTATAAAAAAAATCTATGTGCTACTCAGTATTTGCTGTGAAAAATAGGTCAGAGAAGTGTATGTTGTAAGTGTGAAAGGTTGGGGTTGGGGCCGGGGGAAGAGTTTGTGATTGTTCTTAGTTCCCTGGGGAGCTCAAATCCTGAGACAGCTATGAGAATATGGAATAGTCTGTCTCCCACAAAAAAACCAGCTCTCTGTTGTGGTAGAAAGTTTCATTATGTCCAAAGATCGGAGTTAACAACAGTTATATCTTGGTGCTTTGGACGTTTTTACATTTCCTGGCCCTGTTGAAGATAAGAATCAGGACCTAGACTGACTTGGCTCTATGGGAAGCCAATGTAAAAGTAAGAGAACAGAGATGATGTGCTCACTTTGTCCCATGTTGCTAAGGAGATATGCTACTGTGCTCTGTACTTCTGGGAGTTCCCTAAGGCTTAATGGGAGTTCCCTAAAGGCTTCCTATCCAGGTGTGTTGCATTTCTGTAGTCCAGTGGTGCTCAACCTTTTTCCCCAGTGGGCCAGATGGCTAGTGTTCACAATCTAGTGCCTGGAAAAAGTGTGGCCTGGCCCCAAACTGGCTGTGGGTGGGAGGAAGGAAGGGGTGTGTGGCCCAGCCCCAATTCAGCCACATGGGGTAAGGTGGCCTGGCCTGGCCTGTTCCTATCCTGGCCATGCGGGAAGAAGGGGCCCTGGCTTGGTTCCAATCTGGCTGTGCGGCAGGGAGGGGACCTGGGAGTTTGGTAGCAGGGGAGGGTGGTGGTATTAATAGCCACTGCTCTACCACCAGCAATTTCTGAGTCATGGGATGCCCTGCGAGCCAGACGCAGTGGCTCTGTGGGCTGTGTTTGGCCCACAGGCTGGAGGTTGAACAACTCTGCTATAGTCCATATAGGAGGACCTAGGTAAAAGCAGGTATAACTGAGGGCAGGTTGTCAGCTACTAGAATACGGTCACGTTTTGTCCATCAGAAACAACAGAAGGCATAACGTTGATATTTGTGACTTAAGTATTCTATGCGAGCACTTGTTGGAGAGGAATCTGAGAGCAGTCCTAAACTACCCTACAGCTTGAATTGATCAGTGTCAGTAGGGTATACCTTTAAATATGTCTTTGGCTCCAAAATTCCCCAAGATTTTACCTCTGCCAACCAGCTGAGTCAGATCCTTGTATTCAATCTTGTCAACCTGCTGTAGTCTTTGCCTGAGACTTCCTTCCAAATCAGCCAGCTCAGTGTTGATTTATCTTCCTGCCTTCTGAGACTCAGTGAAATTGTCCTGTATTTCTCCATAATACATGTCTGCCTGGGTTGACCAACTCAAATGACTGCAGGGCTTACTCGTGTTATACTGCTGCATTTTCAGGTACTATTTTTCAACTGTAGAGATGTACACAGCGTCATTTGCATAAAGTGATGGCAGCTCCTGGGACCTAAGTGAACCATATTTTTGTTTTTGCTGGTTGGTCTCTTTAGACAGTGACAAGTCTTCAGTTACTCTGTTCAGGCTTTTGCTGTTTTCAGGTTTCTCTTGAACAAAAAGTCAGCATCCCATGCTTCATTGATACCATCCTATAATTTAACAGCATTGAAGATGGATCAGAAGCTGCATTCTTGGAGGGTTTTAAGATCTAGCTAGACGAAGCTTAGGCTGGGATGATCTAACTGGGGATGGTCCTGCTGTGAGGAGGGGGTTGGACTAGATGACCTTCTGAGGTCCCTTCCAACCCTAACTTTCTATGATTCTACAAGCTGACTGCAACCTGTTGTGCATATACTTTGAGGTTGATGCCAAACTGTTGGACCAGGGAGAATGAAGATTACTGGGGATATGAGAGGCAGAAGGTAGAGGAGGATGGCACCTTAGGCTGGAAATGGGTATCAGTGGAGCGCTATCAGCTATGCAGGGACAACACAGTCGATCAAAGTCTGTAGGTGTTGCTGTTTGCCACACCCTGATTTGGAGTGTCTGCAAGCAGGGTTTCAGAGGTGCCCCCTTCTGTTGCTGAGCGAGGGAATCTCCTGTAGTGGATTTCCCCAGCACAGGTCTGTAAGCACAGAGAGCAGAACTCCCAAAGGGGTTCACTCCTCGGGTGTGCAAGTGCAGAGAGGGGAACTCTTGTCAGGGTTCACTCTTCCACTGGCCCCAATTCACATTTCTGGCACAAGCGTGGAGCATAGGCTGCAAATGTGGAGCTGGGAGCCCCAGTGGGACTTTTCCCCATTCCAATCTTGCACACACTCCAGGGAAATCCTCCACTGTGGGATTCTCCCACCATGCATATTATTGCTGTGCCCCAACATGGGGTTCGTGTCTGCAAGCAGGGACCTCGTGACCTGTGGTGGTGTGAAGGTATGGATTTTTCTGCTGTACCCAGACATGTCCCCAGAGATCTCTAGGACACATCTGAGTAAATGGGGAAAGTGAGGCAGGCACTCCCAAGGTTTCAGGGGCCCAATGTATTACTACTTTCTGTTGCAGCCATAAACTTGAGCATTTGTGGTGCAACAGAAGGTAGTGATTTCTGTTTCTGGTTGTGCCATCATAAACATTTTTCTGGTGGCACAAAGCTTGTGCCTATTTCTACCCTTAGAGACTAACTGGTTCTGAGAGGCATGAGGTTTCATAGGCAGCACCTTACTTTATCAGACACTATGAATGGACTTCAGAAAGAAAGGGTCCTAAACAGGCAAAAAAGGGACAGGGGATGAAGCAGTGCTGAGGGAGGCAAAAAGATTAACTAGGTCTCTCTTTAATTGATTCTTACTCTGTTCTAGGAGAGAGAGTTTTTCCCATGCCATCAACATGGATTCTTTACTTGGTCATATTTTTGGTATACAGGAAGGTGAGCAGATGGTTTCAACCTCACTGCAATCAATCACCAACATGCCTTCCTCAATAGAGAAGAAAGCTTTGCTGCAGTATGTAGGGAAGATTGTAGCTAATCTAGCTGCCCAAATGAGCAACCCGAGACTTCTGTGGAAAGATATACAAAAGTACAGTAAGCACAAAGCTATGTTGTCCACAGTGGGTTTTTGGTGCAGTCCTCTTACAATGGTAGGGTCAAAAATGGATCCACAGGTCACTGGTCTCATGAACAATAACTAAAACCGAGTGTTAGTACATTCAAATGGAAGAAGTGGCCTCAGATGATGACAAAGGAAGCTTTAAGTCTTGTCATATGTTGCCTTCTCCCCAAGTATGCTATTTTTGTTGCATGCAGTTCATATTTTTGTCTCTTTTTGTTTTAGCCTAAAAGCTCTGGCTTTTTCCAAAATTTTTTGGAGCCTCTGGTGCTTATTTTTCATTTTCCCCCCACCGCTCATGTTAAATGTGGACCCTATATTACCCACCAGGAATTGTTGATACTTGGTGTTTTGCTGGAAAAGACAACACTAATAGCAGTATGAGGAAACAGTGTCTTTCACAGGGCATGTTGAATGTGTACAAACATATGCTCTGTTTTTCTGTAAGTACTTGCCAGAATCTACCTCGGGCATAGAAAAATATTTGACATCAGCTTCCTGTCCACTCTGTAGGTGGTGGAAAGTGTTCCCTTTTTTGCATATTTAATTCCTTAATATTTAAATCTATAGGAGAAGTGAAGGAATCAATTATGTTATTTTCTCCCCTAACATGCCCAGTATGTTTGTTTTGCTGAGTCTTCTGCTGGCTCTGCAATGCTAAGAGCAATGAGCCTATCTGCTTTAGAAGGAAGAGGAATTTTGGAGGGGCATGACTTGGGCTCTGTTGTGTATTTTGAGTGCTGCTTTATCCCTGTGAGACCCCTTTAAACTCCACCTAAAATATTCTGGTCCCCTGTGCCTCTAGTGAGTGCACCATTCTGATAAGACTAAGAGCTTGAAATGTTTTTAACTCAATACAGTGACATAATTGCAGATTATCTCTTCCTGTTTGTTATTTACCAGGACACTTCATTCACATACTCCCATTAGGAGGAAAAACGCTGCCATTCATTTACCTTGTACTGCCCAAGATTTTTCTTTCAGTGCTAATATCTCTGTTCCCACATGTGCATGTATCCAACTTAAAATAGACTACCAGCCTGAGCGTTTATCTTTTGTTGAAACATTGTCATTGTTCCTAGGAAGAATTCCTCTGAGCTCAGGGGTGACTGGTGCCTCCCAAGTCTGGGGGAGCACAATTTGTGCGCGGGCCCAGGGCAGACCAAAAGGCCCATATCCACTCCTATACTTCTCTGCCATGGCTTAGTTCTCCCCCCCAACATACCGCTGGCCCATGTGGCAAAAAAACTGCCCTGTCCTGAGCAGTGCTGAGTTGGGGACCAATCTCCGGGGGGGGGGGCACATGCCCCCCTTTACCAGTCGCCTGAGTCTTAACAGAGGCCTGCTTCATTCAGTGCCTGAGTTCCAACTATTACTACTGTGTAACACTGACCACTGTACAATACAATCCTCAGTCCTACCTAGCTTTTGCCAGAGTCTTATAAAGGTAGAATTCACCAAAGGTAGGATATGTGAAGTGGGAAGCCATTAAAGAAATGTGGGTTAACATAAAAAGGGATGGACTCGGGGGATGAAGTGGCAAAAGGAGAGAAAGTCAAAAGAGAAGCATGGCTCTACTTGAAGGAGTTGGAAGGGATGTAGGAAGAGAAGGTGATGGATGTGTTAGCAGGAATGGAATTAGTGAGGGTAGAAATGAGGTTTGAAGTTAATGCAGAAGAAGAGAACAGCCCAGCTTAGAAACTGAAAGAGAGATGGTCATAAACAGAGCTATGGAGAGGTGAAGAAATGGGAGTGGAGAATATTGTTATTGTCTAGATCAGGGGCGGGCAGTTATTTCAGGCAGAGGGCTGCTTACTGAGTTGTGGCAAGCCATCGAGGGCCACGTGACAGGCAGCCAGGGGCAGATGTATATTTTCTAAATTTTTTAGGGGCCCCACAGGCTGGGTAGAATGGCCTGGTGGGCTACATCTGGCCCACGGGCTGCATTTTGCCCACCCCTGTGTGCAAAGGTGCTTTGCAATTGCACCCGGATGAATGGCCAGGCTGCCTCGACGCCAAAAGCTAAGCCTGCAGAGGCTTCTGGGTTGACGTGCGGTGGCGGGAAGCCGCTGCAGCACGTACACCATTGATCAGTTGGCGCAAAAACTCTTACAGGCTCAAACAGGAAACGTACCATATAAGGGGTTCACACGGCAGCGTGCGAGACGATTGGACAATCGTCAAGCTGTGTGTTTAAAAACCGCGCTTCTCCCTGCACTCGGGGAGAGCGCCTGCAGACGGAACAGGGACCACGACTCTGAGGCTGAACAGGCAAGGGACTGATCGCCCCAAGCCAACTCTCCCCTCTTTGAAAAGAGGCGTTTTCTAAGGCCTTCGCGTTACCCACTTCCCTAACCCGATGACGTTTATGTGCATGACATAATGATACATCTGTTATCGCCTATGATTTTTTGCCTAACTGTGAGTATGATTTAAAGTGATAGCAATGATTGATAAGTTCGACCTTTGCATAGTTGTATTTGTTGTAGCCACCACTGTTTGTTGTATTTTAATGTATCTTTCTATCTTAGGGGTCATTCCATAGTTAAATAAAAACCCCTTTTTCAAAAAATCATTGTATGTTTTTCGGCTCACCCAAGTGCATGCCGCATCTCGAACCTCCACACCCTGGTTTAGATGCAGAGCATGGATCGAACAGTGGAGACAGAGGGAGGAACCTGTTTTAAGAAATGATAGGATTTGGAAATGGGGAATGAAAAGCAGAAATAAAAAAAAATGAACAAGGTTGATTTACTCTGAGCCCATGGTGACAAGAGGAAGTGGAAGATAACAGGGACTAAAGAAAGTGCAGTCTGACATTGAGTGTGAGTTACTGGTAGGATGTTTGGAGATTCATCTGCAATGCAGGGGTGAAGGAGAACAGAAAAGTCAGTGTTGGGGTTGATCTAGGGATCATCAACGTGAAGCTAAAGATAGAAGGTAGGGAGAGGAGGCAAGGAGAGAGAGCCTAGGTGAAGTAAGTGAGGCAGCAATGTGGAAATAAATGTAGAAGGATTATTTGAAGAGTAAGAGGAGAGCCATAACTGTGTAGAGTTTTGGCAGGAATAAAGAAGCGAATAACGAATGATCTACTTGGTCAAGGGCAGCATTAAAAATGTAGGAGAGAGTAAGAACTGAAGGCTTGAGTATAAGGAGATATCCAGTGACTTTTAGTGGAGCAGGTAGGATAGAGTAATATGGGTCAAAGAGAGGGGAGGATGAAGGGAACCGGAGGGCACAGCAATAGACTTCCAGCTTGAGAGACCGAGGGTCAAAAGGTGGAAAAAATGCAACAAGAGTAATTCCAAGAGGCAGCTGGGGCAAATGTGGGTTTTTATAAGGAGCATAAGAATGTATTTTAGTACTCCTGGACGGTTCCAGGATTGTGGAGACTGGTGAGGCCACACTTCCTTTTGCTGGTGAGGCAAATACGTGGCGAACATGCTCACTGTGCACAGCTGAAGGGGGTGTGATTCTGGATGCCAGTGAGCTCTCAGCAGCTCCTGCTGGACTTTCACATGCGCTGTGAGCTCTGAGCAAATCAACCTGGAGTCTCACCAGAGTCCCTGCTTTCAAGCAGCTCTAAAGCCTGCTGCTCTTTGCTTTTCCCCTTCATTCCCCCCTTGTCCCCCTGCTTAATTGAGTAGAAGGGAAAGGAGGAGATGGCAGCCTTTGGAACTGAGTGAAAGCAGGGGCTGCGCAGAGTTGCTGGCTGCTCCTCCCCTCCTTTCCCCTGCAGCTGAATTTGAGGTGTGGGGAAGAGTGAAAAGCAGCAGGGACTGGCGCTGCTTGAAAGCAGCGACTGAGCAGAGCCCATGCCAGCCAGTGGTGAGCTCATAGGGCTCGCAGCACTTGCCGAGCTCCCAGCAGGAGCTGTGCTAAAGTGCAGGTGAGCCGGATGCTCATGGCACCTGCACAGCACAGCCAAAGGGAGGTGCACTGCTGTACCACGCTTGCCTGAACACACTCCTTTTGATACCTTGAGAATTTGGGAGAGGGAGAGGATAATACTACAAAGCATTTGGAACTGCACAAATCCAGTACAGTGGAGACTGGGTACCACAGAGGAATCACGGTGGTTATTTCTTATGTGGAGACTCCAAGATAAAGCAGCCTGTAGCTGCTTGTTGCTTAGCACTGTACTGCAATGGCTTTGTTTAATTTTCAGAGTAGGGTTAACTCCTTTTGACCTGGGTAGTTGGCCAGTATTTGGAGCCTTGTACCTTGTTGCCACCAGGAAAAGGGATCTCACTGATGCAGTTCTGTTTACAGAACTTTCCTGTGAAGCATCCCCTTTCCTTGAACACAGTAATACTCAAGCAGTTCCTATGCTTGTAGTTCCAAGCCTCTTCTTAGCCAGTTCTTACCTTTTTGCTTTTTGTCCTCTTCTTACCTCTTTTTTTTTTTTCTTCTAGCAATGTCCTTCCCCAGTCCTAAGCCACGCACAAATAGCACAAAAGCTGCAAGGCACATGCAGTATCTCTGGGGTGAGGCAGAGATGAAATTGCTGATCTGAGATATGGGGCCTGTTTCGACAGCTTTGAACAAGACTCCAGCCCAGCATATAGCAAGCCAGCAGTATGAGTTGGATTATACAGCTGACCTGGTTGAAGATTGTGTGTTTTGGCCTGCCATTTGCCATGCATTTCCTACCCAGATGCAGTGCTGTGGAAAGGGACAGGGAGGGGAGGGAATCGGGCTGGCTCTCATCCATGCCTTCTGAGCTATGTGGTGTTCCAGTGACTACATTTGTTTTGAATTGTGTGTTGGCCTCCGAGGTGTCAGCCCCTGATTTTTTTTTTTATTTTATTTTATTTTTTTTCCCCATGAAAACACAGAGCATGTGTGCTCCTTAAAGAGTCCTGAGAGTTCACAGCTCCAGTTAATGACAGTCTGTCCAATGGGCAGAGGCAGGCCTGTGCTTTTATGAGGAGTGAGCGTCACTAGCAGTGTCCAAGAACTCAGGAACAGGGTCTCTCAGAGCTGAAATTGGCCCCTTTCCCTTCACAGGATGCTCAGTGGGATCTCATTCAGCCAGAACTTACACAAGTTCCATTCTCCTGAAGAGGGTGTATATTTAGCTGGCAGCGTGTGGCCATGTGGGCTGCTTAAAGGAAGAACTTCCTAGTCATTACCTCACCCGTGCCCAGCTTTCCAGAGCGCTGGAGCTGCCTGGGTGGAGAGCTGGATGCTAAATTTAGATGGGATGTCTTGCCAAATGCTGTGTCTGACCAGGCTGAGCCTGGCAAGACAGAGAAGAAAATGGTATTACATTTGCCTGCAGGGAGCCCAAGGTTTGCATGCTTTTCAAACATCCCATTGAGAAAAGCAGCAAGTGCCTGAGGCATCCCAAAGAAAAACTGCCAGGCTGGGGCAGCACTGCTGCAAATCCCAAAGTACAGCAGGAAACTCTGCCTCTCAGACCTCCTCTGGCTTCTGTCTCTCTCTCTGGCTTCTCTCTGTCTCTCTCTCCTTGTGTGATGCACAGAAAGAGAGAGCAGCCAAGTAGTGCTGCAGGAAAACCTGCCTCTGAATTGCTTTAGAGAGTTGGCTCTTCCACATATATAAGGGGAAGTTCATCAGTAGGCAGATCTGAGATTTGGCTGCCTTAAGGAAGGGAGCATGTGGCCTCTCTTCCCAGCCCCACAATAATAATCTACTAAAGATGTAACTGGCCCCCTAGTAGTTTGCTCCACTAAATGGTCCCTTGTGCTGTCTGTGCTAGACAGCCAGCCTTATGGAGGCTATGGCTCTGGCAGAGCTGTGGCGTAGTGGTTAAGGGGCAGGGCCTGAAGACAGGAACCCCAGGATCTATTTTTGGATCTGCCCTTGAATTGCTGTGGACCTAAGAGCAAGTCACTTGCCCTCATTTTTACAAAAAAGTTAAGGATGCTTACTCATCTTGGTGAAGTACTTTCTGCTTTTGATCGGTGGATGTTAATTAATGTGGGTTCCAATTAACTTCAGTAGGAGTTATAGCATGCTGTACTGTTGTTGCCTTACAATATGTTGGACACAGCTTATACTGATGGGGGGAGAATTTCTGATATCTCCAAGAAGATGATATTCCATGAGCTTTAAAAGTTACAATTCAAAATGTATAGTAGGAAGTATTTATTTGTCACAACCATGAGGAATTAAACTGTGGAATTATGTGCTGCAAAGCACAATTGAGATCAGGATTCCAGCTTGGCAAGATTCAAAAAAAGACTGGATATTGGTACAGATAACAAGAATATCTAGAGTTACAGTTAATGCTAACAAACTTGGAAGGGGCACTAATCCTTGCGTGTCAGTGCTTAAGTCCTCCTGATCTGTAACAGGTAAGCTGGCATTTTAATGTAGCAGGGGAGATTGTGGTATCTGACATCTGCTTTTGCCAGGGTACCTGAAGCATTTGGTTTTGGCAGGACACTAGATTTGATGGATGCCACCTGTGGTCTTCGTGACTTCTAAAATAAAAACACTAAAAGCCAAAGGTTGGACTTTTAGCAAGAGGCAAGAGAAATATGGAACCAAGCCCAAAGGGTGCAAGGTGCAAGATCTGAGGCCAAGTGGGGAGGGTGGGGAACTGGAGCAGTGTTGCAAGATGGAGGTATTGGGGTCATTCAGCTTAAAGTGCTGAGATCATAGGTCCTAGCTCCTGCAACCAATGATACATACACAGAATCCACTGGGCACAGAAGGGTTAGTAGAGATACCAACTAGCAGCACCCAAGGGGTTAGCTGAGCCCCAGAGGAAGGAGGACTACAGCAGGGAAGAGACAGAAAAGCAAAGGTTCCTTGCAGGCTAGAGAGTGGTTGCCAGACAACTCCCAATGAAAAGCAGCAGAAATCTCTCTGCCTCCATTAACTGAGAAACGGGGATGGGTGGGATGGAGAAGCATGGGGTGCCTTAGGGGTTCAGCCCCACTAGCAGTGCACTGAGCATCCTCCCCCCTTCCCCCCCCCCC
>NW_017729022.1:83443429-83447202 GCF_001723915.1 Gavialis gangeticus
CCCCCCTTCCCCCCCCCCCATCACCTTTGCTTGGTCTTAGTTTCTTCAGCAACATGCAATGGTGACTGGAGTGGATTGCTCTCTGTGTGGTGGGAAAAGGCTCTGAGAGATGAAGAGATAGTGGGAGGGACAGCCTCTGACCTTGCTGTGCTTCAGGCTTGTGGTCTCATCTCTCCCGGCAGTGCTCCTCTGTAATTTTCATTCTTGTTAAATAAGAAATCGGACTTTCAAGTGAGTCTCTGGCCTTCTTTCCTTTTCTTTGCCAGTGGCCAAATGAGGAGCGGCTACTTTGGGGCCATAAGAGTGTTTGTTTTTTTTTAACGTGACAAGAAAAGCAAAATTTTGAACCCCCCCCCCCCCCCCAAAAAAAAAAAAAGCTTGGAGCACCTGGGGGAAGGAATCCTACTTACCCAAAGTGATACCAACTCAGTTTTGCTATTGGGGATGGCCCCAGACAACAAAGCAGTGAAACATACAGTGTGAGGATAGTGGCCATTGCTTGATGTTTCAGAGGAACATGGGGGAAGGAGGGGACAGGAAAAATTCCTAGTCTTGATGAGTTTTTGGTTGTAGCTGTGTTGGTCTAAGGACATAGGCAGGCAAGGTTCTTTTGAGTACTGTACTCAACCTTTCCTGCCTAATCTTGATGATGAATCTAGCCCTACAAATTTGGCATAGGGCTCTAGTTGTTACAGGCTGGTAGGAATTGTTTCCTTATCTTGCGTGCAATCAGCTGTAGCTTGAGACTTCATTTGCATTCGTATTGGCAGAAGTTGCAGGGAGTTTAAAGAGATGGTTGTCTAACAGTCTCAGAGTTTTGATAGACTTTTATTAAGAGATGGACTTTGCCAAACCAGCTCTGCCACTGAGCTTTTTGGATGGACTCAGTCAGGGACTAAAATACCCCATAAGTGGTTTCACTTGGAAGAAAGTCAAAACATACCTGCATATCTGCCCCATTTAACCCTGCAATGCAGGGCTTCTGGCAGGCTAGGGAATTTTTGTATATTGCCATCAGTGAGAGGCCCCTGCATGCATGCATCTGCTCAGATGTGGAACCATGCTGCCACCCAAATGTAGGCCTGCCCTTCTGTCCAGATCCAGCCCAGGGCCAGGGGGGAGGTTTTACACCCGTGAACTGATGAGTTTTATACTTTAGGTTAAACCAGTGGTGCCCAACGTTTTACCTGATGGGCTGGATTGGCAGTGCCCAATCTGCCTGCCAGCTGGATCCAGTTGGTGTTCCTGATCTGGTGCCTGAGCTCACAAGGCAAGCATCATCTGGCCATGGGGGCAGGCTGATCACAATACAGCTCTTCAGGAGAAAGAAGATTGATTGGCGTGATGAAGAAAGGAAGGGGGCCTAGCCAGGCCTGGGGGTGGGGAAGGAGAAAGCGTGGCCAGATCTCAATCTGGCCCTGTGGGGAAGGGGGCATGGTTTGGCCCTGTGGGGAAAGCATGTATGGCCAGGCCTCAACCAGGTCTGCAGGGAGGGAAGGGGCTGGCCCCAGTCCAGAAGTGTGGGCATGGCTCAGCCCTTTGTGGGAAAGGGGCATAGCTTGTCTCTGATCACACAGGGAATGGGGCTTGGGGATTTGGCAGAGGGGAGAGTGACTGTATTAATGACCACCACTCCCCTGCTACCAAATTTATGGACCCGTGGGGAGCTTGCAGACCAGTTGCAATTGGCTCCATGGGCTGCATCTGGTCTGAGTTGGAGGTTGAGTACCTCTGGTTTAAACCAGTTATAACAGCATTCTGCCACCACCTATCCGTGTATCCAAGCATCTGAATTCTTTCCTTGTTAGGTGGGCTGATTTTGTAGGATTGGTTGTTATTCCCTAATCCACTCCACAGGAAAGAAGCAGTTTAAACTTGCTAACTTGCTGCAGTTTTCTCAGAGCCTTTCATGATCCAACTGACCCAGAGCTGCCACTTCCTGGAACCAACAACTCTTTGGGCATTAAGTCTGTGGGTGCATGCCAACTGCTGAGTGACATTGACCAGTGCAAATGCAACTTAAACAGCCTCTGGTTCAACACAGGCAACAAGAGTGTGTATGAAGTGTCTTGCATAACTCTGGCTCTGCAGCCCTCCTGCAGAGGAGAGCACAGGTGAAAAACATTGTACCTTGTGGTGCTTTGTGGGGGGTCTCAGGCCAAGTATACTCAAATAAGGAAAGAGGAGAATGAGGAAAGGAGCAAATATGAAAACTAGCCTTAAGGGGGATGGATACTGCACAGCAGAACTTCCTCTACAAGACTTTTAGCAGGAGAAACAACCATAGAAAGTCCTACTAACAGAGGGGCTGATCATAGTGGCAGTTCTAGAAGCAGCACTGTACCTAGTCTCCTGTTGGCACTGGGTGAACTTTTAGTATCAGGTCTCCCTTCACCAGAGATAATGATGATTATAGTAAAAAAATTACCACTTTCAGGCTCCCTTTCTTTCCGTGACCTGGGTGGCCGGTTTACCCATGCCCGTGTACCTCCCTGTCTAGAAGACCTGCTTCATTCCCAAGATAAGGGATCTATATGTAGGGTGTGTGGGGCACAAGTTTGTCTTATGTACATGAGTGCAGTGCAGTTCTATACAAGCACGCATGAGGTTGCATGTTTTACACCAGACTTCACTATAGTTACTCTTGGCTTATATTGATGTGGGTGGCCAGGGGCCATCACTTTTGATATGCACCATCAGTGAAAGAGTACCAGCCTCTGTACAAGTGTGTGTTTAGGTGCTTGCGGGTGCCTCTAAATTGCATTTGTGTGCAGGCAAGTTGGATCCTTTATTTCTGTGCGTTTGCAAATTCAGGAATAAGTGTGGCTTGGTCTGTATTGCATAGCTTCAGCTATAGACGTCAGATTCTGCCAGCAAAACCACAAGTGTACTCATGCTCACAGCTCTGCTATGGCAGCAAAACCTCTTCTCATCTCCCAGTAAAGAAACACCATCCCTTCAAGTGACAGAAGGCTTATGCCATCACCAGAAGACAGCAGGAGATGCATGCAGACATGCCCATGGCTTCTTCCAGCTACTGCAGTTGCTTTAATACCTGCGTCTACTCAGTGTGCACTTTGTGCATTGGTTGCTGCCACAATGGATCAAATGGATCCAGCAAGGGAAAATACTCCGTTGGCTGCTTTGGGAAAAAGAGCTTTTCCTATACGGCCCTTGTAACTGTGGTCTGTTCCAGATACGCCCTTGTTCCTAACATTTGCCAAGCAGTTGTAACCAAAACCTGTTTTGGAAGTAGGCCCAGGCTTCCCTAAGAACCAGGATTCCCCAGCAAAGGAGCTACAGTATATGCAGTTGCGCACCTTACTTGTTACTATTCCCAATGGCCCTGAAGTTATAGCTTTGGCCTGGATCTGTGTAACGTGTGCATAGGAGGGGGAGGAGAAGGTATTACATATGGTCCATCTGTACAAGGTCTTGAGAGATGGTCAACAATAAACATCTTGCTTCCATTTAGCACAATCTTCTCTCATTCATCCACATACAGAATCCTCTTTGGATGGAGAGGGGACAAGGGGTTTGGCAGCTTGTTGGTTGTCAGCTATGTATGAAACCACCTGCTAGCATTCTTTGGTGCACTGTGCCATGGCCAACAGTCACCTCTTGCCAGCCTGACTGTGTCTCTCCTACCTAATGTGCCTATAACGAGTGGTGTTTCTTTCTGGAATGCGTATGTAGCATGCCCTATAATAATGCCCCTGGAGCTTTTTGAGGTTAATATTAAATCCCAGCCAGTGATTTTTTTTTTTTTTTTT
>NW_017729022.1:83447291-83454796 GCF_001723915.1 Gavialis gangeticus
TATTCTTCTGATCACAGATGTAGATACTGCATTAAATTTATGTGGGACAAGTGAAGGAGAGGCTGCTTTCCTCATCTGAAGTGTGTTGGGGGAACAAGTGGTTTCAATCATGATTCTGTCCTTGGGGAAGTAAGGAGAAACCAATGCTGAAAAGAGAGTTTATAATAGGGTTTCTTGCTGTCTTTCCCCTTCCAGAGTGATAGTACAGGAAACAGTTGATTCAGTGAGGGCACTAAACGTGAAAGAGCTAATAAAAAAAAAAAAAAGCCTAGCTGGCACCACTGCTAGTGCTGATGTTCCCCAGCCTTGAGTCACGGTACCATAAATGTGTGGTCTTGCTCTGCCAACCACATCCATATGTCTCGCATGATCCCTGCACTGTGAAATATACCAACACCACCCACATAGATGAGAAGACACATAGTGCAGACCTAGACTTTCCCATAAATGCACCACATCAGTTCCCCTCCATCCCTGTTACCTGCCCACATCAGTGCTTAGACACACCCAGACTCATCCGATGCCAGTTGAAGCTTCTCTTCTCTCTCCTCTATAGACTTCCCATCCCCTCTACCTACACACTGCTCCTATCAGAAGTGTAACAAGCAGTTTTTGAACCTAGGGCAGTGATAGTGTCTTGGAGGCAGATTAATGCAGGCTAGGTCCATCAGTGACTTTTAAGTGTGACAGTTAGGCATGCAGTCCCCCACTATCGTAACTAGGGGTCGGCAAGAAGGGCACCTGCCCTAACATAGGAGGGGTGCCAGAATCACCCTCAACCCCCACAGAGTCTGCACCCATCAGCAAGAGCAGTCCAAAGTCTTACCTATGCAAGGAACTCCAAAACAGTCTTCAGCAGTGGCTACCGCTACTTTAAGAGCAATAGCCAGGGAAGGCAGCATTTGCAGCAGTGGCAGCAGCTCAGTCAGGGACTGTCTGAGTTCCCAGCATGGGTAAATCTGCTGACCCCTCCCCCTCCCCCTGCTCAGAGAACTACCCTGCCCCCATCCCACTCTTGGAACCTGTGCATGTTCCTGCTCCTCTGTAGGGTTTGTCCAGGGTCTCAACACTGCTTGCTACACCTCTGCAGTTGTAGGGGGAGAGGGACAAGGGACAGATCAGTCTGGATTGGCCCTGCATCAGTGCTGTTTCCCTTAGTATCTCCTTTCTGCTACCATGAGATACAGGAACCTGGGCTAGAGGGACCTGTGGTAGTACTTATGTTCTTAACTAACATGCCTGAAAAACACCCTTTTTGTTTTTACAGGCAGGGCCACACTAGAGCATTTCCAACTCTTCTTGCTTTGGCTTTCCTATAGCTCTTCTCTTAAGTCTTACTGGTCATTCAGCACCCTAGTGCACTGCAGATCTGGGCTTTCACTCATCCTTACTACGGCATGTCTATCCTGATTTTCCACAGTCTTTGCTAGTCCAGTTTTGGGCCCCTCCTCATTAAAGATTTTCCAGCTAGGCTCTAGGTAGGGGCTAAGTGAATGACACATGCCCAATTCCCCTGGCAAGAGATAGTAGCCATAATAATGTTTCATTGTTTCTTTAGCATAACTTCCCTCATTTTCCCACTCTTCCCATGCAAAGACTTTTAGTCAAACCTCTTTAACTGAAGTTGCAAGGTGTCTTTCTCTCCAGTGCTGGCAGGTGTGCAGAAGTCTAGAGCCCTTTAGGCACTGTCACAGATAGAACACAATAGGTACAGTTGTAATTCGCTAGACAGATCTTTTTGCTGACAGCGCTAGTGCTATTGTTTCTTACTTAGGCATCAAAAGAATGTTATAGTTAAAATTGTGTTTAAAAGTCTGAGGAGTCATAATTAAGTTTTGACTTTGGCTGTGCTGGGTTGTAGGGATAGATTTGTACAATGTAGCAGATATTATTACTGCTTATTAGCTCTATTGCAAGAACATCTGTTGCCCTGTGGGGTCAGACCAGCTCTCAGCATCTCAATATTCTGCTGTTAGACAGGAAGTCGTGGTGTACAATTGCACAGGCACACACTCAAAAATCAATTAGGCGCATACACACACATTATATGTGCATGCACCCCCACCAGGTGTTTGCACACACACTATACAATTCAGGCACATACGCATCCAAAATTACCAGCCTAGGCAAATGCACACCTATCATCAATTCAAGCACCTACACACACTATACAGACCAAAAGACATTAGATCAGAATCAGTTACCAGTACCTGCAATCCCAATACATGGATCACTAATTCGTATATCATGCACACATTGACATACATACATATCAGTTCACATACATACCACTCACCTATGCGTACACACAGGTGAGTTCCTCACTTGGGTGTTGTGGTGTGTATGTATATGCTTGGTGTACTTGGGATACCTGGGGGAAGGTTAAGGTAAGAGAGAGAGTGAAAGTGTAAGGGGTGAAAGTTGCTGGGACTGGGATTAGAACTGGTAGGCTAGAGAGAGATGGTCTGAGGAGCTCAGGCTTGGGGTTACTTTAGGTTACTGCTGGTGGAGACTGAGATGAAAGCTGCTGGTGCTGGGATTAGAACTGGCACACTGGAGGGAAGTTGGGGTAACTTGATGTTAATTGAAAGCAGAAAGCCAGCAGAGCAAAGGAGCAATGCTAGGAAGAAGCCCGGAGGCTGGAGCTGGAGCAAGGAAGCTATAGAGGAGCCGAGATGTACTTGGGGAGAGGAAAACTGGGAGTGGGGCTTTAGGGGTGGGGGAGGCTGGAGAACACCAAGAGAGAGAGTGAAAGAGAAGGCAGAGAGAGATAGGGATTGGGAAGAGGTGGTAAGAGGCAAGAAGTGGCGGGAGTGAGGCTGAGAGCCTGCAGAAAGCAACAGGACTAAGAGCCTGCAGAAAAGGAACAGAAAGGAGGCAAAAAGTGGTGGGAACAGGGATGAGAGCCGAGATAGAGACAGAGACCAGAATTTAAGGTAGGGAGGGGACCGGGGCTCTGTAAAACACAACCCAACTCAGGGTTACAAATGACAGTGGTTTTATTGAACAGGGGAATTGATGACAAGATATTTTATTGGTTTTCCTTTGCGCACGCACACTGGCAGCAGGGGTTAGAGAGGCTTGGTGCAGGGGCTGAAGTCTGGGAGGGGAGAGAGAGAGTCCAAATTGGAGGAGGAAATATACAGGTGATGTTTACCTATCTGTCGCAGTGCACTCAGGTGCCCTGCACCTGAAGGCGGAGAGGCTCGGGCGAGACCCCTACTGGCAGGAAGGGGGAGGCTCAGTTGCCAGTCACCAGGGCTGCGCAGGTGCTGGTTACTGGGGCAACCAGTAAAACCAGCTGACAGGAAGGGGCAGGGCTTAGCCCTTCTTAAGCCCAAGTAGGAGGCCAGGAGAGCAGTTCCTCTCCAGCGGCCATGGGAGTAGGAACTCAGCTAGGACAGACAGAGGGAGAACTCTGGCAGTGTGAACATCCCCCGGTCGCTGCTGGGGTTGGGGAGCCCTCCCTCCCGCTCTCCCTCTCCCTCTAGTAGGGAGTGAATCTGGTTTGACCGGACGGTCTAGTTTTTATGTTGTAGCCCAGGGGCTTTGTGTTTTTATGTTCACTGTTTTGACTGGAGGACCGGGTAAGGCTATTAGGGGTTGGAGGAGGCCTCATAGGGACTCCCCAGTAGCGTGGGGGTTCCTGGCGCCAGAGAGGGTGCAGCATTTGCGGGGTGCATTGGCCCCAGCCCCAGAGCGAGGGGGGGGGGCAGCAGGAAGCCCCAGGAGTAGAGAGGGGGGCCAAGACATAACAGGGCCCAGGTCAAACCACGTCAACACCATCTGCGAGGATTGGGTTGCGGTGTAGGGGAGGAAAAGGAGCCACAGGTAGCGCCCCCTGTCACCGGGGCACAAAAAATGGGCAGCCTCCTGCTGATTACAACAATCTACTAATCAAGTAAGATCAAGGCGTGGCAGGCGAGTAAGCAGGCGGTTGGCTCATTACAGGAGGGTGGAACCACTCCTGGAAAGGCTCTGATAGTGATACTCCTGTCACAATGGTGCATTGGCCGGGAAGTTTTTACACGGCAGCATGTATCATAAGATGTTGGTTTACCTGAGTAAAGAAGAGAGCCCTTGGGCCCACGCGGGAAAAAGGAACAACCTGTGGGCCAGTTATATCAAAAGATGCAAGGGCTGCTGGATCAAGCCATGTGACAACAGATCCAGTTGGCCACCGTGATCGAGAACACCGGGCTCCGACCGACGATGCAGGTAGGACTGTGTGGCTACGGAGCCTGAGTCGACCCCGGGGTGGGAAAGGAACCACTTGCGTTGCTGACAGAAGTAATAATAGAGGGAAAAAGCGTAGTGGCAATGCTGGACTTGTGCTCAGTGCAGACCATGGTGCGGAGTGACATGCTACCAGCATGGGAGAGGAGGAGAGTGGATCGTGTGAGAGTGCAGTGTTGGTGCGGGGACCCCCTTGACTTTGACAGAGTGAGGGTCGACCTACGGGTAGGCAACAAGACCCGCCGGATGTTAGTGGGGGTTGCAGAACATCTAGCCTACCCAGTAGTATTGGGCTGCGACTGGCCCGAGCTGCTGGAAGAGAGAGATGGTGTGAGGGGTGCAGAGACCGCGGAGGGTTTTGTGGGGGAAACCAAACAGCCCCCCTCCGAAGAGGAAGCAGGACAAAGGATTGATGTCGCCCGTTTGGGGGAAGATGAACACTTTCATCTCGAGCAAAGCCGAGAGACCGACTTTTGGTCGGCACTGCAGGAACACCTAGCCCGAAGAGACAACGAGGTGCTGAAGCCAGAACTGATGAGGACTACTCTGAGGTTCAAAGTAAGAAATGGCCGCCTCTACCGGATTGAGCAAAGGAAATCAAAAGGAGGGGAGGTCACGCAGCTGCTGGTCTCACGGCGGTATTGATGGGCCTTATTGAAGGTGGCTCATGAGCTCCCCATGGGCGGGCACCTGGGCTGGGACAAAACAGAAGCGCACATTCAGGCAAGGTTCTATTGGCCAGGTTTAGTGTGGGAAGTCACAAGTTACTGCGCTTCGTGTCCCGTCTGCCAAAAAGTAAACCCAAGACCACCCCCAAAGTCCCCTTTAATCCCAATGCCGCTGGTAGAGGTTCCTTTTGAGAGGGTGGCGGTGGACATTGTCGGGCCGCTGCTCCGGAGCAGCCCTGGAAATCAGTACATCTTAGTTCTGCTGGATTATGCAACACGGTATCCAGAAGCGGTGCCAATGCAGACAGTATCTGCCCCAAAGGTGGCGAATGAACTTCTGAAGATATTTTCCCGGAGTAGGACTCCCTAGAGAATTACTGACCAACCAGGGAACAAACTTCACATCGCGCATATTCGAAGAAGTGAGTAAAGCACTGGGGATTAAACACCTGAAGACAGCAACGTATCATCCCCAAACAGATGGGCTTGTGGAACATTTTAATCAGACATTGAAGCAGATGCTAAAAAAGTTTGTCGTGGAGAGCCCTCAAAATTGGGACAAAATGATACCCCCATTGTTGTTTGCAGTAAGAGAGGCACCCCAGGTGTCCACTGGGTTTTCACCCTTTGAATTATTGTACGGTCGGCAACCCAGGGGGATCCTGGATCTGATTAAAGAAAATTGGGAGGAACAGCAAAGTAAAGACCAGAACATCGTCCAATACGTAATCCAACTGCGAGAACACCTCGAAGCAGCTCGGAGCATGGTTTTAGGAAATCTCAGAGAAGCCCAGCGACGACAAGTAAGACACTACAACCAAGGCGCCCGGGAAAGGAAGTTTGATGTGGGGGACTGGGTGTCGGTCCTATTGCCAGACAGCGAAAGCAAGTTACTCGCCTGGTGGCAGGGACCCTACAAAATCACACACCAAGTGGGAGCGGTGGACTATGAGAGATACCAGCTAGATAAGAAAAAAAAGAAGCAGGTATACCACATCAATATTCTAAAAAAATGGGAAGACCAGGAGTATATGTACTTAGCCCCTCACCCCGAGGAATTAGAGTTGGGACTCACGTTGACTGAGGAAAGTGGACCGGGTGACGTAGAACTGGCCCTGCAGCTGTCTGAAGAACAGAGGAGGCAGGCAGCTGAGCTAGTCAAAGACTGTGGAGATGTGTTCCAGGGAAGCCCGGGGTGTGGTGCACCGGATAAAAACTCCTCTGGGCCAGGTGATATGGGAAAATTGGAGGCAGATCCCCCAGCGGCTCCAAGGCCAGATAAAAGCAGAGATTGGAATGATGCTAGAGAACGGCATCATACGCGAATCCCACAGCAACTGGCGGAGCCCCATCATGGCAGTACCAAAGCCCAATGGGAAAATCTGCCTCTGCATCGATTATCGAAAGGTAAATGCCGTGGCCAAGTTCGATGCCTATCCGATGCCCAGGGTGGATGAATTGGTAGAAAACATCGGGCAAGCTCACTACATTTCCACTTTAGACCTGAAAAAGGGTTACTGGCAAGTGCCAGTGGCACCTGAAGACCAGGAAAAGACAGCTTTTGCCACCCCATGGGGGCTCTTCCAGTTCCGATGCATGCCGTTTGGGTTGCATGGAGCTGTGGCTACATTTCAGTGATTAATGGATAAGGTACTAGCTCCCCATGGGGGTTACGCCATGGCATACATTGATAATATTATTATATATACTGAGAGCTGGGATGAACACCTTACCGCGTTGAGAGCAGTGGTGCAAGATTTGAGGAGGGCTGGGCTGACAGCAAACCCAAGGAAGTGTACAATAGGAAAAGAGGAAACACAATACCTGGGGTTCCTAGTAGGAAGTGGGAAGGTGAAACCACTGTTGAGCAAAGTGGAGGCATTGCAGAGGTATCAGGTGCCCTGTACTAAAAGGCAAGTAAGGGCTTTCCTGGGGTTAGCCGGTTACTATAGGAAGGTTGTGCCTCACTTTGCAGATCTGGTTGCACCGTTGACGGAGATGATAAAAGCAGGGGCTCCAACCAAAGTAAGATGGACACTGGAGGCAGAAAAGGCATTTCAAGCAGTAAAAGACGCTCTGTGCTTACAACCACTCTTATACACACCGGTCTTTGAGAAGCCTTTCCTGTTGCAGACTGATGCATCAAACATGGCCATCGGTGCAGTGTTGGTTCAGAGAGAAGGAGAAGATGAGCACCCTATAGCCTGTATAAGCAGGAAGTTACACCCGCCGGAACGGAGTTATGCCACGGTGGAGAAAGAGTGTTTGGCAATCAAATGGGCTATTGAAACACTTCGGTATTATTTGTTAGGACGGAGATTCACGTTGATAACCGATCACCCGCCCCTGTGCTGGTTGCAGAGCATGAAGACAGACAACGCAAGACTCATGAGATGGGCCCTTAGTCTTCAACCATATTGTTTTAAGGTGGAACACTGCCCTGGAACCAGAATGTAAATGCTGATTTTTCTATCAAGACAGTATGAAGAAGGAGAGGGGCCAGGAGGAACGGAAGGATCCCCAACCAAAGAGAGAAGAAGAGGGCGTATAGTTGGGGGCCCTAACCGCCCTGCTAGGAAGCAGGGTGACCCCCCCCCCCCC
>NW_017729022.1:83456034-83456891 GCF_001723915.1 Gavialis gangeticus
TAGGAGGCCAGGAGAGCAGTTCCTCTCCAGCGGCCATGGGAGTAGGAACTCAGCTAGGACAGACAGAGGGAGAACTCTGGCAGTGTGAACATCCCCCGGTCGCTGCTGGGGTTGGGGAGCCCTCCCTCCCACTCTCCCTCACTCTCTAGTAGGGAGTGAATCTAGTTTTGACTGGAAAGTCTAGTTTTTATGTTGTAGCCCAGGGGCTTTGTGTTTTTATGTTCACTGTTTTGACCGGAGGACCGATTGAGGCTATTAGGGGTTGGAGGAGGCCTCGTAGGGACTCCCCAGTAGCGTGGGGGTTCCTGGCGCCAGAGAGGGTGCAGCATTTGCGGGGTGCATTGGCCCCAGCCCCAGAGCGAGAGGGGGGCAGTGAGGAGCCCCAGAAGTAAAGAGGAGGGCCAAAACATAACAGGGCCCAGGTCAAACCACGTCAACATCATCTGCGAGGCTTGGGCTGTGGTGTAGGGGAAGAAAAGGAGCTGCAGGTAGCGCCCCCTGTCACTGGGGTGTGAAATATGGGCAGCCTCCTGCTGATTACAACAATCTACTAATCAAGTAAGATCAAGGTGTGGCAGGAAAGTAAGCAGGCGGTTGGCCCATTACAGGAGGGCAGAGCCACTCCCGGAAAGGCTCCGATAGTGATACTCCTATCACACTATCCCAGGCTGAAAGTGGGTCCTCAGTGACCAGTCAGGGTCTCCTTCAGCTTGGTGTTGTCCAGAGGGGGTCGCTGGCAGGGCCTCTGCGGTGGATAGAGGCAGTGTGGCATAGTGCTGGTCCAGATGGAAATGGCGTTCCCAAGGAATCAGTCTTCACTACCCCTTCTTATGGGGCAGACTGTCTCTGATCTCCTA
>NW_017729022.1:83461891-83468498 GCF_001723915.1 Gavialis gangeticus
CCCAAAAAGGCACCCTACCAAGGTTGGCTAGTGTGGGGGGACTACCTGTGGTGGGTAACTCCCAACAAGTCCCTCACGGTGCGCCTTGGGTAAAAGACGAGTAGGAGACGCCTAAAAACCTCCGCCCTCCTGTACCTAAATGGCCAGGTGCCAGAGGGAACAGCTGAGGAGGGACAGAGCACCCACTGAAAGGGAAGACTCAGCTCGGTGAGTTAGGAGCAAAAAGTGGGGGAGGTGTGTTGCAGTGCAGTCAAGTGCCCTGCGCCTGAAAGCGGAGACGGCTCAGGAGAGACCCCTAGTGGCAGGAAGGGGAGGCTCAGTTGCCAGTCACCAGGGCTGCGCAGGTGCTGGTTACTGGGGCAACCAGTAAAACCAGCTGACAGGAAGGGGCAGGGCTTAGCCTTTCTTAAGCCCAGGTAGGAGGCCAGGAGAGCAGTTCCTCTCCAGCGGCCATGGGAGTAGGAACTCAGCTAGGACAGACAGAGGGAGAACTCTGGCAGTGTGAACATCCCCCGGTCGCTGCTGGGGTTGGGGAGCCCTCCCTCCCACTCTCCCTCACTCTCTAGTAGGGAGTGAATCTAGTTTTGACTGGAAAGTCTAGTTTTTATGTTGTAGCCCAGGGGCTTTGTGTTTTTATGTTCACTGTTTTGACCGGAGGACCGATTGAGGCTATTAGGGGTTGGAGGAGGCCTCGTAGGGACTCCCCAGTAGCGTGGGGGTTCCTGGCGCCAGAGAGGGTGCAGCATTTGCGGGGTGCATTGGCCCCAGCCCCAGAGCGAGAGGGGGGCAGTGAGGAGCCCCAGAAGTAAAGAGGAGGGCCAAAACATAACAGGGCCCAGGTCAAACCACGTCAACATCATCTGCGAGGCTTGGGCTGTGGTGTAGGGGAAGAAAAGGAGCTGCAGGTAGCGCCCCCTGTCACTGGGGTGTGAAATATGGGCAGCCTCCTGCTGATTACAACAATCTACTAATCAAGTAAGATCAAGGTGTGGCAGGAAAGTAAGCAGGCGGTTGGCCCATTACAGGAGGGCAGAGCCACTCCCGGAAAGGCTCCGATAGTGATACTCCTATCACACTATCCCAGGCTGAAAGTGGGTCCTCAGTGACCAGTCAGGGTCTCCTTCAGCTTGGTGTTGTCCAGAGGGGGTCGCTGGCAGGGCCTCTGCGGTGGATAGAGGCAGTGTGGCATAGTGCTGGTCCAGATGGAAATGGCGTTCCCAAGGAATCAGTCTTCACTACCCCTTCTTATGGGGCAGACTGTCTCTGATCTCCTATGGGGAGGGCCTGTCCAGGCAATGCCAGTCCTGTCCCAGAGGGTTCTAGATGTTCTTACTGAGAATGTGCAGCTTGGCACAATGGTGGGTTGCCTCTTCTTTTGTGTCTTGAATGCTTAGGGTGGTTCCAATGACTGGGTCGTTGGTCCAGGTATTGGTGTTCCTGGTTTGGTCATTCAGAAGGATCATTGGTTTGGTCATTCAGAAGGATCTATTTTTAGACCTACTGCCATTGTCTCTCAAGCACCCTCATTCATCCCCATTCATTCAAGAACCAAGTTACATGAGGGGGGGAGAGGGCTGGGCTAGTATGAGTTATAGGTTACACAACTGGGCATGGGGATAAGATGGAGGCTTGACGTTACAAGATAGAAACTTGACATGACTTACGCTAACTTACATATATAGGCCTAAAACAGTAATTACACAATATAAAAGCAGTACAAACATAATAATAATTATCACTTATAAAACAGTGGATATCTATATCAAAATAGCAGTGCACTTATTTGTGGGGGGTGGGGAGGGAATAAAACTTACTACCCGGAATAAAATGTTAAAGTTTATCCTACATTTTAGCTTACTTATACTTATCTATAGGGAATAAGAGGGAGAGACAAAGTCAGGAATGGTTGGGAAAGGGGAGGGAATGCATTTTTAGAAGGAAAAAAAAAAGAAAAACTGGGGGTTTTACTACATCTTAAAGCTCTGTTGTAAAGGACATCATATAGGAAAATAGCACTAGGACAGCCCATGTCTGAGAGCACTTGCAATCCAGGATATCAAAGCCTCAGATGTAGCAGGTTTCGTCACATCTTTTTTATGGTAAAACCTTAGACCCAGGTCATGTCCTATCATGCCGAACATGTGAGAAAGCTAAAGCTAGATGGGAGTGTTCATGTTCTGTACATGGCCAAACAAAGGGTTAGAAAGCAATTCTCTAGCTGTGTTCATCTGAAATCAGGCAGAAGACAGGATAAATTACACCTTAAAGACTAACTAAATCAGCGATGCATAGGCTTGCATGAGCCTGAGCTTTACTTCATCAGATGCTGTTAGGTATCCTTAACCATGGATGTCCCAGAGCCATAGGGGAGTCATAGACTCAGAATGTCTGCATGGAGTCTTATCTGCTCTGTCATACTTCTTAGGTGTCCTGTCCACTCCTATTATGAGCCTACCCCAAGGGTGTCCAACTTACTTGGCTTCACAAGCCAGATCTGGACCATGGGATGAGCAGTGGCAGTGTTCACTGTTTGGGTTTTGGAGCCTTGCTGACACAGCAATTCTGACAGCTGTGCTGACAAGTCGGTGACCCACCACTGAAGATGGGTTGTTTGGCTTATATCCTTGCAGGGCATGAAGATATGGCTCTGGAACCAAGTGGGTGGACACTACCACTTCATGCTCCTCTTCCCATCTCCCCTTGCTGATTTTCATTGATAATGGTGACTGAAAACCCTGGATTAGGGTGTGTGAGAGGGTGTGCAGCGGCAGTGCTAACAAACCTGTACAGGCTGAACTTTAACCACACATGACCTGTGTGTGGCCCATGGGCCACTAAATGGATAGCCTTTACCTACCCAATAGGGCTTGGCTTAAAACCTACTCCCTTCTAAGTTATGTAGTTAGTAGAGATTGCTGAGGGAAAATCTCTATAAGTTTCCAAGGAGATGCTACTATGAAGAATGATTCCCCCTTGTCTTGAGTCCTTCTCTATTCCCTCATGTCCCTTCCCTATCTCTGAAGCCTGATTGTCAGGAATCCATGGCAGGAGTAAGGGAGTGGGTGTGTCTGTAGGGGTGTGTGTGCATGCATGCATGCACACAAACAAGACTTCTCATTGCAGCAGTGACTCTGCCCCCCTCATTTCAAGGCCCAGAAGGTAAAGGCCCAGTACAGTGCTTTAAAAGAAAGACAAGTTAGTCAAGGTTATGTATAAACAATAATTACCAGTCCATCAGATATACGTTTATATAGCAGCAATATATAATTTATCCAATTCCTGAATACTTTTATAATTGGCCATAAATCCAATATCAGTGTTTAGTTCTTGGTTCTCAGTGTCCAGCCACCTGATGAATTTCTGTTCCCAAGTTTGAATACTTGCCACACAAAGAAGGTGAGACTAATGCACCACCCCGCTTTGGATAGGCCTTGATCTCCTAGTACCTAGCTTCTTTTCTTTTGCTAATGATGTGCCTGCTACACCTGAGAATTTCTCTCGGCCCCCTCCTCTATGCTGTGCTTAATTTGGTACGCCCAGCCTCCTACAATCCGAGACCTAAGGAAGAATGGGTTGCATTGGAAAACTTATCTGACTTTGTCCCAGTTACACAGTTGGTCCAATAAAAGGTATCAGCCTAAAAAATCTTTGCCTCCCAAAGATCCACAAACGAGGCAACCCTGGCAGACCTCATATAATTTCTGGACTATCGTGACTACAACATCACTCTTACACACAACTGCAATTTTTTTAAAGAGTCAATGACATGAGAACTTAGATGAGTTGGTTTAGATGCAGACATTTCTGCCTTGAGCAGGGGGGGTTGGACTAGATGACCTCACTAAGGTCCCTTCCAGCCCTGCAATTCTGTGACTGAATCCTGAGTTTTGTTTTTGTCCCCTTTATTCTGTTATCATTCAATAGCTATCCCTTGATTCATTTCTGCTGCATTTGAAGCCGCTCCCCACATTGCTGATGAATTCTGGCCCCAGATGGCTCTACTGCCACCTGCATAAAGAAACAAACTGAGCAACATGAGTTGCTGCAGAGCTGAATCTGATGTGCTCCAAACTATCCCATTTTATGATACATTCCCCTGTTCTTGCACAAATCACTTTTATTCATGTATAGTAGCAGATGGAGAGGGTGCCAGCTGCATCAGGTGTTCTGTGACCGTTTGACAGTAGGTAGTGACTTTTCCTTCTTGTAAGTTGAAATGGGCTTTCTACAAATGCAACTCAATTTCCCTGAAGCAAAGATTGTCGATTGTAGGAGACAGCCTCCTTAACTTCACCTCTCCTCCCCCTGTCCTCCATGCCCTGAGAGAAATCATTACTTGTGCCAAGGAGCTGCTGTGCAAATGACCATGTACCTCAAAGCAACAATTTCAAGTGCCTCATTTGCAGACCCAGCAGTAGTGGAATAAAAAAGTAGAAGATAAAGGAGCAGTCAGAATGGAAACAGGTTGAACTATCTAAAAAGAAATGTGAGTTAGCAGGAAATTGTGCTTGTGTCTGCATCTGTCTGTGTGGTTTCCATTTGCCCAGAAGCCAGTGCAGCAGCTCTGCACATGTGAACATTACCTAGTAAAGCATTATGGGCCAAATGCTTCATTGTACCCAGCATTTGGGTCACTGTCTCTGATTCTTCACTGTCTTGGATGTCAGTGTTAGCAAATCAAACTGGCAGTGTTTTCCTCCACCTAGGGTACATGTACTTGGGAGTAGTGTAAATAGGAAATACCAGGAGCAAATCAGTGGAAAGTCACTATGTGGGCAGTAGGTTGGTGGTTCACCTGGGTGATTATTTGTAGAGGTCTTATTTGGGACAATGTGTAATGGTAATATTAGCGTTAAAGCACTATTCGGGCTCTAGCTAAAGTGAGAGCATCAGTTGTATTTGGTTGGGAAGACAAGGAGAAAGGATGGGGCCTGTCCATCTGGCACCTCAGAGACTGTAAACAAAGCAGTGAGACACTGGCATCTCTGGGAAGGCAAAGTGCAACTACATTTGCTTCATATGACAATATCTAGAATATGGGAAATAGGAGTTGGAGGTAGGCAGCAGGGGTTACCACTGTGCAGCAGCAGGAGAAGGTAATGGGAAAGGCTTTGGCAAAGGCAGCAATGCGTTCAGCGGGGGGGTGGGTAGCAGGAGTTCAGTCCTGTCCCTGAAGTAAACGAATTAATGCTTTGACCACTTCTATGACACAGGAGCAGTAAAGAACAGTTTGAATATTTTTGGACAGACACATTTCCCAGTGCAGGCAGCTGGATGCAAATAGCTGCTTGTGTGCATCTGCTTGTATGTGTGATGAACTAAATAAATTAGTCATCAAATAGGCATAATGCTTGCCCTTCCCACAGTGCTCAGGCACTACAATTGCCCCCAGCCCCCTCTCTGCTTCATGTTCATTATTTAATTCTTAGGCTTTGGCTACACTGAGCTTTTCGCCATCTAGTTGTCTGTGCAAGGCCCCAGCGTAGACAGCATTTACAACAATGCAGTTCATTTCAGTTTCAGACCAGGGTAAGATGCCCCAGCTTCAACTGTCCTAATTAGATGTTTGTATCAGTAGAGCCACAGTCCTGGCTTAGATCCCAAGAGTAGGTGTCCCAGATTCCCTGGGGGAGCAACTGCTTGGGACCTCCAGCCTTGTATAATCTCTCTGAGCACCCCTTGAAACCAATCCAGGCATAGCTTCTAGAGTGAGTGAGCTTCTGGTTTCCTGGACTCCAAGACCCAGCCTTTTGGTCCCTGACTCCCCTCTCTCCAGTTTTCATAGCTCTTCCTTAGAGGGGTACTTTCTAATTAAGCTCCTGGAAAGGGTCTTTACCTGTTCAATGACATGGGGTGCATTCAGGGTCATGCAATACAGTCAGCTCTTCATAAAACAGACCAGCCTGTGTTGTTCATGGCGCTACAACAGGCAGAGTCCTTCTGCCCCAAAACCTAAGCAATCTCCGTCAGGAAAATCAGGGCAGCCCTGCCTGGCTTTTCTCCCTCAAGCCTCCTTTTGTCTCTGGGCACTTCCCTTCTTTCCCAAGTGTCACTCTGAATCCAAAAGGCAAGGCTTTCTTAGGGTGATATCTTTTATTGGACCCACTACAACAAAAAAAAAAGTTGGGGTAGAGTTAGACGAGTTTTCAAAGTTAGACTTTCTTCAACTCTGATTCCAGAAACAGCCTCTTCAGGTGCTGGGGCTTCATGTGTGGGCATTTGCAGAGTGTTTCATTGTTTGCTTGATGGCCTGTTCTCTCCTGATAGAACACTCAGGCTTTGTACTTTCAAATGCAATTAACCCCTTATTTCCCCATGTACAAGCTAATCAAAGAAACTGAGGCATACAACTTCATAGTTTCATAGTTTATAGGGTCAGAAGGGACCTGAGCAGATCATCGAGTCTGACCCCCTGCCATGGCAGGAAAGAGTACTGGCGTCAAACGACCCCAGCAAGGTGTTCATCCAACTTCCTTTTAAAGAACCCCAGGGTAGGAGCCAGCACCACTTCTCTTGGAAGTTGGTTCCAGATCCTAGCCGCCCTGACAGTGAAGTAGCGCCTCCTGATGTCTAGCCTAAATCTACCCTCTGCCAGCTTGTGACTATT
>NW_017729022.1:83473498-83509676 GCF_001723915.1 Gavialis gangeticus
GACTCCGAGATCCTTTTCTGCCTTTGCACTGACGAGAAGGGAGTTCCCCAGCCTGTAGGTATGGTGCCAGTTGTTCCTCCCCAGGTGCATCACCTTGCACTTGTCAGTGTTGAATCCCATCCTGTTCTCATCCGCCCATCCCTGTAACCTGTCTAGGTCCGATTGTAGCCTATGCCTTCCTTCTAGTGTTCCCACATCCCCCCACATCTTAGTGTCATCAGCAAATTTGAACAGGGTGCTACTTACCCCTCGTCCAAGTCACTGATGAAGATGTTGAACAGTGCAGGCGCGAGGACCGAGCCCTGCAGAACCCCACTGCCCACATCCCTCCAGGTCAAAAGTTAAATGAAGTTAAAACTTCATTTTAACATGAACACATTTAAACCAGAAATATTGCACTAAAACCACAGACTGTCACAGTAGGAAAGAGCCTAAGCTCTGCATTATAAAAATGAGTTAATAAAGGAGGCAAGTATAGAGGATGTACTGAGTAACATAATTGAGTATCTTGCAGAGACTAGCTTGTTCAGGTGCTGCCCTGCCCTGCCTTTTGCTTGACTTCAAATTAGCAAAACTAACCAGTTCTCTAGAACAAAGAAGTGACCGTTAGATGACACTGGGCATGTCCACATGTTCATTAATGTGCTTTTGCTAATATGCATTACATTTTTACCTCCACTGTGAGGTACTAGAAGAAGGTGCGTTAGCTTTTGCTAATGTGTATTAGCAAAAGCACACAGTTTTTTGTGACACTTTAATGTGTATTAAAATACGCTAATGTGCATTAAAGTGCATGTGTAGATGCACATGCTGCTACTTAGGATGTCCAGATTTGAAAACTGGGCCAAATGTTATGCTCATTAATTCCATCCTACTGGTTTTATTAGAGTTACATGAGTATAATGGGGGTCAGGATTTGAGCACAGAGGCCAAATTATACTTTTACAACACAGTAACTCAGCAGTTATTCCAGGTTTCCTGTGAAGTATCTGAGAACAAAACCAGGCCATCAGAATCTAATTAAACTTGCATCATACTTGATAAGAGTTAATTTAGTCTCTGAACTTAGTTTCTGCTGGGGACAGGGATCTCTTTCCAACCTACTAGAATTCTCCAGAAAACTTAAATGAGCGATTAAGAGTGAGACTGTGTATAAAATTTACCTGGACATTTATTTTTTATAAATTCTCATTCCAGGAGCTGTTCAGGCAAATAAATGGTCTTTAGGTCAGGGGCTTTCTATTTATTGTTATGTACTAAAAAGCAGTTAGGTTGTCTTCCTAATGTGCTGCAGCAGATTGAAAAACAAGTACAGGTTTCCCGTGATTTATGCAGGTTTTCTATAAGTGAATTTACTCTTATGCGATGAACATATTTAGACCCATAATTCGTTATATTAAAGGTAAATTCGCTCTTATGTGATCAGCATAGATGTCCCCCCTGGCCAAGCAGGTAAGTCTGTGGTGGAGAGGGGAAAGGGCCATGGCCCCACTCACCCCAGCTCCAGCAGCCCTGGGAACAGCCGACACCAGCTGCCTGCACCAGGGCACAGTACAGCCCAGGAGCAGAGGCGAATGTGGACAAGCAGAGCCCAGGTGCTGGGGGACAGGTGGAGCACGGTGCAGCTCAGGAGCTGCAGGCAGCTGACACTGGCTGCTCCCAGGGCCACTGCTGCCCAGGCTGGGGTTAGTGCCACTCTGTTCCCTCTGCTTTGCTGCCTTATGTGATCCTGGGAGCGGCACCCCTCCCCCCGCCCCTTCCCTATTCCCAGCCTCCCTTCCTCACTGCCATGGGAACCTATCCCTATTTGTTACATTGTAAAGTGGGTTCGCTTTAAGCAAATTTGATTTATACACCGTTCTCCAGGAATGCATGTACAGCATAAATCAAGGGAAACCTGTATGGCAGAGGCTTATTAGAGACTGATCAAGAGTTCATTGAAATCAGTGGATGAAATCCCTTTGACTTGAATGGGCTCTGGCAAAGGTGCAACATTATCTGGTGTATGGTGACTTATGAGTAGATGCCTCCAAAAGATATAATGGAGTTTGAAATAAACCAAAAAAGAGCCTAGCAAAGCTCATGAAGAACTCAAGAAATTTTTCTTACACTGAGAGGTCACAAGACACTTGAGCCATGGCAGAAAATTAATCAGTCCTCACAATTCTACCCTCTTCTGAGCCACTCCATATTAAAAAGCAGCCCCTTGGGCATGCCTGTATGTGCTTTACTCCACAGTAGACTAATTTACTGCATAGTAAGGCATCACCGTCTAAATTTGTGCTTCAATTAGGGTGTAGTAGGTTAATTTATTCCAGGATAGGATAGTCCCATCAGACACAGGTACTATCTGACAGCAGAGAAAATTACTGCACTTAAACACGTGTAGATGGTGACATTGGGATTAGTTTATTCTGGCTCAAATTGCATCAAAGTGTATTCAATTGCATTAATTGAACATGTAGGCACACCCCTTTAGAATCAAATTGATCCTACTATGGGCAGGGTACTTTTAGCACATCATTAATTCAATTCTACAGAAAGTCAGTGAGATGACTGTTGCAGCTGGAATTTTTTTTAAAGGCTGGATATTAGTTGTGCTCTAATTACAACATTTACAGCTATGCATGCTGAGATGAGCGTACAGGCAGTCCTTGGACTTACAACACAGTTGGTTCCTGAAAACTTTGTCTTAAGTTGAAACATTGTAACTCGGAACCAATTTTCCCATAGGAAACAATGTTCTAAATGTGGGATTGGTTCGTGAACCAAGGCTTGATACCCTATTTTCACCAAAACTAACCCAGAATTTTGTACTCTGTCAATTATAGGTGAGTATCATAGCTACACTCATGTATTTATATTGTAAATAGCAATCATCGGTTTGGGAGGACTTCTCTGAGGTGACTTTGCTGGACTTTTTGAAGGGTTTGGCTAGAGTCTTCTCAGAAGTCTTGGCCTGAGCATTTTCTGGAGTCTCATCTGCTTTCTTAAAGAAAGTGTCCAAGGAAATTTGGACAGATGTTCTCCAGGGAGATGTGTGACACAGAGAACTTGTTCGCTGGTGTGGCATCACGTCGGCTCAAGCGTTGTAAAGTCAAAACTGACATCAGAAAGTTGAACTAGGGTGTCAATTTATAAATGTTTTACACTTATAGTGTGGTAACTCAAAACATTGTAAGTCGAGGACTACCTGTACTCAGATTTTTTTGCTTTGGGTTATAAACTGATTACAGGCATACCTCGGAGATATTGCGGGTTTGGTTCCAGACCACCGCAATAAAGCAAATATCGCAATAAAGCGAGTCACACAAATTTTTTGGTTTCCCAGTGCATATAAAAGTTATGTTTACACTATACTGTAGTCTATTAAGTGTGCAATAGCATTATGTGTAAAAAAAAAAAAAAACAAAAAACAAAAAAAAATACAAAAAACAAAACAACAACAACAACAAAAAATGAACATACCTTAATTAAAAAATACTTTATTGCTAAAAAATGCTAACCATCATCTGAGCCTTCAGCGAGTCGTAATCTTTTTGCTGGTGGAGGGTCTTGCCTCAATTTGTAAAAAACGCAATATCTGCAAAGCGCAATAAAGCGAAGTGCAATAAAACGAGGTATGCCTGTATTTTTACAGGTCACTTTTTCCCTCAAGGAAATTAATACCACTCTAGATTTTTTGAGGGGTGTTGTTTTTTTTTTCCTTCCCTCTGAAATATCAGGTATTGGCTGGAATATCAGATGGGATAAACAAATGGCATGACCTGGGAAAATAAATATGAATTTTTGCATAGGGTTTACATTCCATGCCCAGAGAGATGATAGTGAATGTACATAGCATACAGAGTGAGCTGTGTTTATTCAAGGCACTCTTTTTAAACTCTTTTTAAGATGGAGTTAGAGCACCAGCATTGGTCCGTAATTGCAGCCAGCTAACTCAGAGAGTTTGGACAACATCTAAATGCTGATAGCTCTAGGCATGCTTATCTGATTTTGTTCCAGGCAGGACAGGGATGCTAGTTGAAGGAGGTTAGCAAATATTTTGCATTAACTTCTTTAACAGATTTCACCCGCATCATGTTCAAGGAACATCCATGAGCAGATCATATTTATTTGATGTTTGACAAAATAGGATCTGCAATATGTAGCTGCAGTCTGCCACATGGTACAGTATTGTTTGTTTTTCCTGATTTGAATAAGAACACTTCTACAGTCAAGTTCAATTAAAGTACTTGTAGAAAGTGAATTAAAAATCTGCTTTCTCTGAATAAATTAAGATTGTGGGCTTAAAATATGATTTTTTGAGCTTGTAAGTCAAACACAAATGCTCTGGGAGAGCAAATACCCAAGGAAAGTTAATGTGACCAAAGTCAATTCATTTTCAAAACATAATTAATATTTGTGGTGGTTATTTTTTCAGTGTTCACCCAGCTCTAACACCAGTATAACTGATTAAATATAAGTAGGTAGCTTACATTTCATCAGCTAATTGACCCTAGGATGCCTTGGGCACGAACTCTAATAATGATAAGGAGCAAAACCCCCTTGCTTACTTTTGAGATTCCAGGCTGCACTTTGCAACTTTTTCCATTGGAAAAGAACCCCTTCTTTATGATTCAGAAACTGAACAAAGTGGATAAAGCAACTGAGAGACTAAATACGAAACCCCAGGATGTTCATGCAACATCTCTGTTCTGACTTGTAACTATATATTAATGTCTCTTGGGGTGTGATTAAAGCTAAGCGTGATGGGTTGCTGGGCAGGTGTTCTTAGCTGCTGCTGCTTGCTTGTTCACTAGTATTGATGCTATAGGGATGCCACTGAGCAATCAAGCTAAAAAGTTCACAGAAGCCTGTATTTTTCTGAGCTTCATTCCCACTGGTTTATCAGGTCTTGATTAAATCTCTTCTCAGACCAGAGGTAAAGACTTCCTTGTCTCTAACAAATCAAAATCTAGATCTTAAATAAATCATATTACATTATCTTTGCCCCTCCTTCCCCCACCACCTCCAAAGACTTGTCCAGATAAGTATGCATGTGCATTTCTCTGGGGACAGCTAGCAGCGGCACATATTGGCATGTATGCTCTGGTGTGGGGCAGATTGCCCTAGGTGGGGTAGGGAAGGCTGGGGCCAGTTCCTGGGCTGGCCCCAGAAGCTTTACCTAGGATTCTCAGGGCCTCCCAGGGCTGCAGCAGCAGCAATCCCAACATTGGGAGCTGGCTGGATGCCAGAACAGGGCTCTGGCCAGCCAGGCTACAGTTTCAGGTGGTGCATACTGCTGTCATTTGCATCGCACTTTTTTGATACAGGGATTTCCTGGTATCTACATTTGTCTCCATGATGCAAATATGCAGCACAGAGAACCAAATCACATGCGTGGGGTGCGTTTTGTGGCACCTCAGAAGCCTTTGAGGCACCACAAAGTGCACATGCACACTTGTGTGGACACACTCCAAGGTTTCAATCAGGAACCTTTGGAGTCTTTAAATTGCAATCACATTCAGCCACAGAAACTACTTTGATTCTGAGCTCACAGAAATTTTAATTGGGTAGTTTTTTTTCTCTTGGACAGGAAAGTCTTAGCTAGTAAGGGGAGGCAGGCGGTTATGAACTGGAGAGCCACTTAATGAGTTTTGGTGAGTTGTCAAGGGTTGGATGTGTGTGTATGTGGGTAGGTATGTATGTGGGGGTTTTGTGAGGGGGTGTGGCTGTGTGTGGGGTGGTGTAGGGTGTTTGTGGGGTGTAGGAGTGTGCATATGAGAGGGTTGTGGGGGGGTGGACAGGTGTGTGTGTGTGTGTGTGTGTGTGTGTGTGTGCGCGCGCATGCGCGTAGGGTATGTGGAGTGGGGGAGTGTGGGGACTCACCCCACATGGTCCTCCCCTTCCATGGCACACAGTCTTCCCTGGCAGTAGCGGCAGCAGGCCCTTGGGGTGTTTGTGGCCTATGCAGGCACAGCCACTAGGCAGTGCATGGCTCTCACCAGTTCCAGGTACTGCATGTGGTGGCAAGAAGCAGAGCCATGCTGGCCCACCTCTATCGCACGGGGCTCGTGTGCAGCTCCAGGTAATCGTGCAATACTGGGGGAAGTCCTGTGTGATGAAGCTGGCTGCCTTCACCACTTCCTGCTGCCACATGCAGTGCACAAGACTCTACCAAGACACTAGTTCAAGTGAGGATGTTGGTCAAATGCTGTCTTGAATGATACTTGACCAGAATGGTGCTCTAGATGCTCTGGTGAATATGGGTGCTGTAAGCACCAGTTGCCATTCTGGGGCAGTGGAACCGAGCAGGTACTCTGTTAGATACACGTAGGTTAGGTCAGGTTCTTGTTGGGAAGGTGGATGCTGAAGTTTGCACAGTATTGACTAAGGGTGGAGATGTCCACTGGATGAGCAACCATTTAGCTCCAAAACCTGCTGTCACAAGAAATGTGGTTACCTTCTCAGAATCCTGGTCTCTCTCCATTTAAATATAGCAGCACAGTGACGTCCAGTCCTTTTCCCTCGCATCAGGTTGCGGCTGCGCTGTAGAGGAGGTAATTGGAGATTTCACGTCTGCTTATCTGGAATGGGGCTGGTGGCAGATAGACTAATTCTGTTGTCCCTACAAGTGCCAGGCACTAAGAGGAAGTCTATAGATCATGCAGTATAAAGAGTCCTGAACTGAGCCTTATGACTCTGTTTAGGTCATTTGTTTAGGCCATATGAGGTCCTGGTGTGAGCCAGTCAATAACAGATAGTGGTAACTCACTCATGGACCTGTTCAGGTGCTAATTTAGGTAGAAAGCTGTCCTGTGGCCAGCAATGTCTCCCATGTACCTGAGTAGCTCTGTGTAGGCTGTTTTCTGGGAGCAAGTGGAAGTGTAATGGCCTTTGTAAGGCAGACAAGGTTCTTTGGGTAAATCTGGTATCTTTTATTAGATCAACTCAAATAGTTGGAAACATTCTTCTTAGCAAGACTTCAGGTGCAAATACCCTTCATCAGGCTGAGGAAGCATCTGCAGTTGGTCTGTGCTCTTCCTGGAAGGAATGGTAAGCAGCTAGAGGCCAGTATCTATGCAAGAAAGCCAGTCAGTTAAATTTTAAATTGAGGTGGTCAGTAGGTGAGAGACTGGAGGGTGGTGGGGAGGGAATGAGAATAGCTGGTAAAAAGTGGAGGGTTTACCTGGGGAGTCAGATGTTAGGCAGGTTATAATGTGTTACAAATCCAATGTCTATATTTAGTCCATGATTTTTTTTTTTTTGTATCCAGTACATTGATAAAGTGATGGCCTCTGTAACTGTTCTTGCTTCAGGCAGATCATTTACCTGCCAGAGAAGTGGAGATGAAAGCGAAATTACAGGAATTGGCTATTGTTTCCTAATACTGTCAATTTTTGTTTCCTTTTGCCTCCTGGGACCTAGTGCAGAATTTAGGATGAGGAAAAAGAAGACAAGAGTTAATAAAAAACATGAAAGGACTCGGAGAGGAACTCTGAGTGGGGCTACAAAGCCTTAGGGAAACAGGAAGTGCTGCTGCAAATTGCAAGGCCTGAAGTGTCAGAGAATGGTGGGGAGCGATCGGGGGATAGGAGATTAAAGAGAATTGCAGGGGGGGCAAGAAACAGGTTGCTGCAGGGTATAGGAGAGGCTAGCCACCCAGCTTTTTATGCTGATGTCAGGAGAAAACCGTGTAGGTTTGGGGGGGGAGGGTTGTTTGTTTTTTTGTTTTTTGCTCTTCTGATCTCCTTGCAGTGTAGTAATAAATTTATGATAATGTTGTGTCTAGAGAATCTCACCTGTTACTCTGTTGCATTGCTTAGTGAGCACTTAGCCGTATCGGGAAACCACACACCTCCTGCATACTTAGCCCTGACAGGCACTACATGTATAGAAAAGTCCTAGAGAAGTTAGTAAGGCTAACTGACTAAATTCAATGGAAATTTAATAGAGTTCTATAGAGATTACTCTGAAGACCTATGGAATGTAATGGTCAAGTAGACCTTTTCTACAGGCTTCAGTATCCATTCTTTAACATGTCTGTAGCAGAGAGATATAATAATTTCTGTAGTACTGTCCAACAACAATGTGAAAAGTTATTGATGTGTAAGAAATTGCATAGCATCCATCTAGAAGGGCATTTCACAGCATCTTTATGATCAGAAAACTGTAAACTTCATGGCAGAGCTCTGTGAGCTGTATTCCTGATCCTGCACTGAGATGTAAAAAGCTGCAATTTCTGACCATGCAACATTATTAAGGTTTAAAATAACATCCATTATGGATATCCTTGCAAGATTTTGTGATTGGGAGGTAGAAAATGGGAGGTCCCAGGGTGAGAGAACTTTGTCCAAATGCTTTTCACATTCTTGTGGCAATTTGTCCTTCATTTTTTTGAAAAGCTGATTCTCTTTATTAACAAGGATTGTGACATTCAAGGCTTGATTTTTTTTTTTTTTTTTTTTTTTTTTAAATTTTATAATCACAAAAAACTAAATTGAGCCAACCTAAAAAGAAGATCTTTTTTTTTTTTTTTAAAAAAGGTTGTGAAATTTAAAGTTTTTTTTTTTTTTTTTTTCAAATTTGATAATCAGCAATAACTACATTGAGCCAACCTGAAAAGCAGATCCTTGTTTTCTATGTTAACAATGTTTTTTTTTCCAAACAGGAGCTAATTGAGCCCCTTGATACTCCTAGGAAGATGGTGGATAATTAAGTGTCATTCTCACCGTGACATAGTTGGGGAAGTAGACAGGAAAGGGATGTCCTACAGTAAAATTTGGTTTTAAAATTTTTGAAAATTAGTTTCTGCAATGTAGTTTTGTTTATTATTTACTAGTGGGTGGGAGCAAGCAAAGGGTCATTTGTAAAGATATTATCTTGCTTTTAAAAGTGCTCTGAACTATGCACTTCATATAACAGATGCATTTAAAAAAACATGCATGAAAAATAATATGGAGCAAACTGTAGAGAATGGACCAAAGTGGGAAGTCTGTGTCAACTAGGTCTTAAAATAGACTACTAGAGGACCTCCATCCCTGTACTCAGACCATATGAGTACATGCCTCTCAAGCAATGGCTGGGAGATGTTACCACTTTCTCACTTGACTTGAATTTTGACCAGAGCAGGGGTTACTGCATGTTAAGTGGTTGGCTAGAAAGCACTAATCAAGTTGTATAGCGAGTTCCTGTTTCTACTCTCTCCCTGTTTGGCACTAGTTAGTAGTGTGCCAATTTGATTTGTTAATGTCCCAGTTCAAAATTCCAACATACAAAAAATTCACCTCCTTTCAACAACCAACATGTCCAAGCAGTGAGATTACTCTGTGCAAAGGCATTGCCCATTACCTTGAAGTCAAAATGATTGATACTGCATCTGCTTTTGAGAGAGCAGTATCATCAAATTGGTCTCCTGCTTATCAAATGTATAAGAGTGTTTGGAACCCCAAAATGTTGAGATTTGAACCATGTTTTGTTTCAGGGCATCCCTGAGAGTGTCTGAATGCTCTCTGATGCTTATTGTTTTGAGCCAAGTATTCCAGCACATGATAACAGGTACTGAACCAAGAGGAAGTGAGGGGTCAGCATCTCCACATAATCTGTCTTCCCTGTTAAATACTACATTCATTGAAGCAATTGTTGTTGTCATTACTGGGAAGTCAACACATACAGATGTCTCCAGCTAAACTAATGGGGTCAAATTTAGACTTCCATCGATGTGGACAGAAGAGCATTCACATCAGGGTTGTTTTTAGCTCCTGGTGGGTGCATTGCACTTAGCCTGTACGGTATTTAGGAGGTCTGAAGATTACGGTATGTGTATACCTTTTTCATATAGGGAGGAGCAGGCAGTCATTTCCCATCATGAAGCTGGAGAAAACACTGAAATCCATTCCAGCCTCACTATTTAATACTGTCTTGTGTCACACTTTTAAAATAAAGTAATTCTAGTAAAATATCTGACACAAGTCTACCAAATAGTTCAGAGCCAGAAAATCAGGACAAAAGTGAAGAGGCATAGTACACACTTATTATCATCACCTATGCTTTCATTTCTTACTATTAAGACTGAGAGACACACAAACAATTCTTAATTTGTATGGAATGGATTTCATATAATGGTCTGAATCCTCAGCTAGTGTAAATTGGCATGGTCAGGCTGATGTTAATTGAGCTCCATTTACAACAGTGGTGGATCTGGCCTGGGATGGGCTGGTAGGTGGCCCTGTCTGAACTTGTCAGCACATGTTACTCCATTGCTCCACCATTTTGAACATCTCTGTGAACTTACCCACGTACAAAACAATGGGATTTTATCATTTTGGCTCTATGTGTTGTTTGTTATAGGCCATATATAGTAACATAGTCAAGAAGATAAATAAAACAACAATACAATAGACAAGTTCTGTAGTATTTCAGTGAGGAAGACTTAATTTCTTTTCCAAGATCCCTGGATCTGATGGTACATGGTACAGTAAACTGGAAATTCTATGGCAACTTCATTTAAAAGAAAAAATCAATATTAATTTGCTGATGCCATCCTAATTTCAGTTTTCAATATGCTTTTAGCACAGGGGTGGGCAATTATTTGGGTAAGCAGGCCACTTAATGGGTTTTGGTGACCTGCCAAGGGCCACACCCTCCCTCTCCCTCCCTGAGCTCTGAGCAGTGTGGAAGTCTGAACCTGCCCACAGCTTCAGTACAACCCTGTCCTCCCCCCACCCCAACTGCTGCCAGAGTCCATTTGTTCACAGCTATAGTGTGCCCCCCCACATGCCTCCTCCTACCTCCACCCCGGGTCTGGGTCTGGCAGTTGCTGGCCTCGTTCATAGTTGCCGAAATGCAGCTGTCAGTTTCCAGGATGGGGCTCTGGGCATGGGAGGGGAGGGGATGGTGCAGGCTGTGACCAACCTGGAAGCCTGTACCCACCTGCAGCTGTAGCATGTGCCCCATGCCTGGAGCCCTGACCCCGAAGCTGCTGGCTGCATTTGGGCAGCTGTGGACGTGGCGAGCAGCTACTGGGTCTGGACTTGGGGGGCAGCAGGGCATGCTATGGCTGTGGGTGGGTTCATGCTTCCACTTCTGTGCTGATGGAGCCCTAGCCCAGAGAGAGAGCATCTGGCATGCTGGAAGCAGCCCCGGTCGCCTGGCACCATGTGGCTGCCGGCGTTGGAGCTGCTGCCTACCTGCGAGCCAGATCCATTCACTCGGCAGGCATCTGCCTACAGGCTGGATCCAGTCAGTTGATGGGTCAGATCTGACCTGAGGGCCATATTTTGCCCATCCCTGTTGCCACTTCAGTCACCTTCCCCTGCCTGATCTGCTGCTTTGCTTCCTACTTCACTGTCAGGGCAGCTAGGATCTGGAACCAACTTCCAGGCAAAGTGGTGCTGGCTCTTACCCTGGGGATCTTTAAGAGGAGGCTAGATGAACACCTTGCTGGGGTCGTTTGACCCCAGTACTCTTTCCTGCCATGGCAGGGGGTCGGACTCGATGATCTGCTCAGGTCTGTTTCGACCCTAGAAACTATGAAACTACTTTCTGTTGGATCTACTGATCCTGTTGGATCAAACCTGTGCTGTCTGCCCCCTCCTTGATCTGCCATGTGCCACACAAAGAAGTTGCCTGTGTCAATTGTGGCACATGTACCACAAGTTGACCACCCCTACAATAGACTATTGGTGCTGAATAGTTGTAGAGCCCCATATGTCACCTTCCTCCCAGAAGGAGTTACAGTTTAAGACTCTTCCTGTATACCTAAATGTAACATGACAGTTACCTTATGCAGTTGTGAGCAGACAGTATTGTTGTCTGAATCTCTTGTCTTTCTACCAGCTACAAGTACCTGGAGATTCATGGCTGCACATCTGACAGAGAGATGTGAGCCAAGATGATTAGTGACTTGTCCCAGGGGGTCCGAATGCAAGATGTAGTAAACAACCCTGCTGATTTTTCTCTCTCTCTCAGCCTGGGCAGAATCATTCGAAATTAAAATTTGGATGGAGTGGCTGATTTGTATATGACTCTGTAAACCCTTCCTTCTAGAAAAGTCACATGGAACTGAATAGGGAAAATCAGAAGGGTTCTTTAGATAGTACTTTAAAAATCTGTAGGATCTAAATAGAGAGGGACCAATTTTCTATTGAATTTCTCAGCCCAGTCTAAATGAATGTACCAGGGAATGATACCACTGCTCTAGAATTTCTTTAGGGGATAACACTCATGGAATAGCCCTCAATTTTCAGTAGTAGCTATTGGGCGAAGCCTCAGATCAAACCATTAATGCTCTCTGGGCAGAAGTAAATGGAGTTGCCATGGAGTTCCAACAGTGGAAACTTTCCATCCAAATACTCTTACACTTGGGCATATGCTCTAATTATTATGTAATCAGGACTCATGGTAGAGGTGATATCTTTTATTAAACTAACTAGATGTTTAAAAAAAAATAATTGCAAGCTTTTGTAATTCTTCTGTGAAATTCTGTATTTAATACAGGTGATCTAGGGGGAACCAGAAGGGTTTGGGAGAGACCTTGTTTTCCCTAGCGCCCCCTGGCATAACAAGGAATAACGGCCACAAGTTGTTGGAGAGTAGGTTTAGATTAGACATCTGTAAGAACTACTTCACAGTCAGGGAGGCCAGGATCTGGAACCAACTTCCAAGGGAAGTGGTGCTGGCTCCTACCCTGGGGGTCTTTAAGAGGAGGCTTGATGCCTACCTAGCTGGGATCATTTGAGCCCAGTTTTTTCTCCTGCCCAGGCAGGGGATCGCACTTGAAGATCTACAAGGTCCCTTCCGACCCTACTTCTATGATTCTATGATCAGACTCAGTGATTAAGATAATCCCTTCTGGCCTTAAGCCCTATTAATCCCTTCAGCATCTGCTCAACTGGAATTGCACAATAAGAGACCCCCTTTCTCTTCCTTTTATTGAAAATTCCTGTTAAATTGAATAGGAAATTATGATTTTACTATAGGATTTGTTTTAAATCAGACTCTGAAATTTAATAGAGGACTATATCACTGCTATAGAAGGCAATAGACAGGCTAATGCTAAAGTTTCTGTAGAAAGGAGATAATTATTAAATATGTTAGGAGTCACTTTTATGGAGTGCTATTGGTTTCATCCTGATTAAGGACATTGCCATAAGTATTTTGTGGGCTAGCTGAAGCCATGGAACAGTATGCTAGGTGGGAGTCAGCTCAGCAGGTAGAGGAAATAACAATATGGAAAAAAGTTTATATTTTGAACTTTCAATGCCAATATGTAAACGGCAAAGAGGGTTTATTTTACATAATCATGTTCTCCACGGCAACCCTCCCTTCTGTAAATGAACCTGTTAAAGCAGGGTCGGGCAATTATTTCAGGTGGAGGGCCGCTTACTGAGTTTTGGCAAGCCATCGAGGGCCGCATCACAGGCAGCCCAGGGCAGATAAATATTAATTTTCTAAATTTTTTAGGGGCCCTGCAGGCTGGATAGAATGGCCTGGCAGGCTGCATCTGGGCCCCGGGCTGCATTTTGCCCACCCCTGTGTTAAAGGAATCCCAAAGCTCAATGCCTGGAGCATAGTCGTTTCTGGTGAGGAACTTATGTTCTGTCTGAGGCATGGTTTCTAAATGAGGTGGGCAGACATCCTGATTTATATGGGTGAATTCTGATTTGAGTGACCCCATCTGTTTATGACCTTGGAGGAGTTCTTGATCATGGGCAGATCTAGGATTTTGACAAGTGGGATACAGATGGTGTGGTACATCATTCATCATGTACAACACAGCACAATTTCTTCTTCAAGTAAAAGGAAACTAGAAGCTTTACTAATGTGCAAGGGACCCAGGGCTATACTGTTCAGTTTAAGATTGAAGCAGAAATAGATATAACTTTATTGAAATGTGCCTCAACTTGCTATATGTAGTGTGCTATATTATGTCCTAAAAAACCCGCAAGAACCTAAGCAAAAAGTACTCAAAAGATGTTGTTTCTTTAGTCCTGTTGTCATTAGAATTAAATGTACATCTCTTTCAGATGCATAAAACAAAATCAAGCCTTCTTGAGCATCTTGACAGTGCATCCAATGCTTCACTGGCAGTTATTTCCATACCTGAGTTAATGTTTACCAGAGTTAATGTTTCCACACCTGAGCTAATATTTTTAGCTAGAGTTAAAAACAGTCTGCAGGGCTGTGAAATAGGAGCTACATTACTGGGAGCAGCTAGCAGACAGCAGCATTGCAGAAGAAAGAATAGCTTAATTAGTGGAACTTTTAAGACCATTAACAAAGGAGAGATGGTCATTAACACTTGTAGAATGAAGAATTTGGAAGGAATCAAGCAAATTATAATGAGCCATGAAATCAAATGACTCCCTCACTACTGCCTGAATAGAAATGCTGTGGCCATTGCCAGGCAGTTTGTGAAATACACTATCCTTGGCCAAGTCATTTGTCCTTGCATGGATACTGCCTCAACCAGTGGCCAATACCTGATGCTTCAGAGAAAAGAAGCTCATGAAGTGGCCTGCCTATCCAAAAAACATGTGGTCAGATATTGAGGCAGATTAGGAGTGGCCTGAACATGAGGTTCAAATCAGGGCCGAGCTTTGGTCTTAGATTTGGTAGCATCAGAATCTTGGTATCTACCTTGGACAAAACACCCGGCATTCTCACCTGATTTTACAGTATTCCCCTTAGGCTGAAATTTCTCTTCAGAACCTGGCTGCCTGCAGTCCCAAATCAAACATAGCTTCCTTCTGATTTGAGCATGGGACCTATCATTGAAGGGGATTTGAATCCAGGCATTTGGACCCAAGCTCCTGAAACATTGAGAGCTGGATATATCCATTTTAGAGCTTGATATTAGGTCAAATAAAATGAATGAAGGCTCCCGTTGACTTTAGTGTGTTTTGAATCCAACCATCCAACAATTAATCCAGTTCTAATCTAATAAACATTTAAAATAATACTGATACCAAAGCAGTGCCCCGGTACCCCACAATAAAAATCTCTCCATTGTGAGTAACTACCATTCCAGGAAAAGATCTGCTTTCTATTTATTATGGAGGCAGCACCATGCTGTGTAGTGTGGGAAGAGTCACTTTTAGTTCTCCACTTCCTAGTCTTTTTACACTTTCTGTAAGGGGATATAGGGGATCTGGTTTCCCAAGGTTTGGAATATGGGAATTCAACTTTCTACCTTTTGGAAGGGAACAAAGAACCCCAAGCAGCACTGAGCACCAGCAACCTCAGCTCCATGCTAATAAAATATAACAGATTTATGAGGCTTTGTAAGAGTCCAGGTAAACTACACCAGTGGGTCACCTTTATTTACTGCCTTTTCCAAAGTGCTTCCATTAGACTGAGAAATATTGAGAAATGCACTACCCACTCCACCCTGCCCCCACCCCCTGAAGGTACTCTGGTTTCAGTCTGTCAAGATATACTTCTCTGTAATATTCATCAGTACTCCTGTCTTAGGGGACAGTTGCTGCTTAATACTGCAGTCCTTCCTCTGTGTTTCTGCTATTGCACAATTTATGTCCCTGAGCATTATGAGATACGTAACCTATTGTCAGTCTGAGAATCTCAAGTCTCTTCCTAGTTTCTTCAAGACTTTGGTTTGTGTCAGGGCTGCACTCTTGGTGTCCTGTACAAACTGCCTTTGCAATAGCAATTTCTCCACTGTGGCATAGTGATGGGAATAATTTGTATTTATCTCCCTGAAAATGTATCTTTACCATCTTTAACCTTCCCCTCTGCCTCCTAACCATATGAAGTCACACATGCAGCCTGTTCTTTGTAACATGTTAAGAATGATCATACAATTTTGTCATGGTAGTCGCAATGGCCACAGAGACTGTGGATTTGAACAGATTCCATGGATTCGTCTTGGTGTGTGGTCACCAGTGGGGTCCCTCAAGGCTCTGTCCTAGGCCTTATACTGTTTAACATCTTCATCAGTGATGTGGACATTGGTGTCAGAAGCGGGCTGGCCAAGTTTACCAACGAGACCAAACTCTGGGGTAAAGCATCCACACCTGAGGATAGGAGGATGATCCAGGCAGATCTTGACAGGCTCATGAAATGGGTAGACAAGAACCTGATGGTGTTCAACACCAAAAAATGTAAGGCTCTCCACCTTGAGAGGAAAAACCTGCAGCATGCTTATAGGCTCGGCAGCACTACTCTGGTTAGCACTACAGGTGAAAGGGACTTGGGGGTCATGATTCACCACAAGATGAACATGAGCCTGCAATGTGATGCTGCATCTAGTAAAGCAAGCAAAACGCTGGCTTGTATCCATAGATGCTTCTCAAGCAAATCCAGGGATGCCCTTCTCCCCTTGTACTCAGCCTTGGTGAGGCCTCAGCTGGGTTTTGGGCTCCACAATTCAAAAGGATGTGGAGAAGCTTGAGAGAGTCCAGAGGAGAGCCACGCACATGATCAGAGGTCAGGAAAAGAGACCTTATGATGAGAGGCTGAGAGCTATGGGACTCTTCAGCCTAGAAAAGCGCAGGCTCAGGGGTGATCTGGTGGCTACCTATAAGTTTATCGGGGTGCTCATCAGGATCTGGGGGAATGTCTGTTCACCAGCGCGCCCCAAGGGATGACTAGATCAAGCGGTCACAAACTCTACCACAACCGATTCAGGCTGGACGTAAGGAAGAACTTCTTTACTGTCCGAGCCCCCAAGGTTTGGAATAGGCTGCCACCAGAGGCGGTTCAAGCACCCACTTTGAACACCTTCAAGACACATTTGGATGCTTATCTTGCTGGGATCCTATGGTCCCTGCTGACTTCATGCCCGTGGGGCAGGGGCCTGGCCTCAATGATCCTCCAGGGTCCCTTCCAGTCTGAATGTCTATGAAATCTATGAATCTTGCAGATGGATGTAAAAATGCATCTGATTTGGTGTGTCCTTTATTTAACTTCTAAATGCATGTAATGCCATGCATTGACATCAGTTTGAATCAGTAAGTAAATTTTTCAATAAGAAATTATTGCTGAGCTTTGGTTGTTCTGCAGCACGCAGGTGTCACCAATTAGACTTGTAGTTGAGGGAGGGAGTACAAAAGTGTCTTTGAAGTTGAAAACAAGGTAAAAAATGGCTAAAGTAAATGGGGAAATTCGCCATGCTGAGCAGAGAAGTGAAAAGTGTCCAAAGGGGCTATTTCACAGAAATAGTAGAAGGTTGTTTTGTACAGCCTGTAATGTTCCTATGGATTTCAAATAGAAAAGAATGTACACCAAACATCTTGAGAATTCTTTGCATAAATGCAACCTGCAAGCAGCTTAATCTACAATAGAAGAGAAAACTAAAATATGTATAACAAGGTACATGCTACTTTCTACAAGGACAGAACAACAAATCCATCACACAACAGAAGGTGACTACTGTGACAGGTGGCTATCACAAGTCCAGATCTCGATGTCGGCCCGCCCACCTGTCTAGGGGCAGCCTACCCTAGCTCTCCTGCCATGACTTGATGAATAAATAACTGGTGTAAATTGCAGGAGGCTGCCCATTTAGTGCCCTAATATCTAATACATATTCAAATAATTTAATCTGCTTAGAGCATTCTAATTAGAATGTTTCAGCATACTGCGACATCACGTGTATTCTGCATCCCACATTTCAAAATGCTGGCAGGGGTGCTTTAACTAAAACTTGTTGAATGAGCTTCAGTTAAAGTGCCCCTATGGCCATTTTGAAGTGTAGGACTCTGAATACACATGACACTGTGGTGTTTTAATTAGAGCGGTTGTCCAGGAGCTGCTCTAATTAGAACACACCCTCCCCACTACCCTGGGGCATGTGTGTAGACACCCTGTGAACTTCCAAATGGTCAATGGCCAACTTAGACCAGGCAGTGGTGGAAACACTATCCTACCTTCATGTGTTTCAGGTGAATAAAAAGAAGAAAAAAAAAAGAAAAAAGTCAAGCAAACATTGCTTAATATCAAACAACCAGGCAGCGTGTGTGGAATAAATACAGAAAAGAACTCAGATAGCTTTGTTTGATTTTAATGGGTATGACTTGCATGATGTGCTCAGGATAGTTAGCTATGTATTGAGAAAAGTATTTATTATAATCATTAATTCATTTATTATTGCAGTAAAATGGGCTTCTTATTCCCTGCCCTGCCTGCAAGTCATGGTTTTCATTGTTACTTCCAGGCAAAGGGAAAAAGGTCAGCAGTACCATCTTCAGTAATAATCACAGGGTGAAACTGTTTGTTTTCCCACTGTCTGTTTTCATGCCTGTCAACTCAAGGATGGAACTTCTAGGAAAGGAGTGAGAAAATGTGTGATTCAGAAGTCACCTCAAATACAATTGTGGAAGAACTAAAGGGTAACAGCAGATATAAGGTTTATCTTGGACCTGATTATCCCCAGTTTTCTTTGACTTGCATTAGAACAGGCTTGGGACAGTGGTTTATCCCATAGTTTGAATGGCTGTTAACTCTAATTAGCCCAGATGAGGGTGGGGGGGGAGAGGGAAATGTTACCTGGGATTGTCACACTAAGCATCTGTGAACTAGGTTTGGGCAGGAAAGGTTCTTTGAGTAAATGTGATACCTTTATTAGACCAACTATGTAATTGGAACAAAGTTCTTAGCAAGCTTTCATGGGCAGTCACCCTTCTTTGGGCATAAGGAGTCTGCTATTCTGAGACTCCAAGAAATTTCGTAGATTTCATAGACATTAGGGCTGGAAGGGACCTCATAAGATCATCAGGTCCAGCTGCCCAAGGGACAGGAAGTCAGTTAGGGTGAAAGGATCTCAGCAAGATGAGCGTCCAAATGTTTCTTAAAAGTGTCTGGAGTAGGTGCTTGTACCACCTCTGGAGGGAGTTCTAGGCCTTGGGAGCTTAGACAGTAAAGACGTTTTTTCCTTGTGTCCCACTTAAAACCATCTTGCAGGTGTTTGTCTATTGGACTTTGTTATTCCCTGGGGTGCTCTGGTGAACAGGTGGTCCCCCAAATCCTGATGCACACCCCTTATGTACTTATAGGCTGCCACCATGTCACCCCTGAGCCTGCGCTTCTCCAGGCTGAAGAGTCCCATAGTTTGCAGCCTTTCTTCATAAGGGCTGTTCTCTTGCCCTTTGATCATGTGCATGGCTCTCCTCTGGACTCTTTCAAGCTTCTTCACCTCCTTCCTAAATTGTGGAGCCCAGAATTGGACACAATACTCTAGCTGTGGCCTCACCAAGGCCACGTACAGCGGGAGGATGACATCCTGGGTCGTGCTCAAAATGCATCGGTAGATGCAAGCCAGAGTTTCGTTTGCTTTGCCAGCTGCAGTATCGCACTGGTGGCTTATATTCATCTTGTGGTCAATCATGACCCCTAAGTCCCTTTTGGCCATGGTGTGAGTAAGTGTAGCATTCCCAAGCCTATAAGTGTGGTGCAGATTTTTGTCCCCGAGGTGGAGCACCTTGCATTTCTCCATATTGAATGCCATCAGGTTTTCATCCTCCCACTTTGCAAGCCTATCAAGGTCAGCTTGGATCACCAGCCTATCCTCAAGTGTGGACACTCTTCCCCAAAGTTTGGTGTCGTCAGCGAACTTGGCCAGTCCGCTTTTGACACGCGTGTCCAGATTGCTTATGAAGACATTAAAGAGTACAGGTCCAAAAACAGAGCATTGGGGGTCACCGAGTCACTGAGTGCCATGTTGATTTGGTTCTGTCAACTACCACTCTCTGGGTCTGACCTCAGAGCCAGTTCCCCAGCCTTCGGACTGTGGAGTACTTGAGGCTACAATTGCCCAATTTTTCCATGAGGACATCATGGGATACCATGTCAAAGCCTTCTTTAAAGTCCAAATATATGACATCAACCTCTTCCATTTTGTCCACGTGATAAGTCACCTGGTCATAGAAGGAAATGAAATTGCAAAGGAAGACGTACTCGCAACAAAGCCATGCTGGCTACGCCTCAGAATGTTGCCTTCTGTTAGCCTGTCAAAAATGGTTTCTTTGATTAATTTTTTCCAAAATCTTCCCAGGGATTAAGGTCAAACTGATTGGCCTATAGTTTCCCAGGTCTTCTTTTCTCCTTCTCTTGAAGATGGGCACTACATTGGCCCTCTTCCAATCTTCAGGTACTTTACCTGAGTGCCACAAGTTCTCGAATATCCTTGCCAGAGGCTGTGCTATGATGTCTGCCAGTTCCTTTAGCACTCTTGGGTGCAGCCTATCTGGACCAGCTAATTTATGAGGGTCCATAAATCCTGCCTCTCAAGATGCCCCTTCACAAGATCCACATCAATGGTGGGCATATATTCATCCTCACCCTGGTCATCCTGCATCATGTTAGGCAGGGTGGTCCCTTTGGGCTGGTGAAAAAACGATCATCATTAAGCAAATTAACTTTTTCCTGGGTGTCGGTAGTTAGCTGCCTTAGCTGGTTTAGCAGTGGTCCAGCGTTGCCTTTGTTTTTCTATAGACTCCCCACGTATCTGAAGAAGGATTTTTTTATTGTCCTTGATTTGTGTAGCCAGATGGAGTTCAGTTGCAGCCTTGGCTTTTCTAGTTCACTCCCTGCAGGTGTGGGCCAGTATAGTTTACTCCTCCCTAGTGGTGTTTCCTGTCTTCCATCCTTTATACACCTCTCTTTTTAGATGTAGGAGATCCATGAGCTCCTGTTGAGCCAAGGGGGTTGTTGAGCCCTTTTACCACCTTTCCTATGGGCTGGGATGGACTTCCCTTGTGCTTTTAGGATTGCTTCCTTAAGGAGCAACCATTCATCCTAAACTCCCCTCTCTGTGAAATCATGGCCTCTTGGAGCCTCAAGAACAAGTATCCTGAGCTTATGAAAGTCAGCTTTCCTAAAGTCAAGGACTACTGCATTGCTGGCTGACTTGCCAGCTTTGCGATTGATGGTGAAAGTGATCAGTTTGTGGTCACTGTCACCCAGCTTCCCTTTGATCCTTAGGCCGCTGATTAAATCATCCCCATTGGCCAGTACCAGGTCCAGCAGTGCCTTGCCTCTTGTTAACCCATAATCTTCTTGAGACAAGTAGAGCTTATCCACACATGTAAGGAAGCTTTGTGACTAATCAGATTTGGCTGAGAGCACATCCCATTAGATATCTGGGTAGTTGAAGTCTCCCATGATGACCATGCACCAAGAGGGTGCAGCCTGGGCTAGTTCCCTGGCAAATTCTTGATCAAGCACTTGTTCCTGGTTTGGAGGTCTGTAGTAGACTCCTACCATTGTATACCCTTCACTATGTTCTCCTTGTATTCTAACCCAGAGGATCTCCAGTCATCTTCCTTGGGTACCAATCTCAGCTTGTAGGGATGTGTAGCTCTCCTTCACATAGAAAGCTACACCCCCACCCCTTTTTTCAGCATGATCTCTCCTGTACAGGTTATAGCCATTTATACCGGTAGTCCAGTCATAGGAGGAGTCCATGATCCCTATGAGATCATAGTCGTTTTGTTTAGCAGAAGGACCAGTTCCTCCTGTTTATTCCCCAGACTCCTAGCATTAGTGTACAGGCAGGTAAGTGTGCCATTGGAGGCACTAGGCTTCCTTGTACTCATGGAGAAGCTCTGTTCCTGGGCTGGGGTAGGAGTAGGTTCCCTTGAACTTCCTAACTTGATGGTTTTCCAGTTGATGCTTGGCGAGTTTGCTCTGGTGGTTGTCTGTCCATCCCCTGGTGAGCTTAGTTTAAAGTCTGGTCAAGCAGGTCAGCCATTCTGGCTGAGAAAAGCTTCTTCCCCAGTGGAATGAGGTGGAAGCCATCTCTTCCCAACAGACCACTGCCTTTCTCTCCGAGGAGTGGACTGTGGTCATAGAAGCCAAAGCCTTCATGGTGACACCAGTGCTGCAGTCTTCTGTTTACTGCCTCAGTTTGTCTCTCCCTCCTCTGCCCATGACCCGTAACTGGGAGGATCAAGGAAAAAAACACCTGTGCCCCCAACCCCCTGAGCCCCACTCCCAGAGCCCTGTAGCCACTCATGACCTGGCTGGGATTTCTCTGAGCCATGTCATTTTTGCCTACGTGGATAAGGAGCATAGGGTCGTGGTTGGAGGGGTGGATAATTTTTGAGATCCTCTCAGTCACATCCCAGATACAAGCTCCTGGGAGGCAGCAGACCTTCTGAGCTAAGGGGTCAGGGTGACAGATCACTCCCTCTGTCCCCCTCAGGAGGGAGTCATCCCCAGTGACCACTCTGCATTTCATCTTAGGTATGATACTTGGTCATGTTTCTTTCTCATTAGCAGTAGTTGGCAGCTCTGCAGTCTCTACTGGTGCTGCAAGAGGTTTGTACCTGTTACAGAGATCCAGGGGGCTGGTGACCCTGGTACAGTGAGCCTTAGGGCCAGAGACTACCTTTTTCCAGCTCCCTGGCTGGACAGTATGGTAGTGCCTCTTGGCCTCACTGGTCCTGGCAGGCAACCTAGGTCTTCCCTCTTCTTTCCTGGGATGAAGGGCCTGGCAGTAGGAGTCCGTCTCCTGTTCACCATCCCTGATGGCATGCAGCCTCTGCATCACAGTCTGGAGCTCCACTATTTGTGATTCCAGAGACTCCAATACAGAGCAAACCTCACAAGGGGGGGTTGCAATGCTCCTGATCTCATATGCCTAGAGTCGTGCCAGGAAGTCCCACAGCCGAAAGCCAGGGGCTCTCATAGTTTCATAGTAGCTAGGGTCAGGAGGGACCTGAACAGATCATTTAGCCTGACCCCCTGCCACAGGCAGGAATGAATGCTAGGCTCACAAGACCCCAGACAGGTGATCATCCAACCTCCTCTTGAATTTGCCCAAGGTAGGGGCGAGGACCACTTCCCTGGGAAGTTGTTCCAGATTTCGGCCACCCTAACTGTAAAAAGTTGCCTTCTGATCTCTAACTTAAACCTATTCTCCGTCAGCTTATTACCACTCTGAATGGAGGCTGGAACCATGGGTTCCGTCTGGATGGAGGCCTCAGAAGTACCAGAGGGGAGAGATCCAGCCGCAGTGGGGAACTTCAGGGTACGACGTGTCCCACCCACCATTGCACTGGTAGTATTTTGGCTACTACTGTACCAACCGCTCCCTTGAGACTTGCTGCCTAGGACCTTGGGCCCCCTCTGCCCACCCTCTTGCATGAGCCCCCGTGTGCACTCACATGTCAAGCCTAGAAACACGCCTGTTTGCACGTTCTGTTCACAAGGCCCCACTTACCTTCGGCAGGCTGGGGGTCGTCAGGGGACCTGGGGGTCCTGTTGGGAGGTCCTAGGGGTCTCAGGGCTCATGGGGGCACAACAGGCTTCCACCCATGCATTTCACTATGGAGCCAGGGCCAAAGGGTGAGAGAAGCTAAATGTGTGGCAGGGTGTCAGTGAGAATGTAAATAGGTAGAAAATAGGAAGACAAAAGGTAAAGTAAAGAGGAGAGGGGGAAGAGAGCAGGGGAATACAAGGCTAAAGGGAGACATTACAGCACTAGTATACAGGGTGGGAAAGGGTCTGTCAGAGAAAAAAAGTAGTTGGAGATCAGGAAAACAGGGTGACTACACCCGAAAGCTTGCTAAGAACTTTTTTCCAACTACTCAGTTGGTCTAATGAAGATATCACATCTACTCAAAGAACCTTGCCCTGCCTGTGTCCTTAGACTAACATGGCTACAACCAAAAACCCAGCACAGTAGGTTTGTACATTGGATTCCTTCTGGGAAAAAGCCTTTTATTCGGAGATTCTAAAGCTATACAAACAAATTGTCCCACTTTAAGCACCTGTGGAGTACTGAGGATACACTTTGTCCAAGGAGGACAAACAGGGTTAATTTGAATTAATTGCCATTCAAACAATGTGGCTTCAGACCATGGAGAAGTACCATGGACATGATCTTTGTGGCCCAGCAACTCTAGGGAAAATGCTGAGAACAATACCAGGGGTGTTGGTTGTAGCCATGTTGGTTTAAGGACATAGGCAGACAAGGGTCTTTGAGTAAATCTGATATATTTTATTAGGCCAACTCAGATCGTTGGAAAAATTCTTCTTTGCAAGTTTTTGGGTACAATTACCCTTTGTCAGGTCAAGGACACATCTGCAGATGATCTAAGAACAATGCCAGGAACTGTATATGGCCTTTATTGATTTGGCCAAAGCCTTTGACTCTGCTAACCTTATCAAAGGTTATCAAAGTTTGGATGCCTAGGGAAATTTATCATCATCCTAAGACTCTTTCATGACCATATGACTGCCTCCATCCTTTGCAGTGGCTCCAGTATGGACCCCTTTGTGATTCAAACTGTCATCAAGCAGGGCTGCGTGATTGCACCAATTGTGTTTTCCATCTTTCTTGTGGTCATCAAGATGCTCGTCCATGACTGTCTGCCACATGGCACTGGCATTGAGTACAGGACGAACAGGAACCTTTTCAGTCTCTCACACCTCTGTGCCCAAACCAAAGTTACTTTGGCCTTGATTGTGGAACTTCAGTATGCCAATGATTATGCTGTCATTGCACATACAGAGGAGGACCTACAAATGGCCCTTAACTGCTTCTCTCAAGCATACCAGTGCCTGGGGCTGACCCTTAACATCGGAAAAACAAACATGCTTTACCACCCTGCTTGGGACCTGTCAGCTCCCCCAGCAAAGATCCTCAGTGATGGACAGGAACTGGAGAATGTTGAACACTTTGCATATCTCGGCAGCCAGATCTCAAAAGTCAACATGGATGAGGAGATCCAGTATAGGATCTGATGTGCCAGCTTTGCCTTCAGAAGACTGAATCATCATGTGTTCAATGATCATGACACTGAGACTTGAACAAAGCTCCCAGGGAGAAGGCAGCAGGACAAGAGGCCCAAGCCCACAATGGGCAGCCTGCATCCACCCCTGCCCGCCGTGGGCTCGGCTCGGCTCGGCTCTGCTCTGGCCGAGCCACTGGAGGGGAGGAGGTGGGCTTTGCCACCTTTTCATTCTTAAAAGGTGGTCACCCTAGCACTACCTCCAGAAGACCCTTGACATAAGGTAGGAGGATCAGCACACAAATGCCAGTGTCCTCACTGACACTAACACCACCAGTATGGAAACGTTAATTATTCAACATCAGGTGCGGTGGAGAGGGCTTTGTGTGTGCATGTCTGATGTACATTTACAAAAACAACTGCTATATTCCCACTCAGCCAAGAACAAAGGACACGCGGGGGCCAGAGGAAATGCTTCAGGGACACCCTCAAGGTGAACATTAAGAAGTGTGGCATTGACACCATAAATTGGGAAAAACTAGCCTGGGACAAGGCTATATGGCGATGCCTTGCGAGAAGGTACGTCTTACTTTGAGGAAAACCTGGAGACAAAAAAATCACAAAAACAGAAGGAAAGGAAACAAGACTGAGAAATCTGTGGTCTAAAGCCTACCTTTAACCATCATCACCTATGACTTTTGCCAGAGAGTCTGTGGCTCTAGGATCGATTTTTCTTAGTCATCAGCGGACTCATTTATAACCTTTTACTTGACCCATGGGAGTGATCACCCTCGATCACGAGGGATTGACGACAATATAAACTGTTGTCCAATGCCTTTTTTGATGTGAGTGGGAACCCAAGACAATCAGACCTGGGATAAACCTGTGGGTTGTTTTCACCCGAGAATGAAAGGTTTTGTCTCTAAAGAAATCTAATATCTGTTTTTAGCTTAAGGTGTTTCAGCAATAAAAGCTTTTGTTTTGGGAACCATGAGGAGAGGGAGAGGTAGTTAGCCATATTAATCTGAAGTCATGAAGTATGAAGTCCCTTCATAGTATCTGATGATGTAAACTGTTGCTTACAAAAGCTTTTGTACCTCTGATTTAGTTAGCTTAGTACAGTGCAACTCTACTCTGGTTTCTTTAGGAACCATGTATTCTTTAGGAACGCCTACCGTTTATGGAAAACCAGAAATCCAAACATGTGAAACAGCAAGTGAGTGATGTTGCCAGCTGGGCAGAATCTTACTATCAAACTGAAAATGCATTGGTAAAAAAAAACCCTTTTGTTTAAATCTGTAGGAAAATTGTCCCTACGTGTATTTTTTTTTAATTTATTTCCCTCCCTTGAATATAATTTGTTGGCAAAAGCCACATTTGTTGCTTCATCAACACGGTTTCCAAATGTGAAATGCTTTACCTGGCTTAGTTTTGGTGAGACCTAAAGGATCTCTTTCCAGCACTGTCGCTTAGACTATGAGAGATTTGTTTTCTTCTTGGAAAGATATCTTATGAGAGGACAGGCAGAACCAAAGACGTCAGCCTCACTGTGCACAAAATTTTGTTTAAACAAGAAGCACAATAATAACTGCAGACACAGTCTGCAATCTTTCTGTAAAAAAAGAAAAAAGAAATGAACAGCTATGCTTAGCCATAGTCTTGTACAATTAAAATAACTGTGCTAGTATGATCAAGGTATTAACAGGTGAAGTGAACTATATTAATAAATGTACCAAAATCATAGTCTTAAAGTCCTAGAGTGTTTTTATTTCTTCCTTGCCCGCTACTGAATCATGTTTTATCTGGAAAATATGGCAGGCAGCAAGGAAGAGTGAGAGCAAATTGACAGATTTCTCTCACCACTTTCCTCCTTGCTAAAAGCTGCTCATACGCACCTGTCTCAGCTCCCCCAACCCCGGCAGAACTCTCTCTTGCACTCCTCACATTCTGCCTCCTATCCCAGTGTTTGACTTCAATCACCCTGTATCAGCTCAAAGGAAATGTTTGTTTCTAACCTAGAATTCTCGAAGGAGCCTAAGGGAGTTATTCTCTTACAGGGGGTCTGTGGCTGTATTCAGAGTCCTGCCTCCTTTTGGAAATCCCAGTCTGAATATTTGCGGAATGATTGCTTTTTCTAGCAAAGACTGACTTTGGTGCTCAACCTGGATGCTGTCTCTCTGTCTTAAGTACTATCATATCTAGGCACCACATAATTATTAACTTGAATAATCATTTATTTACCCCTGTAAGGGATGCATTTCTTCTAAGGCAGGGCACATTTCACAAATGGGGAACTGAGGCACAAAGAGGTTAAGTGATTTGCCCAGGGTTGCACAGAATTTTTGTAGCAAAGAAGGAATTAACAACTCTCCATGTCCCATAGTAGCTAATGACAGAGCCCTAACTACTGCATGGGCATTTCTTCCTCTCTTCTACAATTGGATCCTTTCTTTCTGGCTACATATTAACAACAGTGAGATCCTATTTGGAATGCAACCCTGATATTGCATGCCTATTATGCGTTTGCTTTTACTTTTTTGGCTGGGGAGGGGTGGGGCGTGGAATTCATTCACATTTATTACAGAGTGCATTCCCTGCACTGATTTCAAGAAGACTTTGGTTGTGTTGACAACAGAAGGGTCCTGCAAGTTCAGAAGTAACAAAGGACGTAGACAGGGATTCTTGTTTGCACAAATGCAAACTACAATTTGTGACTTATGGGTAGCCAGACCAGCGAGTGAGTTTGCAGAACCCTGTGCAAACCATAAGTGGGAAGATTTGTACTGCTTTCTTCATGATTGGTTCAGCAAATCTTACTGCTATTTTATAACTATGTTTTATTTTACAACTATGTCATGACAAGCAAGTTTCATCCTGATCCTGACCTGGGGGCCTGGACCTCATTCGTTTGTGCCCATAATTTTATTAACTGATTATTTTTTTAATCAAATATAATCTATTATGCACCCACCTCCCCAGGGGAGTGATACTTTACATCAGTGTTTCCCATACTTTTGATACCTGGGGCACCTTTTTTTCTGGATTGGCAGCATACTTCACTCACTGCAGGCTGGTTCCAGTCCGTGGGGATCCACCCCATTTTTCATGGCACACTTCTGCAACTCTCACAGCACACCAGAATGTCCCGGCACACCCTTTGGGAATCACTGTTTTACATAGTATTTATGGTCCCCTTTTTGTTGAAAGCCACTCCTTCCCTTTCTCCAGTGGGAGCTAGCCTTTTTGCCTGGCCATCACAAATTAGCTCCACAAGCTTTCCAAGTGCTTTTCCTATACTCTTCCTCTGCCTGATCTGTTGCTCTGCTTTCTGGTCCCTACTCTGTGCTCCCTGCCTGATTTCCTGCTCTGTTTTCTGCTTCCTGCCCCATTCTCCCTGCCTCATCTTCTGCTCTACCTTCCTCTTCCTGCCCCATCTGCTCCTGTGCTGCCTGCCTCCTCGCTGATCTGATGTGGGCCACACATAGATGCCTGTGATGCTTGTGGCACTCGTGCCACAGGTTGCCTACTCCTGACCTAACCTAACTTTCAGCTGTTGCTCATAGCCAGGAATCGCATTGTCTTTTCTTTATTATCCCACCATACCTGTGCTTATGAGAAGGTTGATTCAGGTTCTGGGTCCTTTTGTGTAATAGCACATGCAGGTTTGCTATGTGTAATATAAAAGAGGGCCAGTGTGTCTTCTGCCTCAGGCATAAGGTTAGGTCAGAACATTCACCAGGACATGCTAGTGCAGGTGTGTGAGAAAGACAGAGCATAATGCTGAAATTAGTACCCTCTTCTACTGAAATGAACTCCTCTGTCACCCTCAACACAGCACAGTTCCAAGCAGCCACTGGAGGTTTGCTGGGCCTGCTTTTTTCTGTGCACCTGGTGACATTATTTTTAATGCATCACACTGACCCAGCTTGGCCATTCAGCTGGGAATGTTACAGAAAGAAAATGCCCCCATATCATTTAGGTTTGACGACGGACAGCATTTCAATAAGAATGCTTTATCAATGCCAAGTGGGTGCACAGTACAGGAGCACTTCATTGAGAACTTATTTGTTTCCCATAGAACTAACTGATACCAGTGCTTTGTGGTTCAGGGAGTATGAAAGACTTAAATTTCTGAGGTCCATGAGGAGCCATCAAACTGGGATCACCTCATGCATCGTGTAAGCACCCTGGAATGGTGACAGTCTGGGCCAAGTTTGCAGTCTCACTAGCTTTCTTCCTATAATCCTTCTCATCCCTCATTTCCTCCCTGTTGTATTATTTCCTTTCTCTGCCCTTGCTCATGCTACAATTACAACCATGTTAAGCATTTACACCTGTTATTGCCTGTGACTTGATCCTGTACAAAGGGAGCTATGTTATCACCCTCAGGGTAATTTGGCTATGACATTTTATTCAAGTCTACAGGTGCATGCAGCATGTTATAAAATGGTTAGGACAAATCCTCATTATGCCTGGATTCCCTAAGATGGCTATAATAGCAGTGGAAATAGGGCCTCAGCACATTACACTCCATGTAACCTTCTGTCGTTCTGTGTGATACTCATTGGGAGGCCAGGGGAAGGTTGAATTGTTGGAACAGTGTGGAAAGGATCTCAATGAAATGACTGAAGAGGTGAGACTGTCAAAGAGAGGGTTAAAATCTGTGGTGGAGCAATGTTGGAATACTCTTGCTCAAGGAATAGCAATGAAGACAGAAGCCCCCTCCTGAAATGTATGGTGAAGAAACAGACTAAACACTGAAAGCTACTTCTACTGTCTACTGAAAGCTGTTGAGTCAAAGAATATAGTGTTACAAAAGGGCTGGATAATTTATGGGCGTTACTAATGCTCGTAGCTATGCAAGCTGTGGTAACAACACAAGGAGAATCAGATCTCATCCTTCTGAGCGAAAGCTGATCTTCTGAGGGGTTCTGGGATTTGCCTTTTGCACAATTGGCCAGGTGCGTTATGTGTCTAATTGAAACATCAGGTGCCAGAGACGAGACAATGGGCTAGAACAGAGATGGCAGCTCCTCTCATGTTCCTAACCTGAAGCCTGATAGCTCCCCATGTGCAAGTGTCCCTGGCTGTTGAATTGTGTGTTCTTTAGGAGAGTTTACGATGTATTGTCCTGGTGCAGTAATAGCTGTTGAATGGAGCCCGCTGTCTCATGTTTGCTGATCCTGCCACTTCCCTGTTGACTGGTTTATCCTGAGAACAACAACAGTCTTGCCTTTGAGAGTGAGGTCATGGCCCCAACCAGATCCATGGATGGAAAGTGGCAGCTTGTTTTCTCCTATGCCATTCTGTTGTCCTGCTTCTTTTTATTCTCCCCTTTCTTTTTGACTCATTGGCTTGAGGACTACCTCCATATCCCAATTGACTTCTATCCAATATGCATCTCCTTTATTTCCCCTCCTCCCCAACATTCAACTTGATTCCTGTGTCTGAAGGGTGACGCGGATCAGCTGGTGAATAGTGCCTGCTGGCTTGGAAGTAGGGTCTCCTAATGCAACATTTAGTTGTTACACATGCAGCCCTGGTTTGAAGTACAAGGGCTTGAGAAACCTCAGCAATTTATGTGACAACTTCCCTGTCTACCCCCTTCCACCTCACCAGTGACACCAATGAGAGGGGCATTTATTTATCACCTTGTCTGTTCTTTTTGCCAGGTAGGTACCAGATAGGATCAGGTATAGGATCCAGTTCCATTCCTAGATCCTTACGTGAGTATTTACTAGTCATAATGGTGGCCCTATGCTCCTGGCTTGTCACTATCTTCAGTGGCATGTCCAACGGAAGTACCGGGGCTGCTGCTGAACATGAGAGAGAACAAGCATAAGTTGCTGCAGGCCTGTATGTGAATCAGCCAGCCTGTTTCTCCAGCTCTGGAAGGTGTTGCTGCTGCTCCAGAGGCTCCTTCCATTCAATGCTCCTGCCTCAAGTCTGTTATAGGAGCCTCTCACTGCCTTTATAGGGCACTACTGCCCCCATGCTGCCAAACTGAACCAAGGCTGGCTGTGGACTGGCTGGCCCTTAAAGGGGCAGGTCTCCTTGTTCCAACAAGATGACTCCATTCCAGAGACATCTGATCCTCTTCACTCGCTTTTTCTTTTGTATGTTTTTTTTCTCTCTGTCTCTTTCCCCTTTCTCTTTTCATTCTGTTTACTTCCTCCTTCTTGTAACAAGCCTGGCCCTGCCACTCTTCAGCATAGAGAAGGAAGGCCAGTCACAGGGGTTTCTGCTGCCTATGTTGCCAGTCAGACATCTGAGCCACAACTATGCCAGTGAGACCTGTACTAACACTAGCACCTATGACTTGGCTGCACTAGTCCCAAGTATCCACTCAGGGTACCACCCAGTGTTTGAAACATCGAGGGCCTGATCCTGCAAGCACTCAGGGCATGGAGTGCCTTCCCATCAGTGGGCAATATGGAGCCCCTGCAGTGAGAAAGGAAAGCCCCAAATTGCTCCCTCTCTGCTTCTGTCTTAGAGCCTGATTGGCATCCCCAGGCGCACTGCTTATGATAGAAGCTAACATTAATTACAGGATAAGAGAGCAAAGTAAATATTCAGATAATTAAAGCACCAGGTGCTCTAGGGTACATACTGATCTTTCAAGACCTTTAAGTGTTCTCACCCGCACGTGTTTCTCCAATGCCTATCTCTGTAGCTTGTGGCTGAATGTGAGCAGTGAAATATTTACCATGTATTTGGCATATATGACTGAATAAATATGGTGGGAACTTTGCATGTACATCAGTTCATGTTGGCAGTACACATACAACCCTGCTTCTTCCTCCCTGCCCTCAAAGGGCAAGTAACCCAGTAACTTCCCAGTTGTAGATTTCTTTGATACGTGCCCCACTAGGCATTCCATAAAGCTGGCATGGAGCTGACGGGGAGTAAGAATTGACCAAGGTCCATTTTCCTCCTGAAGTCAGAACTTGCTTGGCAATGACCAACCACCTAGGGACTAAACCTGGGACATTTGGAACTAAAAGAATGAGCCAAAGGACCAAGTACTCAGCTGGCTGCTGCTACAACCAAGAGGACTTCACACTGTGGTGGGAGTCCAAGATCTGCACTCTGGTTGTGGGTTACTCCTGCAAGGGGTAGCAAAGGCACAAGCCACCTGTCACACTTACAGGACTAGCTGCATCTCTTTCCTTCCTGGTCAGAGCACCCCTTCACATGTCAGGTCTCAAGCCTCACCTCTTCTGGGGTGGAATTATGCAAATTTCCCTCTCCTAGACTGGGCTTTAATTGACTGTACCTTGCATATCAGGTATGTTTACTTAATCCTTCAGGACTAAGGTTTGACTGCTTTTGGGCACTTGTGGCTCTTCCTTTTGGGGGTATTGGGTGACTCAGCCTTCTTAAAAGGGAAGAAAACAACAAAGACTCAACATGGGATGGGTTAGATAGGGATGATCCTGCCTGACAGGCAGGGGGTTAGACTAAATGACATCTAAAGGTCTCTTCCAGCCCTACTTCTCTATGATTCTATACCTGTCTGTGCTACCTAAAAGATGAGGGCAACTTAGGCTGTCTGGATATCTTGGAGATAGTTTCAGGCCTGTTTTGAACACAGATGAAAGGAGTCTGTAAATCCTATTACCATTCTGTGTACATGTGACAGGGAGTATGTGCACTTTCAGGCCTTTCCCAGTCTTAGTCAAAATCAATTTTGTAACATGGCTCGGGACAGAGACAGAATCCTCAAAGCTAATAGATCCCTGGTATTGCTGAGAAGAGGCAATCTTTCTCTGTTTTTTCCCTCTGACATTTTCAGACAGACTCTTGCTAATTTAACTAGGGGCATACAGAAAACATATTGAGTACCAGGCCAGCTCACAGTATTTGTAAATCCTTACAGAGCAGCTGTGAGACTGACACATACCATCTTGCTCTGAAATTCATGAGACAAAGCAGTGAACACAGCCATAGATTTCTCCTTGGTCCACATGCAGAAATGGTACCTAGATCCTGCAGCATGTGGTGGGTTGTGACTGACTATGGGATTTATTGCAATATTTCTCTTAACACTTCTTTCCCTGTGTGCTAGCATTCTAGGTAAACTGAGTCACATAACTGTGTTCTTGTTGTTATAATGTTAATAGGGTCCCTGCTAAGTGCTAGGATAGCCTAAGTGCAGAATAGGACAAACATGGTTTAGATGGGCTTGGTGCTCATCCTTTGGCAGAGATGCCCGAGAGACTTCAAAAGGAAAAGACACAGATAAGCATAACTGTGAACAAGCAGGGTGTTAGCTCCTTGAAGGGACTGTATGAGGGGTCTGGATTCAAGGACCAGCTGGGCAACCCAGGCGGGGAGGGGGGAGGCGCTCTGGAATGGGGACTGAAAAACTTCTTGACTATAGGGAGGGGGCAGAGAACCTGTGGCTGAGTGGCTTTTGCCCCAGTAAATGCCTTTATTGAAGTGCATAGATGAGGTTCTTTGGGTAAATGTGATACCTTTTATTAGACCACTAAGTAGTTGGAAAAATTGGTCTTCGCAAACTTTCAGAGACACAAATACCCTTCTTCAGGCATAGGGAGAGTCTGCTGATGGTTATGTGCTTTATGTGGTTTATTCCTGGGTGGGATAGAAGCCAATATGCAAAATGAAGGTTTGTAAAGATGCAAATAAGTGGCAGTGAAGATCAGAGAAGATTGGGAGATACGGAGCAGTCCCTGTCCTGCTTGGAACTTCAGGTTGCATGCAGTCTCCCCAAGAAAAGAAAGCTTCTCTCTTAGGAGTGGAACTGGATGTCAAGGCTGCAGAGTACCAAAGGAAGGTGAGAGACAAAGAGGCTAGAGTCTCAGAGTGGGAACAAGCCAAGCTCTCTCCCTCCTCTAGAAATCACATCTGGACTGGCTTAGTAGGGCATTCACAAAGACTAGACAAGTTCATTGTGGTCCCAAGCAAGCATCCCCCTGGAGGCACTCCATGATATGAATAGAATGGCATCACATCAGGTAGATATTCTATTCCTTGAGCTAGCTGGACGGGATACATCTCCTGTCTGAATGCTACCACTGTCAGTGGACCCTTCCTCTCTTTACTCCACCATTCTGTCTTTGAAACTGTAATATCCTCGTCCAACCCACCATAGCTTCCTCCTCTTGTTTCTCCAGGAGGCAACAGGGAATACAGGAAAAGCATCTGTGTATTTTTCTGGCTGCACTGGGAAATTCTCAGGGGAAAAAGGTCCTTTGGAGGTGAAACTGGAAAACCAAGGGAAAGGCCTAGACCTTTATCCAAGGAGGGGGGATTGTTTCAGATTTACTTTTCAGCCATTTCTCAATGACTGCAGCCATAGAATACAGATTGTGCAAACAGGAAATCTCTGTCTGATTGCTTTGTGTCCATTTTTCTTGTTTGGTTAGTGTAAGTGTTATGCAAATATTTGCACGGCACCATGAATTGGCTTCCTTCACCCAGTGTCAGTAAGACGCTGGCAGCTGGCATTCACTCTCAGCCAGCTGCTTGTATGCATTTGGGGACCTGGTGCCAGGTTTGCTCAGGAACTTGATAAAGCAAACAAATAAATTGTCTCACTGGCTTAGAGCACCGATCACCTAATCTGGTATGCTGTTTCCTGTAGAGACCCATTCTAGATGCACCACCATTAGAACATCTGAGCCCTTTCCAATTAAATCTTGAGTTTATAATATTTATTTGAATATAAGAGACCCCTCCCCAATAATTAAATTTTATATATGGAAAATATATACATTGGTTATAATTTTCCAGGTATAGAATCTATTTACCAGAAGCTGTCCATGAATTTGTTCCCTTCCTACTGCTACAACAGAAAATAAATCTGGGAGGTGATGTAGCACTCTTGCCCTCTACCTCCCCGTATAGACCCCTACTGTTAGACCCTGCTCTCTGAACACACGGAAGTGAGGAGCACATTTGGAAATGCTGACCTTGAACTAAACATAGCTATAGTAATTTGCATATAGTATCCATAGCTTTAGTTCATCCAGGATTAATGCATGTTACCCAGTTTTAGGATGGGTACACACACTTAAGCAGCACTTCCATATCTAGTATATAGTACAAACTTTTTTTTATTTTTAATTTCGCATCTTGGGTCATAGATTCATAGATGTAGGGTTGGAAGGGACCTTGCAGATCTTCTAGTCTGACCCCCTGCCCTGGGCAGGAGAGAGAACTGGGCTCAAATGACCCCAGCGAGGTAATTGTCAAGCCTCCTCTTAAAGACCCCCAAGGTAGGAGCCAGCACTACTTCCCTTGGAAGCTGGTTCCAGATCCTAGCTGCCCTGACTGACGTAGTGCCTTCCATTGTCTAGTCTGAACCTACTCTCTAGCAACCTATGGCCGTTATTCCTTGTTACTCTGGGAGGCGCTCAGGGGAACAAGGTCTCTCCCATTCCATGCTGGTCCCCCCTAGTAAGTTTATAGACGGCCACCAGGTCCCCCCTCAGCCTTCTCTTGCAAAGGCTGAACAGGTTAAGGTCCTGTAGCCTCTCTTCGTAGGGTCTGCCCTGCTGTCCCTGGATCATATGAGTGGCCCTCCTTTGGACCCTCAATGCTGTCCACATCCCTCCTGAAGTGCAGCACCCAGAATGGGACGCAGTACTCCAACTGTGGCCTAACCAGTGTCGCATAGAGCTGGAAGATCATCTCCTTGGCTCTGATTGTGATGCATCTATGGATGAATGACAAGGTGCGATTAGCTCTACTGACTGTGTCCTCGCATTGGCGGCTCATGCTCAAATTGGAATCGATAATGACTCCAAGATTTCTCAAAAGCACAGTGGCAGAAAGAGGAATGTTCCCCAGCCTATAGGTATGCTGCTGGTTCTAAGTGCCCAAGTGCAGCACCCTGCACTTTGTCAGTATTGAATCCCATCCTATTCTCATTTGCCCACCCCTGTAACCTGTCCAGGCCCAGCTGTATCCTGTCCCTCCCTTCTAGCGTGCTCACCTCACCCCAAATCTTGGTGTCATCTGCAAATTTAAACAGGGTGCTTTTCACCCCCTTATCCAAGTTGCTAATAAAAAAATTGAACAGTGCGGGCCCGAGGACCGAGCCCTGGGGGACACCACTGCTCACATCCCTCCAGGTTGACTATGACCTGTCCACCTCCACTCTCTGAGCATGACCCCTCAGCCAATTTGCTATCCATCTGACTGTGTAGGCATCAATGCTACAGTTGCCTAGCTTTTTAATGAGAATCAGGTGGGAGACAGTGTCAAAGACCTTCCTGAAGTCCAGAAAGACTACATCCACTGCGACACCTGTGTCCCATGGTTTTGTGACCTGATCATAGAAGGCAATCAGGTTGGTCTGAGAGGACCTGCCCCTAATGAAACCATGCTGGCTACCCCTGAGCATCATCCGCACTGCTGGCCCTTCACAGATGTGCTTCTTGATAATCTTCTCAAAGAGCTTCCCCAGGATCAAAGTAAGACTAACAGGCCTATAGTTGCCCGGGTCCTCCCTCCTCCCTTTTTTGAAGATG
>NW_017729022.1:83509716-83527687 GCF_001723915.1 Gavialis gangeticus
TCCCTCAACACCCTGGGGTGGAGAGCATCTGGATCTGCTGATTTGAATGTGTCCAGCCCCTCCAGAAGTTCTCTAACTTGGTCCTCCCCAACCCTAGGCCTGCTGGAGTCTTTCCTGAGTCCATCCGGAATCTCGGTGGGGGAGTCCCGGCCCCTGCACAAAAAAATGGAGGCAAAGAAATTGTTAAAAAGGTCTGCTTTTTCCTCTGGTGCAACCACCAGATTGACTAGCATATCCTGCAGGGGCCCCACATTACCCAGTGCCTTCTTCATACTCCCTATATATTTAAAAAAGGACTTTTTGTTGTTGCTAGCCCTAGTTCCGTATCTGCCTTAGCTTTCCTAACAGCCCCCCTACACACCCGAGCGATGGAGGTATACTCCTTTTTGGTGATAGCCCCTCGCTTCCACTGGGTGTGTGCCTACTTTTTGGCAATCAGGCATTCCTGAATGCTCTTGGTGAGCCAGGGGGGCTTTTGAGCACTCTTGCCCCCTTTGATTCTCGTTGAGATTGTCACCCCTTGGTCTCTGAGTATCATCTCCTTAAAGAACAACCACTCATCTTGGGCACCCAGTTCCCCTACTCTCCAGGACCCCAGTGCCTCTCCTACCAATCTCCTCAACTCATCGGAGTTAGCCCTCTTGAAGCTACTGCTTTGCTGCAGGCCCTTGACACCCTGTGCTGGATGGTGAATTCCAGCAAGTGATGATCACTGTCGCCCAGGTGGTCAAGAACCTGGAGTCCCCACACCAGGTCATCACCTGTGGCCAGAACCAGGTCCAGCAGGGCATTTCCCCTGGTGGGACTGTGCATCTCCTGGGTTGGAGGTCCTGTATCTTGGCAAGGGTCAAATCAGCCAAATCAGTTCCAAATTCTATCAACTGAGCAAAGCTCAATAGCTCAATTTTGTGTGGTGCTACCACTGGGAAGTATCCTTCCTCCCAGACTCTTCATCTTGTGACTTCAGATGCCCCCAAGTGTTGTTTGCCCTTAGCTAAAAGAGCAAGCCAGAAAAATATCCCCTACTACCAGAAAAATAAAGTGTATAGCCAAGATCCTCCCATTAGGATACTAGAGGGATGCTATAGCAGGTTTTCATAGGGAAGCCTACTAAAGTACATTATATAAGCCTCTAGCTTTAACTCTGCAAGGTTGCTTAAAGTGATCTTCACCTACAAAAAACTAAGATCCTATATATAAAAGACCTTACATGAGACAACAAGGATCATAATTGATCTGAACCATACAAACTAAAAATATTTTAAGTTCAGTGTTAAATTTACCATATAACGCACTGGGCTGGGCCCCAGCAGAGCCTACAACATTTCAAGCCATGGTGACCCCATAGCTGAGCACTGCTTAGTATGTGTGGGTATTCCAGATACCCCCCCACAAAGGATCCACATGTTAATTAGCCCTCCCCACTCAAAACTAGGTGTTCTTGTCATGAGTCCTGGGATCCTTCAAAAAATTATATGCAGATGAGGTGCAAGGCAACCTGGGTTGGCTCTACCTCATGAAGGGCAGGGCCACACTAATGATATGCAACAGGCTGAGAGAGGAGGTGAGAGAGGGATTCCGGATGAACTGGTTAGCCTCTTTGGTGATGTTTGCCAGACATTTAATGCTGGTGAAGAAACAGAAATGATTGGAAATGGGAAGGAAAGATACATCTCATCTGTGGAAGTAAAGAAAAAGTAAAAATACATGCAGGAAAGGGTAAAGATCCTCAGCGTGGAGTTTGGCCCAGAGCTGATGGAGTGGAGGGCATGGGAAAAGACAGAGGGTGAAGCCAGACAGAGACTGGGGCTATGGCAATCACACTGCCTGTCAATGGGTGGGGGGTGGCACTGATGAAGATGGTGCTTCTGCCAATGCTGTTACACACTGCTCTAGTCTTCTCCTGCCCCCTCCAAACAAGTTGTTTGCAGAATCCAGAGAACCATGTGTGTTTTCCTTTGGAACTCCACAAGGGTGAAAGTGGCAAGGGCTAAGCTGTACAAAGCAACACGGTTCAGAGGCAGAGGAATGCCAGACATCTTCCTCTTCCTCTGGGCCAAGTACATGAGCCAGGTTTGCAAACTGGCAACAGAGGGGGAATCTAAAACAGCCAGCTTTGTTAAGTATTTTACAGGGTGGTTGCTGCAACAGTGGCAAGTGTACACAATGGCTAACGGGAGCCCATGGATCACGTTTTCCCCATGGTTTTATGAGATCCTGAAGTGCTTTTGAGAGAAATACAAGCTGCATGATGCTACTCTAGCAACTCTGGTAATCCACCGCAAGATATGGGAGGTGGTAAGGGCAAGAGACACCATATCACCAGTAGACTTACTACTTAGTGACAGCTGCCAGGCCATGTGGGAACAAATCTTTCACAAGGACCTGCAGAAGAAGCACAGAGACCTAAACTGGCAGGAAGCCCACTGGGCACTTCCTGTGTGGGCATGGAGAAACAGTGCAGGGCAGAGAGGTCCATTGAACTGCCTGATCCTACCAGCATTTCAGCATCTTATCTGGCAGGGGAAATGCCATGATCCACCACCACAGTGGATGTAGTATTGGTTCAGGTGGTTTTGCTGTACATGGAAAGGGAGAGCTCTTTTTGTGTAGTTGAGGGTGGAGACTTGTCCATTGCACTGCAGGTAGACACCCCTACAAGAGTCTGCTATAGCCTCCCAATGAGAGGATCTTGATTACACACTTTATTTTATGGAGGTGGGAGGGATCTTGGGGTGTACATGTAGAATGCCCGCCATGGACTTGGGAGTATCTGAAACCCCAGACTGAAGAGTCTGGGAGGTAAGATACTTGCTGGTGGTAACACACAGACCTGAATGACTGAGCTCTTCTGAGTGGGTGGAGTTTAGAACTGATTTGACTAATTTGGCCTGAAACATGAAGTTGGGGACAGTGTTAGTGGTGAAGGAGAGGGAAGAGAAAATGCAGCTGAGCCCAGAGGGCAAGGGATGGCATGGGACAGGGGAGAGGAGATTCTTACATGCTTGAAAAAAGCATTTTTTTACATGTAAAAAAAAAAAAATCCCAGCTTGAGGGACTTAAAAAACAAATTCCTGCTGCTGCTCCTGCAGGTTAGTTTTGCCCAAAACAGAGTTGAGGGATGCTGGGAGCTGGGGTACAGGTCACTACTCCCATACCTTCCATCTCATGAAACAAGCTCTGGAGAAATCTTGCAGCTGCTTTAGGGCAGGCTGGCTCATTCACAGTCCCCAAAGGGAAGGGATGGAGCAGGGAAGGTAACCCCTGGCACACATGCTAGAGCATGGCACGTGAAAGCATTTTGTTTGGCACATGTGCCTCGGGGTGGATGGCATGAGGATGTGAGGGACCTGATCCTTATTGTGGCAGTGCATCCCTGGCCCCTTCCCTGCCTCCCATCTCAAGGTGTGCATGCACCAATTGCCATCAATTAACCGGTCCGGGACTCCACAGATCTTGGTGCAGCTGCAAGCAGCTCAGGCTCTGTAATGGGTAGCAGTGGCCTGCCCAGAGCCCAGGATGTCTATGGCAGGCAGCTAGGAGGCTGCAAGTGGCTGCACTGGGGTCCACAGAGCCCCAGACCAGCTCATTGCTGGCGGCAGGTGTACACATGCCTTGGAGTGCATGGCAGGGAAGGGGCTAGGGCTGGGGCTGTGATGCCACAACAAGGATTGGGTCCCTTGTGGCTCCCCCACTGTCTGCCCCTGGTATGCTAACATCTTACAAATTGAGGTTGTGGGTGTTTTTGGCACTCTGCCCAAAAATGTTGCCAACCCCTGGGATAGACCATGATAGATTTTGTATAAGTCCCAGCATATTCCCCATGGTTGTAGATCTGTGTGAGGGTGGTACAGCAACTCTGAGAAAGACAGTTCTTCCACACTGTAGCAGGATGGAGTCCTAGGGTTGCCATGCTGCCCATAGGTCCCCTCTCTGTCCCATGCCAAGCGTGCTCCAAGCACCCTCAGAATCTCGCCTGCCACATCTTTGATCTTCTGAATCATAGGGAGGCTGCCCTTTGTCCTCTTAGCTACGGTTCCTGCAGAATGCCAGACCAGCGTTCGGTACAGGTGTTCAGGTACACCCCCGCCTCATGGGCTATGTATGGCTCCAGCCACCCCTGTATCACGCCCCAAGCCTTGCTGATGCACCAGACATTCATCTGTCTCTCTTGCCCACTCTCTCTGGGGCCTTCTGGCTGCCCGCTGCCTCATGGGGCCTTCTCGTTGCCCCTGCTCAGGGCTGGGGCACCCACACTGTCGTGGTTCCCCTATGAGGCCTCCTCCATCCCCTTATAGCCTCACCCAGTCCTCTGGTATAACAACACAACAAAACACAAGCCTCTGCATTATAACTTAAATTCAGGCCTCACGGCTAAAACATCCTCTGAGCCACACCACAAGTGCTCCCTCTCTCACCCGTATCACCAGCTGTACCCACATTCAGGCTTTTCCCTTTCTTCGCTCAGGGCAGAGCTCCTTCTCCTTTGGTCACAGGCCGGACCCTCCCTTTGCCTAGTCTCAACCTGGGAGTTATATAGGAGCCAGGCCTGCCCCTTCCGGTCAGCTGACTCAACAGGTGTGGGCCCCTAGCTCTTCCTGGTTGCCCTGGCCAAAGCAAAGCCAAGGTGTTTAGCAAACCTCAAAATCACGTAGTATAAGCATGTTAACCAGCACTATAAAATAGTGGTCTACCACAGTGTTATCAGCACGGCTACTTCTGAGTGGAAGCCAATTCAGATGCCAGTTTTAATGCAGCTAATGAAACAGGTGAGTGTTTCACTAGAAACTAATAGGTGAGTATGAGCAGATGTCAAAGCAAATGTTAGACAGGAAGTGTAGCGTGTGTTGAAAAGCATCATCTGACTGGTTAAGAAGAAGGCCTGTTTGCTCTTGCTAATCGTGGTGCAGATTAAGAGTAATCCCAATGAAGTCAATGGGGTTATGGTAGGGGAATTAAGATGGAATCCAGGCTCAAGGAATGTATCAGGGTTTTTTTACTGAAAATTGTGAAAGGTAATCGGTGTCTCTAAAGTTGACTGGGTCGTTTTCCTGTATCTCATGAAGTTACATGGGAAGCTGAATATCAGGCATTTGAACTGTTAACTGAGAAATGTTGACCATGTTCTGAGTCAACTGTGACAGCTGAGTGCCCCTCCAGGAATCATCACTGCCCTGGGGCTTTCTTCAACAGCAAGTGTTATTAACTTGCAAAAAAACCCCCCGGAGCCATTGTTATTGGGTTTTACTTGCTTCAGCCATATTGTCAGCTGAAAACATCAGCTTGCCATGGCATGATTTACAGGATTTTGTGAGATTTTCATGAAGAACTTAACCCAGTGGGAGCAGAGATTATTCAAATTATCATATTTGTGATTATTTTTGAAGTACACTCTTTGAGTTTTGCAACACTAGCTGGGATTAACTCTCAGAACCCCACCTTTTCCCAGGGTGCTGGAAGAAGGACACAAGCTTTGTACAACACAAAGGGCATATTAGCAAAAATAGGGCTTCACTTGGAAATAAGCTCCTGGAGACCTTTGTACGTTTCAAAATGGCACAGAAATAAGGCTGGGAAGTTTAGTCCCAGCATTGTCATCAAGTTGCCTGACCCTTCAATGCTTTGGTTTCCCTATCTATGAAATGAAGATAATACTGCCTATCTCACATGGGTTTGCAAGACCCCACATATTAATTTTTCCATTGATCTTGCATCTCCTTTTCTGGGACCTCAGAGCAAAGTAGTAGCCATATCACCAACTTGGCATATTGAAAGTGTTTGGAGGAGGGGGCAATAGTTTGCTTTCATCCAGTCCTGTACAGTCCCAACCAGAGAGGGAGTACCACTCTGTCATCACTACCATCTCTTCTTTAAAGTGGGTTTTAACGTTCCTTCCTTCTTTTGTGCAGGGTATGGTAGCTGGAGGGAACTGGCTAAGGCTGTGGACCCAAACTTGCAGCTTTATTATCCTAAGAAGCCAGGACGCCAGGTAAGAGAACTCGGGAGTCTTTTAGACAGTTGAGAAAATGTTCTTTTGGACCTGCCTGGCAGGTCTTGGATCTAGGCATCAGCACTTCCTATATGCACAGAACAAGTTCTAATCTCAGTGACCCTGGTATAGAAACAGAACAACTCCACTGTTATTGGTGGTGTCACTCTGGATATATGTTGTCATAACGGAGGTCTTTACCTAGCCAAGAAGGACACAAGAAGGCATAACTAAGCAAGATTGGATGTAATAGAGGGAGCTTTCAGGCTAAAGGCCTGTATGTAACACAGTGAGGAATGATTTCACAGGGGAAATGGTAGAATGTCCATTGCTTGGGACATTTAAAATAAGTCTGAACAAAACACTAGCAACTAAACTAAAGGCAATACTTTACAGCTCCAAGCTGGTGAGGAGGCAGGGAGTTATTAAAATAACTCTGGGGCTCCAGGTAAGAAAGCTAAAGTGAGTAGAGACTAGATCTATGTAGGCCATTTGGATAGTAGGCCTGTGCAAGTCGGCAGCGGTCCGATCTGGCTTCAGATCCGGCAGCTTCGGATGGTGGCAATCTGATCTGGAGCTCTGGACTGGGTTTCCGCCTCGATCCGGCCAAAGCGGCTCCGAGATCCGCCTCAGAGATCCGGCCATAGGGTATAATGGGGAATCAATGAAATATCTATAACTTTGTTGTTTTTTTGCTGATTTGGATGAAACTTGCAGGGATGGTAGCCTCTGATGACAGCATGAAACCTGCCACGTTTCAGGAATAGCGGTGCAGGGGTTTGGGGGAAACTGTACCCCAAATGCTTGAAAGCAAAACTCCTGTCACGTCTATGTGTTACAACACAGGTGGGTGAAAACGGCAGGGCTGGTAGCTCTTACTGAGGCCTCAAAACCTGCCACGTTTCAAGAAGATTGGTGCAGGGGCTTGGGGGGAACTGCCCCCCAAGCTGCTGACAAGCAAAACTTGACCCCAAAGCATCTGAACCTTCTCCAGATCTGAAGCTCTGTCTGAAGCCTCACACAGCCCCACTGGATAGTAATGTCACTGTCTCCAGTGCCAAAGATGGTGAGCACCTTACACTCCACTATGCTTGTGACAGCTTGTGAATTCTTTGAGAAGCCCCTGTGCACTTGCTAGCTTCTCATCAGCCCTGTGTAGACCTCCTAATCCTTATGTACATGTGATTCATCACTTCTAATATTATTTTTACTTTCTTTTGCCTGTTTCAGAACCAAGAGCAGCAACAAGGTGGGAGGAATAGGTCAGATTTTCCTGCAGTGGACATCTCTTCTCCTTGGATGCCAGAGGTTGGTGTTCTCTGGCACAATTTCCAGTGAGAGAATTGTAGCTAGAGGCCCCCAGAGTAAAGCTGGAAGGGAAGGGAATCTACTTGGGATCTCTGCAGCTGCTCAAGGAGTCTTCTGTGTCAATCCCTTCCCTGTTGCTGAAAGCAAACAAAGGAAATAATCTGGAAAGGAATTACCAGATTCTTGACAATTTGGCTTCTGACCTAGCTACCAGGAATCCATACCCTGCCTCTTGAAAGCAGCCAGGCTGCTTTCCTTGGAAGGTGACCCTTACTCAGAGCTGGGAATGTGTAGTGCAAAGAATCCAGCAAGCAAATACATAACTGTGGCATGTAAGTGTCTCACACTATGCTAGTGCTCTGGCATCTGTCTGCTATCCAATCCCTGTGTTTTGTGTGTAGGAGGTCTCCTTCACCTCAGTGACAATGCTAGGAAGCTGTGACCCTTGAGAACCTGGGTAAATATTTCCTTTCCTTTCCTTGAGGCCTTATTTATTCTTTCTTGCCCTGCCTCCTTATCACACTACTCTTCAGATAATGTAGCAATGCAGCACTCAGACAATATGAAGAGCACAAGCCCTAGAGTGTTTGGCTCATGAAAATAGCTTCCTGAGTTCCAAAAGGGGATTAGACACACACACACAAATTAGCATGGCATCTGCAGTCTCACTAGCTAGACAACAAACTCTAGTCCAAATGCTTCAGGACATAAACTGAGCACAGCTGGGAACAGAAGGGAATTAGTTTTCCTCACCCCCGTCCTCAGCAACAGTACTGAATGGTTTGGGGCATGATTAGAGAGTTAAATCTTTCCTTGAAGCATCTAAAATGGCCATTATCTGATACTGAAAGTCAGGTTGGCTGGACCATCAGTCTGTTCTGCCACAGCAAGTCCTATGGCCCCTGATCACAGCTTGAGTCTGTTGTCATCCTCCAGCTGCATGGCATTGTCCCAGTGGCAGGCTGTGTGCTCAGCACTGCCTCTTTGATGAGACACTGCTGGCTGAGGGCCATGAGGATGTGACAGTCAGTATTGTTGCTATGTGCAGGAGTTGCATGGTATATTTAGCTGCTTTCCTCTCCCATGGTAATGGGCATTTTGTGTTCTACATGGTATCTCCCTGGCCTGCATGGGGCTCTGCCCATCAACTCCAGTCCCCAGAGGCCTCAAAGCAACGCTAAGTGCGCTTGTCATGAAAGTTGTCAGGTACTGGTTCTGTTGCAAACTTGATCTGTCTGAGGTTCCTTGCTCAGCACATTGTCTGGAATAGAAGTGTGGCTGTAGGATGTGCTTTGCCCCCTAGAGAGATGGTGTGCCAAGAGTAGAGTCATGATACCAGCCTGTGCTGTTGAAAATGCAAGGTGGTCTCATCCCCCAGTGTAGTGATGGGTCATGCAAAGCACAGAGCAAATGCACAAGCCCATCTCCTGCTGTGCTGCTTACAGGTGGGAAACTGAAAAACAGATTGCACCATCCAAAGCAAAAGAAGAGGGCCACAGCCTGGTTTGTGCAGCTGTCCACCAGTCATTGGGGAAGGCCTTAAACCAGGATCTTCTGTGTCACCCTCCATCTTGTGCTGCTCTTGGTACTGATAGAATGCTCTACTATGCAGCAGAGCTGGAATGAAAAGCAAAAATGGCATAGATCAGTGTTTCTCAACCCCTGGGTTGCAACCCAAAAGTGGGTTGCAAGAATATATGCAAGGGTCACGAACAAATTTAAAAAAATGGATTCTCCTTTAAAGGAGAAACATGTGGGCAACCACAGTATTCCAGCCTGCAAGGGGCTACTTGGGGCCCCCATGCCCCAAACACCCCCCTATTACCCCACACACTGGGGGGCTAGGGCCTGGGGGTAGTGGGGTGGGAGTGAGGGCCCCTGGGTTGGGCCTGGCCGTCGATGTTTACAAATGGGTCCTGGTACAAAAAAGTTGAGAACCACTGGCATAAACAGGGGTTTGTTACTGATTGCTATAGCTTTTAAAAACCCCAGTCCTGAATCAGGCCCCTGCCCCATGCCAAGTGTTATATAGAACCATGTCAAAGCAGATCTCTCCCCAAAAGCTTACAGTCTAGGTGTCTGAGAAACACCTGATGGCCACTGGAGGGGGGGTTCATTTCAACTGAACTTAGCCTACAGGCAAGAATTGACCACCTGCCCACAGTCACAAGTTCCCCTCTGTGGTTAGTGGAGACCTGGGAGTTGTGTTTCTCACTGTTCTCCTACTTACTGTAAATCAGTGGTTCTCCAGCTTTGCAGACTGGAGGCAGCTCTCCTCAGACTAGAGGCACCCCTCAGAAAATGTCAGCTCCTAATTTTTACTCATTTTTTGACTACAGAAAAAGAATAAAGCATTGCTTGTGTTGCAAAGGACTCAGAAAAACCACAACAGTTCTAAATGCTTTGAATAGTTCAAATTCCTGTTTGGTTTATCTTGTGAATCATGTTTGCACACCTCCTAGTGCTAACACTGTTCAGCACCCTGTGGCGCTCTTGAAAGCATCTCAAGGCACCCCAGGGTCCTGTTACACCCTGGCTGGGCGCATCTACAGGAGATGTTTACTGCGGATTTATCTAATTAGCTCCGCAGTAAAGTCTCAGAATCTACATGTGTGGCCCTATTAGGACTCAGGAAACCAGTTAATTCTGCCGTGGGTTAGTACTTGTAAACACAAGTACTATCCTGCAGTGGCATTCTTTAGTGTGCAGCAACATATGGGTAGACACTGACAAGGCTGACTGTGGCACAAGAGTGCTTCAGTGTGGGGGCTGCCTGGTGGCAAGCCTCACACCAGAGTCCCTCATGCCCCAGCAGGGTGGCCATCATTGAGGGCATTCTGATTTTATGCTACTCTGTCCTCTGTCCTCTATTGATACAAAACTGGATGTCTTTATGTCCTCTCTTTGAAGGGAAAAATGAAGGACATAAAGGCATCCAGTTTCATATCAACAGAGGACAACTGGAGTATCCTTTATGATGGCCAACCTATGTCTCAGCCAGCCACTCCACAGCACATTGAGCTGAATTGGAGCAGCCCTATGCTGGCATGCTGACCCCCAGGGCTCCCTGCCAGCCAGGGCTGCTCCAACCCAGCTCAATGTGTTGCAGTCCCAGGCGCACAAGTAAATGCTGTGTCCAGGAGCAATAAACTCTAGTGCAACAGTGAATTGCAAATCACTGCATTAGGCCTTGTATGTCCAGTTTGAGGGAGGTGGCAAAGGGCTGTCAAGCAGATCTTCTGCTCTTCCTCCTTCGAGGGGAATCTGCTGCTCCCCAGTAGTTCCTTCTTCAAATCTGTACAGAAAACATTTCCCACTCTGGTGCTGGTTGTGGTGCAGTCTCTGAATGCAGAGGACCAGCACAGCCTGCTCCCAGGGTTGTAGCTATAACTGTACAGCCCTAAAAGCAGTCAAGTACTCCAGTGTTACGCTGTTCACACTGTGGTGGTATAACACAGCTACTGAGGAGTCAAGCAGAGTTATATTTAGCTCAGGCCTCTGCTTCAGGCTGGAAAGCAGCTTGCTCTCCTGTTAATCACCTGTTGAAAGTTGTAGAGGCAGGTGGATTAAGTGAAGAGCGAAGCTTCCGTAACTCAGCACAAATTAATTACACAGGATCTATGATCCCATTGTGCCCCATCCACTCTCCCTACAACCTCCCTAAGAACTTAATTGCAGGCCGGCTCCTGTGGTGAACAGGGCAGTTCCTCTCCCACAGGTCATAAAGCTGGCTTCATTTGAACAGAAGGTGGCTGTGCCTGACAAACATGAATAATTAAGAGGGTTTCAGGGTGAATGTACAGCAGCACTGTGCAGAGGGAGGGAGAAGAGAGAGAGAGGTCCCGCCTGCAGTTTGAGGACATGAAATGTATGTTGGTTGGCTGAGGGATTTTTGGTTTTGGAAATCCACTAAGAGGGAGACTCTGCACTAAGGAAACAGGTGCCAGCTTCATCTGTGGGATAAGTTTGTGTTTAATGTACACGCTTCTCTTGTGTGGGAGAGGGGAGTTCAATCTTGTCCATTTACTGCTGGCCTCCCTGCACCTGTAAAACGCTTCTACATTCCCAAACCTCTCTGCAACAGTCAGTATAGTCAGTCACCACATACTCTTTCCTACAGGAGACTGAGACTGGACAGGCAGCTGTCACTGCATGAGCCAAGGAGGAAAGGGAGTTGCCTCTCAGTTTAGGTACCCACCCAAGCCAGGGAGAATGGAAGAAGTTCCCTCCAGAGGTTAGCAGAGGTGTAGGAGCGGGGCTGCCGCTGCTTCCCCCTTACTCCCTCTCCTGCACCTCACCTCCTCCTACTCTGTCCCTCCGGAGGGAGATGATAGAGGTCTGTCAAAACAGAATGAGAGCATCTTCTCCCCTGGTGCTGCCGCCTCCTCCTCCTCCTCCTCCTCATCATTGATATTCATAATAAGATGCTAGGGCTACCTCTTTAAAGGTTGCTAGAAAGGAGTAATGGAACATGTCAACAGTGGTCCCAGACCCTGTCAGGGTCCCACAAGGCCCATCTCTCTGGAGCCCCAGCCAGCATCTGCAGGCAGCTGTTAGAAGAAAAGACTTCAGGAGTCAAACTCTCAGTGAAATGCAGAAACACAAATTTGCTCAGTTTTACACAACCTCCCCCCCACACACGAGGGCCACTGCTACACTGGCACGGTACCAAGATCACTCATGGATGGGAAGATACAGGTTCAGTCTGTACACCAGGGAGGAGGAGATTGTGCTCGTAATCAGAGAGAGGCATTATGAAGAGTGGTAGATATGGTTCAGTCTCCACCAGTCAAGGACAGGCACCCTGAAATCAAAGTGGCATCAAGTCTGTTTCTCCTTGCTGATGCTGAGCTCATACACAGTCTGTCAGTGAGTAATGCAGTCTTCTAACTCTGGCTACTGTGGAAAGTTGCATCTCATCTGACCTGGTTTTAATGCTTCATGCTTTTTTGTCCCCTCCCATCTGAGTGATAACAGTGCAGTGTAGCTGGTCTTACAAGCAACCAGCCTTGAAAGCTCAGAAAACGACAGCTTGACTCCTTGCTGCACAGGTTGCTACCTGAACCTAATCCCAGCATGGTACTCACTCATGCACAGCAAGTATAAAGCCCTTTGTTTTCAAGAGCCTTAGCTTTTTGGGTGCAGCACAGAAGTGCTTATCTCTGTGAGACTGATTGCCCTTAGCAACTGTACTTCTTATGCACAATGGAAGTTTTATGGGGACTTCCCCAAGAGTATACAACAGGAATTAAAAATCTCTAAACATTGCCATCCCCTGCTCTGTCCATACCATGTACTTCTGCAGTGTGGTCTTCCCAAACAACACCACAAGTCACAACAGCTACCAAAGACAGCTCAAGTGTTTTAAAAACCTACCACATGCCTTAAACCTCTTCCCCAGGGCTTGACCATTGAGGACCCCATCTGAAAGATGCTAGTCACTTTGTTTCATTAACTCTTGAGAGTGTCTGAATACTAGCAGCAAAAAACTTGGCACAAGAACTTGAGCACTAGTTCGCTGACTTGCCGTGCTCTACCCTAGGTGGGGTCTTGCTTAGAAATTATAGATGGGATTTTCAGAAGTACTCAGTATTGACCTTGCTGCTCCCACTGGCTTTAAAAAATGTTTTACTCTAGTTGTCAATAGAGGCAGAATTTGGCCTCTTTTTTTTTAAGATCTCACCCTCCCAGCTCACTCAGTTTTCTGCGTCTTCCTCAGAGGCAGCTTACCACTGGGAGAGAGGCAGAGAGAGGTCCTACCTTTAGTTTGAGGACATGAAATATATGTTGGGTGGCTTGGGTGAAAACAGAAATTAGCAACTGTGATCATTTGGGTCCTAATGCAGCAATGCATCCCACTTTGGGAAGCACTTACACATGCGTTTAAAATTAAGGACATGCTGTCCCCAGATCATGGTTTATTCCTGGATGCATCTCCATGATGCTCGATACATATATCCCTGACCTATAAGCTAATGTCTTTTCCCAGTGTGGCAAAGGTCAAGCCAGTATCCCCATGCTGGGGGTCCCTTCCTCCTCTTCTGTTTACCATCAGGTGTCAGCTTGCTCAGGGGACAGAATGGGTCTTTGTGACTAACTTGTCATGATGGATTCCCACAAGTGCCCAGCTCCAGAAGGACTACAGTGATGTCCAGCTGCTAGCTCTTGAATGTTGTCCAGTCAGGGGAGCTGGCAGAGGCAAGAGGAGGGGCCACGGCTGCTGTGAGGAGACAGAAGAGTCTTATAAACTCAGCTCAAGGAATTTCCAATCGGCAGCACAATGTCTCCATTCTTCCCTGGCTCAGACCTTCTTTATGTCCCAGTGTATCTTCCCCAGTGCTATGCATTTTTCAGATTGCATGCAGCTGATTTGCCCATGAGATGCCAAGCAGTCAGAGATTAAATTAGGAGAGGCTTTCCCTCCCTTCCTGCTCCAGTTACAGTCCACAGGGTTGCATCTCTAGGGCTGTGACCCTCCCTTCCCATTCTCCCTCCCACCTGCCCCCTCCCCTCTATCCCTTTAGTGGTTCTTCTTGTGTCAACTCTGGTGCTTGACTGAATCCTTCCTCTTAGCCTTTCCTCCCCAGGCTACTTGCCTCAAGTGTTTATTTTGTGGTGTGTCCCAGTTATGGTGCTACTGGGGACACAGGACTACAGGCAAAAAGAAGGAGTTTGTGCTTTGTGGATTAGAGCCTGCCTCTCTGAGATTGTTTTGCCCAGGCAGGCTGGATGCTGGGGCTGATAACCTAGAATTCCTTGCTGGCGTAAGTGGAATACCTGTGACGCTTAACACAGAAACAGGGGTTCACGCTTACCAGTGCTCATTCAGCACATGACAGTGTGGGAGTCTGCAGTCTCCTGTCCCTACCCCTGCAGATACAAATGCTGCTGAATCAGCACAAACAGAGGGTTCAGTCCTAACTCATGTTTTCCCCATCCTACTCACCAATGTTAAGCTTTACCTTAATGACTTCTGGCTGTCTGCATTGCTGCAGCTCCTCCTCCTCTGCTCAGAGCCTTTTGCATCGGGGCTTCTGCAACCAGTCTAAGATGACAGTCTGCTATAAACTGTCCACATAGCACCTTTCCCTTCTGGAACTGGCACATGTTCTCCTTTGAGCAGTAGTGCAGACAGCTGCTGGACTTTCTTGTGTGCCTCATGAAAATAGTCTGGCCATGCTGCCAGCAGCCATTTTGTTTCAGAGGTGAGCCATTTTAGAGTGGCCATGTGAACTGAGCATCACCAAAAGGAGAGAAATAGGAGAAGGAACGTGGGAGGGAGACATGCAGGTTGCAAAAGGAGTGCTCTGAACTAGAAATCCCAGAAGTCCTCCAACATGGCCCAGAAAAAAAGGCTGCTCAGGGAGTGTGCAAGCAGCAGAGTGCCTCTTCTGGTGTATGGGGAGGGCAGGGTAGGGACTGGGGGATAATCCCACAGCCTGGGACACTGGCAGTATGAGAAGATTCAAAGGATGACAACAGGCCAGCAGTAGAGTGGACAAGGGAGCCTGGAGCAATGGAGTTGGCATGGAACTGGAAGTCGGGCCTCCCAAATTCTCTTCTGGGCGCTGTCACTGACTCACCATGTGACATCTAGGAGGTAACTTTGTCCAAACTTTTCAGAGTGACCGCTGCTTTGGGGTGCTTCTATTTGTGAGGGTGGGGGCACTCAGGCTCCTGCACATAAGTCTTGATTCTCTGATGAGCTCAGCTCAGAAAACCAGGCCCATGTTGTCTTGAGCTGGATCACCTGTATTGAAAGCCATCTTTGAACATATCTTGTCAACCTCTGGTTACCTCACAGGCCAGGTGTAACATGGGAATGATAGTGTCACTCACCCACCATCACGATCTACAGTGAAAAGACCCTTGTAGTGGTTTTTATGATCCTGTGGCAAAGAAGATCCAAATAGCAGCCAAAATAGTTTCTCAGCCGCTTCCTGTGGAGAACTGTGACGTGAGATGGAGGAGCAGAGGGAAAACCAGGGTGATAGGGTTTCCAAGCAGCTGCTGTGTTGATGACTCCCAGGGACCTAAAATTAAAGCCCAGCTCAGTTTTCAATCGGGGAGCAGTGGCTGCTGCAGCCAGCACGTGTCTGTTGATAACATTCTTCTCTTTCCTTCCAGAGGGACCTGTTCTCTGCATTTGTGAGGCAAACCCAGACTGCTCCAGCTCAGGCAGGACTCTGCTGAGTCTGTGCACTATTGTGCTTATGATTTATCCTTTATTTTTTCTCAGAGGTGGGAGCTTAGTAAGGGAGAGGCCTCATACATTAGCTCTTACCACAGGCTTCTTTCAGGTTCTCTTGTAAAGCCTTTGGGCAGAGTCAGGTTTTAATTGACATTTATACCCTTTACACTGTTTAGATGGTAAGGAGCTCCTAGTGTAACCGATCCATAGGATTTTCTGTACTAGACCATGCCACTGGGCTCAGTCCAACGTGCCACCTTTCACATGAAAATACAACTCGATCTCATCAGAGATGCTGATGAATTTGCTCACTGTAATTTTACAACTCTGCTCCCTGCCCCACTCTGCCTCTGGCTGTTTAAAATAACCAAACCTGTAAAACTTTTTAAAGGTAGAGACTATCTCTTGCAGCGTCTATACAGCTCCCCACATGCTGGTGCTCCTGGGTTGGGGCATGAGCACTGCTAGCAACACGACTGCCCCAGTTTATCAGACTATGGATTCAGCTGTGGTGTCTGTCTTTGGGTGTGCCCCACACCCAGTACTTCCAAGGAGGATCTTGCAACAATTGTGAACCTGTTCCCAACCGATGACATTTTGGAATGGTTCAGTTATATATCTGCACCTTTTCAGTGACAATCAGACCATGAATGATGCTCCCAGTTAGTTGTTTAGTAGTGGGAGGGGAGAACTCCAGTAGTAGTCAGCAAGTGCTGTGGAGCATGAAACCAGCATACCCTTTATGTAATCTCTGTGATGTAACAAGGGGTGGATAACCAGAGCACCAGGCCCCCTTCTCTCCCCCCTCCCCCCCGCTGGAGTGCAAGGACATCAGCTGCTGCCAGCCCAGCCTCTGTTCTGCTGCTGCTTAGGGTGCCAAGCCTGGTAGTTATGCCTCTACCTAATCTGTTTAGTAGTCAAAATACAGTAATTGGGAATTCAGCCTCTTAGTGCTTCTTGCCAGCTTCCTTCAAATGTGAGTTACACCAAGACTGGTGTGGTTTAAGTCTTATCTAATCAAGTCTTATCTCTGGTACCTGATTGCAAACTTAGTCCTGACTCCCTTTAGGTCTTGGGCCTAGAGAACAGCCTGTCAGTCTGCCTTGTCATTAACTATAATGTGGCTGTAGTACCACAGAGGAACAGTCAAGGCTGCCTGTAGCTGTTTTTCTTCAAGAAGCATTTCATACAGTAATGTACTTGCTCTTTGCAGGACATAGATGTCCATATGAGAGTAAAAAGCAGAATTGGTTAATGATTAACAGGAGAATGATTCATCAGGTGACCTGAGTTCTAGGCTGGACTCCACCACTGACTTGCTGCAGGAACATGGTTAAGTCAGTCACTGTGGCACATCTGTGACATGGAAATAATGATACTCACCTCCTTTAGGAAGTGATCTGAAGATCCTGGGGTGTGAATCTGTATCCAAGTGCAGAGTGGTACCATTGTCCAGTCACTTCACACAAAGACATTTTATGTTGGTTATCTGACAGTGAATGACTTCTATCCCTGTTCTCTGCTTTCTACAATGTTCCTGATGATGAGCCCATCCCAAGTTCAAGCAAATTCACTGTCATGGATGGGCTGTGCTGCTCCTCCCTATTGCCGTACAGAATCACCTTCCATATTCTTCTCCCTCTGTCTCTGATCAGCAGAACTTTGGTTAAGAAAAGTCAGTAGAGGAAAAAAGCAGGGAACAATGGGCGACAGAGTACACACCAAACCCAAACACAGCAAGTGGAATACCCATGGCAAAAGCACTCCTCACAGCAGGAGACAGCCAAGTGCTGATAAGTACCAAGTCAGGAACTGAAGAAGATGTACACATGCACAAGACAGAATGTGTTAAGAAACCCTTTCTGCACAGCCAGAACACACAGCTCACACGGTTGTGACTCTGAGCTGATGTGCAGACCAGAGTTCGTTATCGACCTTTCCCTCAAGGCACAATTTTTATTAGTGGGACAAAATCTGGGGCACAGTATAAAAAAAAAATCAAGTCATTCCTCTCCACAATGTACATGACAGCCCCAGAGGTTTTCCTCTTCCTCTTAGGATCACAGGAAAGTAGGGCTGGAAGGGCCATCATGAGGTCAGCCAGTTCAGCCCCCTGCTCAAGGCAGGATCCTCCCTGACTAAATCATCCCAGTCCCTGATCCAAAGGATGGATCCCAAGCAAGGTCAGCAAGAGTTCAACTGAACAGGAAGGTTTCCTTAAGTGGCTGTGTCACAGCCAGGGCCCTCCTTGCTGACCTTTTTTTAAGACCCAGCCAGGCTTCATGCTATCACATGATACCTAGTTCATTAGTTCCAGGTAGGCTTCCTTTCCCACTCCTTAAAAGCTCCTGCATATCCTTTCCCACTCCCAAGGCAAGCTCAACTTCCTGCACCCTTATCCAGAGCAATGCTTTTCTGCTTTCAAGCAACCACCCAAGTCCCCAACCTCACGTACCTCTCTGCCAGGAGGAGTTTAGTGCTCA
>NW_017729022.1:83532687-83563434 GCF_001723915.1 Gavialis gangeticus
TTATCCAGAGCAATGCTTTTCTGCTTTCAAGCAACCACCCAAGTCCCCAACCTCACGTACCTCTCTGCCAGGAGGAGTTTAGTGCTCAGCTGTTTTAGCTCCTTTCAACTCCTGTTCCCTTTTGTGGCTTATGACCTTGTCCCTTGAGGAGCACATTTCTTCTACATCCTGCAAGCAACCTGCCACCCCACTCTCTGTAGCAGGGGTGGGGAAAATGCGGCCTGCGGGCCAGATGCAGCCCGCCAGGTCATTCTATCCAGTCTGCAGGGCCCCTAAAAAATTTAGAAAATAGCTATCTGCCCCTGGCCGCCTGTCATGCAGCCCTCAATGGCTTGCCAAAACTCAGTAAGTGTCCCTCCATCTGAAATAATTGCCCACCCCTGCTCTGTAGCCTGCTCAGTTATGCAGAGACTTCAGCCCAATTCCTAGCAGTCACAGAAACATTTTCCTTTTGGTCTGCTGAATAGCTACATGAGCTGCTGCGGATCCCTCTATGTATTACAGGCATTGCACAATTAACTAGGAAATTGCACAATTACATCAAGACCAGCTACACATGCAAAGTAGCTATCACATGATAAAAAACTCCAACCAGCTATAAAGCTAGGCCTCAGAAATGTGTACTGACCCTATAGCTGGTTGCTGTTGAGCTTTAATTTGCACACATAGCAAGGTCTCCCCTGTGGCCCAGAGCTCCCAGCCACAAAGGTACACCTTGCCTAGTGTAAAAATCCCAAGCCCTGGGGATTGAAACCCCCAGTCCACATGGGCTCTCAGTTCAGCTTCTCACCCACAGCGGGGACCGAGACCCCACAACTGACTGGGCTCTCAGCCCCAGCTGCAACTCGCATGTAACCGGGAGCTAGAGCTGCAGCAACTGATGGGGCTCCCAGTCAGGGCTGCACCTCACATTTAGCTGGGACCGAGAGCCCCATCAGTTGCTGGGCTCTTGGTCCTGGCTACATGCAAGGAGCAGCCTGGACCAGGAGCCCTGTCAATTGTGGGGTCTCTCAGCCCCTGCTGTGGAGCCCCCTCAGCAAAGGAAGCTCTCAGCCATGACAGTCTGTTTCTTGCCAGTGCAGGAGGCGCCCAGGACTGGGCTCCCCCTGCACCAGCAATATGGCACAATTGGATCTAATATGTGATCTCACAATCACAATTGTGCAGATCACACAATATCACACCTTTACCTGCACATGTAAAGGGGGGCTGCTGCCCATACCCTTTTGACGCCCTCCTCCACATCCCTGCTCCATAACAGAACCCGTCCCGCCTCCCACTTCGCTTCTGGCACAGGGAGCTGATGAGTTCATTTCTTTCTCTCTCTCTCTCCTTCTGTTTCTCTGATTGTCAGTCCTTAGGACTTTTTCTCTTGGATAACAGGGATTTTGCACACACCCCGTGTTTCTTAGGGCCATCACTCAGTCCCACACTATTATTGTGTCCAAAGGGGATGCTCTTGCTGCATGTCTCATGTGAGCCCCTGGGATGAGGCCCACTGTCATGGCCTGATGATACACTTTGCATGCAGTGTGGGGGGCAAGCTCTTGGTAGGGGATTTCAGCATACCCAGTTGGCTGAAAGAGCACCGTGTGTAAGCTGGTCCCTACAATGCTATAATAGGTCTTATACCAGGCAAGGAGATTAGGGCACGGTAGTCCCCAATTAAAAGCAAGTTTATTAAACCCTAACAGATACAATTCTAATTAAAACTGAAGCAGCATTAGCAGTTAAAAAATTTAGGTTTGTAGCTAGTCAAAGGAGATGCTCACCACCCCATGATGCTGCAAACGCAGCTTCACCAGTTGGTCGGGCCATGAAGTCTTGTCCAGAGCTCCTGGCTTCCAAGTCTGATATTGAGACAGGATCTTGGATCAGTGACAGGATCTCTTCAGACTTTCTTCAGGAGAGTTCCCAAGGGTACACTCTCTCACCTCTCTTTATATACCATATAGCTTGCATTTCTCTATACATATTAACTTAAGTCTTCCTCCTAATGCATATTAATAAAGCTTCTGTTTGCCAAGTATGGTTACCTTTAACTGGAATTTTCTATTCTGAGGTAATCTTTTCATTCCTAGGTGGGGTTAGGTTTTGCTCTGACTGTTCCTCTTTTGCCCAGGTTATATTTATTCAACTTAGTTAGCCAACTTCCTGCTTTGTTTTAAGTCAGGGACAGTATTTTTCTATCTGCTCCTTTCACTGGGTGCATGTCTCGACCACAGTTCAAGCTAAGCATTAGGGCTGTGTGAAGCTTCAGTCCCTGATTCAATTTTGTGGAAATCTGGCCTGATTCAGTGGCTGAATCTCCAAAGCTAAATCATATCAGAGGACCCTTTAATCTCTCTGAATCGAGTCGGAGAGAGTCAGAAAGATTCAGAGATTCAGACATAGACACAGCTTTAAATGTTTTGTCTATGCACCTCAAGGTAGCAGGCGGCTTGTGAGTGCTGCAATGCTGGGGTGCATGGAGCATCCCTCAGAAGCACAGGAGGTTTCCCAGCGCACTCAGCAGCAGACCCAGAAGTGGACCTGAAGCACTTCTGATCCACTTCCAGGTACGCTGGGGAGCGTGCTGGGGAGCCCCCCGTACTCCCCTGGCTCGGCGACTGGTGCCTCCTCGGTCTGGGCGACACCCAGGGTTCCCCTGCAGCCAATCGCCAAGGTGGAGAGATGTGGGGGGCCCCCAGTGCGCTCCCCAGTGGACCCAGAAGTGGACCGGAAGTACTTCCAGTCCACTTCTGGGTTCACCGCCAAGCATGTGGAGCATCCCGCTCACTCCTGTGGGATGCTCCATCTGCCTAAGCATTGCAGCATTCACAAGCCACACTGGTACCCTAAGGTACGTAGAAAAAATATTTAAAGCTGTGTCTATGTCCGAATCAGCATTGAATCTTCAGATTCGGATTTGGCTGAATTGAATCAGGGACAGTGATCGGAAACAACGAATCAAATCGCTGTCCCTGATTCGGGCTGAATCCAAATCTGAATCGAATAGGGCCCGCTTCGCCCGCCCCTACTAAGCATGCAGCTTGAGCTAAACGCAAAAGTCAAACCCAGGCCTGAAGGCCTCTAGATCCCAACAAGTCACCCCTCTGATAACTCCTCCATGGAGGGGTTATCACGCCAATGTACTTCGTCTTCATGGAGTGTACACCTGTTAGTTCCTCCAATATAAGAACTTGTAGTGGGGGTCTTGTAGAGGTTAGCAAAAGCTCTGTGCAACTGATAAACTTGGCAATATGTCCAGCCAGTTAAAACAACAACAAAGGTGATGATAGCAATTTGGATGCCAATTATCACCACAATAGGGTGAAGTATTAAGTTTAAAACTCCTTGGGTAGTATGACTCCATCCTAGCAAAACTTCCTACCAAGGATGTCTCGCTGCTCTTTAGACTTTTTCCAATACTGGAAAACCTTTTTATTATTATGTTTAATCTATACCCTGGTTTCACAATTGTGCTGTTTAATAGAATTTACCATAGCATGCACATCTGGAATAGACAAAACTTGTTTTAACATTGGCAAATTTAAACCTAACTGAATTGGAGTAATGTTTTTATAAACCCATGGTTTAGCCTGGATACTGTGTGTCATCCAGTGAGGCACAAAGTGTTTAAAATTACAGATTTTGGTAGAAGAAACATTACAAAAACATTGGTTAATGGAAAATGCCATTAAATTCAACCAAATTTGATCAAGCGTTACATAGGGACAGTGTGTTCATATGCAAATGCACCCTTTTTCAGCATAAACTACTGCAGAATGATTTTCGCTAATCATGCGACAAACACATTGTCCCACGTCATGTTGCTCATATAGATTATGATCTTCACACACATATCCCACATGGTAGGAAGCTCCCCAGCCCCTGGAAGAAGATGCCTCACAGAGCTCATGTCAGGCCCTTGCTTCAGGGCAAAGCTTACTGATTATACCTCAGCTTGAGCAAGATGCCTGCATAAAGTAGTTCTTCTGCCCAACATACTCCACCAAATGCTCTGGCCCCTGCAGCTCAGCCACTTATATGGGCTGTCACTGATTTTTATATGGACCAAGCTATCACCTGATCCCTACCTCCACAGCCTCAGCAGGGCTGAAACTGTCTTTCTTTGACTGGCTCCTCAAAAACTGAACATATCACTCTCTCTCAGTTATGTGCCAGTCACCCACATGCAAGGTAAATAGAGGGCAGGTCGGGATTGAGCCATTCATAAGGTTATCTCTTTGTGCTTCTATCTTCCTCCAGTTCCAGGGCCAGGCCAATCTCCATGTGTTTGAGGACTGGTGCGGCAGCTCCATTGAGCAGCTCAGAAGGAACCTCCACTTCCCACTCTACCCCCATGTGAGTACCTATAGAGAATCCGTTCCCTCTGCAAATGCTGCACACCTTTACTCCAGACCTTCTGCTCCTCTTTGCTTTACTGTGCCCTCCCTCTTCCTTATCCTCCCATTCCCACATCTCCCTCCTCCTTTGGGGAACTGTGCCTCGAAGAAGATCTTGCAAGGACCAGTGGAATCTTTTGCCATGCAACATGAGGCTCATGACGTGTGTCTTCGAACTCTGACACTGAACAAAGCAGACTTCTGTCCAAGTGGTTAGTGGACAATAAGTCCCATTCCCATGTTCATGACCTCTTTTCAGGGCCCTTCATTCACCTTTCTCCTCCCTTACCTGTACTGCACCTTGTACTGCCCTATTCCTGTACTGTATCCTATTGTTCCTCCTAGTCCTACCACCGGTAGTCCCTCATCTCCTCTCTTCCATTCCTTTTGTCCATCTCCTCCTACACCAATCCCGGCCCTCCTATCTTTCGCCATTCCCTTCCTGTTTCCATCCTACTTTGTCACTTTTTTCTTCCACCCTTAGACACGAACCACCCTGAAGAAGCTGGCAGTGTCACCCAAATGGACCAACTACGGGCTCCGCATATTTGGCTATCTGCATCCTTTCACTGACGGTGAGGAGGCACTGCAGCCAGTTGGGGTTCTTGTGCTGCATCCTCTCTCCCTTGTCTTCTCCTTCCCTGCCCAAGGCTAGACAGAAACGCGCTCATCTAGGGAAGCCCTGCACAATGTCTCTCCAGCCAGGTGCAGGGGATTCTGTCCAACTCTGAAAAAGCAGGGAGTCTCAGTAGCATAGATCAAATGCACCTGGTTGTCACTGGAAGGGGAAATACAGATTTGTCATTATAAGGAAAACTTCTGTCCTGCATACACAGCACCTGTGTAAGTACCCACAGACATGCTCCCCATGAGCATGTGAATGCTGGTACAAATACACAAATTAGCAACATGTGCATGTGTACATTAACACACTTGTGCATTGACATGCACAATATTCCAGTCACACACATCCATCCTCATAAGTGCATGCACCCCGTGCCTCCATCTGTATCCACTTACCCTGCCCTAAATGTCCATTCACAGGCTTCTAGCCATGCACAGCTTGCTTGCTGGTACCTATGCCATCCATTGGCCCTTGAGCCCCCATGCATTCATTCTGAACAGAACCCCAAGCACCTACACATGGCTGCAGCTACTTATCTGGACTTTCTATTGTACCCATCACATTCCCAGATGTGATGCCCAGGGTATGTATATAAAGCCCCAGGCAGTATTGTATTAGCTTTGCCTGAGCTAATCAGCTCTAAGAAGAGCCAGGCTGCACTACTTCTGGTTTGGAGCTCTCTCTTCCTAGCACTGCCTTGTGCAATATAGCCATATCCAGAGTCTCTCTCTTTTTCACACACACACACACACTCTCACTGTCTGTCTCTCTCTCATACACACACACATACATTCTCTTTCTCTCTTGCTCGCTTTCTCTCTTTTTTAAAAGAGTCACTGAAAGAAATCTGCATGGACTCCTCCCCTTCCATGTTAGATTTCAACCAAGGTCAGCGCAAGACAGTTGACTAACCAACTTCTCTGAGGGCAAGAAAACAGTCAGCATTTTATTTACAACTGAAAGGTGAGGGTTAAAAGCACTAGTAGTGTTTGGTAGCTCAGGGAGAGTCCCAGACAGCAGTGGAGGGAGTAGGTGGGTCAAGGGTAAATGCTGTGTCAGTCCCAGTGGGAGGCAGGGATCAGGACAGGAGTGGAAGCATTTTTTCTTTCTAGCAATGCAGAGCACCATTTTTCTCTGGAAATCTCTTGGCAGGGGACTTTCAATTTGCCATTGCTGCTGATGACAATGCTGAGTTCTGGTTGAGTTCAGATGAAAAGATCTCTGGCCTCCAGCTTCTGGCTAGCGTAGGCAAGGTACAGTGTACACTGCATGGCTTCTTCAGTCACTGTTTTTAATGTTCCTGTGGGGATGAAAATCCTTATGCTTTGCACTCTGCTTCAGGAGGGAAGAGTGGTGGCTGGGACAGCCAAGCCTCCCACTTGACAACCTGGCAGTGGCTTTGTGGGGGCCTGGGCTATACTCAATGGACTGGGCCCCATCTCCAGCTACCTGAGGACAGTTTACTAAGTGGATGGGGCTCTGTTCTCCCCTATCTGTAATAACCAGTGGCGAAGGGCCTTGTAACCCACGCATTTTCTGTCCTCACACAGTCTGGGAAGGAGTGGACAGCACCAGGAGAATTTGGGAAGTTCCAAAGCCAGCAATCAAGGCCAGTGAGGTGAGTGGGCAGGGGTGAGGCTGGACACTGCAGGCTCCACATGTGCTGCATCATGTCTTGCCCCATCCTGGTGTTTGGCTTTATTGGTTTCTCAAATAACAGATTTCACCGGCCATCTTTGGCTTTTACTTACTGTGTTCAGGGCTCCTCTTCTTTGTGACCTTATTTGGTCACCTTAGCTGAGGGTGGGGAGGTCAACACTGAATTTGTTCATTTTTTTAAATGGTCTCTAAAAAAAAATCTATTGGCTACGCAGTAAGGCAGGACTGGGACCCCGGTGCAGGCCCATCTCCAAGAGCTCCTCTTTGCTAGGAACTCAACTCAAGTCAAGACTTGACTGTGCCTGCTCACTTCCCTTGCCAACCAGATGCAACCAATCCTCTCAGTTGTATGTTGTAGGTAGCATTGCTCCAGGCAGCTAACTCAGAGCTATGGGGCAAGCCTTGAATAAGCTTCCTTCAGGTGCTGCTCACTTCAGCTTGCTCCTGTGTAGATGGAGACTAGGGCCTTTTCCTAGTGCCACAGGATGCCATGCCCTCTACTGTGTACCTATTCTGTTTCCAGATGATCCCAGTAACACCTACCACTGCATGAAAATGATATTCTCCCCAGGCCTGTAGAATTCCCAGCCCCAGCAACTTTACTTATCTCTTCTAGAAAGTGCTGAATGCCCCACTAAGAACCAAGTAGACAGAGACCAACACCAAAGCATTCTTGGAGCTTCATTAAGCAACCAGAGGCTACAGCTTTGGGAGCGAGAACAGAGAAGCAAAGCTGAGTTACAAGATACAAAATAGATTGGCCAAAATGGTGATCTTAGGCATCAGGCCATAATGCAGGGAAACCCAGGGTTCCAAGGTGGCCTACTGAAAGCCTAGGGCTAATAGTCCAAGATCTGGTAATACTCTGATGTGCTTCAGGTTCTTTGCTGTAGTATCCAGGATCCCAGTAGATGAGGAATCCAGTGCTCAGAGAAAGAAGTGTTGTCAGCTTTTATATTGTTTGGTATTTTGTTGAGAGCCTCAATTCCTGGAGATGAGGGATAGCACATTAGCTTTTTCTTTGGGAAAAATGGCAAGGAAGTGCCTAGACATTGTAGATATGGCAGAAAGTAAGGAAAGAATCCGGTATTTTACTTATGATTTCTGTGGACCTGTGATTTTTGAATATTTGAAGCTGGGGAAGAGACCTAATAATGGGAAATCTCCAAAATTATTATAAAATTGCTCAGATGCTTACCCAATGCATCCAGTGTATGATAAAATGGTTAACACCTGCCCCCTGGTGGCTGCCTGTCAGAACTCCCTGAAGACTGGTTTTGTGTTTCTCTCACTTTAAAGTGGTAAGAATAAATTAAATTAATCTAAACTCCTCCAGAATCTCAAAAGTACTCTCCAGAGTTTTCCACCTAGCAACTGGCCAGGACTTACAGAGTCCTGATACACCAAACCCAGCAGACAAGATTAACATTCAGGTATCTAGAATAATTAGCTGGAGGTAGAGGATCACCTTGCTGCTTTGAGGAGAGGGTGTGAAAAATTCTAGCTGGGAACATTTTCTCAAAGAAAAGAGTGCCCCTACAAAATTGTAAGCACATCCTGCCTGCAGCATCTGTATTTCCCATCCCATGACAGGTTAAACCTAGTCCTGCTTAGTTTAAGAGCAAACAAAGCCACAGCCCAAGGTAGTATAGATGTTCAGTAAGAGATGTGAGTTTTTCTCCTCTACAGATTAGCAGCGTCTGGCAGGTACTACTTTGAGGTGCTGCATAAACAGGATGACAAAGGAACAGATCATGTGGAGGTGGCGGTAAGTGTGCCTGGCCAACCATGTCCTGCACATTCACTGATGGGGCTTGAGAGGAAAGCTTGATGACAACTGGACTCCACTCACAGCCCCTGACCCCATTCTTCCTGGGATATCCCTGCCCCCATTTCAATCCCTTACCCTGTCCTGTGTGGGACAGCCTTGTTGGTCTCCTGGATCCCTGTTCTCATTCTGTGTGGGACAGCCTCACTCTATCCCTAGCTTCTCTCTTCAGCCATTTTTCATCCTTTCCTGCTTTTAGGCTGAGTACCAGGATTGTAGGTTTTCTCCTAATCCCTTTCTGTGTGAGGAAGATTCTACTAATTTGGGGAAGGGAATGTTAGAGGTCCCACATGGTTACAAACAGATGCACACCCAGTACTTTTCTGCTGAATAAATTAATTCCATAAGCACTTCATATATATTTATTTTTTCTGTTGCAGTGGCGACTGAATGACCCAGAAGCCAAGTTGACCATCATAGACTCCCAATACCTCTCGCTTTTTGCTAGTAAGTATCCCCACCATAGCCTTGTCTTTGTTCCTCACTGTTCATTTAACAGCACTACAGGTGTTTCACAGCTGATCACAGTCCATTCAGACACTACAGATAATGTTATGGATAAGCAGTGTTACAAGCACTGGCTGGAGGTTTAAAGTAGAAGTCACAGGGAGAACTCTGGCCAATTTTGTGGAACAGTATCAAACACAGAGGGTGCATTTACACATTGCTGTATGGCGACATTGCTATGGTGGTGTGTTTTTGTACTGCCTTCTGGAAGTACTAAAGCATGGTTCAGTATGGGTGGTTACTGTGCTGCGCACACAGTGCATGGTTAGATTTTTCCACTACAGTGATGTAGCTGGCAATTGTGTAGACCTATGTGATCGCTACACTGTCATACCGTGCTGTACAGCAACATAGTGCATCACTACATCACTGTAGGGCTATGTGTAGACACACCCAGAGAGGCTCAGGGAGTGGGTTTTTAGTCTTGTTTAGAGAGCTTTGGAGTCAGTCAGTCACCAGAGAGGAGAGATGGATCTGACCATGGCAAGGAAGAAACCATTCCAGATGGTGAAAGTAACACATGACAAAGATCTGCTGCTTGCTATGTGAAGGCCAAAGGAGTCTACAATTCAAGAGCCGAGGGATGGTCAGGAATGAAGAGGTTGGGTTTGTGGGTAATTTCTAAGACTACAGGGAGACTTCATGCTGGATACTGGACTGGGAAGCTGCTGAAAATGTCAGAGGATGCTGTTGCTGCAAGCAGCCTCCACACCCAACCCATTCCAACTCTGCTGTAAGTGTCTTACTAGCTTGTTGCTCTAATTGTCACCCATCAGCCCATCCTCTTCCAGAAGTCTTTCCTCTAGTTTCCTCCTCTCCTTCATATTGGATACAAAGTTTGCTTTTACCTTTAAGACCATTCACGCTGCTGCTCTAGGAACCTCACTTCCTTTTTGCCAACGTTCTCAGGCTTTACCATTCACCAACTTTAGCTTTGCTCTCAAATGCCTCTGGGTACTGTCCCAAACTACTCTTTTCATATGTAGAAAATTTCCTTGTGTCCTTCAGACAGCCCCTGTTTTGCCTTCTTTGAGACCCACATCCTGCTGCCATGTTTTCAGAACCTGGCCAAGTAACCATGCCTAGGCATGAGCGGTATTAGTCTCCTCTCTTCCTCTTACTTCTGCTTTATTCTTACAAAGTGCCCATGGAATGTGAGCCCAGCACATCCCCGTCATTAGGAATGGCACCAGAAACTTGCATCTTCCCCTGGCATCTCCTGCCTACTGCCACTGTAGGCCTGGCAGCAGGCTGTCTCTTTTAGGACTCATCCTTCCAGCCAAATCATGCTTGATCCCACTCCCATAGTGTGAATCCTTATCCTCCCAAATGAAGTGAACAGTGACACAAATAGTGTTTGATATCAAGATTGTATCCTGGGATTCCTTTTCTGTTCTTTTCTTTTCAGAGTAAGATGACCCAGGGCTTCTCCCCAGTGCTCCTTTACACCCACCTCCCCCTCCCCACACTTAAAGAAAATCCCTATAGCAGGTTGCTGCCTCAGGGCCTATTCAGCCAGGCTTTTACCCGTTGGCTAAGCATCTCTCAGCTAGCCATAGTAGCATGCAGTCTTTAAACCTGCTGCCCTTTGCTGTCTGGAGTTTCTCCCAGCCTACCCCAGTCATATACAATCTTTTATCACACAAAGTGAACAAACCACAACTTTATTGCACCCGGGCTGTGGGATGAGCCTGCTGTGGCCTCAGCCTTCCTTTCGCAGGCTTGTCCCCTTCATACCCCACAGGCCTCCTGCCTCTGGTGCTTCTACTCCACCTCCTGAGATGGTTCTTCCTGCTGGGTTTTTTTTTTCTAGAATAGAGAACTAGAATAGAGTTTCTAGTCTGTCCTCAGATTAATAAGGGGTACCTCAGGGAGCTGTGCACTCAATGTATAGGCCTTGAGGTGACCTGGCCAAGGGAAGTTCACCTGCCTCCAACCCTGTAGTGCCTGTGCAAAGTTTGGACAGCAGACATGCTCTGCAACTGTTGCAACTTTTGACCCAGTCACAGGGTTCACCTGGATTATTTTGGGGCAAGGCTTGGTCAAGCAGGAAGGGGGGCTCTGGCTGGACTCATAGCAACATGCTTGTTTGGGATGCCATGGGACAGTGTGTACCTGCTGTTCATAAAACGGCCACGCTTTAGGTTTGCAGTCAGGTTCAATGAACCCCCCTTGTCAATTTTATGTAAAAGCAGTGAGCAAATTAATGGCATTATGAGGGACAGTCAAGCCATAGAGAACCACAAAGGGATATTTTAGAGATGCGTGGTGGGGAGCCACAGAAGTCTTGATCCCAGAGGGACTTGTTTCCTGTAACCACCACTCCTCTAAAAACTTGGTGTTTTGGGGTTTTGGGGGATTACCCGTGAAATCTGTCAAGCACAAAGTGGAAAAGAGGCAGGTGCTGAGCAGAGGACTGAATGGACAAACCCCAAACCCCAAGGGCAGCCCGTCACCCCTCCCAGCTGAAAGCATCCCCCACAACAAAATCATACCAGCACCCTCTTAAGGGAGAGCCCCACCACCCACGGTAGCCACCACCAGCAAGACTGATGTACCACCGATCACTAAAGCACTGCTAAGCATACCTTGATTGAAAAAACAGAAACTTACCAAATAAAACTTTAATTCAAATATAAATAAATTAAAAACCAACCGAACAGCAAACACAGAATCACTGCTGAATACCCAGTCCCCTATCACACAATTAGAAAGCAATAAATAAAAGGAAAGATCCAAAATGCCCCCTTCAGAGTCTTCTCCCTCTCAAAAACCATAGTCCCAGCAGAGCAGGGACAACCCTCTTCACAAATGATGGTCGTGCTGCAGGGGAAGCTAAAGAAAATGGGGGGAGGGCTGCCCCATACTTCCAAACTCACTTTCCTCACCTCCCCTTACAGAATACAAAATCTCCCATGAGAGATTTCCCCAAGTCTTCTTTGGGCATACCTGTGCACTTGGGTATGGCCAAATAACCTTGTGCAGGGGTCTGGGATGCTGCATCAGCCGTTCTCAAGTGAGGCACAGGCAGGGGGCAATTAGAAGAGTGATGGCAGTTAGCCTGATATGTTCCAATGTACTATAACCTATACTTTCATGCTATCCCCTATTACCATATGCCCAAGTCCATCCCCCACCCCCAACAGCAAACTTACCGCTGGTTCCACTTCTGCTTCTGGCTTTTGTTCCTGATGTTAGGATGGATGGGGAGGGGGGAAATTGGGGGGTGGTAGAGGGAAGTTGGGAGTGAAAGCATGACCACAGTGGGTGGCGGAAGCAGCACCACAGTGGATGGCAGTAGCATCACCACTGTGGGAATTTGTATGGGAAGGGTGAAGGGTATACAGGAAAGCGAGACAAGAATAGGGTGGTGGAGAATGGGGGGATGGTGGTAGTCAGGCCTCCTTGCCAGACCTGTGCTTCTTGGTTACCTGGCTGAGGTGGGTGGTTGGATGTCCTCTGGGTCAGTTAGGCTGTTCAGCCAAAAACTGTTGCTATGAATGTTAAAGTAGCCCAGTGAACTTTAAGGATCCATTAAATTCCTATTAAGTGTTAAATGCTCAGAGCAGATCACACCAACAGGAACAGAGCTCACTTACTCTGTTTTTGGAAAAGAGCTGGACAGCTGTCTGGACAGCAAGGGACTTTGGGGACCTATTAATCTCCTATTAGGTGTTAAATGCTTGGAGCAGAAGCCTTCAATAGCATGCTTCACTGTGCAATATTTCTATAATAGCGCTGAGGGGATCAGGGTACACAACACACTGCATTATCCCCAATACTGGAGAAGGGAGCACATACACAGCAGACACTGATCAATCTCCAATCTTTAACCTCCACAACACACCCTAGGACATCCAGCTGTCAGTTCAGCAAAATAGGAGACGACAAACAAAAAAGTTTTTTTTTAATTATTTATTTAATGTAGTAAGAAAAGAAGTCAGCAGAAGATTGATTCATGTTGGCTTCTGCAGCTACACCTGGTATCCTAAAACATTCATTACACACAAATACCTGCAAATTGTAGTGACACCTGGTAGACAAGGGGGATCACTAAACAAAAATTGTAGCAACACCCAGTGGACAAAGGGACTCACTACACGTAATTTAGTGACTTACCACATACGTGTGACAGATTTATGGCGTTTTGCATACATAGCAAACTAAACTACATTGGGATGTGGTTTAGATTGTAACAATGAGAACTAATTTAAACCCCCCAAAATTCCCATACATGTACAGTGTGACACCATTAAGCCACACGTGGGAATTTTTGTCGTGTGTACATTGTCTCAGTGCCATGTGTACAAGCGCCCCCTCAGTATGTATTGGAGCACTGGCCTGCAAGGGGGTTTTCCAGGGGTAACACAAGAGCAAGTTCCCCTCCCACTTCTGCAGCACTTTTCTTCCTGTTCTCCCACTGAAATGTCCCAGTGCCTCTGCTAATGTGTCCAGTAACTGGATAAATTGACTCACTGCCACATGAGGTGTTTAGCTGCCAAGGCTAATTGAGCGCTGAGTTCCTATTAACTCCTTCTGTGTTAGAGGAGGTGGTGTAAGACAGTATTGCATATGCCACCCCACCCCTTTTCTTTTTGCACTATCCATTTCAAAACAATAAAACATGTCTTAATTGTCACCACATTCAACCATCACTTACTTTCTCCCCTTGCCCTCCCTGCCTCCCCCACCACCCTTCCTCTGGGCTTATACTTTTTAGACTTCTAGCAGGGTCTGGTACTGTCTCTTTCTTAGTTTCTACTGTGAATTTCTCACTCCTGATCAAAGCTATATGGACACTACTGTATCATAAATATGAATTAATAATGCTGGGAACAAGAGGCCAAGATTTTATGGGCTGGAATTCAGAGAGGGGGTGCTCCTGGAGCTGTTACCAAATGAAATGACACTCAGAATAAAGTGATGGATTAGTCCTTCCTCCTCCTTTTGTTCTCTTGCTGGTTTCTAGATGAGACTCTCTTAAAGATGGATGAAGTTGAACATATACCACAGACATTGGCCAGCCATACAAATCAGTCTACTGCCAGTCTGAGCAAGAAGACACACCCAGCTGACATGCTGAAGCCTGACCCTCGGGACACTATTTATAAAGGTAAGACTGGCTGCCAAACAAATGGAGACTGTTGCAGCCAGTCACATCATGTGAGTGAGGACCACATGGTCACTAACAACCAGATTTATCTCATATGGAGAAGGAAATAGCTGTCATTTCAGGATACCTAAGAGAGCTACAATATGAAGGATAAACCATACTCATGTCATCTCTTTCAAAATCCAGTTCTAACATTGCTTTCAGGTTTAAATTGTTCATATAAATCCAAAAGATTAGTATACAGGGAGGAACCCAGTAAGCACACGGGTTAATGGATAGAAGTGTCCACAGCAATAGCTATCCTGTTTTATCGGTGCAGGGTGTATTTGCTTTGATTTGTGGTCCAAGTAATTCTTGTGTCTCTGTCCCTCTTGGCTTCTTGTAGTGCCTCTGATTAGTAAGTCACACCTGCGTAAGACCTTGCCGGACTGCCCTTACAAACCCAGCTACCTGGTGAATGGATTCCCATTATCACGCTATCAAGGACTCCAGTTCGTAAGTCTCATTCCTCTAACGAAGATGTTTGGCCAAGTGCTCCGTGCCACACTAGGGAGTATATGTGCTTTAGAACATGAGGGCAATGCCTGACTGGAATATGGGGCCTTTCCAAAGTCTGGGAATAGGCCAATAGCTGATGCCTTCTGTGGGATGGATGTCCCTTCTGCATGACGCAGCACCGGTTCTCTCCCTTCCTAATTCAGAACTGGGACAGAACTTTCATCCCAGATTTGAAAACCTGCGAGGTAAGGCCCTGCCGCCTTTGCTAAGAGGGTGTAAAACAACTACCCATAAAGAAAATGGGTAGTTTAAAACACATATCTCCCAACCCAGTCAGTTCTAAAGACATGCAATAAACAGAGCTACAAGAACCCCAGACAAAAAGCCCTGCTCCAAATAGACCTCATTTAGGTAAACTTCCAAATGTAGCAAGTCACCCTTGTCTTTACCTCTAGTGCTAAACATTCTGTTGCTTTAATGGGGTAGTCCCAAATCCCAGGCCTGACTGCTTTCTGACAGCTCAGATCTGGATTTCAATAACGTCACACAAATCACCCTTCACAGGCATTCTTCTGCAGACAGGTGTGGCAAAACAGGCAAGTACTACTTCAGTTTCTCTTACAGTCGCAGGGGCTAGCTGTATTGTCTGCCTTCTCCTCCATGGGTCAGACCAGTGGTCACCTCTTCCCTGCCTGGGAAAGGACTTTTATTCTTAGAGTCAAATCAAGCCCTGCTTCCAGAAGTAGTTTAATCATGTAAAATAAAACATTCTTTCATAAGAAGACATCTCACAGTTCTCCCATATAGAGTGGGACAGGTTGCAGCTCTCTGCCCTTTGCCCACATTCCTGATCCTCCACCCTTCACACCACTCTTCTCCCAACACCTCCACATCAGGGCTTTCTCAAGACTCCCCAACAGTGTTACACTCCCCACACTCCTTCACCTCAAATTCTGCTGCCTGCCAGGCTTCTTCTCCTGGGAACCTTCATTCAAAATCAACCTTCTTGTTCTTTGGTTCAGTCTGTCCCAAATGAGCTGGGTCTTCCTCACTATTACCCAGGAGCTTCCGCACAGGCCTTGTACTCAGCAAGGTTCTGTAGCCCCGTCAGGTCTGATCAGTGGATCACACGTACTGTACAGCATTCTCCTAACCCATGTTGTGTCTCTCTCTCTGCACCTGCTGTCTTCCCAGCATCATGCCACTCTCTCCAGACACCTGTCCCCACCTCTTATCTGCTCCTTCCTGCTTTCATTTCTCTACTGCAGCCTTGGTCTTTAGAGTAGTCTGGCACCATGTATGAGGTCCTACCTTGGGGCAGCTAACCAATGAACTTCCCCTTAAAGGGCTCAGCTATCTATCCTGTGTGTGTGACATCTCCAGGTATCATTTTCATTTGTGCATGGTTTTCTCCCCTCTTTCCAGGTTCACTTGTCCTTTGTTTACCCAAATGATTACAGCCGCCTGAGCCATATGGAGATGGACAATAAATGCTTCTATCAGGAAAATCCATATTACTTGGAAAGGTAACACAGTCCTCCCAGCTGGCTGTCTAGCATGAGTTGGGGCTGGTGTTGGGACTGGGGTGGAACTTTAGATGCCTACTTGTAGGGCTCTAGCCACATCTACACAGGAAACTCACCCTGGTCAACTGAGCGCACAATGCATGTTCAAGTCCACAGCGCAGGTTGGGAAAGCTGCCTCCCAAACTAGAAGCAGCCACAGCCACATGTCACTTTGGGTGGGCTGGTTAGCACTATTGAGTGACAGGACCAATTAGCCACCCCCAAAGCAATTAGACCACCAGTCAGTACTGATTCATTACTTCCACTCAAGCATGCATGAGGGGGCCCTGGCCATGCACAGTAAGTTTACTGTGTGGACATGGCTTCTGGCTTCTTCAAGTACCATCCTGGTAAGCCCCCAGAATCTCCACTGATGTTAATGGAATGACAGGTGTTCATCTGAGGTGCTCAGTTCTTCCTGTTCCTGATGTACCTTTTAAATGAAAACACTCTGAACTCTGAAAGAACATGTACCCCTGAGCTGCTAAGTCTATCAGGCTTGAAAGCTGGTGAGTTAAACAGAATGTCTTGCCCTGATGAACTGGGAAATGTACTTGCCAGCAGAGCTTCCTCACCAGCAAGTGGAGCTCCCTGCTGGGGAGACAGTGTGGCCTCACACCTTTCCCAGACTCACAGGACCTGTTGATGCTAAGAGTCAGGGTAATGTAATTATAATGATGTGATGGTATCATGGAAGCAGTGTTTTGTATGTCAATAGAGGGTGGGAGGGAAATGGCACTTTCCATGATCTGTCTTCCAGCAGAGAAACAATACTCTGTCACATACAGTTGTGCCTATACTGTGTCTTTGCTCCTGCAGATTTGGATTCTATAAATATATGAAAATTGACCAGCCAGAGAGGGGAAATCTGGAGTCTGAGGAGAAAACAGAGCAACCAGGTAAAAACCAGTGAAAGAGGCAGACTTTTCTGTCTGTCTCTCAATGTTGTGCAATCCCCAGGAATGACAAAAAGAAAAACTATTGACTTCATGCTCTGGGTCAAAGAAGTGACTGTCCCAGAGTTTCCAAGACAGTACCGAATTTTGGGGCTGTGTTCCTGTGTCCCCAGGGACTCCCTGGGACAGAACTTTCATCCCAGATTTGAAAACCTGCGAGGTAAGGCCCCGCCGCCTTTGCTAAGAGGGTGTAAAACAACTGTGCGTGATACTACAGGGACATAGCTTTGCTGCTTTGAGATCAGGAGATAGCCACAGCACCACATTTCTGCAGCACAGCACCACAGGCTAATTATCTCTGTCTCTCAGTGCTGCACAAACAGGGCTATGTTAATTAACTCTGTCACAGTGCCACACAAATACAGTTTTGTCCTTTCTGGTTTGGAAAGCAACCATGGACTGTCTTCTGAGTGGAAAGCAGCAGAGGTATGTAGCCTATCCACAGCACTCACACTATGGCAGCTGTGCTAACCAGAACTGGAAGGGGAGTCAGCTACTCCTGGTTCCATATGTCTGTGGAGCATCTGGATACATGCCCTCGATTTTGCTTCCTAAGAGCTGGTCACTTGAATGCTGAAAAGCCCTTTGCCAACACACATCAGAGACCACAGCTGTGGCTCACAGTAAGTTTTGTGAAATTGCAGGCAGGGTGATTTGTATATTTTTCTAATAATTTTGCCTAAGGCCTTCAAAGGATGGATTTTTTGCTACTGAAGGGTACTGCTGACAGCTCAGGCTTCAGCAGCCTGATCCTTGTCAAAACCTGCTGCACGCTTTCTAGCCCTCAACCTCCTCCCCACTCCTTTCAGTACCTAGCCCTCCATCCTTGCTGTCAGCCCTGTGGGAAGTGCCACGCTGGATGGTATCAAGTGCCATGTGCCACAAGCAGGCTGTAGCGGCTGCAGTGAGAACTATACTTCCTGCCCACAATTTAGCCATAGGCAGGACATTACAGCTCAGTTCCAGGCAGGTTGGATCAGCCAAAGTGGCACTCAGCAGCATATGCCTAAGGGCTGTGTCAGAGTGGGAGGGGATAGGTCCATAAACAGCAATGTGACTAGTACAAGCTGGAGCTCAGCTTTCCCTCCCCAGAAGCCCCAGTGGCTGTAGGGGACAGAGTACCCAGCACTCCAACTTAGATAGTGACTAAAAACAGGCAAGAGGATGCTCCTCGCAAAGGGGATGCACAGAAGGTACAGGTGTACTGATACATCAGTCCATATCATATCAGCTTTGATAAAAGGAAAATTGACATTATCAGCAATCGACTTTTTTTCGCTGATGTGGCCAAAAATGTCACCAATAAATGTTGTGTGCATGCATAGCCACAGCATGCATATGATCAGCTTGGCAACTTGGAGAGCAGTGTCCAGCTGGTAAGTCTGTTGGGAGGGAAGGGGTGGAGGCAGCAGATTGAGGCCTCTGCAGTGAGGGAGGGAGTGGGGCTGGGTGTGGGACAGAGCCGTAAGCAGCACATCCGGGGGGCACAGGGGTGGGGTGGCTCCTGCCACTGCATGCACCCCCAGGGGAGCCATGGGGGCATATGCCCCCCCGATCTATGTGTGGGGCAAGGGCAAGCTGCCACTGCGGGCTGGGGACTGAGGCAGTGCTGGGCTCTTCCTGGCAATGGGGTTGGGCCAGGGATGTGCTTGGGCTGGGTGGCAGCAGTTCTGGGAGGGGGGCTACAGGGTGGTAGCCCCCCCTCCCAGCGCTACCACCACCACTCGCCCCGAGCACAGCCCCAGCCCAGCCCTTCCTACCAAGAAGAGCCTGGCACTACCCACATCCCCAGCCTGCAACAGCAGCCTGCCCTCATCCTGTGCACAGATCTGCTGGCACATGCTCCCCAAGGCTCCCCAGGAATGTGTGCAATGGCAGGAGCCACCCCCCATGTCCCCCAGCTGAGCCGCTTGTGATTCTGTCCTGTGCCCAGCCCCAGCCTCCCTCACTGCAGAGGCCTTGATCTGCCCCTCCCACCCCACTTCCCCTCCCCTTCCTCCCCAACAGACTTACCAGCCACATGCTGCTCTATAAGCTGCTGGGCTTCATATTGGCAATCAGATAGGTATCAGTCGATATAGCTTGTTAATAATTGGCCATCGGTACCGGCCAAAAAAATCTTTATCAGTGCACCCCTAATAGAATGGACTGGCTGCTGGACTGAGGGAGCAGTTATTCCCTTCCTGTCCCTTTGTGTGGCTCAGGGAGCAGGGGAGCAGAGAAGTCAGAGGTGTAACTGTGATTGTCTTTGCAGGCTATGAGGAAGGGAACCCTGATGAGTTTCAGTATGTGGACCAGGACACAAACCTCAGCAAGCAGGGGGCAGAGCTGGCAGTGGGCAAGGCATACCCCAGCATAGTGATGGGTTATGATGATGTTTACAACGACTACTCCCTCCAGGGGCATAGGAAGCCCCTCTCACTCACAAATGGCAATGTGAAGGAGGCAGTCCCAAACAGGAGGAGAAAGAGGCCCTATATGAAGGCAGTTACCCTCACCTCAGACAACCAACGCATCAACAAAACCAGTATGGAAAGAAACCCACCCATGAGGAGGCGTCACTTAAAAACTGGGGTCAAGGACAATTCCAAATATCCTTCTCAGCATGCCAGGAGCACCCGTGCAAGGCCACTCATCAGGAAAAGAATAGGAGACCCAGGTCCTGCCTCTAGCACAAGCCCTCAGGATGCCTCAAAGCATTCTCCTGGTGGGTCTAGGGACTCAGATAGTAGGATACCAAGAGGGGCAAGGCCTCCTCAGAGAGCTCTCAATTCAACTAACACCAAGAACCGACCAACGGGCACCATACAAGCAAAGAGACAAAGCCCAGTCTCTGGTAAAGCCAGCAGAAGAGCTGTAAGTGCTGCCAGCCTCAGCAAACAGACTCTTTACCAAGCACAGTGGCTAAACCAAGTGGAGTCATATATTGCTGAGCAGAAGGTGGCAGATGGCATTGATGCGGATGTAGAGAAGGGTCAAGTAGAGTCTCGGGCAAAGGACAGGCATGAGCTTGTAGACCCAGCAGTAGCAGAGGAAGAAGAAGAGATCGAAGAAGAAGTCGAGGGGGAGGAGGAAGGATTTGACTACATGCCAGTGTTTGACCAAGTAGTGAACTGGGAGCAGACCTTCAGCACAAGCATCTTGGATTTCCATGTGCTGCGAACAGACTGGATTGACCTGAAGTGCAACACATCAGGGAACCTGCTGCTCAAAGAGAGGGAGGCCTTGGAGGTCACACACATCTTCCTAAAGAAGCTCAACCAGAAGAACAAAGGGTAAGGCACTGTCTCTTGCAATCCCTTGAACTCCATCCTTCCTTTGGGCTACTGTATCCCACTGCATAGGAACCATAGCCTGAAGTAAGGAGCTGGTAGGAAGAAGAGCGTTAACTCTGACTGTTGAAGGTACCAAGTTAGGAAATGTACTGAGAGCTAAACACCAGGGTAGGCTGCCAGTGGGACATAAAGTTTTTCATAGCAGGTCCTGTCTAGCCACGGCCAGTAGAAGCTGAATGTTGATATCTGGTGATTGGTGTAAAATGAGTTGATGTTCAGTCCAGGTCCCATTTTCACAGTGAAAACCAGCTTCCTCACTGGCTCTTTTGTTGTCAGTCTCATCAGAAGGGCCAAGCACTAAATGGACATAGGAACTGATCTGAACCTCTAGCTGCAAAGAGAAATAAGGCACACTGATGAACCTATAGTTACCCAGCTCTGTCTAGTGACCTGATACTTCTGGGGCTGTGACTCCAGCACCTCTTAACAACATAGAATGTAGACCCTGAATGGACCTCCTCATTCAAGTACCATTCCCTGCCTCATAAGCAACCACATCATATAATCCCAGTCACAAACAGGTTAGATTTCTGCCATCTGTTGGAAGGTTGTTCCTACTGGCTATGATATTTAAGAACCTTCTAATTCCCTACCTAAACTTATTCATGGCCAGATTATACCCATTTCTGTGCCAGTGTTATCCTATACCCTAAATGCTTCTCTCCCCTTCCAGAAATTTACTCTCTGGATACATTTAGAAAGGACACGTCTCTGCTCACTATTCATTTGTACAGGCTTTCACAGTTTCCTTTCAGAAAAGAGATCCTCCATTCCCTTAACCATTCTGGTAACCCTTCTCTGTACCTGTTTAAGAAAGATGAATTTCAACCAAAACTTGGGTGACCACAATTGTACAGGGCATGGTAGGTGAGATCTGGTAAAAATTTGATGAGTCCTAGGATTGCATTTGTTTTTGTCATAGTCCTCATACCATTGGTGGCTCATAGCCATCCTATGATCAGCTGGAATACTAAGTCCTTCTCCTCTGTCATTTCCAATTGATGAGCTCCTGGCTTAGGGCAGAAATTCTCATTGCTAATGCCTAAGTACATGACTTTGCACTTTGTGCTATTATATTTCATCCCTTTTTTGTTACTCCAGTGCTCAAGGTCATTTGATCTTTTTCCTATAAGATTTTTCTATCCACTTCCATATTGATAATACCTCCCAGCTTTGTGTCCTCAACAGATTTCATCAGCATACTCCTCCTTCTTGTGCCAAGGCCGTTAATGAAAATACTAAAGAAAATCCATCTTCCCAACACTAAAATAATTTTATTTAATTAAAACAGCTATTTTCTGTGTGGTCTTTACTTCTTCTCAATCATCAGTTCTTTGATCTTGGCTAGGACCCCAGATCTAAGCCCAAGTGATCAGAGATGGGGCCAGGAGATGAAAAAAGATCCCCACCTCATCTGACATGGGTGAAGCAAAGCTGTGGACTGAGAATGAAGGGATTAATAATGTTCTGGGAAGAGGAACCAGCTACAGTGACATGGGGGTGGCTGGGGTGGAGGCTGGGTGGTTGATGCAGGCCTGAGGGAAGAGGTGATGTGGGTGTGGGGAATGTGCCTCACCCAGTTGTGCCCCTGCAGGAGGTTCCAGCTGCAGCGCATAGTGAATGTGGAGAAGCGGCAGGACCGCCTACGAGGGAGCCGCTACCTGCTGGAGCTGGAGCTACTGGAGCAGGGGGGGCGGCTTGTCCGCTTCTCAGAGTACATCTTTGCACGGGGTTGGCAAGGCATTGGTAGTGATGAGCAGGAGAGGAACATGAGGAACCTGGTTTGGGGCCGCCGGCGCCACTTGATGGGCGTGGTTAGTGAGCCGGAGCTGTGCTGGCCACTGGGCTTTTCCTGGAACCATCATGCTGTTGTCCACTTCATCGTGCCAGGTAAGGAGAAGAGGGGCTGCCTGGTGCTGGAACCTAGCCTGGAGGTAGTTCTGAACACTGTGCCAGTCTGCACCCACCTTCAGGCATCACTGCCTATTTACTTTTCCCTAGATTAAACTGCCCCCAAAAATATAACAGGGCCCCAAACAACCAGTGGGACGAAAACCCAGCGATATGACTCCCATAATGCCCTGGGTGTGGACTCACTCTTTAAAGCCAATATCCAGACCCAAAACTTGGGGCTTTCAGATCCAGGTTTTCACCATGGGGCCTACTCCTAGACTAGTCCTTGACTTGCACCCCCAGTCTGTCTCAGTGAGGTTTGGCAGGAGGCTGCAATCACTGCCAGTCATGAAACTAATTCTGCTTTCATTTTCTTTCTCCTCCATCATGACAAGTGAAAAACCAGGCACGCTGGGTACTGCAGTTTATTTCTGACATGGTGGAATTGTCCCGAGTCACCAAGGACCCACACTTCAATGTCATCATCACAGACTACAGTAGTGATGACATGGATGTAGAGAAGGCTTTGAAGAGGTCCCGGTTACAGAGGTGAGAGGGCGACATATGCACATAAACTACACACAAGTTAACCCTTGCTCACATGAGTTCTAGTTTTTTGTATGTCCCCTACTCATATAGCACATCCATAGCTCTCTGTATATGGATCATCTGCACTGTATACAGCAGTGATTCTCTACCTTTTTTGACTCAAGGCACTCAAGGCATTAGACTCAGGACACCCCTTGGAAAATGCTAGCTCTTAGTTTTCACTTGTTGTTCTGATTACAGCAAAATAACAGAGCAACTTTTCTGTTGCAAAGTTCTCAAAAAGACCATGATAGGTCAAAATGTTTTTAACACTGTGGATTCCTATTTGAAATCTCAGGGTTTATGTTTACACACCTAACAGCACTAACAGTGTGTGACACCCTGTGGTACCCTTCAAAAGGATCTCCCTTGTGGGGAGATCTGTGGCAGCCTGATTAAGAATCACTGGCATACAGGAACTCAAATGCTCAAACAGAGACACTACACACTTATTTACTTCCACACACGTACCTATAAGTCCCATACAGTGTCATCAGGTATCTCCACACAGCTACCTATTGTACACTCCATCCAGATGCACTTTCATTCTAGTGGTTCCTATTCAGATTTATGAAGTTGGAGTCTGCGGAGACCACGAGCTGAAGTGCCGGGTGCTGCGTCACATGCATTTGTATAAACAGTGAAATGCGCATCAGTGTGTAGAAAATGACGGCAGTGCACTTTTGAACTAAAACACCTTTGATGTGATTTAGTTCACAAGTGCACCGCTGCCATTTTCTCAGCGCTGATGCACAGTTTGCCGTTTATACAAATGCATGCGCTGCGGTGCATTCATGTGTACTAATGCCCAATATGACCTTATTACACACAACTGAAATGTGAAGTAATGTGCTTGTTTGATTTATAGTTAAAATATTTTCCCCTCCTTTGTTACTGTGAAATGGAACAGCCTTTGTGTTTCAGGGGAACCAGCTACAAGCTGTTCCTCAACACAGTTTGCCTGATACCAGTGTACAGTGCTTTGTGTGAATAGAGCCCATGTTATCCCAAGCTCTCAAAGCACCCTTCCAAGGTCTGTCCTGGAGCACAGGTCTCCAGTTAGCTGCCATCTTTGCCCACCAGGCCTTGATTACACTGGAGGTCTGTTGTGCCCTGGAAGGTGTTCACCGTGTGGCACAGAGATCAAAGGCAAGGGTGAAAGTGCAATGAAATGACACACAGATGTAAATAGGAACACCTCCAGGAGCTTGAGGAGGGCAGCAAACCAAGTTTCTTTTTCCCTCAATCTCCCTGCTTTTCCTGAAAGAATTCAAGGAGCTAGGGGTACCTGCTAGGGAGTGAATGAGCTGTTCAAGGAGCAGTTGTTGAGTGCCTAATGGACTCCCCCCAATCCCTTTCTTGCCAGCAGTTATCAGTACTTGAAGCTGACAGGGAATTTTGAACGCTCAGCAGGGCTCCAAGCTGGCATAGACCTTGTGAAGGTGAGTGCATGGCAGCTGGGGTGAATGGGGTGGCCAAGGGGCAGTAAGAGCTCTCATCCATGTCCAGATCAGTAGCTCCTTTTAAGCTGAAATCCTTGTCTTCCAGGGAGGTGATGGACCTCACAGAGAAACAGGCCACCAAATTTTCTATTGACTCTGCCTCTGCAATGTACACCTCTGCTTTTCCTGTAGCACTCAAACTGTGGACCCAGTTAGTCAGGACCTCTGGGTCCAGGGTGGTGATAGTTATGGGCCTCAAGCTCACTGACTTGAGTCCCTTGATATGGGTCTGCCAGTGTAAAAGGAGTCTTGCCATGGGTGAAAATTACACACCAGGGCAAGTTAAAATAGCCTGAGCATAAAGAAGGAGCAGACCCCAAGGATGATGGGTGACTTCAAGTCAGCAATAGCCCTATCTGGGCTGTGGAATAGATCAGCACAGTGGACTTTGCGCATCACTGCACAGTACAGGGCTATGAACTGGCACTAAGTGGACAGTGATACCAATAGGTAGAAGCTGCAAAATCCAAAGGGTTTGCAGTTATCATGGGGTGATCAAGTTGCTGAGTGTCCATAAGAGGGAGGTTCCCCCTTTGGAGTCAGCAGTGGTCCCAGGTTAGTGGCAGCTAGTGTCAGGTCTATATGACAGATTCCTGTGCCATTGCTTCCAGGATCCACACAGTATCATTTTCCTATGCGATCTCCACATCCACTTCCCAAGAGGGATCATCGACTCGATTCGGAAGCACTGCGTGGAGGGCAAGATGGCCTTTGCACCCATGGTCATGCGGCTGCATTGTGGTGCATCCCCACAGTGGCCTGAAGGTAAGAAGCCAGGGTCTGTGGCACACTCCAGGAGAGTACCTTGGTGTTGGGTTTTGCTGTCCCTATGGGCACCAGAAAAAGCTTGGGTGTCCTTTGAGTTTTGGATCAGGTCTGATGCCAGGGAGAGATGATTGCCTGGCAGGCTAAGGTCCCTGCTTCATTCCTCTCCAGCTGATATCCTTGTCTTCCAGGGAGGTGACAAACCCTATAGAGAGGGACAGGGGCCAAGCATGTGTTCTGTTCTCTGTGCCACAGCAATAGGGAGCACCTTTGCTTTTTCTGTAGCACTTGAGCCATGGACCCAATTAATCAGGGTTTCTGAGTTCAGGAGGGTTGTGGCCATGCTCCTTACGCTCACAGACACAAGGGTGCCTTTACATTCCTGGCTAGGATGCAAACATGCCTGATACTTTATTGTTTTCTCCACAGGGTACTGGGAGGTGAATGGATTTGGTCTCTTGGGCATATACAAGTCTGACCTGGATAAGATTGGGGGCATGAACACCAAAGAGTTTCGGGATCGCTGGGGAGGAGAGGACTGGGAACTCCTGGACAGGTAGGGCATGATGTGCAGCCAGCTCAGGCCATGGGGTCAGGAGAGCAGTCCCATTTGACCTGGAGATGGCAGTGACCTGGGAAGGAGAGCAGTGGGAAACAGATGGTACAAAAGAACTCTGTATGTATTCCCAACAAAGGGGTCACATGCTTCTGAGCAGTCCCTTGGTGATCAGGCCAGAAGAGTTACTACAACTACACCATCCTGTCATAGTAACCAGTTCAGAAAAGCAGGGAGCTACCTCCAAACTCCTGGCACCTTACAGGCTCTTTCCTGGCATGCAACAGGTAGCCAACAAACATACACAGTTGTTCACATTGGATTTACTTAACCCCACTTCCTGCTACTTCACCACCATTGGGGTCTTGATCTCAGCGGAGGCCTTTAGCTTCTCCCAAAATACATGTAAGAAATACCCAGTAGGTAACAGTGGGCATGTCTACACGAGACACTACATTGCTGTAGTGCCAACGGGCACAAACCATGATGCCGCAGCTATGTCACTGTAGCAACACGCTCCTTCACTATAGTGCATTGCTATGACAACATAGCAGCTAAAAATAACCTTGCACCACCAGCCTGGCACAGTACGGGCTGTTACTGCACCATCATTTAGGAGTTTCAAAAGGAAGTACTAAATGATGGCACAGTAACAAAAGCACCATAGGGCACATGTAGATGTGCCTAATGAGGAGGAATGTCATACAAGGTCCGTGGGACAAAGTTAAGTGTTCTGGAAAGTTTGTGATGCAGGGCATCCCTTCAGGCCAGGTACCTCCTGCTGGATGCTGCCTAGACCTTTGGACTTGTCTTGGCAGGTCTTTCCTTTCTTTTTCAGCCTTAGCACTCTCTCTTAGTGCAAACCCTAAATTACAGAGTGTAAATGGTACATATAGTGCTGCACAGGGGAGCTCCACACTTCATCTCCTGGCTCAGACACTCCTGCCACCCCCACTGCCAACCCTTCTTTCTGGCATGTAACTGAGCTAGGCTATACTTGAATGTCCTCCTCTCCCTTCTCCACAGGATTTTGCAGGCTGGCTTGGAAGTAGAACGACTCTCACTGAGACATTTCTTCCACCGATTTCACTCTAAACGGGGCATGTGGAACCGACGCCAGTTGAAGACACCATAATGTTTGATTGGCCAAGTCTTGCATCCCAGCATGCACTTTATCTAGGCCCAGAGCACACATTCTTCCCTTTCAAAGCCTCATACATGACTGGATTTACACAGGTTTGTGGAATAGGCCAGTCAGAGGAACGGGAACTTCTCTTGTGAGTCATTGAGGCTCAAACACAGGATCTGTGTTTGTGCTGGGGGAGCCTAAGACATGCAAAGTACTGATTATCCCTGACACTGAAAGTACCTCTAGACCCTGATTGATGGCGCAATGGAAGAGACACCACACTGCCTGGAGTATTTGCGGGGTTAAAAAAAAAATGGAGAGAAAAAGGGAACAAATCCCAGTTACATGTAAAATGGATTATTTTCAATAATGCAGATGCTGCTTCTGATACTTGAAAAAAAATGACTGACTTCCATGTCTTTGGACAGGGGACCAAAGTAAGTTCTCTAAACTGCATTGTACCTGAATCCCCGCATCCCAGCCTGGCAAAGACTACATGATGAACAGCTGAAAAAAACTTGAAGCTGCCAGCGCTTAGTCCATTTCACCATCTTTCACTTAAATCAATAGGAAAAACTATACTCAGGTTCAACAAACCATAGGCTCCATACAGAATGTAAACAGTAGGCAGCATTTGCCTGTGATTGCTTGAAGTTAATATTAAGAACCAACTGTGTCCTCTGCCTGAAACTGCTGGTGGGGACGTGGAGAGGCCAGGTAAGGCCACTTCTGTTGTAACTGAGAAGCCCTGTTGTAACAGGCCTGTTGTAACAGCTGTAGCCCTGTTGTAGCCCTGTTGTAACAAGCCTGTTGTAACAGCTGTAGCCCTGGCAGATGAACAAGCTTGTCCCATTGACACCAGAGAACTAACAGGGAAGAAATGGCAATATTTTATTAGTTGAAATAGTGTAATTTTATCAGTGAAAAGAGAAATTGTTCTGACCCTTTTGCTCTGCAGATAAGAGCATCTGAGGGTTAATGTCGTAAGTTTCAATTTTGCAGTCATGTTCTTTTGTAGCTATAACTTGTGCAAAGAGCAGGTTGGTGTGCCTTAGCAGAAGCACAAGAGCAACTAAGGATTCTGCACATATGGAAGGATGAAAGAAGCTTCATGTAGCTCTGGTACAATGGACCTGCAGCCTGGTGCTTGCTCTGGTGCAGGATTGTGCAAGTCTGTGAACTGCACTGCTAAAAGGATGGCAAGGTTCTATTGTCTCACTGGTAAAAGGACTATGGGTGGGGATGCTGCTCAAACACAATGGAGCCTTGCTTGCAAGGCCATATTACACAGACCGCTGCTGGCCTCCTTCACTGAGGGAGGAGAGCAGCCAGATGGAAAGATTGCTTCTGATTACCTGCAGTTTGTGGGAATCAGTTGACAGAGTAACAGATTTTTAGGACAAATTGCAGAGCTGAGTTGGTGCCTGAATTTTCTGCCTTTCATACAACGGTGATCAAGGCCAGGCATACATTGTGTGCTTAAGTTACAATTTTATTTGTCCTTAATGAACCCTGTGGCACCTGACAGACTCCCCTGCTGCCATTGTTGCAATCTCCAGCAGCAAACAGTAGACTGATCTTGGCACACAGGATTTAGGCCTAGGTTGTCAACCTGTTTTCTGAGCTGACCCCAGTCTCAACTCATCGCTTGACAGGAGCAGGGAAAAGTGTCAGGGGCTGAGCAGAGCACGCCATGCAGAGTGGAGCAGTGTAGATGAACATGCAAGGCTACTGCATCTCTTAATCTATTAAACCTTTATATGAATGTAGCCATTTGGGACTTGTGGAGATGAATCCTCCAAGCTATTCCAAATATCAGCCTCTTGTCAGAAATAAGGTCCTTTTTTATATATGGAGGGTGGTGGCAGAGGAAGATAGATGTTTTGCTGTAGAGGTGTGAGTTCAAGCCATGCTCCATATTTGTACCCAAGGCCCTTCTCCAGTCAACCCAGCTGTCAACAGATACCTGGTCTTTTGAGCTGGGAAATTGAAAGTGGCTAACTGTGTCACTCCCTTTGATACTGCTGGCTACAGAAACTGGCAGGCCTTAACCCCACAGTGGGCAATTATTTGGGTTGGTGGGCCACTTAATGACTTTTGGTGACCTGTCAAGAGCCATCCCTCCTCCTTTCCTTCCCCCTCCCATCCCCCCTCAGCTGTGACCAGTGCAGAAGCCTGAACCTACCCACAGCTTTAGCATAACCACACTATGGCTGGATCCACCTGCCCGCAGCTGTAGCATGCCTCCCCACCCCAGTCTGGACCCAGCAGCTACAGCTGCCCAAATGCAACCAGCAGCTTCCAGGTCAGGGCTCTCGGTGGTGGGGGGGCAGGGCATGCTACAGCTGTGCATGGGTTCAGGCTTCTGTGCTGGCCACAGCCCACAGCTATAGCATGCTCTGCCCCCTCTCCCTCCCTTGTACCCAGAGCCCCAACCCAGAAGCTGCCAGCTGCATTTGGGTAGCTGTGGATGTGGCTGGCAGTTACCAGGTCCACATTCGGGGTGGAGCATGCTACAAATGCAAGCGGGTTCATGCTTCTGCTTCCCCATGGGTGGCAGGCCTGGTTGCCCAGCACCATGCAGTTGCCAGAACTGTCACCTGCCCCAGGGCTGGATCCATTTACTTGGCAGGCACCTGCCTGTGGGCCAGATCCAATCAGTTGGCAGGTTGGATCTGGCCTGTGGACCATATTTTGCCCACCCCTGTCTTAATCCAATAGGCCGCTGAACTTGGGTGGACCTATGACAATTTCGTGTTTAGAAACTGTGAAAAAAACATGGAAGTAGGTTTGTGGGCAGATGGCGCCAACAAATGAAACCTCCCTGTTTTCAGAAATGCAACCTAGGGGGAATTTGTACGTGTAAAAGGTGCAGCTGGGTGTTTCTGTGTGGAACGTGCTGAGGTTTGCTGTCTGTTGTACCTCAGAGCCTGTCCTGTCATGCAGCTTCCTCCAAGGGCTCAAGCCTATATGTTCATAGCATGACACACCTCTAGTTCTTGCATTTCCTCCCTCCAGTGGCAGGGGCTGCAGGCTCCTCAGCTGGTTTGAACTGCCTCTGTAAAGAAATTCCTGTTACATGGCAAATCAGCAACAGAGCTTCTATTCCTAGGAATAGAATACACTATAAATAGTGCTCAGTACTTGTCATAAAGTATCACTATTCCCATTTTATAGTTAGGGAGACTGAAGAGCAAAGAATTTCAGTGACAGCCCTGGGCTCTCAGAATGAGTTGGCAGCAGGGCTGAGTGTAGAAAGTAGGATGCAATTCCTCCTCCATTCATGTCAGTTGTAATATTCCCATTGACTTCAGCAGTGTCAGGATTTCACCCAAGGATTTCTTCTGCTGCCCAATCAAACATGCTCCTTTCTTCATATCTTTCAAGCCAAATTAGAATTGACAAGACCTTTTACCTCCTCAGGGCTTGCTGATATATAGGAAATGAGCTGTAGTGTGTCGGACCAATTTCCAGAAGGCAGGTATCCACAGCACAGTTGCAGTGTACAGTGCATAACTTAACAGAGTCCTAATCTTAACTGGTCCACAGGCACTGCCATCATAAGTGTGACTAATACTAATTAGGACTAGTTGGCAGACTCAGTGGAAAACCATCAGGGAGAATTGTCCATGGAGTCTGATTAGCCTTGCAGCCTTGAAGGTGGTCACATGAGGTCAGGACTGAGTCTGTCAGAGGCTGTGGGTAAAGCCAGGCTGAAACTGGTGTGGAAAAGCGAAGGGTTTAATTCAAAGGGTGCATCCCCTCCTCCAAGACAACTCTTTTTGCCCCAGAAAAAAAAAAAAAAATCCAGAGTGAAGCAGGAATTGCTTAAGGCTCAGG
>NW_017729022.1:83568434-83605008 GCF_001723915.1 Gavialis gangeticus
GGGTAAAGCCAGGCTGAAACTGGTGTGGAAAAGCGAAGGGTTTAATTCAAAGGGTGCATCCCCTCCTCCAAGACAACTCTTTTTGCCCCAGAAAAAAAAAAAAAAATCCAGAGTGAAGCAGGAATTGCTTAAGGCTCAGGCAGGTGTCTGGCTTTTCTACAGTGATGATAGGGTCAGGCATAGTCCTTTCCAGGCCACCAGGAATCCTGAACGGGACACACTAAATCTGAGATCAATCACTGCTTTGAAACCATCTGGTTGCTGTGAAAGCAGCTAGTATTGGAGCCACTGCTGTGTGGAGTTCTCTGCTAGCATGCAGGAAGCAAGTCTCAGGAAATTACAGTGCCCCAAAGATGACACAAAGGGCTATGGGGAACCTGACTTTACCAAAGCAGGGAAGTTGGCTTCTCCCTACAAAATCAGTCATGTTTCCATTGTGGAAATTACCAGGAGGCACTGGACCCTTTTCACTCCCTGGGGGATTCTGCGACTGTGGTTGTTTTGCAGCCCAGCACGTGGCCCAGGAGAGAACGGGTTCTGTCCGACTATGATAATGTAACTGTTCTGTTGCTGTCTTTTTGTGTTTGCCTCGTATGAATGTGTTGTTTTCTCTCGTTGCTTGTGAATGTCTGAAAGGTGGTGCAGCCACCAATGCCTTGTATTTAAGTTCTGTACTGTACCTCCAAATTCCATGCCTTACTGGGGCTTTGTGCCTTCAAGAGGATTCCCAGGCCACCCTCTGTTAGGACAGAGGGATCAACTGGCACCCCGCAGGGTTTATAAATACATTTTTTTCTTCCTACAAAAGCTCGCCTCCATCTGCGCATTCCTCAAACACCTGCCAGCCTCACACTGCAGCTACTGATAAGACACATGTTTCTTCTCGTCTCATCCAAAAGAAGATGCTGTTAATGGAACAGAGATCACTGTCTGCCGCAGCCAACAGGAGGATGGCAATGACCAAGGCATAAGGTGGTAGTTGGGATCAGATTAACATCCCCCCCATTCAAACAATGGGCATAGCAGGTACTAATTTAGGGGGACACAGGATCTAGACATGCAACACATTAATATTGGTGAAACTTACACTGAGTTTGTACGCTGATTACTGTTGTAAGCCAAACCCGGGACCAGACAACCACGGGAAGCTGCTACAGTAAATGCTATGATAGCACCTAGCCACTAAGTGTCAAGAGCACCTGTAATAGCCTATTTGCATTGAGAAAACAGCTATCCTGAATTGAATGAACATACAACCCTTACAGATTAACTTACAAGGGCATAGTTTTGTTCCTGCTTGTTGCCAAGGTAATACTACACTGGTTTTTAGTTAGTTACAATGATTTATCACCGCATGTGCACCCACTCCTTGCTTATACCAGGGTTCTGCTAGTTTAAAGGTGTTGTGCGTCCAAACCAATAGCCTGTTTTTTCTCTAGGCTTCTCTCATGGAGAATGGGATAGACCTAGAGACAGCATAGATTTCTTACCTCAAGCACCTAGAAGCATAGTAGAGAACACAATAAAATGGATAATGAGGAGGATAGACCAATCTCTGTCTCAGCCAGCAGGCACCATCTCATAGAGAAAACTACAAGAAGGAACCCCAAGCTAAGCTCAGCATCTGACAGCTCATAAGTCATAGGTCAGCTCTTCTACAGCAAAGGTTTATGGAAAAGTAAAAGCCTATTTTGTTCTCTCTGGCCCTGTCACCTATGGGAGTCTGAGCAGGGTAGTACAGAGCCAAGACAATATAAACGAAGGGAGGTGATGACTAAGTTGGTAGATAAAATGAAGCTGGAATGACTTCTCCAAGGTGCAAAAGCCTCGGCAGTATATACAGAGACACTGAATTGGCCTACATACCAGTGTACCCCCTCTCAGCCTTGCTAGTTTAATCCAAAGGAAAAGCAGGTGCCAGTACATTTGGAACCAGCTTGGCTGCCAGAACAAAGGAAATTATCCATCTGTCCATCTATTGGGGCTTCACTCCTAGATTGACTGCTGACCAGGGTTAAAGAGTCCAGTCTACCCTATCATGGAGTGGACTTCAGTTCCTCAAATGGTTTGATGGCTTTTTCCCTGCTAGGGGTAAGACTCATACCTCCTCTTAAGATGCTCTTCTGCCCAAAGCCATTGGTACCCTAGAGGTTGCCAGGTTATTTAACTGCTGCCCAGCACTCAACATTAACTGTCACAGATAGTACCATCTACTGGCAATTATGGTAGCAGACAAACCTGACCTGACCTGTCACTAACGTTATTGTGTGTATGTATACCACAGTCTGGAAACTATTCACATGTCTACTGCTAAGAAATACCCATTGCAGGCCTTTTGCTTAAGAGAAAAAAATGCTTAGAGGAATCAGTAAACAATATCTTATAGGTAGGGACCTAAGAAAAATGTGGGTTCACATTTTTTGCAGAAAATGTGAAATCAAGCATTTGCCATGAAAAACAACAAGTTCCATGATTTTAGCAGGCTTGCTAGAACCCCCCAACTTACCAGCAAGCAAAGAAAAGGACAGGAAGCCCTGCAATCTTGGAGCAGTGGGCACAGAGCTACTTTCAGAAGGCAGCAGAGAGGCTGCAAGCAGCTGCACTTAGGTCCATGGATTGCTGGCGTGGCCTGTGGCTGGGAGTGGGTGCATGCATGGCTTAGGGCAGATAGTGGGGAAGGAGCTGGGGCTGCACTGCCCCCAACCCATTGCTTAGTGTCTGCCCCAAGGTGCAAGGTTGAGTTTGAATGCTTAGGTTGGTGATGGCCCAAAACTGCAGCTTAATTACCTCAATTAAGCCTGGGGAAACCATTAATCCACACTTAATAATGGCTTCCTTGGGTTTAATCAGGGTAATTAAGACATAGTTTTGAGCCATCTGCCAATCATTAGGGAGGCGCGGCACTGCTGGGGCCCCTTGGCCAAACAGGCATAGGGGGACCCCACTGCAATAAGCCCATGAAAATGGCAGCCAGCCCTGTGATTGCTCCATGAAATTGGCTGCCTGCCTCCTCAAGTTGGGAAGACCCCTAACTATAAGGCAAAATGCTGCAAGGCTGGGAACACAATAAAATTGCTATATTTCCATTGCTTCTCTCATCAAAGTGTCTCCAAGCATAAATGGAGGTAGCCTCTTTGTACTCTTGTCAGGTAGATGTTTTTATCTCCATTTTGCTGGTACAGAAACTGGCCCAGAAGAGTCAAGGGTTTGAACCTAGGCTCCTTTGAGTAAATGGCATTTTCATTTGCAAATTAACAAGAGCCGGAGCAATGGTTGATTAAGGTTGTGGATATGGCCACAGATTGAACCATGAAATGCTGATTCATAGACAGATTTAAAAGCAAAGGGCTTTCTCATTTATCCTTCCTTTATGTACTTCTCTGTGGTCCCACATGGATTAACAGTTCCTTCTGTGCATCAAATCCCAGCCCGCTTGTGGCACTTACCTGGCTTGTGAAGTGTATTCAGATTCTGCATATCTTTAAATGCAAACAGCACAGTGACTTCCAAAGCCCTCATGCTGCTCTTGATACAGGGAGATTCGTAGAAAGATCAACAAGGGGAATGTGAGTCAAGTGTAGTGACAAAGCCAGCTCTCCAGCCGTATCACCAATATCATTTAGCCCTGTCTGCAGAACAATGCCAAAATCTCTGATTTAACAAAAATTCATCACCATACATTTCTGGAAGGTCTGGAATATCAAATATGCAAGTGACTGTCTCTGCTTATAAGTGAATAATAACACTTGTCAAAGCCAAGTCTCCTACAGGCTTAATTACTATGTCAGTATGTCACAGGAGCTCTTTCAAGGAGAATACATGAATATTTGTGGGTCCTTTTTATTCCTTTCTATTTAGCTATGATGGGAACATGCAAATTCCAGTACTTGTAGGAATTTTCTTTTAATTATCAAATATTTCAGATTTCATCTGTATTGAAATCTGGCCCTGCTTTCCAAGTAAGAAATCATTTAATAAGCAGAAAAACATGTAATTATGTATGAAACCAACAGCCAATTTTTAAAAATCTAGTTTTTGTGTGACAACAGCAGTCCAAGAATTTGCCCTGCACAAAATAATCTGCTGTTTCAGAACAATCTGAAGAAACACAAAGTCAACTTATTGCTTTAAGCCAAAACCTCATTGCAATATAGTAGAGTTCCTAACAGCACTAACACGATGAAAATGTTTTCAAAAATATTCTTGTTACTGATAACACTTTAAATTATATCAGTGAAACAAAAGTTTAAAACCCAATTCACTCTTCAACATATAAAATATATATTATTATTGTAGTGGGTTTCCCTAACCCCTGCTGCTTAGAAATTAAGAGATCAGCATCAGGGGAGCTGCAGTGCAGTGTAGGCAACTGAGCAGGGGCCGGCTGCAGAAAAGTAAGCAGCACAGCAGCAGATACAAAGAGCTGCAGAAAGTTATTCAGAGCAAGATGCCCTGCAGTAAGCCACAGGGGCTGTGCTTTGACAAGCAGATAGCTAAGGAACAAATGCAGGACAGCTGGTCAGACTGCAGTAGGAGCGGGAGGCTTGGTGGGCTAAACAGGAACACCTGGGTCCATCAGAGGTTAGGGGATGGAGCCCAGTATACTTAACGCCTAGCTCCAGAGTTAGAGATTTAGTCTAGCCCTGAGCTGCTGTAAAGGAAACTGTAAGCTTAGAGCCTAAGCTGCTCAGGTGTGGGGCATAGCCTAGGTATCAAGGGAAGCTGGAAGGAACTAGTGGGTAGAGGATTGTAGGCTGACGGGACCTGGTGACTCAGGACACTGGTGATTTGGAGGTAGGGTTGTCAGCTCTGTTTGAATCTATTCCAGGAGGTTTTCGGATTGCTAATGTGACTGCATATATCAGTTACGGATTATGGTGCGTAGACTTTGTCAGGAAGGCAAATGCACATTACTGTTACATTTGAAAAACTCACTGGGTTACTGTATAAACTAGATTCAGCACAATATTTATTTTGATGAATGCCCTATCGCTTATTTCCTGCATGATTCTTGGCATCTCCTGGAGACTTATATCTAACTTCTGGAGACTCCAGGGCAATCCTGGAGGGCTGGTAACTCTATCTGGAGGCCCCATAACTGGGTGCTTGGGAGAACTCTACAGACTGACACCTGGCTTGGGCAAAGAAGAGAGAAGCTTCTGGGCCTCAGCCTATGTCTGAGGCAGTGGACCTGGGCTGAGGGCTCGGTCACAAGAAAAGGGAAAAGCTGAAACCCCCAAAAGTGGCTGGGGATTGCCTTAAAAGGGAAGCACCCCTACAAAAGCATATAGACCCCAGGACTGAGTTTGGGATGGAGAAGCCCAAGGACTACGTCAAAAAACAAACCATCAGAGAAGCTACTCCTGGCCCCCAGGGACCGTCTCCTCAGTACGCTATTGATAATGTCAAAGATGTGGCAGGTGTGAGACTGGAGGTGAGGGCAGGCCTGGAGAGTGTGGCAAGTGGGTCAGACCCCAGGGGGCATCAGGTGCTGGGGGCAGACTCACGAACTGGTACTGTTTTATAGTTGAATATATTACTTTTGGTACTTCAGCCAACAGGGCAAGCAGATCTATTTTGCTTGCCAGGTGTAGCCAGGTTCACTCTGTGTTTTGCCATCAGCATATTATCCCTAAAGCAGGGGTGTAGAGCTGGCCTGGCTCTGCAGGCTGGACCACATTCCAGTGGATGTTCTGGAGTGGCTAGACCGGGTGCCGCATGTGACCTGGTCCTGCTCCTGCTCCTGCTCCAGCCACTCCAGGACTGCTGTGTGGCCCTAGAGCTGATGCTGTATTCAGCATGGGCCACAGCGTGTCATGTGGCTGCTCCAGGATGTGAGCTGGAGCAGGTGCTGTGTGTGGTGTGTAGGGCTATCTGGCAAGCCTTGCATGCTGCCTATAGGCTGCTCTGAGATCCACGGGCAGCACCGGGGGCCAGATCACGTGGCTCCGTGGGCCATATCTTTGACCCTCCTGCCCTAGAGCACTTCTCACAGGCCTTTGCAGGGATATTTGACCATAACTGAAAACGGCAGCAAGTAGAAGTTTCCAACACTGCAGAAGAATTGTTTTCCAGACAAATAAAAATTAATATTAAAAACTATTTATTTTTCTAAAAACATACAAATATTATTGTTCACATCACCTATTGTAAAGCACGCACACACCTCTTGCTTCTTTTCTAATAAACAATGCACCCTACATTTGGGACATCTTGAGTGTCAATTCAGGGATTACATGTTAAACTTGGTGCACACAAACCAGACAATTTACAGATGCTTAGCTTACACAATAAATGATTGAACTTAGAATTCAGTCCTTTTTAGAAAATGAGCTAAGACTGAATATTGAAAGCAGAGAACTAAAATGAGAGTGAGATGGCATGTGTGCTGTTCTTTGCGTAGCCCTCTCCTGAAATCTCTCCACAATTTTCACTAGCTTTGAAACTCTAAGGATGTTTTCAGTCTTGCAAAGCTGTATGTGCATTGCAACAGGGCCTGCATAAAAATGACATGTGTTTAATAATTAAAGTACTTGGGGAGTTTTCAGTCACCATTGATATGCAGGGTTCTGCTGAAGCCAGCATAAAATGGAAGATGGGATCCTTCCCTGTTCATTGCCAGGCAAGCTTCCTGCAAGAAAAACAAAAGACGCAGGGTAAGAGCACACAGGATTACTCGGCTCTGGAAGAGCTGCATAGATAATTCATAGCAATGCCTCGAAGATCCCTTGATCTGCTCTGTGCATGTGTTTGCTTCTCTCAACCCAGCCCTCCCCACCTGGCATAAATGCATGCATTTCATAGCGTCATTCACAGGAGTACTTGTGGGTGCACATGCACCCTGTACGAAAAGGTGCCGTTGACACTGCTGGCAGCATCTGCGGGCAGTCAGCAATCATCCCTGGCCACCATCAACACTGCTGGTGGTGTCTGCGGGTGGTCACCGACTGCTGGTTGGTGCTTGCCCCACCCCTGCCGCCATCAGTGCTGGTGGCATCTGAGGGAGCTCCCAAGTTACTGCCGCTGTGCTCCTGCCGCTGCCTCCATGTTACCGCTGCTCTCACCACGCTCTCACTGCTGCTGTGCCCCTGCAGCTGCCAGAGGCACGTGTCGTTCGTGGTGTCTATCCTTGTAGAAATCTCTTTAGTTTATCAACATGGGATTTAGTCCAAAAGACCTACAAGTCTTCTGACGTCCAAAGCCAATATCATCTCATTGAGGTCTTGTGGTCTCATTTCAGCCCTCTGCACTGAATCCAGAACTCCTGCCTCACTCTATACCCCATTTGATTTTTCTATGGTCTTCCCTACTGGTCACTGGCCCAGCACTCTTGGTGAAGATCAGAGTCATACAACAGAGGTATATGTAGAACCTCAGTTGTATGAACCATTTGGGCTAGGGGCAGACATTCAAAAAGCCTGAGCCTGAATAGATTCGATCTTTGCAGGTTAGTCTAACTTGTAGAGATTGGATTGATTTGCAAGTGGGTAGACATTTGAATTAAGAAATGCTGGCATAGCCTGTGGTGGCTTAGGCTAGATGCCAGGTGGGGAGCTAGAGCAGCCCCCCCTTCACTTCCATAATGCTCAGCTGTGGAGGAGTATGGCCAGGCCCCAGCAAGACACTAGGATTAGGGAGGGGTTTAACCTCCACCCTGGCCTGCACAGTCTCCAGCTGGGGAGTGCCTGGAGGGGGATGGGAAAGCAGCCATCACCAGGCTTCCCTCCACCCTTCATGGCTCAAGGGGTGGGGAGTGTTGCCAGACCCTGGCCACTGGCTAGCACTCTGAGGCAAAAGGAGGGGGCGGGGGAGTAGGGAGGACTGCTTGCATGCAGTGCATGCAAGTGTTGATGATACTAAGATTTTCAATCTCCCTCTCCCTGCTTCTTCATACTGTCTGTAGCAAACTGACAGGCACTGCATTCTTTGCAAACCAGGTAACTTCTCACACCTTTCTCTGTCCCCTCTTGAACATTGACAAATTGCAGCCTTTGAAGCAAACCAGCAGGCAGCTTATCAAAACACTAAGCTTATCAACGCATCAACAAAACAAAAGTCTCTCATTTGTTCAAGCTCTTCTTGAACAGCTTTTTCCAAGGCATTTGTAAGGAACAATGGAGGGACATTATCAGTGACGTGTTGATTAGTTCCAAAAAGCCCTAAGTGGACACCATTCTATCTGCCCTTTTTCCAGTTAAATTGGAGACATGGACACCTCTGAGCATTAGCTAGCATGGGGGTGGCATGGCCAGGTGCTGGCTGAGGTCCGTGACACTTGCGTCCCTGCTGTGGGAGAGGGGGGATCCCTGCTCTTGAGCAGTGAATAAGGGGAAGGTGGGGAAGGGGGAAGTCAGGCAGACACTGCTGTGCCTGCAGTCCCCCATCCCATTCTTAGCCAGCTGAGCTCTGGCTAGGGAGCACAGCCCAGCCCAGGGCTGAAAAGCATGCTGGGATGCTGGGGGGTTCTGATTTAACTGGAACCAGGAAGGGGCCTGGGACAGAAGTTCCAGAAACCAGTTTGACCCAAATCAGTTAAGTCTAATACTACATTCAACCAGGTTAATCTTAAACCAGTTTCAGCCATTTTGAAACTGGCTTATGTGCACTGGACTTGTGTTCTGTTACAGGTTTAAACCAATTTCTGATCACTTAAACTGGTTTATGTGTAACTTCTGTCCCTAGCCTTGGGGACTTGACTTGGTGGCCCTGGAGGCCCCTTCCAGTCCTATGCTCCTGTTATCTCTTGCCCAGACTTAAAGAGTTATGCAAGGTTCTAATTGGATTCAAGCACACAGCCATTTGAAAACCCAGACTCATTCATGTGATTCATCTAAAAATAAAGGTCAGGGGTCAGATTCTTACAAAGAGGGCTACTGTGTACCAGTGACCACTTTGACAAAGTACTTCTCCCACTGCTTTCCTATCTCCCACCAGATCCCATAGGTTCCCTGACCAGATCCCTCTTCCTGTTGACTGGTTCTTTGTACCCTAGCCTGTCCCCAGGACCCACCACACCCTCCTTCCCACTGCCTGACTCCTAACCCATAGTCATTATGAGTATCCACGCTAGTATTTGCAGTCTGTTGTAGACAGACTACTACTATCCATCACTTGAGGAATCCCACAAATGTGCATTTAGAGCATTCTTGGCTTAGGCCAAATCAGAAAATTCCCTTTCCCAAGATGTCCCATTACAGAGCCTAGGCAGCCTCTCTCCACTAAATAATATGCACAGAAGGACTTTCTGTTTTGTGTGTCTGCATGCGTGTCAAGCTGGCTGCTCCACTGCCCCCACCCCCTATTAACTATGCAGTGATGATTTCCAAAACAATCTTGACTACAACAAGAGGTATCCTCCCAAAGATGAGTAGCTGGGGGGATTTTATCCCTTCAGTGCCTTACTCCATTGCTTTCCAGAATCAGTAAGGCCTCCTGAAATTCCTGGTAGGGTAGAGCCCAGTCTTCTGTACTCCAAAGGCTGTGATGAAGATGTTGAGGATGACTGTGATGAAGATCAGAGCTGTGGCAGTGTTGTTGAGCACATTCAGGCGCAGCTGCTTTGAAACATCATTCAGGTTCATCCGTGCTATGAGATGGGTACAAAGCAGAGAGAATCAAAGCCTTATGACCCCAATGAACCCTGACCTCCAACTGCTGAGTGCACACTGGTGGGTCCCTGCCTCTCATTTGCCCGAGGAATTACTCCTTCAGAATTGAGAGAATGGTTGTATGCATTCTACAAAGGTTGTAGCTCCACTACAATCAACTAAGAGGTCAGAGCAGTGAGAACTAACTAAGGAAGGCCTGGTTTTTCCAATGCGCTGAGTACCCACTCTTATTATCAAGCTACAAATTGGTGATTCTCAACCAGGGTGCTGTAGCATCCACCTCAAAAAGCTGGAAAAAATTCTTCTTTGCAAGTTTTCAGGCACAAATACCCTTCATCAGGCTGAGGAAGCATTTGCAGTTGGTCTGTGCTCTTTCTGGATGGGATGAATAGTAAAGAAGCCAGAGGCTAGTATGCATGCAAGAAAGCCAGTCAGTGACAATGTAAATAGGAGTCAATGGGTGAGAGATGGGTTGGGGTGGGGGGAGAGAGGTAGTAAATGTCGAGGTGGCGAAGATATGTACTATACCCCACAACAGAACCATCAGCATTCCTGGATCTTACAGCTGCACCTCCACAAATGTAATATATCTTATCCAATGCACCAAATGCCCTGGTGGAAAATACATAGGAGAGACCAAACAACAACTGTGCACCCAAATGAACGCACACCAGAAATCTATCAAAGACAAGAATACCCAGTTACCTGTGGGGGCACATTTCTCACAAGAAAACCACTCTCTCTCCAATCTCTCAGTTCTAATCCTCAAAGGGAATTTACAACACACAGATCAGCCTATGAACTTCACTTTATCAGTCTGCTGGACACAAAAAATCATGGACTGAAAATAGACATTGGATTTATGACACATTATAACCTGCCTAACATCTGACTCCACAGGTACCTTTCCACTATTTACCAGCTGCATTCATTCCCCCCTCCCCCCCACAACCTGTCTCTCACCCATTGACTCCTATTTATGTTGTCACAGACTGGCTTTTTTGCATGCATACCAGCCTCTGGTTTGTTTACTATTCATCCCATCCAGGAAGAGCACAGACAAACTGCAAATGTTTCCTTAGCCTGACAAAGGGTGTTTGTGCCTGAAAGCTTGCAAAGAATTTTTTCCAGCTATTTGAGTTGGTTTAATAAAAGATATCAGATTTACCCAAAGAACCTTGTCTGCCTATGTCCTTAGATCAACATGACTGCAACCTAGACCAGGAGTGGGCAATCATTTTGGGTGGAGGGCCACTTACTGAGTTTTGGCAAGCCATCGAGGGCCGCATGACAGGCAGCCAGGGGCAGAAAAATATTAATTTTCTAAATTTTTAAGGGGCCCCGCGGGCCAGATAGAATGGCTTGGCAGGCCTTATCTGGCTCGTGGGCCACATTTTTGTCCACTCCTTACCTAGACCCTTGCAAAAGAAGAATTACACTATTATTTTTCCCTAGTCAAAAAATGAATGAAGTTGCCTTTTGAAATACTTTGCTGCTAAATTCAGAAAAGTGATGGAGGGGGCCTTTAGTCTCTAAAAATGTTGAGAGTCACTACCCAAAAGACAGAGAGAGAGAGAGTTACTGCTGCTTACGGCATAGGCACACTTTATATCAATGTGGCTCACAGTACCAAACAGGAGCTGGGCTTGTGTTTAAGAAGGGCTGATAAACACAGATCATTATTTATTCAGCTGAATGGAGGCCCCAGGCTGAGATCCAGACAGCTCTGGAGACTGTAGCCCTCTCTGCAAACCCCAAAGGCAAGATCAGAGTAGGCACAAACAGGACTGGAGAAAATTGAGGACAGCAGACAAGGGTAGAGACTGATCAGCCTGCACTCACTGATCTTGCCCTCATGACAGCAAAGGGGTGGTCAGGGCTGCAAAGGTCTGTGTTAAGAAAAATTCAGAGAAAGGGCCTCAGGCAGCCTTCCACCAACAGTTCGTTACAGCTGAAGAGTGAGTGTGCAGTGGGAGATTCACATGAGAGAGCAACTGATGTGTCTCGTTGACAGGTTCCAGCAACTGATGGGAGCCTTGGACAAGGTGGCTTGACAGCTGGTGTTGAAGGCGTGTAGCAGTTGCTGGATTCCCTATCTCCCCCTTCAAAGAGTACAACAGAGATGGTGCTGGGAAAAGAGGAAGGTGTGTGTGCTGGCAGAACAGGAACTTCCAAGCAAAGAGCCTTAGGCACATGGTTGGGACAGGTGTTAGTGAGAGGCCTCATACCCTGGAGGCTGACATTACCTGTTGTATGTACAGGACATGTACAAGTGTGGGGGCAGTTAAACACAAGGGTGACACAACAGGGATACTGTGTGGGAATATGGCAGAAATACAGTTCTCCTTGTTACAGAGATGCATCAATGTAGAAAACAGAGGTGTAAAGGAGCAATAAAGTTCATAACTAAGTTCAGTTTAGCTAAGCACTGGGGAAGAAGAAATGCATCTGGTAGAATTTCTATTATGAAGAAAGAATGCTGCCCACTCCTCCTGTCATGACCCTGGTTTCAGCTGACAGCAAAAGGGAACACAGTTCAGAGTCTATCTTACCCATGATGATAAGGAGAATTCCAATCACCACTTGGAAGAAGAGAGAGATGCTGATGAGAGCTGTCAGGGTAGCATAATATTGGAATGAAGGCCCCTGTTCCAGCACTGCTTTGAGCTGTGTAACGTTGGCCATGAACAGTGCCGCATCCAGCATGCTCTCTGCCACGCTCTTCTTGGTTGCATAGTGGTTGATGTTGATTGGATTGTCCCTTCTTGAGCCAGGATTCCCCCCCTGAATAGAAAGGAGAATGGAATCAGTAGGGTTCCTAAAGAAACATACTGGGCTTTGCCTCACAGTGGGGGGATCCCCCAAAACAGCAGTGACCATGATACTGCTCATAGAGTTGTCATCTGGCTTTCCATGGGTCCAGAAATTTTGTGGCAGGGGAGCGATGGAAGCCACGGCAATTAATGCTGCCAGAGTCATGGCAATTAACACTGTTGTCTCTTTTCCTGCCAGCAAATTTCCAGACCCCTAAGGAGCCCTGTGGGCCAGATGTGGTTCTATGTGCTGACTGGGTCCCTGGATCAGCCACACTCCACTGTTTTACAAAGCTTTGGGAGGGGACGTTCAGTGAAACCGAAATCATTAAAAGGCAGCACTATATCTCATAATCAATCTGTGGTACTCACTGACACAAAATCAAGAGCATGACAACTTTGGCTTAGAAAATAATCGGATGGCAAAATATGCAGTGTTACAACAATGTGGACTAACAAAATTCAAGAGTTTTATTGTTAAATCCTTATTCTTCAGAAAAACCTGAAATTAATAGAGGATGAAGAAGCAGCATTCCCTGTCGACAAGATATTCCAGGAAAGCCAATTGCAAGTTTCTCATGCACCTCCTCTGCTTTTGGGTTGGCTACTGTCAGTGACCAACCCTAGACTGGATGAACGATGGATCTGACCCAGCATGATCATTCCAATGTTCCTATTGAAACAATTTCACCTTTCTCATCTAAAAGGTTAGGTTTTTTTTTTAAATAAAGGCATAATGAGCCTGCAGGCATGCATGCATATCTCTAGGTGATAGCAGAGTCATTCAGCAACTGTATATACCCTCTGGTATACCTTTTAATAGATGAAGTGTAAGGCATAGAGATGCTGGGAACTATAGATGTTTGGCGTAACAGTCCTGCAGTAGGCAAGACATCTGTGGGAGTGGAGCATATAGGGACAGTATAAAGGGAAGCTGTAACTTGCCATGCCTGTCTCGTGCTCATCATTTTGGTGTTTCTAGTCACCCAAAGCTAACCGTGGTCCTGCGGGCCAACAGTTTGTCCCCCGGCACTAATTACCTAGACCACCACTGCTTCTCGTCTGCCATGTCTTTGATGGAAATTTTGATCTTGGGGGTTGCTGTTACTCCCAGCTCAGCGGTGTCTTACTAAGGTCACTTGTTAGCACAAGGATCTTGGGGGTTCCACCTCCCCTCCACCCCATCTAGCGCCAAGCTGTTGTTACTTTGATGTAGCACGGCTGCCGTGTTGTTACCAGTTGTTGTCCTCATTCAGTCCTGTAGGTCTGTTGTCATCCCTTGGCCCTCTCCACAGCAGAGCTTCCTGGTCTTCACTTCATGTAAGTGCACTGACTCTGCCGAGACAATGTGTGGGGGCAGCCCCACACATGGAGGTTGCCACTAACTGTCTTCCTCCGGTCCTCCACTCTGGCTGTAGCCTGCCCTTGGCTGCTGGGGACTTCCTTCCTGTCAGACCAGAGCACAGGGCTTTTATGGCTGCCTCACTGCCCCAGCTGGTGAATCGGCACTGGCACATGCTTACAAAGTGTGTCTATGCCAGCGCCAGCTTTTTTTCTTGGTCCCGTGTCCAGGGTCCTGCTGGCTGTGGTGAGGAATGCCAGAGTGTTGTGGGTAAGTCTTGCAGCATGGTAATCCTGCCACTGCTGCCCTACCCCCATGCCTTGGGGCTCTCACCGGTGCTGCTGGATCCCCGTATCTCAGGGGTTCTCTTGCCCCCAACACAGAAACACATCTACCTACTCCCATACCCCATCAGCTCCCTTGTCTCCCTGTCTTTTGTCAACCATGCTGACTGAACCCCTTGGCTGTGCTCTGGCCTGTGTGAAGGTTGCCTCAGGTTAGCACAAGGGAGAAGTAGTTGGTAGAGAAGAAACAGCATTCTTTAATTAGTTCTTCACTGGGGGAATGATGACCTGGTAGCAAATCTAAAGTGAAGGGAACAATCCCTGTCATGAAGGAGGCAGATATATCAACAGGATACCATAACAAAATAACGAAGTTGAATTTAGCTTCAGTTCATAGTATACTGGGCCCCAACTCTGAAGAGCTCAGGCTGTCCTCTCACCTGTAGCCCAAACCTTCATTAAGTTGGATAATCAACCGCTTTACCCCAAGCCAACAAATTAGCTATTGTGGAATCACCCCATTTTAAAGTTATTACTATTTATTATTATTTTAAAGTTATTTTTTCCTGCAGAATCTACTGCTCTTTAAATCCAGGGGAAAGAGCTAAAGTAACTGGTTCACAGTGCTATTATTCCATTTATCTTAACAGGTAGGTACTATGGTTTCAATGTGGAATAGATCTCTATCAAATTGAGAATCCTATTTTGTAATATGTGCTGACCATGAGATTAAACTTGTCCGAGGGTAGCCTGCTTCACAGTGTCTCAGAGAGTGGCCCTACCTGAAGAAGGTGTTTAATACCTCATTGCAGAGCTCCACTAAGAGCCACCATCAAGCAAGCGAAGGCTGTTGACTTCAATAGTTTTTCTGCTCTTCACATACTCCTATGGAACAATGGTTCCCTATATACAGAGCAGGAGCATAAACTAGGTCATCTAGGGCCCAGTGGGGCCCCAGCCCTGGGTGATGATTCAGAGCGGGGTGCTGCCCTGAGTGGGAAGGGACTCAGGAGGTCTCAGATACTGTTGTTCAGAGGGGAGGGCAACTGCTTGGAGGCATCCCCTCCACCAAGGAAAGGAGGCAGTCAAGGGTTAAATATAGACAGTCAAAAAGCCTGAGGCTGAACCTATTCAGTCTTTGCAGGTTAATCTAAGCATCACAGATTGAACTGATAAGCAAGTGAACAGACATTCTCTTTTGATTCTGGAAAGGTAGCCACATGCCTACAGTGGCCCAGGCCAGATGGCAGGGGGCACTAGAGCATGCCTCCCTGCTGGGCTGGAGCAAACTGCTTGGGCCAAGGCTAACCTGCCCACCCTAGAAGGGGGGGCATGTTGCAGGGGAGATGCAAAGCATCCTGGGGGGGCTATGAGTTAACTTGAATCTGGAAGGGAACTGGGACAGAAGTTCGATAAACCAATTTAACCTAAATCAGTTAAGTCTGATGCTGCATCCATCCAGGTTTATCTTATACTGGTTTCAGCCCTTTTGAAAGCCATATACGTGCACTGAATTTCTGTTGTGTTACAGATTTGAACCAGTTTCTGATCACTTTTACTGATTTATGTGTAATTTCTGTCCCTAGCCCAAAGGCTAAGCTGGGAGTGTGTCCTAGTATCCCACAGCTAAAACAGATTAGTCAGACCCAGATACCTTAGAATGATATAGCAATACATAGCATCATAGAATCATAGAAGTAGGGTCAGAAGGGACCTTGTAGATCTTCAAGTCCGAGCCCCTGCCTGGGCGGGAGAAAAGACTGGACTCAAATGAGTCCAGCCAGGTAGTCATCAAGCCTCTTCTTAAAGATCCCCAGGGTAGGAGCCAGCACCACGTCCCTAGGAAGTTGGTTCCAGCTCCTAGCCGCCCTAACTGTGAAGTAGTTCTTGCGGATGTCTAATCTACACCTACTCTCTAATAATTTGTGTCTATTGTTCCTTGTCATGCCAGGGGGCGCTAGGGGAAACAGTGTCTCCCCTAAACTCTTCTGGTCCCCGCTAGTGAGTTTATAGACAGTCACCAGGTCCCCCCTCAGCCTTCTCTTGTGAAGGCTGAACAGGTTTAGGTCCCGCAGTCTTTCAATGTAGGGTCTGCCCTGTTGTCCCCGGATCATGCGGGTGGCCCTCCTCTGGACCCTTTCAGTGTTGTCCACATCCCTCCTGAAATGGGGCGCACAGAACTGGACGCAGTACTCCAGCTGCAGCCTGACCAGTGCTGCATAGAGGGGGAGGATCACCTCCCTGGGTCTACTTGAGATGCACCTGTGGATGCACGACAAGGTCCGGTTAGCCCTACCAATACGGATCCATGTGCAATAGACTGGAGACTATACAAGGCCAGGTGGAAACAATTGTATATGGTTCCTTTTATGTGGCTTCCTTCTGTTTATTTTTTTTTCTCTTCTGCCAGAGGAGGCAGCCCATTGTCCCAGTACAGTAACACTGAGCATTTGTAGGTTCCTTTATGTAATGATGAGTTAAGGATGTGAGAACAATGAAGCTAAACAAACAAGACAGTGCTTCTAGCAAACAAAGTGACTGGCACAAGTAGGCTGGGCCATCTGTTCCCAGTCACTTAGACAGAGATAGAAAAGGAATTGGGTTTGTTTGAATGAAATCATTTCCTTCTTGAAGCGGGTGCTGAAGCTGGTGCAGTATTAAAACGTTTTGAGCTTTGTGTGCTTGGAGGAAACGGGTGATGCAAGCAAATGGGCATCTTCTGCATGGATGGAGAGCCATGCCAATTCTGGGTTGGTGAGTGGGACTAAATAAAAGGCTACACCTTCAGTGGGTGATCTCTCATTGGCTCTGAGTACTTGGAGTCACTGCCAAAAATATGAAGGGTCCAATCAGTGATCCCTGTCCAAGGCCTATGACATGGGGTTTTGGAATTTTTTGAGCCTTGTGTCAATGAAGGGAATTCACTGTAGTGCAATCAAACACCAAAATGATTCTCTGAAAGTAGGTATTGTTCCAGAAGTTGGACTGTTGGATATAATAACAAATAGCAACTACCAATATGGACTCTTCCCAGGGATGCATGAGCTACATTATCCTTCTTTTACAGACAGGGGAACTGAAACACACAGAAGTGTTTCTTTCAGTTGGCTAGCTTGTATAGTTTGATGACTAGCTTGTCATGTTGGAGCTAGAAACCAAGTTTTATGACTTCCATTCCTGCGTTTTATTTGTTGACTATGACAACATTACATATTAAACAGTGCTCCCTCCACACTTCTTCCAAAACAACATTGTTAGCTTCTGTGCAAAATTGCCTGTGACCTCTGGGAACTGCCCTTTTGTGTAAATGTCACATTGGTGATCACATCATGGTGATATTTTTAAGTGAAGGACAGGATCGGTTGATTGGGTTTTTGCAAAATTTCATTAATTTCTTTAAACAAATAAACCTATTTTCAAGTCGAGATTTAGCGGATTCCATTAATTAAGTCATTAGAAACTAGCGTACTGAATTGTCCAGTTCCAATGACAGTATATGCTCACTGTGGCCACAGGAGGGCACACTGAAGAGCCTTTTTAGGTTGAGTCTTTTAAAAGAACTCCATTGCAAGGAGAGCTAGTAGAAAACTATCCACTGAAATAGTTTTTCAAAGGAAAATGCTTTCTGTTTTGTTTTTGTTTTTACTAAACAATTTGTTTACAAATAGTGCTTGCTTTCTGTAGGAAACCTTGGCGGTTTTTCATCAACATGCTTTGGCCAGCATGCTCAGGCTTTTGGTCTCAGCTCAAAAAGGACATAGAAAAAAATTAACAGAAAGATGAGACTTTTTCCTCCCTTTTTCCATTAAAAAATATTTTGTGATGGAATTTTTTTCAGGTCAGACCTAATTGTATGTCTGTTTGATATAACCCTCTCCTTGGGGAAGGTGAGCATGAAAGTCAGGAAAGAAAATATGTGAATGAGAAGCCTCTGCTGGCAGAGGGGATGTCCGAGGAGATATTATATTATTGGCCATTCGTTCCAAACGAGCCATTAGGGAATACCAAATAAAACAAAGTGAGAGAGACATGTGCACAGGCAACACTCACTCAGGAAGGCATAGACACACTGCATACAGCTTCAGCAGATAAACATCTGCATGCAGACAAGCGCACACACAAACCAAGAGATGCAAATATGCAGAGAGAACGGTGGGCACACATAGCGTTATTTAATATATCTCCAGCATTTTCTGTCTGGCAACTTAAAATGATCTTGTGAACATTAATTGACCGAGTTTAAAAAAAAACAACCCAAAAAACCTCAGAGTCTTGCAAGGTGAGAAGAGTATCATAATGACTATTTTACAAATTTAACCACTGACGTAGAGACTAACGGCCACACAGTCAACCACTGCCTCTATTTTCAGTCCTGAGTTTAAGACATTTGGGGTAAGGGGATGTGGATCAGAGTTACTGAGTACTAGAAGTTCCCAAACCCTTTATTTGGAACTAGGGGTGATTGTTTGAACACTGGCCTGGCTGACATGCCTTCATATAAACAGTCAGTGACAACCCAGTAATCCAAACCAAAAACCTTTGCTTCAGATAACCAGTAAACCATGCATCCCTACTGAAGATATGCTTGGCAGTGCACATATGCATGGACAGGGCAGGCCACACTTGCATGGCCCAGATGCACAGGCTGAACGTATACAAGGGTGTGTGCACAAAGACAACAACAGGGTGGTTAATAACCAGACTGACTGTGAGCTTCGTGGGAGGGATTGTGTCTTTTTGTACATTGGCAGTGGTTAGCAGATAGTAGTAACAGTAGACCCTGTCAGGGAGGTTATTGGCCAAAGGTAAGCTGAGCCTCCTTGGCCCACCTTTTCCTTGATGCCCTTGGGCATCTGTAGGTTATGGCAGCAGTGTTCCCCAGCCGGGGCAGGCCCCAGCACACCCATTCCTGCTTGCCAAACTCTGAAGTAGGCCGGTCGGGGGCGCTTGAGAGCGGTCAGATGGAGCAGTTCACTGTTTACGTGAACCATCTGTCCTGCTCACTAAGACTCTTGTCCAGAGCCAAATAGGCCCATTGAGTTCAGTACATGTTGGATGAGGCCCAAGATAACTTTATGCCCCATAACCCTCCTGGACAGAGGCCTCAATTACAGGCTCTCTGAGACATTTTGGAGATCCCATGGAGAGTATAGGTGCAGCCCTACCAAAGTGTCAGGGAGTATTCTAAGAACCCAAGCCCTCGGAGGAGACTTAAAGCAAAAAGCAACTTTCCAGTGGGCTGACAGCAGCCTGAAGGGTTAGAGTCAGCTCTTCCTTAGAGACAGACAGCTAGGCCACGTGTCCAGCAGAGCCTCCCATTGAAATGCCATTCATTTTATTCTCTGCCCCACCCCCCAACCTGTGCTCCATCCATCTGTTTTATCTCCTCCCTGCATCCTATCTGACATAGAGATGGAAGCCTCTTTGGGCTTGTCTATGCTTAGGTGGTGGCAAGTCTAGCACTGAAGGGCATGACCCCACCCCACCCACCCACCTTTACAGGTGAGCCTCACACCCAGGAGCATGTCAGGAAAGCGGCTCCGGGCTCTTCTCTCTGCACCTGCTTTAGAGTCCTCAAATTCTGACATGTCTGAGAGTAGCTGCTTGGGACAAGACTAGCGCAGCCTCATTGGCAAACTCCCAGGTCTGTCAGCAAGCCCAGGTTGGGTGTACGCAAGCCCCTCCATGTTGGCACCTGCCACCACTGCAGCATGAGCTCCACAACATAGGTTTGCTGGCAGAGCTCTAAGTGTATGCACACCCACAAACCTCCAGTGCAGCTGAAGAAGGGATCCTGTTGTTGCAGGATCAATAACAGGATCCCTTCTTTCCACCAGCACAGCAGTGTCTCTTCAGCAAATGACATCAGGCTCTTGCAGCCGCAGGGGAGCTGCTAGAAAGCACTTGTGGGGGCACCTATACTTTCTGCCAGAAGCCATGGTCCCTTTAGCACCTGGTGACTCCCAGGCTCCAACCCAGGCCCCAGTGGCACAGCTGCTACAGCAGAGCCACGTGAAGTTGCCAGAAGCTATGCAGGTAGGGATGCAGTCTGGCAGGTCCCTTGTGGTGCCAGCAGGCTCGTAATTGTAACAGAAAGCCAGAGGGCTCCTGTTACTTGAGGACAAAAAAAGGAGCAGGTGGAGCTGGCTACAAGGAGAAGCAGTAGAAGCTAGGAGTGCTTATCACAAAGCTGGTTACTCTGCAATAATCCAGCAATGCTTGGGAGGCATGGGCCCTGCTGCAGAAGTGAGATCAGCAGCAGCAAGCTGCACTGGAGGTTAGTCAGCAAGCCCACTCGGTAAGCACCTCTGGCAGCTCAGGGAGCCACATGACCAAATGGGGCATGGCTTCAAGCTATATGAACCCAGGGCCAGAGCCAGAACAGGCAGCCCGGCCCTGGAGGTGACTGAGGCAAAAGCTCCAGAGCAAGGGGAACGCTGGAGCTCTCCAAGCATGCACGGGGGTTATCTTGAGGAAGGCAAACAGGGCACATACGCACATGCAGCAGGTCTGCTCTGACGTGTTGGAAATCCAGCACATTGAAGCAGACTCGATTAATCAAGCTTGCTAGAGCACATAATTGATGTGCCCAGTGCTGCATCAGATACAGGAGTATAAGCGCACATCAACATTGAGAAAATGGCAGGCAATGCGCTTTAGTTCAAAGCGCACCGCCGCCACTTACTAAGCACTGAAGCGTGCTGTTCCGCTTATACACCTGTATCCGATACAGTGCTGGCACTTTCAAGTAGTGCAGCTTGCTAATTAAAAGTGCCCAGCGCTGCGTTAGGAGCACATGTAAAAGTGCCCACAGTGTCGATGCCTTCCAGGGAAATATTGCTTAAGGTAAGAGGAAGCCTAGTTATGAAGGTAGGTAGCTATTGTTTATGTTTGGACCCAGAGGGGGCTTAGTTTGTTTGCCAGAAACTGGGTTACAGTTTCAACTGGTGGGTTGGGAGCAGCTGGAAGGGAAGTGAGTGGAAGGCACAGTAAGACGCCTGACCGGCACTAGCGGGGTTTAACCCACAATGGAGTGCCGGGGTATGCTGGTGTCTAGAGTCCTGCAAGGGGCCTTGATTTGGGGCTCAGACCTGAGGGGAAGATCCAAGCCTAGAGAGAGAGAAAGAAAGGCTGAAGCCTTGCTGGAACAGGAGCTGGGCAAGGGGCAGGGAACTCAGTGCCTAGAGAGGGCAGAGCCAGGATCGGGGCCGTCCTGTGCATGAGAGGTACAGAGACAAAAGCCAGGGACCCAGCGTGAAGGACACCGGGGCCAGGGGCCAGGCAGAGTCAGAGCAGACTCAGTGCCGGAGGCCGGGCAGAAATAGCCCTAGAGGGGTGAGACCAGGGCCCAGATGCAGCCAGAGTATGTTCAGTGCCTGAGGCAGGGTGGAGACTGCCCTAGCAGGGTGAGATGAGAGTCAGTGGCCTAAAGCACAACCTGAGACAACAAGATTCAGACTGGGACCCAGAAGTCAGGCCCGGCACAGTGGGTCTAGGCTAAGGGAGCCAGCAAAAGAAGAGGTTGAGGCTAGGAAGGCTAGGGCCCTGACGGGTGTAAAGGCCTGAGGTGGCCTGGTATCAGATTGGGGCCAAGTGCCCACTGAAGTTATTAAGGGGTTAACTTCTGTGAGGCGTGGTGTAATTAGCCCTGAAGGCTAACAGGGGCCCTGGGAGAACTAGCTGGCATCTAGAGGAACTGGGGCTTGCTCTAGGACAGGGGTGGGCAAAATGCGGCCTGTGCAGCCCCTAAAAATTTAGAAAATTAATAGTTATCTGCCCCTGACTGCCTGTCATGTGGCCCTTGATGGCTTGCCAAAACTCAGTAAGCGGCCCTCCACCTGAAATAATTGCCCACCTCTGCTCTAGGACCTGTTAAGCAGCCTCTCTTCCAGTCAAACAATTGCATGGAAAGTGTGGCACCCTAGAGCTGGAGCAGGGTAAGGTTTGCATGGCCACCAAGGGGGGTGCCACCCCGGGGGCACAATTGTGGTTACAGTAATGTAGACAAGTGCCAAGGCTGGGAATGTCCCCTTTATATCACCACAGAGCCTAGCATACTGGAGCCTTACAGCTCCCGGGTGGTGCTGCGATATAAGCAACAAGCTACATTCTCATCCGTTGACATCAATGGAGTCTCCTTAATTTCCACCAGCTGAGAGCCGGGCGTGATGGTTCTAACTGTGTCCTACCGCACTGCAGATAGCCAGGAACAGGAGGCTGAAATGGAAATTTAACACCACATAAAGATAAAAGATTGGGAGTGAATATCTGGTTATGGCTTGCAGAAAGGAATGCTAGCTGGCTGGAACAGAGAAGAGCTGCCTGGGTGAGTCGTGAAGTAACACAGCTCCACGTGAACTCGCGCTCCTCTGCTTGCCCTTGCCCTCCGGCTGACACTGCAATAAGATTCCACTTCCCAGCTGGCTGGGAGGGGGGTGTGCTCACAGCTTGCAGATACCTGTGCCTCACACTGGGCATGTGTTCTGCCTCTTTCTCTCTCTCAACTTGTCTTTTTTATCTTGGTATAAGTTGCTGATCCCCTCCCTTTCCCCACTTCTTGTGATTTTCCTTTCCTTTCCTCTCTCCCTCCCTTGTCCTACTGTTTTGTCATCACCTTCTATCTCTCACCCAGTACTGCACCCTTCCCACCTTCCCTCTAACCCTTCCCCTTCCACTGAGTTCTGGCTTCCTGCTGTGTACTCCCTTGTATTGCCTTTCTGCAGCTGCACCTTCTCTCCTTTCTCACACATAATGGCACTCTGCACTGCTACACAATGATATTCTTGGAGCCATTTTATCTCAGCTGCCTTTCATGGTGTCCTGTGTTACAACAAGGCAACATAAATAATGTATCACTCAACTAACCATCCTGTCAAATATATAGTAAAACAGTTACATGTATTTATGATGCTGAATTGCAGCTATCCAGGAATCAACCAACAGGCAGCAGGGCTGAGCTGGATTTAGGAGAAAATTGTCTCTCCCATATAATTGGATCCCAGGAAGCTGGGATGCTGTGGGGAGGAGGTTTGAGGGACAGTGGTACTAACAGGAGAGCTCATTTCCATGATTCAGAAGGAACTAATAGAGTGGGTGTGAAAGAGCTGCTTGGCACCAACAACCGCAGTCTGCTAATGTGGGATCTTTGTTGGACAGAGGCAGCTGGGGGTGTATGTGGGGAGGTAAACGCTTTGAATATGTGGAATTGGGAGGGAACTGAAAAGGATTAGCCAAAACAATTATATCCAAAGCCAGGATGTAGGAGCTGGAGTGTATTCAAGTCACTCCTATTTGGCACCCAGAGCAGATTTATCCCTGTGCTTAAGAAAGCAAGCGGGGACTAAAAACAGCTATCGAGCTTTACAAGAAAAATTAAAAGTAGGTTAGCACAGAAAATGAGTTTATAAAAAATGGAAGAGCAGCCGGGAGGCACAACAGTAACTACTTGCATTGTGCTTACAACGCTGAATATGTTAAGAGGAATAAGTCCCCAAGCCTGGATGACTTGCACTGAAAAATATTAAGAAAAGCTGGGCCTGAGCAGCACAGATTGGAGCCAGATCCAAAGGCTGAGTACGTTCTCTTTGGAAACGCCAAACTGCGAAGTCCAGCTTTGAATCTGAACCTTTCCCATATCTCATGGTGTCTAGGTCTGCTGAACAGGGTCTGGGCTATTTTTGATCTTGAGAGCGTTCTGTGAGCTTCTGGCAGCTACGTCACTAGAACAGTGGGGTATGCTGAAAAGTCCCGGCAGACAGGATGTGGCCTTTTAGTCAGGACACCCGAGTTTAGTTTAATCTGTGTCACTTCTTTGCTAGACAGCCTTGAGTATATCAGCTCATCACTCTGTACCTCAGTTTCCCTGTCAGTAAAAGAAAGTTAATTAAATTTGTCCCCTTTGTGAAGTTCTGAGATGACCACGTAGCACTAGAGGAATACTAAGAGTGTGTGTGTGTGTGTGTGTGTGTGTGTGTGTGTGTGTGTGTGTGTAATTATACACACACAGAGATTAACAAATTCCTTGCCACTATAAGCTATTAAATACTGACAACAGCAGGAAGGACAACTTTGCTGCTGGCTCTGAAATGCATGAACATCTACTAGTATTCTGGACATGGGTTCTGGAAAGAGATTTTAACAGTTGTAGAAGAGGGAGGCAAGAAGGTGTAGGTCTGAATGAAGGTTTTGGCAAAGGTAGCTAAGGCCATAGTATGCACAAGCAGTGCTAGGGAGGGGAGAGAAGGGATGTTGTACACGTACTATGAATCTGTTTTAATCTACAGTAATTTCAAATCAAGATAAAATTCCACAGACAAAAATGGACAGTAGCATTGTGTCAGATGGATAGTAGCATTCAGTGCAAATTATTGTGTTGCATTTACTGGGGGTACAGTGTACTGCTGTAGTTTACTACTCCAGCTAAGCCTTGCTGCCAGTCAGTTGATTTCTGGATAGCTTCAATTCAGCATCATAAATACACATAACTGTTTTACTAGATATTTGACAGGATGGTTATTTGAGTGATACATTATTTATGTTGCCTCCTTGAAACACAGTCATCATGTGACTACTCTAGCACAAGAGGGGATGGGAGAGGGTTCTAGTGCTCTGTGAACTCTATGTCCACATGCTCTGCTGTTCGGCTTCGCTCTCAGATTTCATAGATTTTTAGGGTTGGAAGGGACCTTAGTAGATCATCGAGTCCAACTGCCTACTCTGGGCAGGAAAGAGTGCTGGGTCAGATGACCCCAGCTAGGTGCTTGTCCAGTCTCCTCTTAAAGACCTCCAAGGTAGGGGAGAGCACCACCTCCCTTGGAAGCCCATTCCAGATTTTGGCAACCCTCACTGTAAGTAATTTTTTCCTAATGTCTAATCTAAATCTGCTCTCTGTCAGTTTATGGCCATTGTTCCTAATAACCCAAAGGTGCACCCTCGTAAACAGAGTATCCCTTATTCCTTGCTGCCCCCTGCAATGAATTTAGGTGGCCACAAGATCCCCTGTCTTGCAGAGGCTGAAGAGATTCAGGTACCTCAATTTCTCCTCATCGGATCTTACCTGCAGGCCCCTAACCATATGAGTAGCCCTCCTATGGACCCTCTCAAGGTTATCCACATTCTTCTTGAAGTGCAGCGCCCAGAAGTGGGCGCAGTACTCCAGCTGCGGTCTTACCAATGCCACATAAAGGAGAAGTATCACCTCCTTAGACCTGCTCATGATGCACCTTCCAATGCATGAAAGAGTCCGGTTGGCTTTGCTTATCACTTTGTTACACTGACAACGCATGTTCATTTTGGAGTCAACTATGACTCCGAGATCCCTTTCTACTGCTGTGCTGCTTAGAAAGTCACCTCCCAGTCTGTAGGTGTGTTGGTGATTCTTTCTCCCTAGATGCAGAGCTTTGCACTTATCTTAGTTAAACTGCATCCTATTCTGATCTGCCCATTTTTTCAATCTCTCCAAATCCTCCTGAATCCACTCCCTGACCTTCAGTGTGTTTATTTTGCCCCATAATTTGGTGTCATCTGTGAATTTGGACAGAGTGCTTTTCACGCCTTCTTCCAAGTCACTGATGAAGATATTGAACAGCACTGATACAAGTGTTGAACCTTGGGGAACTCATTTGCCCACGTATTTCCAGGTCAAAAACAACCTGTCCACCACTATCCGCTGGGTGCGCCCCATAAGCCAATTCTCCACCCACTTGACCTTGTAATAATCTACATCACAACTGCTTAATGTATTTGTAAAAATGGGATGCAACACTGTATCAAAGGCCTTTTTAAAATGCAAGTAGATGACATCTACTTCAATTCCTGCAGCTGAGCAATTTGTGACCTAGTCATAAAAAGAAACAAAGTTAGTCAGGCAGGACCTACCTGCTATAAAGCGAAGCTGGTTGCCCTTCTGGACTCCCACAAATGTGATCCTTACTAATTTTTTTTCAAAGGTTTTCCCAAGGATACAGGTGAAGCTAACCAACCTATAGTTACCTAGATCATCCTTTCTCCCCTTCTTGAAAATAGGGACCACACTGGCCCTTCCCAGTTCTCTGGGACCCATCCTGAGTGCCATGAGTGCTCAAACAACCTCGCCAGTGGTTCTGCTATGACACTGGCCAAGTCTTTCAGCACCCTTGGTTGAAGATCATCAGGGCCTGCTGACTTAAACATGTCCAGCCCCTCCAAATGCCCCATTCACTAGGTCAGTGGTAACTGTTGGAGGATTGGAGTCCCTCTTGTGCCTGTCTTTGGTTCCTTTGGGAGATATGGTTTTATCTGTGTTCAGGAATACAGATGCAAAGAACTCATTTAGGAGCTCAGCTTTGTCCCTCCTACTGTTACCAGTTGCCCTAATCTGTCCTGTAGGGGTCCTGTGTTACCACGCACCTTCTTTTTGCTCCCTATGTACCTAAAGAAGGACTTTTTGCTGCCTTTAATTTTTGTCACCAGCCTGAGTTCCATTTCTGCTTTGGCCTTCCTATCCGATTTCCTGCAGGCGCGAGCCAAGCAGGTGTACTCCTCCATGGTGGCTATCCCCTGCTTCCATAGTCTGTATGCCCCTTTTTTGCCCCCTAGGCTCTCCTGGATTTCCCTGTTCAGCCAAGAGGGTTTCTTGGCTCTTTTGCCTTCCTTTATGTGCACTGGGATGGTCCCCTTTTGTGCCTGAAGGATCATTCCCTTAAGGAACGCCCACCCTTCCTGGACTCCCATCTCACAATGCTCTTGCCCTTCAGTGCCTCACGTACTAATCTCCTGAGCTCATTGAAGTTAGCCTTTCTTCTAGCACTTCTGCCCTACTAGTTATCTTTCCCATCTTTCATTTCTTCCAGAACTATGTTTCAAATTATAGGCTTTGGTCTCTGTTACTTAGGGGCCTCTCATTTCTTTAGTCTGTCACTGACATTTGCTGCCTCTTTGTCCTTCTAAGTCTAATCTCAACCTCCTGTTCTCCAGGGCTCATGAACTTCCCCAAATGTACTGCTGACCTGTCCTCACCTCAGGCAGAAAGAACTGATTCTACCCTTCCAAATCCTGGCTTATTGCATCACAGCTTCCTCCTTCGACAGCAAAACAGTGTGTATCTTTGGCTTTCAAAACCCAGATGGACTGACTTAAGTGGTCAGTTTACTTTCTGATACAGCTTTGAACAATATATCTCTTAGAGATTTGATTTTTTGTCTTTTAGACTGCCAGGCTGGGTATTGAATATGGATGTAAATTAAATTCCAGGATGGTTCAATGGGCAGCTCATAATTAGCAGTGGACAAGGCAGGGAAGTCAGAAATGGGACATCTCTAAGGTCTTCACTGGGCTACCACTGTTCAGTGTAATGTTTGACAACAGCAGTAGAAAAGCAGAAAATTTCACTAGCCCAAGTAGCTGCCTGGATAGTCTTTAGAGGGATTTTTAAACACAGTAGGGGAGGGGCCTAGCAACTGGCTGCCGCATTTTGACAGGAGAAAATTCAGTGATGCACAGCAATGGCTTTTCAAATTCAATTAGTCTTAAAGTCTTCCATTAAACCTGCTTGCTTCAGGGGCTGTCTGTTGCTTGAAAGTCTGCTGTGTCAACTAATGCTCCAACTGTCCTGTCAAGTTTGGAGCGGCTGACCCTTCTGTAACAGACTCTCCACTAAGTCCATGTGAGCACCTCTACACACTCAAGGGCATAACTGTACTATCCTTTTCAGCAGGCCTTGCTTGTTTGTTACTTTCATGTTGCTTGGTGTGGGGGCCAGTTCCTTAGTTTGGCTGTTTTTGTTTATTGCCTGACTCAAAGCTCCTGCTCCAGGTCTTGGGCTTCTTTGGCAAGGTGCCCATCTCATCTAGTAACTTAATTTTAGCTCCTTTTTGTCAGGATGAAGAGGAAGGATGTATTTTGTGTTAAGGTGGTGGACTGGCTTGACAAATGTGGATTCAGCTTGGACTGTTGTAGAATTGCTGTGTGGCCTTAGGCGAGTCTCTGCCCTTCAGCTCCTTATCTGCTGGGGTAATGCTACATTGTCAGGTCCATGCAGCTCCAGAGTCATTTCCCTGGGTAGGGAATTACCTTTTTTGTGGGCTAATAGGGGTTCTGGGCTCTGTTGGTGCCTCATAGCACTATATTATTAAAGGGAAATGGCTCCTAATAGTTGTAGTGAACTCTTTGTAAGGCTTAATATTTTGCTTGAACATAGCACTTGACAAATGTAACTAGTATCTCTTTTTTACAGATGAACAGGAATCTGGGTTTTCTGTTCGGCATGGAGAAAAGCAGATATTCTCCTTTAAAGGAGAAAAATATGGGGACACAGCGGGTTTCCCCTTGCAGGCAGGCAGAGTTCCAGCCTGCAAGGGGCTGCTTGGGGCTGGGAAGTGCTGGAGGAGGGCAATCAGGCAGAGGGCGCCACATGCATGTGGCAGCCAGGCAGCATGGACTACAGCTCCCTGCAACTAAGTCTATAGGGGAGTAGATTGAGGCCCCCATGATGAGGAAGGAAGTGGGGCAGGGCTGGGGGCTGTTGCCCAGTCACTGCAGTACATGGGGCCTGGGGCCCCGTGTGCAGGATGGAGCCTGGGGCAGTAGGACTGTGCAGAGCTTTGGTCCCTGATTCAATTCAGCGGAGGTTTGACCTGATTCAGTGGCTGAATCTCCAAATCTGAATCAAATCAGAGGACCCTTTAATCTCTTTGAATAGAATCGGAACCATCCAAATCAATTTGGAAAGATTCAGCGATTCAGACATAGACACAACTTTAACTGTTTTTTCTACATACCTCTGGGTAGTAAGGGCTAGTGAATGCTGTGATGCTGGAGTGCTTGGAGTGTCCCACAGAAGCATGGGGGGCTCCCCAGCGCGCTGGGCAGCAGACCTGGAAGTGGACCAGAAGCACTTCCAGGTCCCCCAGGGAGCATGTGGGCCCCCCCACCCCCAGAACCCTCCCGGCTTAGCGACTGGTACCTCCTGGATCTAAGGGGGCACCTGGGGTCCCCCTGCGGCTGATTGCTTAGGCGGGGAGGCATGGGAGGACCCCCTAGCACACTCCCAGGCTGACATGCAAGTGGACCAGAAATACTTCCGGTCTACTTCCAGGTTCACCGCCAAGCACGAGGAGGGCCCCCCCACGCTCTTGTGGGATGCTCCATGTGCCCCAGCAGTGCAGCGATCACAAGCCACATCTGCTACCTCAATGTATGTAGAAAAATCTTTTAAAGCTGTGTCTTATGTCTGAATCGCTGATTCTGTGAATCGGCATCGAATCTTCAGATTCAGATTCAGCCGAATTGAATCAGGGACAGTTATCCAAATCAACGAATCGAATCACCATCCCTGATTCAGGCCGAATCCGAATCAAATAGGGCCTGCTTTGCACACCCCTAAGGGGCAGCTTGTCTGGGGGCAGCAGGGGACTGGCTCTGCAATGCTGCATGCACTCCTAGGGAAGGGAGCACTGGGGGGGCACATGCCCCCCACCAGACATGTGCGTGGGGTGGGGGCAGATGTGGTCTTCCCTGCTGGAGGCTCAGGGCTTCCCTCCCTGCTGCCCTCCCCCAGGGCCTCTGCAGCCCAACCAGCAGGGCCTGGTGCACGAGAGCAAAACAGGGCCAAGAGGGTTGGTGCTGCTGCTGCCGCTGGGAGCCCCGCACCAGCTGCACCCCCTGCCTGCCCAGAAGCCCTGGGGATGGTGCCATGGAGTTGTGCCCCCTGCTGCTACTGGGTGGGCAGGGCATGCCTTGCTATGGTAGCATGGCTGGCATGGGGCTCCCCGCAGCAGTAGCACCAAGGCTCCCAGCCCTGCTCTGCTATTCCTCACTGGGTCCTGCCCACTGGGTCACGAATGCCCCAGTGGGAGGGCAGCAGGGTGGGGAACCCTGAGCTGTCCGAGAGGCAGCCCACATCTGCTCTGCCCCCTGCAGGCTCCACTCTGGCCGTGCCGCCCACAGGGGAGGGGGAGTTGGGTAGACAGCCACCTCCTGCGGGTGGCAGCTGGGTCTCAGGCACTGCAGGGTGGGGGTAGGGTGGCCAGCCCTGGCTGTGAACCCATAGCCCTGGCAGCTGGGGGTCCCCTCTGGCAGGGTTGGGGCAGGGCAGGGAGCTGCAGGTCACAAGTAAGAGGCAGCAGCTGGGCTGGGAGAGTGGGGGGCTATTGGTTGGAAGTGAGGGGCACTAGTAGGGATGGGAGGATGGGGGCTGTGGGTTGGGAGTCAGGGGCAATGGCATGGGCAGGGGCAGGGTATCAATATGTCAGGGTTGCTCAGTGTCACAAAGCAGTGGTGGGGACAGCCACAGCTGGACCCGCGTCCTGGTAAGTGAGGGCACAGGTAGAATTCTGATATTCCATGATAAAAAACCCCAAATCAGATACCAAGATATCCAGGCCACCCCCACATAAATGCTATTTTGCTTAGCGCTATTTTGCTATAATGCTCATTTTAAATTGATGCCTGATTTCACTTAGCGCTTGGCAGGTTTTGTTATAATGCTCGTGGTTGCCACCTTGGGTCATTAAAAACAATCACAGTCACCACCTTGGGTTGTCAAATACTTTCAGTTTAGCTTAACGCTCAGTTTTCCGAGAGCCAATTAAGAGCGCTAAGCGGTGGTTGCCTGTATCGGTGTTTAGAATTTATTTTATTATAATGATTGAGGCACTGGTAGGTTTCCAAATTGCTTTAAAATTGTAAATATATCAATAAAACAGTGTGTTCAATTGATAAATATAGTAGCGTTTCATTTTAATTATGGAAAAAAGTGGGTTTGCGGGCTTTAATAAGATAATTTGCTATATTTAAACAGAGAAAACCAGGATTCCTGCGGATGAGGTGAGTGAGAAGTAGAGAGGTTTCATCACAGACTGAGACACTGCTTGGAACAGAACCCCTTCACCCTGCCTCCAAGTTTCTTGCCATCGCTACTGTAGCCTCTTCAAGTAATGAAATGTAAGTCTGGCTTGTTTTTGTTTCTAATTTTTATTATTTTCTGCAAACACAGCATGAATTAGCTGATAGGTATTACTTCTCTCTTACTCTGGTGTGCATGCCCTAAAGTGTTGATGTGAAAAACTTTTTAATCAAGTAGTGATGCCTTAGCTTAAATTCAATTTCTTCTTTTTTATGCCAAAAGCAATTTCATGGGATCATGTTGTTTCACTGCTGCGAAGTGGGTCAGTAGAAAACTGGGTTGCATCAAAGCAGGTATTTGGAACAAAACACAGGAAGTTGGTTTGCCCCTTGTGCGAAGGCTTGTTTGGAGCTTTGTATCAACTTGTATGCTTCTTGGCAGCAAATTTATACTTCCCTGAAGCCAATAGGAATTATGCAGGACCAGCCCCCATAATGCTCCAATGTTAGTTGAGTTCTGGGGAAACTGCAGGCAGGGCCAGCCCACAGTTTTTTGGGGCCCCCTGATGCAGAGAAGCCAGGGGCCCCCTGCGGCTGCAGGTTTCACAGGGTAGGACAGGCCAGTCCTGACTGCAGGGAGGTAATTCAAATTGGGTCTGAGGTGCCCCAGCCGAGAGCGAGTTACACTGCACAAGGCTAAGGTGGTGATAATGTTAACATTTCAGCAGCCCCAGTTCAGACTTCGACTCCATTATGAATGTGGTCTATCATGCACTTAGTAGGAGGTGCATGATAGACCACATTCATAGCCCTGTCCTAAAGAACTTAGAGACTATGTGGCCAGTGCTGGCAGACTGGAGGAAAAACATTATTTATCCGTTTTCAGATGGGGAACTGAAGCACAAAGAGACTAGCCTAGGGTCTCCCAGGAAGTCAGTAGCAGAGCAAAGAATCATACCCCAAATTTGAATTGGGTTCTTCTGGAATATCCAGCTTTCCTTACTTGCCTTGGGCAAAGTAGACTTTCCCCTTTATAGGATAACTATGACTTGCCTTTGACTCTCATCCAGAGTTCAATCTTTTGAGTGCTAGTCCAGTGCCTTCAGCCCCTACTCTTCAGCTTTCTCTTTTTTTAACCCCCTGTGCCTTTTTTTGAGCTAAGGCATTGGGACGATATTGTCACAGCCAAAATACTGAGGCCTGCCCTGGAACCCAGCTGCTAAGTCAATCTATGCTTTTCCAAACCAACCTGGAAAATCCAGGTAGGACCACCATAATCTCCTTCATCCAAACCCTCCCCAGAAACTGCACTGAAAGTTTCCTACTGTGAAACTCAAGTTACAATAGCCTTTGCATGATGCTTTTATGCTTCACAGACTAAGCTGCCCAGGTCTATGCTCTGGAGCAGCATTTTGCAGACTCTCACAGACTGCACACCACCAAAATGACACAACCTTATGTACCTCCGGAAAACTTTTGTCATAATAAGTCATTATAAATCTATTAACGTGTTCCACTGGTGGTACTCATGCCACAGATTGGGAACCGCTGCTCTGGAGGATAGCAGAAGTGGGCAAGATGGAATGGGAAGTGACTTTTCATGCTGAAATTGTTCCCCAACCCATCCAGACAAAGCAAGAACCCAAACTTCATCACCAAGGAGACCAAAGCTGTGCAGATGGACTAGCTTTGCCTCCTGCCCAGGCAGTAAGCTCCTTCAGTAAAAGGGAACTAGTGTGTACCCAAGCAGGTCCCCGCCACTAGAGGGCCGTAGAGCACAGGGACCTAGTGACAAAACTCACCCTGTTCACTGTGAGCCCTTCATCTACTGCAATTAATGAGAAACCTCCAATGGCCTCATAACTTTCCTATCTGTATCTGCCTGTCCGTGAGGAAAATATAAGCAAACTCAGATGTGTGGAACTCATGTAAGTTTGGTTAACTGTAGATTTCTAACTGGGAAAAGTCTTGATTTCCAAGGTTTAATGGTGACCTGTGAATAACTTATTTTTAAATTTGGTTTGTACCTTGCTTTAGGAAAGGTAATAAAAGCCATGAAGTTGGATGTAGGATACTGTGTTTGTTTCTTGCATGTTTTTTCACATTAGAAATAACAAATCCTCCCCCTGGTTTTGCTCAGGAATTCTCGGAGCATGGGAGTCTGTAGCTCAGCTCATGTTTATGGTGCATGACATGGAAAACACGCCTAGACATGTAGGATATAAACTCTTTTCTCCTCCCCAGAAGCCAACCGTAGGAAACTGAGGGAGCCTACATGAGACACTGTGCAAATGAGCACTGATGATAAGATTTATGTATTGGTGTGTTGTCCATTGTTGAGGGTACTGAATGGTGCTGTGAATCGGCTCCTAGAGAAACTAGCTAGAAAAGGAAGGGAAAAGTTTTGCAGGGGCTAGCAGGCCTGCAGCTTTCACCCTGCTGCGCCTTAACACACACAGTGTCACCCGTGCCACGAGTTTTGCTTGTCTGCAGCTTGAGGTACAGTTTTGTAGTTTTGCTTTTTTGTACTTAGCAGGCTGCATCTTCTACTGATGTATCTAAAACAAAATGAATACTAGTGGGAAGTGTGTGGCAGTACTCCTAACCTATGCTAGGGGATGCTGGGTTTTGTCCCTCTCTAGTGATTGATCCGCAAGAAGTCTGAGTCTGCCATTCCCAACTTCAGGTAGGTCACTGCAGTGGCATATGTGTGCCTGTACAGTAGTTTAAACAAGCTAGCAGAGGTGCACAAAGCACCACACAGCCTTATTCACCCTGCTAAGAAGTAGGCTAATCTTTTAGTTGCAGGAGTGGAAGTTCATGGTTTTTCAACTCTAGGTCCCAGGTTCAGATTTGACTGTCAGTGCAAGCAGGGTTGTGAAAGCAATCAGTCCTACTGAGATCAAGATCACATTCCTAAAAATAAACATTTGTTTCCCATGTTTATGGGGGGAGGGAGAGAGAGGGTACCACCAAATTTAGATTTGATATTAGCCAACCAGCAAGTGGTGCCAGGTAGTAAATCTCCCATTAATGCTTTAGAAAAGATTATTGCAACATGATTATCCTAAGTTACAGCTAATGTGCTAACAGTTCTTCCAGCACATTACTAGTTTAAGTATAAGGAAACATAAAAGGGGTCATTGTTATCTGAATAATATCCTAGTTCTGGAAGATGCAACCAAAGGTCTTTTGTGTAACATGGAAGCTAGACTGAGTAGCCTGCACAACTAGGGGATGAGTGTGAGGGGAAAGAGTTCAATGAAACACATTCATTTTTATTTTTCAAGATGGCTGAAGTAACCTATTTAGAATACAAAACCGATAGTGTGAAAATTCACAATATTGCAAAAACCTACAGCAGCTCTAGAACTAACCCCTGAGAGCCTACCTTTGATTAGTCGTTTACTATGGGGTTCATCTTGTACTTGTCTGGTGTACCAAAATGAAACCTAGAACCCTGAATTAAATTGAATCCAGAAGGTTTAAAAAAAATGCGTCAAAGTTACCCAAAAGCCAGTACATTGTAATGTGATGCTTCTCTCTCCTGTTCCATTGCCTGAAGGCGTTGTCACTCAGTGTTCTGCCTGGGAGAGTTATGTAGATATTTATTTCATATGCCCAAGTATTCTTCATCTTGTTCATGCAGGTGAAATGGGTTCTTACTAAATTTGTGGCTGGCTTGATGAAATGATCTCTGCGCTCTTAAATGCTGTTTGCCAAATACCAACCACCTGCCTCTGACTTGCTCTTCTGTCTTCAAGCCAAGCCCTCAGAACCTCGTAGGCTTGTCTGATCTCAACCTAACAAATGACTAGTTTAGGGCCATACTGTACCTAGCCCTGGCTCTAGTGTGCAGGAGCCTTTCCCGTCCCACCCCTATCCTGGGATAGGGATTGGAGCCACAAGAGCTGCTCTTTTGCAAGGATCATAAAAATAGCTTCCTTGTGGGAGTTCTCAGGAGTGCCAATTGCACCCAAAATGGGAGGTGTTAGGTATCACAGCTCTACATTCCCCTTCACTGCTGGACACCAATGAAGACGGCTGAACCTAAGAGCTGGGGGAAGGCTTGAGCCTCAGATACACTCTCTCTGAGGCTCTGCAGAGTAACATGAGCAGTCAGTAGATTATATCATTTCTGAGAACCTGGCCCAGCCTAAATCTTATTCCTGCAGATATTGCATAGGTGTAAGCAAAAGCAGAACTTCATCCTGTTGCTTAAATTTTGGAAACACCTATTCATCTCGGTCTGAAAATAATGCTCCAGTCCAGAATTCAAGCATGACTTTACCCCTAATCCAAGTCTGATGGAAGAAGGAACGCATCCCAGGTACCTCTATCGGGACATACCTCAGAGCTGAGAGATGGGACAGCAAGGAGAGGGGGGACAACCTGTCTAACAGGAACTTGTTAAAGTCTCTGAAAACTGGAAATGTATCTAGGTTTTGGTATTTCAAGTATAAGACGTACCCTGTGGACACCCGAACAGAAACAAATTAATGAATCCAGCCTCCTTGCAGCCTATTGAGAATATTCACAAAGCTGTAGCCCTATCTATTGCAACACCATACAAGCATCAAACACATGCTGCAAGCAAGGTCATATGGTGGATATCAGCCTAGTTCTGAGACTGTCTGCAGAGGTTCTCTCTGATCACTCACACATGGCATGTAAGAACGCTTCCTCTGTTGTGTCATCTAGCCTGAAATTCATGTGACAGCAATAAGCAGACCCATGAGAACAGCAGCTGATGCACCTGCAATAATTATTGTTAATTTTGCAACAAAGGAATTGTTAATCTCTTCTAAACATCCAACTAAGAACTGTTTTCTTCAATGCACCTTATGAGGGCTGGAACTTCTGGCAGAACTAGTGGGAAATTCTTATCTATGGCAAGTTAGCTAGAAGGCTCTTTTAGGCAATTCTTTGGCAATGCAACAGGCTGTTAAATGGAAGTCTTACATGAATTCAAGTTTATCTAGCCATGCAGTAGGCACCTGAGCTTAGAAATGTGCAATGTGATTCACTCTTCTGATTGTTCAAAGGCCAGTGTAAGCAGTGTTTAACCAAATATCTTTTGAACACTGAATTGCTTGCTGCAAACTTAAATAAAAGACCCTATCAGACATGGGCCTGAGTTAGTGCCTGACCATACTCCCATTGATTTCCCCATTGCCTGACTTTCCAAAGGAACTGAGCCCCTGCAGCTTTTGACGAATTTGCACAAATCCCAGTTAACTCAATTTTCCACAGTATTTGTAGAGCTGGAGACAAAATACTTCAGCTTGAGAAACTAATTAAGGAAGAGGCATTTAATTAGCTCAGAGGAATAAATTAATAAAGTAGGAAAAAAAAGGTAAATGAGGGCATATTCAAGAGGATGCAATCCCATTAAAGTAATTGAGGTTGTACCTGCTTTGACTCAGCTAGGTTTTGGGAGCAGCTTATTTTAAAATGATTATTGCACTTAAATCCCATTAAGGAGATTTCTGATCACTGGTTTCTGACAATGATGATGACAATATATTCTTTGGGTCTGGAGAAAGATTGCTCTGTCAGTGCACTATGCAGCTATAGAGAGAAACACACCAAGATCAAATTAGAATCCATATTCATCAGGTCACATATTAGAAACTGTTTGAAATTCAGAGTTTTACTAGCAATGTTTTACTGAAAAGTAAAAAAAAAAAAAAAAAAAAAAAAAAA
>NW_017729022.1:83605099-83613088 GCF_001723915.1 Gavialis gangeticus
AAAAAAAAAAAAAAAAAAAAAAAAAAAAAAAAGAACTAAGCTGGATGTCCAGATTCCTGGTTAAGTTTGTGGCACAGTTATAAAATCATCCTTTTCACCTGGCAAATAAAAAATGTTAAGTGATTGCAAGGAAATAAGTACGGTATGGTACAATGTCTTTTTCATAAGGTTGCTCTGCATCTACAATTACAAATTTCCCCCCCAACAGTAAGTGCTGCCACTATATCTTTAAATGTCAGTACTCTTTTTCTCTCACACTTCAGGGTTTGGCAGGTGATTCAGTTTCCTTGCCTTTACATGATTGGATCTTTTTTAGAGGATGAGAGGTTTTCAGGGAAAGGTACACCTTCAGGGCCTTCTCTTTAGCAAAGCAGTCAGAAAAAAGAATTGTTAGGTTGATTCTCTTCTTCCACAGTTTATATCCCAATGCAACCCTATTGATGCCAGTGGGTTCATTCTTGACAAGAATTGGTGAAAAGGAGATATGGTTTCAGGGTTGTGTTTAGGTATACTGGCATTTTAAATAGAAACAAGCAAATCTCTTGTTACATTATTCTAGTAAGAAGCTCTTTCAGATCAGGCATTTCTAGCAGCTTTGCTCCCTCTGCAAAGAATCAGTATTACTGGGGAATAATTCTCCTGTTTACAGCAAGAGAACAGAGATTGCATTGCGTAGTTCCAGCTCTTTCGCCACTGGTCTAGAGGTTATAGCACCCAAACCCAAGCCACCCACCACTTAGCATGTCAGCATGTTCTATAGATTTGGGAAGGTAGTGCAGACTGGGCGTGTCTACACAAGATGCATTAATGCACATTAGCCTAATTAATTGCACAGTACAAGCGTGTGTCTACACATGCGTGCCCTTACTGCTCAGTAAAAATGGCTAATCGCAACTAAATTTGATTTTAGCAAATGCAGGTATCAAATTTAGTCATTATTAGTTAATGTGCAGTAATGCATGTATAGACATGATCCGGCACTAAGTTTTAGTGCAGGGTTTGCCCAGGCACTAGGGGATCAACCGCCCCTAGCTGCAGCATATAAAAGCCTGCAGCCATTTGGTGCCCCAAGGCACCCACACTGGGCCCTATGCACCCCCCTGGACAGGCCACAGGCCACCCCTGCCCTTCCACAGCAGGGGCTGTGGGGCATAGCCTCAGCCACGTGCCTCTCAGTTCCTTGCTGTACCCCTGTGCTGGGTGCTGCTGGCAGGTGCCCAGGGCCAGCGATACAGGGACAGCTATGTGGAGCCCAGAGAGCCAGTATGGATACCATGTCATCCATAGGCGACACATAAGGGGGGCATGGGGAGGGGCACATGCCCCCCCTGAGATTGGCTGCTGCCAAAGCCGCCAGAGGTGTCTGCGGGCAGTCCACACTCACCATCCCACTTCCCTCCCCACTGCCGACGCTGCTGCCCCTCACTGCCAACTACAAATGATGCCCCCCTGAGTTCATGATGTCATCTTCATCCTCCCTGTCGGGGCACAGCCCCACCCATGTGTACATGCCCATGTCATCCACCCGGGACCCCAACTGGAGCCAGGAGGACATTGGGGACCTCGTGGAACTCTGGGGAAGTTTGCGCAGGGCAGCACACAAACGCCCACATTTATGAGGCCCTGTCAGGTGGGATGTGGGAGTGTGGGCACTCCTGGTTGGTGCAGCAGTGCTGCATAAAGATCAAGGTGTTGTGGGCACAGGAGGCAGCTGTGACTGACCACAATTGCAAGACCATGCCCTTTAGGCGGCAGCTGTCAAATGTTTTTGTGACCCAGGAGCCAGGCCGCAAACCTGCAATTTTCACTAGCAGGGGTGGCCTGCCCGAGCCCCTGCCCCGCCCTGACCCCTCTGTTGACACATCACCAGGAGAGAGGCCCTTGGGTGCTCAATGCCCTGCCCTGCCCAGCTCTCCAGCAGCTATATCCACTAGCAGCTCAGGCAGCCCTGGTTGCCTTGGCCGCTGCATAGCCCCAGACCCCACCATGAGGAACCGCCAACCATCTCACTCCTGGCCGTCAGCAGCATCAGCTCCTCCCCTGGGGGCACCCTGGCTGAGTGCCAGCCAGACACCATTGCTGATGGGGAGGCCTGAGCTGAGCTGCCAGCCACTCCAGCCCTGGCCACATAGTAAATCCTGCAGTGGGGGGAGAGCCCACCCAGCCCCTGCCCCATTCCCTGCTTGGCCCACCTGCACTCCCCTGGCCCTAGTTTCCGCCCCCACAGCATGCAGAGTGACAGGACACAGTTCAAAACTTCATTCAGCAGCCTGTCCCCCCACAGCTGGGCAGGCACAGGCCTCTTATACCCCAAGGAAGGTGTTGATGCCAGTGGCAATGTTCTCCTTGGTAGTGGGGGAGGGAGCAGGGACTCGTAGTGCCACCACAGGTAGCCCTCCAGGTGGTGGTGGAGGTTGTGGGGTAGCCTGGGCTTGTCCCCTGTGCCATCATAGCTGGAGGAGAGGCCACAGGCCCCAGCAAGGATGCCAGGCCAGGGTCACTGCCACCCAGCACTGGAGCCCTGTGGATGTGTCGGCTGTGCCAGTGGCACATGCAGAATCAGACCCTCCTGCTTCAGTGGCTGAGGAGCGGGAGGCACACACTGAAGCCTGGTGGGAGGAAGACAGGGCCCAGGAGGAGAGGTGGCACCAGGAGGATATCACTCAGGGGAGTGCCTGGGAGGATGCACAGGACAGGGTGCAGCGCAAGCACTGGGTCATGCTCAAGCAATGACTCCAACTCCTTCAGGAGCAGAATGCCATCCAGTCCTTGGCAATGGAGGCCATGGATGATGACTGCTGGATCCTGGACCTCGTCCCAAGCCAGGCCATTGCATGCATGCCCCCACTGCCTGGCCCCCTGCCCGCCGCCCTGTAGCAGGCCCTTGCCTGGCCCTGGGAGGAGGTCCTGAGGTGCTTCCTGTCCTCAGGAGCTCCTGACCTGGCCCCTACCCTGGATCTACCACCACCCACCTGGGCCTGACATGGCCCCACTGCTCATCCTGGTGCCACATGGCCGAAGACCCGGAGGTGCCATGAGTGGCATCATGAGGGAACGCTAGCTCTGCTGGGCCTGAACTTGGGCAGTCAGAGGGGGAGCTGCCTGCCCTGCAGGAGCACCAGCTTCCATCACCCTAAGGTGAGCCCAACACAGTCACCGCAACCCCTGGACCTGCAGCGGAACAAGCTGAGGTCGGGGTGCTGGGTGCCTGCCCCCAGGCTTTGCCCCCTAGGCACCTTCACCCCACAGCTCTCCACTCCGGGACACTAAAAGACTGAGACTGTTGTAAATAGTTTTTACACTGAGAAGAGAGTTTTTTATTGTTGGTGGATGGTGGAAGGGCTGTTTGCTGGGGAGGGAGGAAGGAAGGAGGGGGATGTGGGTGTTGGGGAAGGAGGTAGGAGGGATGGGGGGGGTGGATGTTGAGAGGAATAAAAATGTCTTGTTTCAACATGTGCCTGGCATGAGAGTAGTGCTGGGGGTGAACAGGGCAGGCGGGGGTGGGTGGAGAGGGAAGGGCATATGCCAGCATCCTGGCATTCCAGGTGAGACCAAAGCTGGCAAAGCAGGTCAGGGAAGGTGGCCCGGGTCCTGTGAAAGGCATCAACCCACTGCTCATTGTCCCAGTCCTGCTGCAACAGGCGCTGCCACCAGTGCTGGCTGGCACAGTGGGCCTAGAGGTAGTGGGGCTGGAGAGCTAGGAGGGCAATGGTGGACCCAGTGGTGGCCTCCTGGAGTTCCTCATCAGTGTGTCTGGTGGCAGCAGCTGCACAGTGGCAGGGGCCCTGGGAGGGCACACTGCGGGACAGCAGGCAGTAGGTGCCTGTGTGGGAGCCAGGCAGAGTGAAATGGCCATGGGCCAGGTGGCTGTGACTGCGGCAGGCCAGTAGGGCAACCAAGGCAGTCAGCAGGATCGAGGGACCCTGTTCCTCGCTGCCAGAGCCAGGGGCTGAGTTAGCAATAGCTCTGGAACACAGAGGGGGCATGAACAGAGCTGTCACATGCTGCCTCTGTGTGTGCCATGCTGCTCATCTGAGCACTGGAACTGGCTGCCCAGGTAGCACCGAGTGGGGCTATGTTTTAAAGATGACTGCCAAGAGCTGGCAGCCAGGTTTTGGCTTCAAACATGGCTGTCATGTGCTATCAGCTAGGGCTGGAGGCTGGAGCTCCGCCACCGCACACCTCCCCGGTGGCCATGGGGCCACATGACAGGGCTGGGGGGACCTGGCACTAAATTTAGTGCCAGGACCCTGCGTGTGTAAACACCTGCCCAAAATCACTTACTGAGCATTAAGCTAATGCACAGTAAATCTAGTCACAACTAATTGCACGTGTAGACATGCCCAGTGTCAGGGAAATAATAAAACCATGATCACTGTACTTCTCTAGTGTTATCCAGGGGAGGTAGAGACATCTCTAAGCCTAATAAGATCAGTGGGAACGACGCACCAAAACACTAGGACAAAGGTTTCTGTGGTGCAGTGGGTTTGGTAAAAAAGGCATGACTGTCACAAATGTCAACTTCTCTGGATGCTCCAGGAACCAAGTGCCAGGCTTCTCATTCTCAGACTCTGGGACTCATTTACTGCCTTTAAGAGAAAATGGAAAAGACTGCTGCATGTATCGGAGCCTAGGTGAAGAGATGCATACCTTACCATTGTCAGAAGAGTCTTTTAGCCAGTATGCTGGCCCCAGGGTTCAGTTTGATCAACCACTTTCCTAAGCCAAACCCACACTGTCATTTTGAATTTTTACTTTTATGGTGCAAAGAAAGACATATATATATATATATAAATATATTTACAGAAGTAAACAGGGACACATCTAAAGAAACCTGTCTGATTAGTCAACCTGGGTGTTGACAGGAGATGGAAGGAAATCATTAAAGAAACTGCATCACAGATGTTGTAATTAGCTATGAAGTTGGCACCAAAAACGGGAGGATTACATGGAGCCTGGGGAATGTAGAGATAATTTTACCTTTCCGAACAGAAGGGCACTAAGCTCTGCATCATTGCCTTGGAAGTAGGTCAAGAGGAAATGATCCTTCAATTCACATTTACCTCATAATTATTTCACAAACAGAAGACTGCACCATCCCCATGCGGGAGAAAGATGCCTCACCGAATAGCCTTTTGCAAGAGTTCCTCCACTTGCAAACACACCACGTATATATTAACACCATTTCTGACATCAGTGCCAGTTGGCACTGCCTTCAACATGACCCTTTGTCAGTATTTTACCCTTAGCAACATCCCCACCAAAGCTCAGCCCCTCTCTATGTCACCATTAGCAAGCCAAGTGCACTTGCTCAGCAAAGGTGTGGCCAAACCTCCTTCATCACCTTTCCTAGTGTGACTCAAGCTAAAAAGATCACTACCATTCCCACAATCAAGACCAGTAATCTTTTACTGGCAGAAAAGGAGAAACATTTTGTACCTAGCAGAAACACAAGGATATATATGTTGAGAGGGACTTTTTTTCTGGATTTCTTGGAAGAAAAAAAGAAACGTCTTTTAACGTGCATGTTCTTATATATGTGTTTGACTAACTTAAAGATGCTTAGTAGTTCACAAAACCTTGCTAAGAGTGTTATCAAAGGAGCGTAACAATAAATTCAGGCTGAACTAGATGACCTCATGAGGTCCCTTCCAGCCCTACTTTTCTATCATCCATACTAGGCATGGGAAGGAGGATGAAATGAGAGCTAAGTTTTATTGTGTGTAGAGAAATAGAGCTGTAATGTAGCTATTGACTCTTTCTTCTCAGCTTTTCAGTATTTGAGGTAAATGTTATGAAGCAGAAGAGCATACCTTTACATGACATTGAACAACATTCTTTTCTATAAAAAAGACATATTTAAAAAATGTGTATAAATTGGCATTGAAAAATAACAAAGCCAACAATATAGTGAATGAACAGACAGCTACAGCAGGTGTTCAACTACAGGAAAATGTTGACATTAAATTAAATATGGATGTTCCAACTTGGCAAAGCTGGTGTCATGTAAAAAAAAAAGACTCTACAGAATACCACAATGCATTAATGACACATTTTTAATATGTAGCATTAAACTGTCATGCGTACTTTCTGCAAAAAGGGAGAGATTTGAAATAGAGATATTAGGGAGCTAGTTTTAAACCATCTCTACTATGACCAAAACATTTTAAATATGTCTACTGCCCTACAAATTCCAAGTGCACAGAGAATTCCTCCTATTCCCTATTTTCTGCTTTATCTGTACTGAGAATAATTAGCACATCTTCCAGTTCACTTCTCCCTTAAACTCAGTTCTCTGACACAACCTTCTTGCCCTTGTCTACTGCAAAAAAAAGCTACATTTGGGCTTTACCAGAACTAGCAAACACTACCTAAGTCTGGACTCCACTAGGATTTTACATCATAACCTGGCCCCAGAAGTAATTATTTTGCTCATAGTAGCAGTATAACTATGAATAGTTCTGGGATAAACTGGCCAGTTGCTGTTGAAAATCAGGATTGTCCTTTCCCTTCAGATATGGATGTCTGACCTGTACATGCCACATCAATATTAACCAAGTCCTTCTCTCCTCTCTTTTCCACATGTCCTTGACTTTCTAATCCACTCATTTCCCCCTTGGCTGCCATTCCTATTCATTTCCTGGTATAGTATTTTTCTCATGAGCCACAGAGCTATGATAGAACAAAAAGAGACATTTATGTCTTGTCTACACATGGAGTTATTTCAAAATAATTATTCAGAAATAACTATGCCTGAATAATTCCAGATGTAGATACACTCTTACACCATTATCAGAGTATCTTGTTCTGGCATAAGCACTCTTATTCCAGTCTAAAAATATATGCAACTAGAGTTATTTAGGATTAGCCTTCCCCCCTTAAATTCACATCCTACTTTAATCTGAATTAACTTTTAAGTGATGACATATCATTTTTCATTACTAGTCACTCTGTGGTCTCTGCTGAGTTTCAAAAGTTTTCTCTAATCATGCCAAAAACATCAAGAGTTTGCTTCACTGTATTCAACAAACGCAAGCAATTGGCAGAAAGAAATGTATCAGCAAGACAGTAGAAATGTATCAGCAAGACCACATCCATTCTTTGTAGATATTTTATGCAATTTTCTCCTGTGAACAAGACGCTCTGAACTGTAGATGTTCCAGATATGGCAAGTCATAGCCTTGATATTTTTCCTAATAGAGTCCTTCATCCCACCCTCAACTCACTGGGAGAACCACAGGATTGGTCATCCTCACTAATGATGGACAGGCCTCCAAGGGGTGCAACACTGGCAAGTACATAGCATTCAGATACTTTCTCTGAACATTTTAGGTATATTCTAGCCATTGTTCCAGCAGGCATATCACTATGCACAATGAATATGGAATAATATTGCAAATTGAGCAGAGTTGGCCAATGCATGGATGAAAGACAGAGTATGCCTAGAAACATTGGGTGCTTACACAAGTGCAGGCAGCCTGTTGGGGAGGCACTCTAACTCAGGGCACTTTACATAAAGCATGAGTTAGAGCACCACTGAACCCAACAGACATCTGCTTGTTGAATGTGTGTGTGTCTGTTTGAATTGGCCCTGGCCAGCAGGAAAAGGTGCTCCAGCAGCCTCCCAGGGGGCTGCCAGACTGCCCCCTGTCCCCACTCCACCCACCAGCTGGCAACTGTCACCAGCGCATGGCAAGGGAGGAACTCTGTTTCCATCCTGCCCTGTGCATGAGCGTCTTGACAGCAGCAGAGACTGCTGTGCCCAGACCTGGGGTGCAGGGGGAAATGGAGTCCCCATTCCCCCACCTTGTAGATCCCAGCTGGGTTAGCACAGCTGTGCCCTTGTGGCAGGGGGACTCTATTTCCACCTTCTCCCATCCTCCGCCTCAGTTCTGGGCATGGCAGCCACAAGGCTGCTGTTGTCAAGACCCTCAGGTGGGGGAAGGAATGGAGCCCCCCGTCATGCCAGCCTGGCCCAACTACCCCTGC
>NW_017729022.1:83618088-83628547 GCF_001723915.1 Gavialis gangeticus
TTGTCAGACTTTTAAATGAATGCATTATGCATTAAGTAACCTATTTCTCAAATCCCAGTTCAGTTTAAATAAATTGGCTTCTAATTTAGCAAGATAGAATCTGGAGTTAGTTTCTTTTATTTCTTTACTTTTTGTCTCCAGTGCATAGATTTTGTATGTTAGATAAGTGCCTTCTGACAATGAAAACAGTAAATATGCACTAAATAAGGAACCGCTTGGTCTGGAGTCTTGTGGGGAGCCAAGCTGGGCCCATGAGATGTGGGGGCTCACCCCCCCCCATGTGAGTGTCTTGACAGTGGCAGAAGCTACCACACCCAGAGCTGGGGCAAGGGGGTAAATAGAAAAATGCAGGTTAAATGAACATGATTTGACACAGCTAAATTCAAGACTGAATATCTAAAAAAAAAAGTGGGTCATGTGTAGAGAATGTAGGATAGCATCTTGGAAAGGAGTGACCCTGCAAACAATTTAGCGGCCACAGTGGACAAGCAGCTGAATATGAACTCCCAGTGTGATGCTGCAAGGAGAATTTTAACAGAATTCTTTGATTTATAAGTCAGGGAGGAAGCAGGAGGTGCAAACTCTGTACAGAGACTTAATGAGAACAACTCTGAAACACTGCGTGCACTTCTGGGGCATGTCCAGACAAGCATGCATGTGTAGTACACACGTCCTACACATGCAGGCATTCCCCATGCTACTAATTTGCAGCACTGGGGGAAAGGCTGGGAGATCCTGGTGTCAAAAAATGCTGCACCTAAAGAAATGTAGGGCAGCACATGTGGCAGCAGTGTGCGCCACCCAAAACCAGAGCCAAGCTGGCCAGAGCCACATTCCAGCTGCTGGGCAGGCTCCCTGCTGCAGAATCGCCATGGCTGCAGCCTCCGGGACCCCAGGTAAGGCTTCGAGGGCCAGCCTCCTCTATCCCATCTGGGGCAATGTGCCATGCACCAGAGTGCGTATGCACAATGTATTGTGCCACTGCTGTTTGTCCCTGGGGAAACCCATGTTCCTGGTTATGGGGACGTACCCCTGGTGCCCACCTTTGAACAGGAACTGTTAAACACTGGAGAGGTGCAGAAAACAGCCATAAAAATTATGATGGAAGGTCTAGAAAAATGTCTTGCAATCGGAAGCTTAAGGAGACCAATCTGCTTTGTTCATCACAAAAATTATCAAGATATGATTTGATTATGGCCTATAGAACCATCAAAGACTAAAGAACCCTAAGTATTAGAGTGCTCTTTAACCTAGGAGAAAAAGGCATAATAAGAGCCAATGGCTGGAAACTAGAACCAAACCAAATTCTTTTTATTAATTAGGCATGTACATTTTTAAAAAGGATGATTAACTACTAAACCACATTTAGCAAGGGAAGTGGTGAATTCACTACTTCTTGAAGTTGCGTCAGTTGACTGGATGACTGAAATTCTAGAAGTAATCCTTTCTGGAAGTTATCCTTTACTTAAAGACAAATATTTGGGCTCAGTATGAATGTTACTAGGTTACATTCCATTTCCCATGTTATGCACAAGGATAAACTAAATGATCTCTTTTCCCCCTATTTGGCACTGGTGAGGCTATATCTGGAGTACCGTGTCCAGTTTTGGGCTCCTCCACTGCAGAAAGGATATAAGCAAATTGAAGAGACCAGTGAAGGGCAACAAAAATGGTCAGGGACACATGATTTATGAAGACAGGCTGAGGGAACTTGGCTTATTTAGTTTGGAGAAGAGAAGACTAGGTGGAGGGGCAGGTGTGGGATTTAATCCCACGATTCAACTACGTGAAGCAGGGATTGAAAGAGGGTAGAGCTAGACTGTTCTCAGTGGTGGCAGATGACAGAACAAGGAGCAATGGTCTCAAGGTCCAGCAAGGAAAATTTAGGTTAGATATTAGGAAAGACTTTCTCATTTGAGGGTAGTAGAAGCACTGGAACAGGGTACCCAGAGAGGTGGCGAAATCTCCATCCTTGGAGGTTTTAAGACCTGGATAGACAAAGCCTTGACTGGGATGAACCAGTTGGGGTTGGTCCTGCTTTGAGCAGCGGGTTGGACTAGATGACCTCCTGAGGTCTCTTCTAACCCTAATTTTCTGTGATTCTATCTAATGTCTTCTTCTAGCCTTAAAGTCTATGTATCTTTACCTTCTCTTCTAAATTCTTGAAAGATATTGCTGTGTGCTGTAAAGGGGTAGTTGTGCACTGCATCTGAGAATTGGTCACATTTCAATGAGGTGGAAGATCATCCATTTTATATTTGGGGAGTGTAATTAGTTAATTAGGTAGTCATTAATTAAGTACTTAGTCTAGCCAACTAATGCAATATGTTACAATGTATTATACAATAGCATAATTTCAGGCTTTCTTTATAACCTTGTGTGGGTTGGCCTTTAAAAACAGAGGTCAGAGTTTAAAGGATTTGAAAATCATGCTCATGCAGAGGCTGTACATACATGTTTGTTCATATGATCTAGGAGGATTCTCCTGGGGGGGGTTTCCTGGTAGAAAAACTTACCCAAAGATCCCTGAATAGACATTTGAATGAAGAGCTGCTGCACAGCTGAAGTGTCTCTGTGCACACATCTCAGCGTGCTCTGCAGGCTCCCCAATCTGCTTGGCAGTGAATGATGGCAGTGCACAGGGCAACCCTGATTATGCTGCTGGGAGACACAGCTTGCAAGGCAGTCTGGGTTAGCCAGTCTGGGGACGGTGAAGGGGCTCCCTGCTTGGCTGGAGCAGTAGATTCCAGCCCAAGTTATGCACTGTCCCCAGGACCTGTGCTATGGGCTGGGAGCAAAGCATGCTGGGAAGCTTGAGAACTGTACTGAGACTTCTCTCAGAAGGTACACATACAGAAGTCTGGTCTCCCAGGAAAAAGTCTTCTAGGAACTATTTAACTCTGGTTGTTCCCATGGTTTTTTTTTTTTTTCTGGTACAACCATTTTTGCTCTGGGAGAAAAGTTCTGAATGCACACTCCTGGTTTTTACTGGAAGAGTAGTAACTCTCTCAGTAGAAACTGAATGTCTATATGTGGCCATAAAGGAGACTGGCATATGACAATGGTACACGTAAAATCTCTTCCTACGCTGAAGTTTTATAAAAGTCAGGGAAGCAGTATTGTCCCTATAGTTTCTCTCTTTTTCCTCTGTTTGATAGTAGAGCTTCTGCTTCTCTGGCCTCCACTCATGGCTGGCTCCCCACTATTGAATCTAAAAGACAGCACACACATTTTCATATCTCCTCCATTCTCTCCACAACACTTTATTTTGCTTTCATAAGCAGTTGAAGATTTTATCTGAAAGGTGATAGAGTCAGATAAGTCACAATGTTTGCCCCTCACCAGATACCTTTATCTGCTGGCACTGAAATTTTGTTTTGTTGATTTGCCTTGATTAACAAATCTCAAAGATGTAGAGACCAGTTCAAGAGGATGACAGAAGACTCATTTTTTCCTCAAATGAGTTAAATCCTTTCACAAAAGCTGTGGTGTAGTACCATTGCTACTGCCATCACATAGTAGTCCAGCTGGTTTTGGAACTAGGCAATGAATCTTCCTAGTTTTCTACCCTAGCAATCTCAATCATTCTCTACAAGAGAGCGCTCAAAAGTGCAGTTCTGGCCAGGTGATGGCCCCTGCTAATGGATTGCCTTGTGCATATTCTGCATTAGATTTAAAATCTCAAATTTACAAATAATCTCTAGCATTGAAGGGACATTTTGCATGTGTACCTGCTGTTTATTAGAACTGTTTTGAGGTTTGTCACTAGTTTGCAATTATCAAAATTCTTCTGATTGCTTATGTCCAGTGTGATACATCTGCAAACTTGTCAAATATTGTTTATATGTTGGGACATAACTGGCTGTAGAATCTGAAATGCATCTGGACAATATGCTGTTATTATCTCTGCGTAAGCATAGTATACCCCACCACATTGGTAGCATAGGTGGCAGAAGGCCGGGGTTAAAGGGGCTCAGCCCCCACAAATGTGGGGCAGCAGGTAGGGCCATAAGGGAGCCCGACCACAAGCTTTGGGCAGCTGCAGCAGGGGTGGGGAGGGGGACGCACACAGCCAGGATCACAGCCCAGCATGTGGATCACTGGCTGCCCAGCAAGGCAGGCAAGTACCACTCAATTCTGTGAAGGGGAAGGGGCTTGGGGAGGAGGTGCCAGATCAAGGTTTCCACAGTGAGGGAGGGAGTGGGGCACAGGCAGAGGCAGGGGCTGGGGTGAATGGGGCCCTGGCCAGGCTGGGTGGTGAGACAATAGGAGCCTGGGTGGTTTGTCCAGGGGCACAGGGCGGCTTCTGTCACTGTGTGCACCCCAGCAGAGACCTGGGGGGCACGTGCCTCCCCGATCTGTGCACAGGGCAGAGGCAGCTGCCACTGTGCACTGGGCTTTGTGCCCCGCTTGCTGCAGCTGCACTAGGAGCAGTGCAGTGCCACATGCCTGCCACTGCTGGGCTTCACTGCACCTCGTGCCTGCCCGGCAGCAGAACGCACTTGGCATTGCAGGACTCTCGAGCCAGTGGGGCACAAAGCCCAGTGTTCAGTGGCAGCTGCCTCTGTCCCACACACAGAGCAGGGGGATACGTGCCCCCTGGGCCTCCGTTGGAGGTGCGCACAGTGGTAGGAGCCCCCCTGTGCCCCTGGATGAGCCATCTGAGCTCCAACTGTCCCCCCACCTGGCCCAGTCAGGGCCCCATTCACCTCCGTCCCTGCCCCTACCTCTGCCCCACTCCCTCCCTCACCACTGGGGCCTCGATCAGCCCCCTCCCCCCATGACCCTTCCCCCACAGACTTACCTGCTTGGTTGGGTGGCGGGGACATGTGCATGTGCATGCTTGTTTAACCCCCGAAATAATTTTTTTTCCCCCCACCTATGATGGGTAGTGTTCATCTGCTGAAACATCTACAGGCTTGGAAAAGTCACGAAATGCCATTATGAGAGAGCAGGCTGGTATATTGGGTAGATCCCCCAAAAGCACAACCCTAAGCTTTATCTTGGGTTAAAAGTTGTTTATAAACAGTTTAGCCTTTGGAGTATAGGTTGGATATTAATTTGACTTTTTATCATACCCAGGAATTGCATCAGTTCTGAATATTTATAGGTGGTAGATTTCCAGTTATATCATTGATATGTTTTTCTAGCTCTGTCTATACTTGCTTTTGTCAATCATGTGCCTTAACAACCATAATTGAGCTTCTCCTAGTGTAATTTTTTTTCTATTTTAGTCCATCAATCACCCTTAGACTGAAGTATATATCAACATGGATGTAAGAAATCACTGACTACTTTCTGTAGTCCCTTTGCATTCTAACAACTCTGAACAAGGGCCTACAGACAAATGGAACAGGTGTTCCATTTTTTTACCAGGGCAATACTAGTTTTCATGCAGTGATCTTTCAGAAAACCTGAAATTTCCCATGCTTCATTCCTTAAATGAAAAGATTTCAATTTCTTGTGACTACAGAGTGTTTGCTCTGGAAAACTTGCTGCATAGACTAGAATTTGCTCTCTGCTTACCAGGAACAAACAGGCTAGTAGAACACATATTCAGTGTGATTAACAGTGATGGATTCCAGAGTCCAATAACTATAGTTACTATAGATAGCCAAATTTTGCCTGACATTTGGGGTTGAATGAGGAAACCTCCAGAGCTGAAAGTATTATGATCCTGTATAGTATGAGCTAAAGAACCAAACTCCCAAGTCAGCGGTGTGACAACAAACCCCTGTCTTCTGTGGGTCATGCACAAAGGAGGATGAATAATTCATTTGGTAACACAATCCAACAGAGCTATAGATAGAACAGACGTTCCATTTGGTAACTGATTTTGAGATTTCAGTGTCTGTTTCTAATCCAGTACAGAATGAAATGGGAACATTTCAAAATCCTCTGTGAATGAATTGTTTTCACTTTCAACTTTGTATCAATTATAATAGAAAATAACAAATTCAAACTGAAGAGCCATTTAAAAATGAAAAATCCAAAATTTTTCTGCTGAAAATTGAAAACAGGATTTTTGCCATTGTCCAAACTTTTTTACATGTTTTTGTTAAATTAAATTTTAGTGAAATTTATTTAGACAGACCTTGTATTTTCTGAAAGAAAATGATTCCATCATTACAGCTGAGCTTTCCCCCCAAGCCCTACTAACCAATATGTTATTTTGCTCAAATTGCATATTAACAACACTTGTTCAGCATTTCATGATCAACTCATTCAGAATGCAAAGCTACTGAAAAAATATCCTTCCTGAGGAATATGCATATGTCACAAATGAGTCAGAAACTGGCAGTAGCAACAACAACACACATTTGAAAACAAGGACTTTTGTCTCTCTCAAGAGTAGTTTTCATCTTTACAACATCTTGCTATAAGACTGTCCCCTTCTTTACTTTTAAAACTTGATCAGAGAACAAAAGAACTGCTCTGGGCCATTTATGTAATGAGCACAGGTTCAAACGTATTTGTTGTTGTCTTGCAGCAAAATAGAGATGACAATGGAAAAAAGATGCTGAGGTACCATTGCTGTTTGTGAACAGTGGCACAGAAGAACAATCAGGAAGTTTAAGTTGCTACCCAGCAACGAATTTCAGGAAATATAGTTTGGTAGTTAGAACAGTTTTTCTTTGCGTTTCTAAATGCTTCTGGTTTATTGTATCTTGACAAAGTGTACCCATCAACAAACCTCTGGACATTTAGTTTTAAAAAATTCTGATGCATATGACTAATTAATAATATCATACTACATAAATGTGCAGTCCATAAAATAGTGGATAACTGTCCAACAATCAACTCCCACTCAGTGAAAAGCTCAAGGGATTAGTACCTCATACTGTGAAGATGGAACAGCTTGGGCCTTTGTGGACCATTTGAGAATGCAAGTGAGTTAATCAAGGGCTTTCCGTCAGCGAGCTCCTGGCACCACCCAAAAGGGTTCAGACCTATGGATTTTTAACAAAACCACATCTGCTGATCTGAATTATCGGGGTGGTAGGTAAAATGAGAAGTGCCCTCATGTTTAAATAGGACGTGAACTACACAGAACTTTAAAGATCACAGGGAACACCTTGATATACATCTAGAAATAAATAGGAAATCAGGGGAGCCATTTGGAACCAGGGACTTGTATACTCTTTATTGTGTCTTACAGCAATTGTCCTCGACCTTGTTAGATTCAAGGTACCCTTCAGAAAATGTTACCTCTCTGTTTTGGGGGCTTTTTTTTGACTAATAGAGCAATTTGTCTGTTGCAAAGAACACAAAGACCACAACAGGTCAGAATATTTTGAACTCTGTGGATTCCTATTTGAAATCTCTGAGTTTATCTTGTGAATTGTGTTTGCACACCTAATGTTATATGGCACCCTGTGACACCCTTGAAAGATCTCAAGATATGCCAGAGTGCTTTGGCACTCTGGTTGAGAATCACTGTCTTAAAAGATTAAATGTGCAAGCAGTCTCTCCTTCTGGACTGTCTGAAACTTTTGAGTAGTTTGCAAGTTCCCAGTGGAAGAACATATAACTGTAATCCATTTGGAAATTGCTGCCACATCTGAGGAAAATGGTTACAGCTCACTAGTCAATCAGAAATGGAAAATTAGTGTTTCTGGCCAAGCATTCTGCCTGAGAATGGTTGCTTTGGGAACAAGAGATGGAAACTAATAAAAAAAAACCTATTAGCACACTCCAACCCACTTGGCTTCCATTCACTCCTTTATACACACATCAGTCAGCTGACTCTACACCGAAGGCTTCAGTGCCATTCCTATTCCTATAATGTGCTGCAAGACGGAAGACTTGGTTTGCAGATCTCTTTATGAATGGAGTGCATCTTAATAACTGAAAGAGATATCACAATGCCATCCTCACTGAATACTTCCCATTCCTACCGCTGCCTTTTTTTCTTTCTGTCCTGCAATTTTTTTTCCTGGACTCTGGACCTGAACTTTTAGCTAACTTTCTCTTCTCCATGTTATTACCACTTGGCCATGAGAAATCAACGAACATGGAGCACCCCAATCTGAAAACAGAGAGATACTAACTGAGTATTCTCTACACATCCAAAGCACTCCAGCTGAGCCCATACTATTTAACTACTTGCCTCCAATGTCCTGATGTGGAAGATCAGTAGGAAGCATGATTGTGGGCCTTATTGTCAGCTAATTATTTATTTATTAGAATTGCCTAAGCTCTGTCCACACTCTGACCCTATTCATGCTGTGCATCTCCTCATGCACTATGCTCTGCCAACACTTCTGGCCTTGCCAAAGGATTTATCTCCTCTTACTCACACATCCACACCTTTTTAATGCTGCCCTAAATTCCTGGCTTACCTCCCTGATTTCAATACAATAAGCCACTAAGCCACTTTACATTCTTTCTTCAAATCTCTCTTAAAAAGTCACATTTCTGGAAGGCGCAGTATTTTAGAAAGAAATCAATCACCTGTAAGGCACCTTTAACAGCATACAGTTAAAGCCCAGGGGAGTTTCCTTTATCTAGACACAGCCTAAGTTAGGGACACATTCAGCAAGAAACTGAGTATCATTCATTCCCACAAAAGCAATTAACCTTTTAATAAAGAACAGTGGGCATTCATCACTTTGGAAGACCAGGTGTTTAGATTGTAAATTCTTGGGAGTAAGAATCTCATCTTCCTGTGCTAGTCCTCAAAGCACTCCATGCACAGCTGTGGTGCTGCTATCATGAAAATACTTAAGCTTAATTACTAACCAACCTCTGGGCTTTGCTGAGCAAAAAACATTACTAAAATGGAATTACTGCTGTGGGCCAGAAGAGAGTCAACAAGATGTAAGTATTGAAGTAGCTGAAAAAAAGTCAATATGGATACCTGATGTGGATTCATAACTCAGAGCTGCTATCAACCCCACCAAGAGTGAAAGGGGTCAAAAAAATCAGAAGACTCCAAATGGTATTGCACTGATTTAATCACATTTTTCTTAATAGTATTAGCCAAAAAGGGAAGCTCAAAGCAACATTTGCCAAAACTGTCCATGACAGGAAAGAGCATTTTGCAGCTTAAACCGCATTGCTGCTGCTGCTCCAGGCACAGAGCTTCCCAGCTGCACCTCTAAGCCAAGCAGCTGTGCACCTTAGGCAAAGTGTCACCTTGCAATCTCACAGGAGGGAGGCACTGACAAACGCCACTAGAAAGGACCAGGAAAATAAATCAGCAGCTCATAAGGACTCCAAGGTATGGTAAGGTGGTCTTTACATCTCTAAAGTTCCCATTTCAAACCCACTCTGGGACAGACACATGTATTTAGAGGGCAAAATTTTCTAAGATCAGCTGGAAATAACATTTGTTCCTCATCTTTGACCAATTCATGTTGAACTGAGTTTTCTGAACTCCCTGCAGCCATCTCCTCATTATGCAAGCAAAGTCATAGGCCTCAGATGCAATGTTGGCCTATGTATAGACTGACCTTACAGTAAACTGCATGAACTGAAAAACAGGTCCCTGTCAGCTATTTGTCTGAATCTCAGAGGTGAGATTTCAAGTGAGTCCAGGAGTTGTATACAAATGGCAGCTTCCTGACCTGCATAGCCTTTCACGGCATGGTCTCCACCTGTCACAGTAGAGTTATCGCCACGTGGCCATGAGAAAGTAGAGAACATGGAGCATCCCAATTTGACAAGAGAGATATTAATCTGAGTATTCTGTACACATCCAAAGCACCCCAGCCCAAACTATTTAACTACATGTCTCCAGTGTCCTGAAGTGGAAGTTCAGTAGGAAGCATGATAAGCCTTTCAGTACCAACAAAACTGAGGTGTCAGAATTAGGTAATAAATCTGGTGGTGAGGAAGGTAGCACTGACTCCTGCTCCTCTGGGGGGAAGTTTGGTTTTCAGGTGATTTCAGAATGAAGTAAATGACTGACCATTTGAGGCACTGACTACCAGTCATGCCTCTGTTTTCAAACTAAGGATGGGTTTGGCTGAAAGCACTGATGCAAATATCTGAGCCTGGAGGTAATAAATCCCAGTGACTCTCACATAAATAGAAACTTTTAAATCAGAAGTTTAAGAACGGAGAAGATGAAAGGATAATCTCCCTGTTGTTCCTCACTAGCCGGCCAGCTGAGAACCTGGAATATGACTTTGCAGGGATTATAAAGCGATGATTAAACTTCAAGTGGAGATTGCTTGCCTGTTCCTCAAATTCAGTTTCTTTTTCCTTGTCTGTAAAGGAAAGAGCTTGCTAAATTAGCTATGGCAAAAGTTTATCAACAGAGAATGGTGGATGGTATATATAATAGTGCCTTGTCATGAATATATCAAAAATAATATGCTGGAATAACTGGTTATCCTTTGGCACAAGCAGTGAGCATGAGACTAGACATGGCACTGACCCATTTACTACTGAGATGACTAACTACAGAGGAAATACAGATCTGTACTTGTATAACTTGGAAGTTCTGCAAAGT
>NW_017729022.1:83633547-83642899 GCF_001723915.1 Gavialis gangeticus
CCACACGGGCATGCTTATCTGGACGCGGCCATGTGGTAGATTCAAACTCAGGAAGTATGCAGCTGAAAAAAGAAACACTTATGTGCACAAGTGTCCCAGTCCTGCAAAGTGGATGGTAAGTCTAAAGGTCAAAAGCAAAAGGAACAAATGTTCCTTTTTGAAAACCTGTGTTAGGATCCAGAAGGAATTCAGCCACTTAAAGGAAAAAAATGCAGCTAAAGAGCTGTCATCAATATTATATTGACCCTGGGTTTTCATAAACCACTGTGGAAAATTGTTTTGTGTCTGTCTTATCTGGTAAAACCTCTGAGCAAATTTTTACAACATGCTGAAACCACTCCTGCAGTGCCAGGATTCATAGTTTCATAGTTTCATAGATTTAGGGTCGGAAGGGACCTAGTAGATCTTCTAGCCCGACCCCCTGCCAGGGCGGGAGAACAACAAAACCCCAGAACAAGAAACGGGACTCAAATGAGTCCAGCCAGGTAGGCATCCAGCCTCTTCTTAAAGACCCCCAGGGTAGGGGCCAGCACCACTTCCCTTGGAAGTTGGTTCCAGCTCCTAGCCGCCCTAACTGTGAAGTAGTTCTTGCGGATGTCCAATCTATACCTCCTCTCCATCAACTTGTGCCCATTACTCCTTGTTATGCCAGCGGGCGCTAGGGGAAACAGCGTCTCCCCCAAACCCTTCTGGTCCCCCCTAGTGAGTTTATAGACTGTCACCAGGTCCCCCCTCAGCCTTCTCTTGTGGAGGCTGAATAGGTTCAGGTCCCGCAGTCTCTCACTGTAGGGTCTGCCCTGTTGTCCCCGGATCATGCGGGTGGCCCTCCTCTGGACCCTCTCCATGTTGTCCACATCCCTCTTGAAATGGGGCGCACAGAACTGGACACAATACTCCAGCTGTGGCCTGACCAGCGTCGCGTAGAGGGGGAGGATCACCTCCTTGGCTCTACTCGAGATGCACCTGTGGATGCACGACAAGGTCCGGTTAGCCCTGCCAACCATGACCTCGCATTGTCGGCCCATGTTCATCTTGGAGTCAATAATGACTCCAAGATCTCTTTCTGCCTCCGTGCTCTCAAGTAGGGAGTTCCCCATTGTGTAAGTGTGCTGCTGGTTCCTACTGCCCAAGTGCAGCACCCTGCACTTGTCCGTATTGAAACGCATCCTGTTCCTGTTAGCCCACCCCTGTAACCTATCCAGATCCCTCTGCAATCTCTCACTCCCTGCTAGCGTGCTCACCTCCCCCCAAATTTTGGTGTCATCAGCAAATTTAAACAGGTTACTTTCCACCCCATCATCCAGATCGCTGATGAAGAAATTGAACAGCGCAGGCCCCAGGACCGAGCCCTGGGGGACTCCGCTACCCACCTCCCCCCAGGTCGAGTATGACCCATCCACCACCACCCTCTGAGTGCGACCCCTCAGCCAATCTGCAATCCATCTGACTGTGTAGGCATCTATGCCACAGTCACCTAGTTTTTTAACTAGGATGGGGTGAGAGACGGTGTCAAAGGCCTTGCTGAAGCCCAGATTCTTACTATGTAATTATGTTTCCATTAGGGGTGTGTGAAACGGGCCCTATTCAGTTTGGTTTCGGATTCGGCCCAAATCAGGAACAGTGATTCAATTAGTTGATTTGGATCACTGTCCCTGATTCAATTCGGCTGAATTCAAATCTGAAGATTCAATGCAGATTCGGAGAATCAGTGATTCGGCCATAGACACAGCTTTAAATGTTTTTTCTACATACCTTGAGGTACTAGGTGTGGCTCATGAACGCTGCGATGCTGGGGCAGATGAAGCATCCCACAGGAGTCTGGGGGGGGCTCTCCATGTGCTCAGCAGCGAGTTGCTTCGGAGAGATTCAGAAAGTTTCGGTGATTCGAACATGGACACAGTTTTAAATGCTTTTTCTACGTACCTCTAGGTAGCAGGTGGCTCATGAATGCTGTGATGTTGGGGCGGGTACAGCGTACCATGGGAGCACAGGGGGGTCCCCAGCACACTCGGCACCACACCCAGAAGTGGACCAGAAGCACTTCCAGTCCACTTCTGGGTCTGCCAGGGAGTGTGCTGGGGGCCCCCCCGCACTCCCCCAGCTCAGCGATCGGCCACAGGGGGACCCCAGATACCTCCCCCCAGGCCCAAGAGGCACCAGTTGCCAAGCCAGGGGGGGACAGGGAGCCCCCAGCGCACGGCGGACCTGGAAGTGGACCAGAAGTGCTTCTGGTCCACTTCCGCATCTGCTGCCGAGCATGCTGGGGAGCTCCCTGTGCTCCTGTGGGACACTCCATGCACCCCAGCATCGCAGCACTCATGAGCTGCCTGGTACCTTGAGATGTGTAGAAAAAACATTTAAAGCTATCTCTATATCTGAAGCGCCAAATCTTTCCAAATCGATTCAGAGAGATTAAAGGGTCTTCTCATTTGACTTGGATTTGGAGATTTGGCCACTGAATCGGGCCGAATCTCCGCTGAAGCTTTGCACAGCCCTAGTTTCTATCATAGATTTTTTTGACTGAATGTGCTGTCAGTTGCAGACCTATACTAGGGTCACAGAAACAACAAAAAACACATGAGGCTGAAGTTGATTCCGAATTCCCAGTTCCTGGTTCCTTATTCCTGGTTCCTGGTTTCTTATTCAAACCTAATCTTTATACAATTAAAAGTTGTTAGCAATGAATTACATAAGGTAAAGAGTTGGGATTTCATCTAAAATGTATATTTACTCATTAAAATGTAAAATAATATCATGCATCAAGAACATAGCCCTGAAAAAAACTTGAAATTAGGCTAGGATTATGAGGCAAAATCCTTTTCAGGTCACCCCAAACCTCTGCAATCAGGGGACTCTCCTGAAGAAGCCTGAGCAGAATCCTGACTGACCCAAAGTTCAGCTTTTACAGTCCAGGCTGCCAACTCAGAGGCCCCAAGGCATGAATAAGAAGGTGGATTTGGGCTGGGATTACAAGTGAAAATCCTTTTTGGGTTACCCCAGATCAAACATCTCTACCATTGGTAGACTCTCCCAGAGAAGCCTGGGCAGAGTCCTGCCTGACCCGAAGCTTGGTTTCTGCGTGCCAGACAGGCCCCTGGGCCTGAATAAAGAGCTGGGTTTGGGCTGGGATTATGGGTGGAAATCCTTCTAGGGTCACCCCAAAACACATGTCTCTGCTATCCAGGGACTCCACTGAAGAAGTCTGGGCAGAGTCCTGCCTAACCCAAAGCCCAGCTTTTGCATGTCAGGGTACCTATTCAGGCCCAGGCCTTTGTACTAAATACATATCCCTGAATAAGGAGCTGGGTTAGGGCTGGGATTATGGGTGCAAATCCTTTTTGGGTCACCCTAACCCACATGTCTCTGCCATTGGGAGACTCTTGTGAAAAAGCCTGGGAACAGCGTTTCCCAAGCTGAAGCTTGGTTTTCGTGTGCCAGCCTGCCAACTAAAAGCCCCCGGACCTGCGTGCTATTTACAGTGGTACAAATATGGAACTGTTTTTAGGCTGGGATTATGGGGCAAAACCTACTTTCAGTCATGCCAAAACACGTGTCACCCAAACACATGTCACCCTCCCAAACACACGTCACCTTTCCTGAAGAGGTCTGGGCAGGTTCCTGCTTGACCTGAAGCTCATTTCTGAGTGCCAGCCACCCAGATGACACCTACCCTGTAAGGCCTATAGATGTGGGTGGGATCAAGCAGCAACATGTGCTCATGATTGGGTGGGGGATCAGGAAGCAGCAAGTGTTGGGGGGATCGGGCAACACAGCACACATGAGGGATTGAGAAGCAGTTTGGATCGCAGGCTGGAATACCAGTGCACATGAGGAAGCAGGCAGGGGATCAGGCAGCAGCACACATTAGGATCAGGAAAGACTGGGCAGCAGCAGGGGTGGACAGAAGCATGTGATGGGGTTCAGGCCGTAGCACGAGTTGGGAATCAGGTGGGGAACCTGATTGGGGAGTCAGTGGTGGGACGTGGATCAGGGACAGGTGACAGGGGTGCAGGCATGGGGGCAAGTGGCAGGGGAGCAAGGTGTAGGGGTCAGGCTGCTTGACTCCCCTCCCCCCCACAATTGAGGACAGATTTAAGGCAACCCTCCAACAATTAGATTCTATACATGCAAAATTACAGCAAATTATAGACTTATAATAGGTTATAATTTTCCACATATGGAATCTGCCTGTTTGGGGTGGTCATCCTACATGCAAAGCCATCTCAGATTCAGGTAAATATGGTATTAATTGCAAAAATAAATTATCATTATTGATGCATAATATTCCATCCAATAGTAGAACATAGAAGATAGATGAAAATAGACAAGAACTGAAAATAACATTATTAGCACCAGAAGTAGTAGTAGTAGTGGGAATCTGTCTGTCTCGTAAAACATAGAATTATGCCAAGTGAGACATCAGCTTGTTGAACATAATCCTTGCTTGAAAGATAAAGTGAAGCAGGAGTAACCACTCAAGGGGTTGAATGCCTGGGCAGTGTATATGGAGACATCACACCTGGAACCAGCTTGGCTGCAGGAGCAAAGGAGATCATCCATTTGTCTGTCTATTGGGGCTCCAGTCCTAGCCTGGCTGCCGACCAGGGTTAAAGAGCTTGGTTTACCCTGTCATGGAGCATACTTTAGTTTCACAACTTTTTGGTGGCATTTCCTCTGCCAGGGGTAAGACTCTTACCCCCCTCTAAGGTGCTCTTCTGCACAAAGCCACTGGCACCCTAGACATTGCCAGGTTCTTTAACTGCTCCCCAGCCCTCAGTTATAACAGTCGCAGGTAGTTTCATCTTCTGTAAGGGCATTTGTACACGTTTGCACCACAGCACCAGGAGCTTTTAAAAGCACCCAGCACTGTCATGCATGCATTTGTATGCATGGAAAAATGTACATCAGCACTGAGAAAATGGCGGCAGTGTGCTTTTGAAGTAAAACACATCAAAGGTGTTTTAGCTCAAAAGCGCACCAGCAATTAATTGAGTCTGCTCCAGTGCTTCCGATCTCCAGCACATCACAGCGTGAAAAGGTATGTGTATAGATGCCCTAAGTTACAGTAGCAGGTGAACCCGACCTGACCTGCATTAGCACTAGTACAGTGTTCTTAATTCCCTGAGAGTGAGGCTTTGTATGTATTTAACTTGGTGTGTGTGTTCTTGCAGATGTCCTTATTGTTTCAGAGACATTCCTACAGCAACGACATGGCTTAGTATACTTTCCTTCCTAACACCTGTGAAGCATCTTCAGTTCCTGATGTATCTCCATATCTAAAATTCAATCATAGTAATTCCAGCTCTCAGCCTCACCAGTATTGTACATTACCACAAGTATTTTTTACTTGCAGTGAGACAACCCTTGTTTTAGTGAACTCTGATAAATTTGTGAATATGTCTGATGTTCTCTGTTAAATTAATCAGGACTGGTGGCATGATTTAACTAGCAATGTTCCATTTACTAAAATACAAGAGACCTTAATAAAGGATACAAGAAAGGGATTTGGGGGCCAAGGAAATAGGGTACTACCATCTCTGAAAAGCCAGCAATTGGCATTTGAGAAGGCATGGTTTGGTAATTTGATATAGAGCTAGATATTCATATAGTTTTCTTTCAACTTACTGAATGTCATCACAGCTTCAGCATAATTCTTACATGACCAACTAATGTAATGTCATGTATAGAAATCTCTGGTGAAAAAAAAACAAGGATCAAATGGAGCCTGAAAAGACTTCTTTGAGGGAGTCCCCCAACAGTGGAGAAGTGCAGTTTGGGGTGACCTGAAAAGGATTTTGTCAGAAATCCCAGCCCAACCTTGCCCCTTAATTTATTTGGTGCTAACTACATAGCACACAAGCCTGGTGGGTTCTCAGTTAGCTGGCTGGCACGAGAAAGCCAAGCTTCAGGTAAGGTACCATCCCACTCAGACTCATTCATGACAGTCCTCTTGTGAGGAAGATATGTGGTTTGCAGTGACCCAAAAGGGGTTTTGCCCTATAATCCTAGCCTAAAATAAACTCCTTATTTGGCGTGATGTACTTAGCATGCAGCCATTGAGGGGTGGGTGTCAAGTGGCAGGCTGGCACTCAAAAACAAAGCATTGGGTCAAGTAGGGACCTGCCGAGACTTCTTCCATAGAGTCCCCAGGTGGTGGAGAGATGTTTTTTGGGGTAACCCAAAAGGATTTCCACCTGTAATCGCAGCCCAAACCCATCTTCTTATTTAGGCCCGGGGGCCTGTCCGTAGGGAGGCTGGCACACAAAAACCAAGCTTCAGATTGGGAAGGAACCTGTCCAGTTTTCCTCAGGAGAGCCCCCCAGTGGTGGAAACATGTGTTTTGGGTGACCTGAAAAGGATTTCCACTCATAATCCCAGCCCAAACCCATTTTCTTAATTGGGGCTGAGTATTTAGTACAAAGGCCTGGGATCTGTCAGTAGGCAGGCCTGGCAGCCAGGCTATGTACTTGATATATGTTATTATTTTATATTTTAATTAGTAAGTATACATTTCTGATTAAATCCTAACTCTTTAGCTTGTGTAATTCATCACTAACCGCCTTTAACTGTGTAAGGATTAGCTTTGAAAAAGGAACCAGGAACTGGGAATAAGAAGCCAACTTCAGCCTTGTAAACAGCCTTTGGTTCAGATAAACAGGCATTGTCACTTGCAATCACTTTACCTGCTTCTGTCTATGGATATGGCTTCAGATTTTCTGATGGCTTTGGGAAGCCTGTCGATCTATGAATCAAGCAAATAGGTAAGATGCAAAGAGACATGCTCAGATAAGGAAATCTTCCCTTTGGCATATAGTATAATGAAATGGATACCAGCACAACCTTTACAGTAGGAAATAGGTCTTGAAAATTGACCACAAAACCTTCTTTTAGATGACTGGACACAAAGCTGTAGAACCTCCGTTAACAAATGAGAGCCAGTAGTGAAAGTCTTTGGCTAGGGACAAACATTACACATAAACTGCTTTAAGTGATCAGAAACTAGTTTAAACCTGTAATAGAACAGATGTTCAGCATACATAAATCAGTCTGAAAATGGCTAAAACCGGTTTGAGATAAACCTGGTTGAATGTAGTATCAGACTTAACTGATTTGGGTCAAACCAGTTTATGAAGTGTCTGTCCCAGACCCTGGTTTAAGTTAAATCAGACTCCCCCAGCATCCGAGCGTGTTCTCTGGGCTGGGTGGGGGTCTCTACTCCACAGCAGGGCTGGCCCTTCCCCTCTGCTCCCTGGCTGTAGCTCCAGCAGAGACTACAGGCATCTGCCTGGCTTCCCCCTGCTCCCACTGCTCCCTGCCCCCACCACTCCCTGCTAAGCAGTGATTCCCCGCCCACTCTGCCTTACACAGACACCTCTCAGCATTAGCTACCATACCACATGCTGGCTATGGTCCGTGCTGTGGGAGACCAGACAAAGGGAGACAGGATAGGCTTAGGGCTCTTTGGAGCTAATCAATAGGTAGTTGATAATGTCCCTCCTTCCTTGGAACAAGTTGTTTAAGAACAGCTTGAACTAATGAGAGATCCTTTTGTTTTGGTGATGGAGTGATAAATGCTATGGAAACCCCTGCTGGCTCCCTCACTGACCAATGAGGGGGGGAACCCTTCCCTAATCAGAGCCTCCTGCCAGGGCCTGGCCATGCCTCATCAACTCAGCAGTGTGGAAGGGAAGGGAGGACTGCTCTAGTGTCCCCCAGCTTCTAGCTTGAGCCACTGCAGGCATATGCCTGCATTTTCTCTGTACAGAGGGGATGCCTGTATGGTTACAAACTGATTCGGCCTAGGCAAGTTCGACCAACCTGCAAACATTGAATCAATTCAGGCTCAGGCTTTTTGAATGTCTGTCCCTAGCCCATGAGGTCATCAGTGTATCATCTGGATATTCAATAAATATTTGCATCTCATGACCACAGAGAGGGTCCTTCAAAACTGTCTATAGCAAACTAGGCACCTGAATGCCATCCAGGAAATTAAGCACATTTTACAAAGAAAGGACTGAGCAGTACCTGTTTCAGGTATGTGCAAGCTCCTGGGTTCCTGAGTAAACCTTGATTCACATGTGTAAATACATACGTGCATATGTGCAGGAGTCTTCACTCTGTTGAATTTCTCTTGAAAATTTAAGTGTAGATTTCTTCTTTCTTTGTTGCTGTTTATTGTTTCGTAGCAGAAATGAGCTCTGCTCCTTAAAGTGTACAGAGCAAAAACTAATGGAAGCTACACAGTGAGGCTGTCTATACACATGCTTGTGGGTGGTGGGGGGGTGCATTTTAATGAGGTTCCTGGACAGGTGCTCTAATTAAAATGGCTCACTGTCACATGTATTAAACCCCTGCACATTTCATAATGGCCGTGGGATGCTTTATCTAAAGCTCATTCAACAATGTTTAGATTAAGCACCCCTGCTAGGTTTGCCAACCCTCCAGGATAGTCCTGGAGTCTCCTGGATGTAATCTCCAGGAGACTGCTGAGAGTCACCCAGGAAATAAATGATAGGGGCATTCATAAAAATAAATATTAAATGTTGAATACGATTTATACAGTAGTCCAGTAGGTTTTTAAAATGTAATAATAAAGTGCATTTGCCTTCCTGGCGAAGTGTACACATCGTAATCCATAACTGATATATGCAAACATGTGGGAACATTCACATTATGTGTCACAGGCATGCTGCCATTCCAGAAACCTCCCAGAACAGATTCAGAGTTGGCAATCCTGGGCACTTATACTAGTGACAGGGGTTTAGTCCTTAGGGTTTTATTCTATGCCCCCTGAATTGAAACAGCGGGTTTTTAATTGAAAGCCACCATTTCAATTTTTCCATCATGTTATGGTAAGGAGCCTGATCCTTTTTCTTTTTTCTTGGAGCCAGAGCTTGCCCGCAGCTGAGGGGTGAGCTGCCAGTGCCAACAGGCCAAGCAGCCCCTGAGCTGCAGGGGGCCCCAGTCCTTCCCTCTGCAGCAGTGGTGCCCCATGAGGCCTCCAAGGTGAGCTGCTAGCAAGCCAGGTGCTGCCTCAGCCCAATCCAACTGTTTCCCAGCCCACCCAGGGAGCAGCACCGGTGGGCTTCCAGTGGGCGGGCTCAGGGAAGAGTTGGATCAGGCAGCACTTGGCTCACTAGCAGTCTGCCCAGCTAGCCCTGGGGGTCATTGCCACTGTGGAAGGAAGTACCAGGGCCCCCTGCAGCTTAGAGACCACTTGGCCTACTGGCAGCCTCACTCCCCAGACTCAGGAGAGGCTGGTAGACTCTGCTGCAAAAAAGAAAAAGGGTCAGGCCCATCACTGCTTCTGCCATCAGCAGGCTCCTGCAGCTGGCAGGATGGCTGGGGCCAC
>NW_017729022.1:83647899-83673733 GCF_001723915.1 Gavialis gangeticus
CAGCTAGCCCTGGGGGTCATTGCCACTGTGGAAGGAAGTACCAGGGCCCCCTGCAGCTTAGAGACCACTTGGCCTACTGGCAGCCTCACTCCCCAGACTCAGGAGAGGCTGGTAGACTCTGCTGCAAAAAAGAAAAAGGGTCAGGCCCATCACTGCTTCTGCCATCAGCAGGCTCCTGCAGCTGGCAGGATGGCTGGGGCCACTCAGGAATGAGCTGGCTTGCCCCTGGGCAGCATAGGAAGGCAGCAGAAGGGCAGCTGGGTTTGCTGGCAGCCAGAGAAGGCAGCGGGGATGTACCTGGGGCACTGGAAGCCCAGGAGGGCTCAGGAAAGCATTGGATCAGGTGCCTATGAACTGGAGCAGCACCCAGCTAGCTGCCCAGGCTTCCAGTACCTCATGCACTGTCCCTGCTGCCTTCTCCCACCACCAGCAAACCCAGTCGCCTTCCTCCCATCTTCCTGCACTGCCCTAGGAGCAAGCCAGTCCATTCCTGGGAGGCCCCAGGCATCCTGCCAGCTGCAGGAGCTCACTGAAGACAGAAGCAGCAAGAGGCCCAATCCTTTTTTTCTGTGGAGCCTGCCCACCTCTCCCATTGCCAGGGGGTGAGCTGACAGCTGCACCATTTCAATCTGCAACAACAATGAAAACTCATTTAAAACCCCCAAAACATTTGCACATGTACAGTGTGATGCCATTAAGCCACACAAGTGACATTTTGGTCATGTATACATGGTAATGGTGTCATGTGTACAAGTATCCCCTAGCCTCCGTGGCCATTTTGAAATGTGCTGGGCTTAGCACATGTGATGGTGAGATGACACTGGAGCATTCTAATTAGAAAGCAAAGTAATTTGATTAATTGAATCTGCTCTGATGCGTTCTAATTAGAACATGAACGAGCATGTCTCTAGGCACCCTGAATGTTCTAGTCTATTAAAATGCCAAGCAAAAGTAAATGGAAGATAAGTGGCATCCTGCAGATTGAGAGCTAGTGAGTTACCTGGTTGACTTCGGGCTTCTGCTCTTCAGATAAGAAATCCCAAACCTTTCTATTAACACTACAGAATCCCAGTATAGTTACTCAACAAAACAATGAATATGTATAACACCAGCCCCTTCAACGTTTAGAATGCTTCAGATTTTAAAAAGATGGCTTCCTATTCAAGACGTGAAATTTTCTATCCTAGGGAACAAGGAGACCAAATTTACAACTTTCATTGCCTATACGCAGAAGCCTAGTGCTGAAAAACTTGAATATATGTAAGTGGTTATGGAGGTGTAAGTGTGTTCAGATGGAGGCCCTGTTGTGGCTTGTTTAAGACCATGTGTCCACCAGTTCCAAAAGAAGCTAACTCTGCAAAGAACTACTAAGTGATTTTATTAAATGGTGTATTGAATCATTTTGGTTGCTTCTTTCTTATATATTTTATACGTTTGTTCAGTGAAACTAGCAAGTCCAAGTTATTAGAAAGAAATAGGGATGTATCTGATTGTAAGCAGAGTTATGCTACCCTTGGTCACAGCTGAATGTCCTACTGTCATAGTATGTTCAACCTAAAGAAACTATTCTGATGAGATGTCATTGGTTTTAATGGTCTCTCTTCAGTCTTTTGTGATGCTGTATAGGTAGAGTTTTAGAAGAAGCCAAGATATTAATATCCTTTTTCCTGCTTTGATAGTTGAATTAAGTTTCTTAATCTAAAGTGGTTATTTTGCTAATTCCTTTCCAAGACTTCCGTAACTCATACTCCAAAAAGTAAGAGAAAATGGGCTGTGATCATCTAAAAGCAATTAAACTATAAACAAAACTGATACTATAATCTGCACAGTTCTGGCTTCTGTTCACTCCCAACTTCAGACCAATAACTCCATGCCACATCCTTAAACTCTGCCATGTCCAGGATGCAACAGAAAAGAATTACTTCTTGTTGTGTAGCTTCTTTCATGCCAACAATGTATGAGACTTTCAAAAGTGCCTCTGAATTGGGTGCACAAGTCACAAAGCTCTTGAGCTTCTCATCACCTTTTGGGGTCCAAAACATGGGAAGTCAGTATTACATGAAAGAAAAAAAACACAGTGATGTAAGAAAGGATGCTCAAGAGAGAGCAAGAGATAAGGGGTAACAGTCAGAGGGGACTCTACATGGCATTTTATGAGCTGAGAGTAGCAGATGAATGGTAGAAGGTATAATTTATCCAATTTAAACTGCTTTCAATTCTTTTAGGACAGGTCTGCACTCAAAAGTTTTGCTGGAATAGCTACGCCATTAGCAACATGATAAAATCACAGCTAGCAAAACTTCCAACTTATACCAGCAAAGGAGTCCTTCTGTCTGAATAATTTATTTTGTTCAGGGACCTAGTTTAACTATCTTGGTAAAGGAACCCCCCTTATTTAAACTGTGTTTCCACTGGGACCTTTGGTGGTAAAGTCTTTATGGAGTAAGTTAGTTCCCTGACTCATCTCTGTATTTGTAGGCTAGAACAAAGCCTTGGAAGGTTTTGCAAACAGATTGATATCTTGAACTCCATCTTGAAACGGCTGAGAAGCCAGCGGAGGGGTTTTACGGATGGTCATGGATCTTTGTTTTTGTGAAGAGAACTGGAGATGCTTTCTTGGGGAAATCAGCTGAGTTGTAAAGTTTGGGTCTAAATCTACCCTTCCCAAAAGTTTGAGAGGATGTAGAAGTAGGGTTTCAGCTTGGAGCCATCTCTGCATTCTAGCTTATAGCTTTCATGTGGCTACATGGATATAGCTTTCAAAAATAACTCCCAGAACTGATCCCAAAAAATGTACAATAATAGGTGCAAACAAGTACCCACAAGCCCAGCATATGAAAGTGCACATTGAAATCTAGTAGTTGTATTCACAATCTAACATCTTTTTTGTAAAGAGAAAGAAGCCTTTTGTTTGCACATTTACCTGACTCTGTGTATGTACACACATTTTACACATACAGCTTAGGCCTCTGGTCTATTAAAATTAAAATAAGAAAATAGCCTGTTATAGCTTCTCAATCCTATTACAAGGAATGCTCATCAGGTCTCCTGACACCTACTCTTTTCTTCTCTTGTCCTGCCTCCTTTAACACAAGATGGTTAATAATAATAATAATAATAATAGATGGATATGTGAACCTACCTTTTAAATCTGGGAATCTCTAAAAGATTCCCTGTGGTTCCATCTCTAGAATTGTCAAGTTTCTAACTATTTTCTTCCATAATTTGCTATTAATTATTGCTTGAGCCATTTATGATCCATACATGAAGTGCCTTCATCTGTGTAAAGCGGCATTGCTACTGCTACCCCAGTGCTCTCAGTGTATGGTATTAGAACCTGATGTCCTGCCAGAAGTAACACCCTCGAAATCTTTCAACAGCTGTCTCTGGTATCCTACACTCTTTCTGTGTTGTCCCTGGGAATTCAGTTTTCAAATTAGACAAATATTAGTCCCTTTCCTTTTGTGATAGGAAATGGAGTTAGGGCCCAGTGTTTTGGAGTTTCACCTGGGTTTTTTTTCATTGTCTTTCTGATTGGGTTTTTAAAAGTTTTCACTCCTGCACAAAGTGAGGTCAACCTGCTAACAGTATTGTGAGTGGAGGAATTGGTTTTGCTAGTGATTTATGTACATTTTGCACTGATATGAATGATGACAGAAGGGGCAAGCTGGTGGAAAATCAAGCCCACTGTCTTGCTTATCTCTGGCCTCCAGAGAGGTTCAGCACTAGGGAAGTGATTCGGGAGGCAGCAGCTATGGCACCATATACCTAGAGATTGGGGAGATGTCAAGCAAACCCTTAGACAGGATTTTATTTTGAAGAGTTCCTCAGTGCGGATGTTGCTCTGTGGGATTTTTTGGATGTGCTGAGTCAGTGAGTATAACAAATGACTGCTTGCTCTGAAGCTGGGGGGAAGTTTGGGCTAAGGGAGCAAATACCTCTGGTCAAAAGGAATGTCAGTTACCCAACAAACTATAATTTAGAGAAGATGCAATTTCTTGCAATCTAGAAAGCAATTAAATTCAGCCTCAAATATAGCTTTTTGACTTCCTAGAGTGGGAGACAAAGGAAGCAGATAGGAACACTAAGAAATTGGCATGCATTTGCTATTGTATCTAGTATCTACTCAGTAGTGTATGTGTAAAGAAGGGACACTTGGAGGTGAGTATATAAATGAGGATGCAAAACAAATGCCTCTGATTTCTGGTAGAGTTCAGAATATGAACCCAAATTTTTCAACTGAACCTAGTTCTTATAATGGGTTGAACAAAGTGGTTCAGATAACCCCTTGAATTTGAGATGGGTGGTGCATTAAGAGGGCAAAAAATGGGCAGGTAGGATGGTAGGAAAGCTGAACCTGGAGTATTCAGGGCAATCTTGGGATTCTAGTATACTCCAGTGGTCTCAATCGGTGACCCAATTCCCAGTATTCTACAGGATATCTAGCTGCTTGCACAAGTCCAGGCACAAGGCTTGGAGGAGAGATAACAGTATTTCTCCCACCTTGTCTTGCAAAACTCTTATTTGTCTTGAGGTCTCTGCCTCTCCCAATGAGCTCACAATTGTTTCAGGTAAGAGTATGTTATACATGCCAGGGATACCCCAGATGAAAGCAGACCAGAGGATGCTCAGTAACAAATACAACTTTCCTACACCTTTAGTATAAAGGACACTACCTATAGCACAACTAAAGGAGTCACAAAGCTGTATCTTCACACCCCAATTCAGTGGGAGGAGAACAGGCCCTGCAGTACACACACATTCCCAAACAAATGCTGTGATCAATAAATCCCAGCATCAAATGGTGTTAATAAATGGCCTTCTGGTATTATCACTTAAGCCAAACAGGTAATAGGAAATTTTGTTTGGTTATCCCAGCAGCTTGTATCCTGGGAATTCAATCTAGAAGTGTTGAGAGGTGGTGGGCTTATCTATTAAAGTAATACTGATATGGTGCCTTTCAATGTTAGGTCATAATGCTCCTTATGGCTAGGGACAGACAGTCAAAAAGACAGAGCCTGAATTGATTCAATCGTTAAAGGTTAGTCTAACCTGCAAATCTTGAGCCAATTTGTAAGTGGATAGACATTCCTTTTTCATTCCAGAAATGCAGGCACATGCCTGCAGTGGCTCAGGATAGAAACCGGGGGCACTAGGGCTGCCGTCCCTTTGCTTCACAGTGCTGAGCTGCCGGGGGTAGGGGTGTGGCGACAGGACACTCTGATTAGCCCAGCAGGGAAGTGATAACAGTGTTTGTCACCCCTGACTCAGTGTTTATCACCCCATTAAGAAAACAACAGAGGGGCATTACCAGCTACCTGTTGATTCTGGAGCCAGCATGTCATCTGCTAGTTAATACACAGATACCTCTCAGCAAGACAGAGGGGAGAGGGGAATTCTTGCTTAGCAGGGAGTGGAGAGGGGGAGGGGGAGGGGGAGAGGAGCAGCCTGCAAGTCTCTGCTGAGTTGCAGCCAGGGAGCAGAAGGGAGGGACCAGACCTGCTGTGGAGCAGAGAGCCAAATCAGCTAACTGTGATACTACTTTCAACCAGGTTTATCTGAAACTGGTTTCAGCCATTTTCAAACTGGTTTATGTGCACTGAAGATCCGTTCTGTTACAGGTTTAAACCAGTTTCTGATCACTTAAACTGGTTTAGGTGTAATGTCTGTCCCTAGCCTATAAGTACATGTGTGTGCACACAGATGTGGTAAATTGAGAGAAAAAACTGAGAGAAGGAATTAGTGGCAGAGTTGGGAGTAGAGCCCAGGGTTCATACCTCTCATATACTTGTTTTAACTCCTGGAAGATATTCCATGATATTTTGACCATTCTGTATTTAGCATGCACATTTTCCTTTTAGTATGTCTCTGAGGCATTTAAGATGCTGAGAGGTCCAGGTATAATTATGCTGCACACATCAATAGCAGCCAGCCAGCCTGCATCCTGCTTACCCTTCGGCCAGTGACAAATTCTCATCAGACAGGGAGAAAATAGAACAGTGTACAAGGCTAGAAAGGTAATTGCTCTCAGCACAACAATAAGGATGGCTGTATTTCTCTCAACTGCAGACCCACATGATGCACCTCTTTGCTTTTTTATTGTTGGCTGAGATGGAGACACCTTTTGCTGCAGCTGGCCAAGCCACTGAGTCAGCTGCTCCCATAGGAGAGATAATGTCACTGTTTATACATTGTGTGAATGAGGCAACAGGAAGTGCTTTAAATGTCCCTTTCAAATCAATGTTTGCCACACCTAGGCTGCAAACACCTGAATTCACCAACACGTTGGCACAGTTCCTAGCATTCAGGGGCTGCTTCCGTACTGAGAGATTGTAAACCAGTGGCCCATTGGGCCACTTAACTGCAGACCCCACAATGCCATTGTAGCTCAGTGGCTCTGCAGAGCCAGCCTTAAGTAAAATGATGCCCTGCGCAAACTTATATTTTGCCACCTCCTCCCTTCCTCCCCCTCCAAGTCCCTTTCCCCTCCAGAGCCTCCAACCTGCAGTAGTGCCACTGATTGGAGGGGCCGGGTGCTGCTGCTGCGTGGGTGTGTTTACACGTGTTTTTACATGCTCCTAAACTTAATGCACATTAGCCTAATGCACATTAACATGATTTAGGCAAACATATACACATGTGCACACGAAGGCACATTAGCGTGAGTGTGTGAACCAACTTAGGACTAAAGTTAGTCCCAAGTCAATGGACACACTCCACATTAATGTGCATTAGTGAATCTACATGTTCGCTAATGCAACTTAGCTATTTGTGCATAAATTGATACCTGCTTTATGCAGGTATCAAATTTAGGCTCGAGAAGCCTAAAATTACCATTTTTAAGGTGCATTAAGGATGTGCATGTGTAGATGCGCGCTCTTAATGTGCCTTAAATTGGGCTAATGTGCCTTAAATTGAGCGAATGGACCTTAAATGCGCATGTATAGAGACTCCCTGTGTGTGTGGCATCCCCCTGACCACGGTACCTTGAGTAGTCATCCATGTCACCTACCCCTAAGGCCAGTTCTGTTGCTCTGGATTAGGTTTAAAGGTTTACTGCCAGAGAAAACTTGAGGTCATGGGGAGGGAGGGTTGGTAATTGGTTATAGAGCCATTTAGCTTTGCATTATGAGCTAAAAACTAATGTTGTAGCTGCTCTGCTGAGACTGTTGCTGAAGAGGACAGTTAGCACCAACTGTAATGTGGACACTGTTATCTTAATATCTTTACATAGAGATCTTCAAAGCCAGCAAGATCTAAACTCACTATGTGTGTGTCATGGATGAGCAGAGGTAGAATTACAAGTTCTGAATGAGCTTGGAGGCTAAACTAACCTCTGGCCTAGTCTTCACTCCACTGTTTTCTCTGTTTGAAAAATTGTGTGAATCTACACTGAAAGCTCCTTTGTGGCAGCAGTTATACTACCTTTCCCAAACAAAAGAAGGTTTCTTCTGTTGTGCGGCAGCCAGGAGAAGATACATGTAGAGTATCTCATTTTTTCTGCTGGTTTTAGATGTCTCTTCAGCAGCAGGTGCCTTGTTAAGGTGCACTTTTCATTCTGCTGGAAAACTGCTGCAATGGAGCTACACAGAATCACCAGAAGTGTGTGCAGCTTGGCAGTGCCAGCCACTGTCTGGTACCAAGATCCCCAGCTCATAGAAATAGTCTTTCTTTCTCAGGCTGTGGCAACAAGTCAGGTAATGTGGGAAATTCTGAGAGTAGAAAATTTCAGCCTCTAGAACTAGTCAACGTTTGGATCATACCTGCTTTTTTATTACTTACTAGTGTATTGCCCATCAAGAATGATGGGGGGGGCAGGCGGGGACAGAGTGCTGCGGGCCACCACCCTGCGCTGCCACTGCCACCGCCACCGCCACCGCCACCTCCCAGGAGCAGGGGTGGGGGGAAGTTTGCATGCGGTGGCCGCCAGTCACTGACCCACACTGCTGCCGCTCTGTGTCGGGCTGTGTGCCGCACCACCTGTTCCCTCCTCCCCCACCCCCGCTCCACGTCCGGCCCTGTGACCCCCCCACTTCCCACATTTGGCCATCTGTCTATGTGTCTGTCTGTGTGGAGCACTCTGACGGGTTGTTTCAGTAAGCATTGTGATTGGCTGCTGAGACAGCCAATCAGAGTGCTCCAAGAGCATTAGGGACAGACAGATACGCAGTCAGACGGATGAAGCCCTTTATATATACAGAATTCTCCACATCTGCTGGCTTCTGGCTCTGCAAGGCTTCCCTCTGCTGAGAGAGTGGATATTTGTATTTGGTTGGGTTTAGGACCATCTTTCCTATCTGCCTAGGCCTCTCCCCACAAGCCTGGGCTTTTTTCCTCAAAGATTTTGTGGTATGCTGAGGTTTGTGGCCCCCTCTTAACTAAGGGTGTTAGCTTTTAATTTCAGGTGTGTCTAGATCTACCTTTCCAGGCTTCAAAGGGAGCTCACCCTGTCTCAATTTTTTTTATAATTTGCCCCCCAGAATTAATTATTTTCTGGTCCTGTGGGCACTGCAGGTCTTTTGTTCCAGTAGGTTCCAGCCTTGAATCCTTTTCCAGGATTCAAAGAGATTGCACCCCACAGCATTATCTTTTTCATTCTTTATCCCTTGTACTCAGCTAAGGCCTAGTTTCTGTGACCTGCCTGCCTCATTTGAGGAGGGCTTCCATTGTTCTGCCCACCACCACTCTCTGGATATGAAGACGCCAGCACTTTTCACAAGCACTAAATCCACATTTGCAGTGTTTTTGAAAGGTTGAGCTGCTGAGCCAGCTGAACAGCAGACATCAGAGGAGGGACCTCATTCTGTGAGAGCTTCAAAATCCTTCATAGGTGGAGCCATCATAACAAAGCAAAGGCTCTTTGACAATGCTCGTCCAGGAGACTGGAATTTTGTGCATCTCTCACTCAGTTTTTTTCATAACCACATGCTAAAAATAAGGGCTGATTAAGATATCATTGCAGCATCAGCTTCCAAGTATCTTCCAAGCACATGAAGATCAAGACAATTCAAAGCCGCTCATACTGAAGGAGGGGAGGAAAAGGGCAGTGGCAGATTAAGCTTTCTTTAAAGCATATTATTATGTGGTTAGATGTCTCTTTTCTATGCAGGGTTCCCAACGGGGTATAGTTCCTGGCAAACATGAGAAAGTTGCAGCTTATGTGCTTATAATTGTATTGGTTTGCATTGCTAAATAATTCCAGTTGGAGAAGGGCCATGAGTCAATGTATTATGAGGGGTGGTGGTATGTCCATCCATCATCCTGTAAGAACCAGATGTTCTGCTAAAATGATCAGCAGTGGAGGAATTAACCAAGTGGATAATTAATTAGGCTGCATTGAGATGGATTGGGGTGGTCTACGTCTAGATAAAGAGCCAAACTTTCCATGTGTCTACAGACCTGGGGAGACAGGAGGGCACTGGTGGTCCTGTGGAAGGTTTCTTTCCCAACTTTATGGGCTAGAAATTTAGGGCCTGATTCTCAATTACCCTTTGAGTATATCTAGACTGAATTCCCAGTGCTGAAATACGTTATATCTGTCCACTCCTACTTGCATGTGTCACACCTGTAAGCAGGTCCGTGAAACTCCTCAGGGGGTGCCCACTCCAATGCCTTCCCAGAGCCATGCTTGACTTGTCTGGCATGGCTGAGGGTGGTTGCAATGGGTACACTCAGAGCAGCTTGACTGCCACATTTCTGTATGTGGCTTGTGCAAGCAGGATTGAGCAGGTGAGTGTGGTGTGCTTGAGAAAGGGTATGCTGTAGCCAGACCCTAAGTTTTTGCAATGTGCTCCCTTTTCATGGTTAAGCATGAACTTGGCCACACTGACAGATATTCAAAGCACCTCTCTGGGCCTACTTTTACTAGGTTTGGTTTCCTAGCTGACTGATAAAATCAAAGGTAGCAGAGGAGCAATGTAGTTGGTTTCATAGAGATATATCCTTTCAATATTTCAACATAAGCTTTTTGAGGTGACTACAGTGGGGATGGATACCAAAATGATTTACTCAAAAAACAGTTTGGGCAGCAGTACCAACAAATGCTGAGCCAGTATTCAAACAATAGGGCACACTTTGTGGCAGTCTTTTAAGACAATCTTTCACTCTGTATTGGAGTTAAAACACAGGACTGGGTGCAAAAAGACTTGTCTTGCAGTTCTGGTTTTGTCCCTAACTTCTGTCCCTAACTTCCTGTGTCTTGATTTACTCAGCTATAAAATAGAGAACAAAGACCTCCTATGTCATAAGGGAATTGTTTAGCTAACTCGACTGATGTGAGATAGATAGAAGGTGATATGGAAGTGTAAAGTATTGCTGAACTATTGTCTTTGAAGAGAGATTTTTTTTTGATACATGGACACAATAGGCACAGAATGAAAGGTACAATTTTGGCTCCAGTCAGACTAGTAGGATTAGTTATTCCTCTCAGATGATTAAAGTCTGTAGTGAGTCTGGGACTTTCCTTTAAAAAAAAACCACTGTTTTTCAGGGATGTGAACAGAAAGGGGAAAAAAACCCTGACAATTAAATGACAGAAAACTCCAACACATCATCTCAAATACAGCTGATGGATTTCCCCAAAATTTCCAAAATGAATTTCCTTTTGGCCTGAGATATATGTATGAGAAACATCAGCCCAGAAGGTTATTTTGAGAAAGGTTGAACATGAGGGGGGAGTTTTTAACTGCTTGAATATAAGAGTTTAAGATAGAAATTATTTCACAACCCTAATTATAGCATCACCCAACTGAATTATGACAGGGAATATGACTTTCCCAGTACACAAAAAGCTATAATTGCATTCAGTGACATACACATCTCTTTTAGCATCCAGGAATCTATCCTTCTCCCAGACCATAATGGTTTTAAGGTTAGATTTCTGTATCTCAGTCAAACCTTTCTATTTCCAAATTCTAAACTAGCGGTGTCCAAAGGGATACAGGAAGTACAGATAATTTGGGTGTCTCCTTTCTCCCCCAGATATTTTCATAAACATTTGACTGACTAGCCACACTTCTAGAGGTGGATCCAATGGATATCCCAGCCCTCACTTCTTTGTACCAGTAGATTCCTGCACTTGTGTGATAATGTCCCTGTTTGCTGATCAGGTTGTCCACTGCTGGCCCATTTTTTTCAGGTACATGATGTAATAGCAGTTACCTCTTCAGTAATTCTTTCTAAGGATCACAGCACATAACAACTGTAAAACTTACAAACGCTTATAAACATGAACTGAGGCTCAGAACTTCCCTGTGACATGTTATCCCCATTTCACAGATATGGAAAAAAGCACTGGCTGGTTGAAGCCAGAATTTCCAAACATGGCTGCATGAAGTTACAAACCTAAATTCACAATGAGCCACCCAAATAAATTATCTGTTTTTTTCAGATGTTCTGAGTATCCTTATCCCCCACTGAAGATGGAGAGAGCAGCAGATGAGTGTTCAGCTCCCCTGCCCTTCTGAAAATTGTGTCCTTTATTTAGAGTGCTAAAAGGTAATCTAGGGATACTACTTGGATACCTTCCAATTTGAAAATTCTGGCCTAAATTCACACAATGGGTCTAATTGTTTCATGGCATCTGCAAGCATTAATAGCTGCATAAGGTGAGGATATACCCATGTTAAGCCTTAGAACTGTGACTTAACTACCAGATTACCCTTCTGTCTCCTAGGACCAGTAGCTCCTGGGACATATTTAGCTGATTTTTCAGCTGGTGGGACTCAGTTTCAGAAGTAGAAAGAAGGGATTGAGTGGCTTGTTGTCCAACAAACTCCCTTAGGTATTCCTGGAGCCCCATGACCGTGATATCTGTGCATCAAAGTTGAGACTTAGGATGGAAGACAAGCACCAACATGGAGACCCACAAAGAAAATTAACCTGATTTTCAGTCACACCAACAGTATAAAGGGTGTTAACATGTAAACGACTACTGTAATAGGTATTGATATAACTGAGGGTGAGGTCCAGGGCTTCCTTTTTCAGGGAAAGAGCATATACATAGAAGAAGTGAAGTTGGGGTAAGAGTTTGGTTTTCAGAAGAAGGACTTCAGAAGAAGACAAACCAATGTAGCTCAGTTTCTGCTGGGAGTTGAGGAAATGGTGAGAAAGCTTCAACTGGAGTGAGGAACTAAATGAGTATAGCATCTCAATTTTTAAGAACTAGAAGACCATGGCAGCTGATGAGTTATTCATTTCTTCCAGCATCTGAGGGGAGGCCGGAAAGGCTGATGGAGAACGTGCGGTTCAATTCTGTTCAGGGAACGACGTGGAAGCTGGTGTGATCTGTAGGCCAGTATCTTCTTTAGTTTGCAGGGGCCATAAACCTACAAAGATTTCAGCTCGGCAGAAGGCTTTTATTACTCTTGTTTAGTTTATTTTTATTACCAGGTCACAATTCATCATAGTAGCCAGAAGGGCTATTGCACATTGCTGCAGCTGTGCTCAGGGTTTCCTTTATACACTGAATAAGAACCGTGCTTCTGCCTCACCCAGACTGGCACTGAGTTGTGTGAGCTCAGTGTGGCTGGATCAGATATCTCTGTACATAAGTCAGGTGGCAGGGGCTGCGTACCAGATTGGCAGTGAGCATGAAGAATCCCTTTGGGGACTACGCTGAGGATGGACAGTCCAGAGCAAGACTGCTTCTCGATTTGGAGAAACCCAGAGAAGGTTATGTTGCATGTTGGCCTCTACAGGGACTTCCCTTGGGGTGGGCACTATGCCCTTGGGCAATCCAAGAGAGCCTACCACCGTGTGCTGACCCTGAGTTGAATTGAATTTCACTGCCCGTGTAGATGTTAAGCAGAAATCCAAGGCTCATTTACTGCCTTTGTTTGGCATTTGGGCTGTCAGCCTTTTAATATCCCTCCCAGTGAGTAGGAGTTCACAGGCCACATACTCTCTTCTGCCCACTGTGTGAGGGAGGGGAGCTCCCAAACAGCCAACATTTGCCTCTTGTTTGCCCTCTGCCACGTGCTGAGGTGGAGTCTGAAATTAAACAATACAGAAGCAAAGGCCAGTGACCTATGAAAGCTGCCAAACAAGCCAGGATGGGCTGGAGAGGAGGGGTCAGGGCAGGGCCGGGAGGTGTTTTTGTCCCCATACATGTTTATTCTGCCTGTCAGCTGACCTTGTTTTCCTGAACTGCCCCTTGATCGTGGTCTTGGTGCAGCTGTGCTGAGCCGCTACCTCTTTGTGCAGGAAAATGGTGCCACTCTATACAAAGAGCCTCAGCATCCCCGTTCCCCTCTGCAGGGACGGTACACAACCACCCCCAGCCACAAAGCATCTCTGCTCACTTTCAAGCACCTGCTACTTGATATGGCACCTCCAAGCTTTTCAGTCCTGCTCCCCATTTACCATCTCCCCCTCTAACTTTCAAAGTGAAGAAAATCATTTCATTTTTAGAAACACTTTCTTTCTCCCCATTCTCCTGTGGCTCTTCACACTATGTGCCTCCAAGCATTTCAGAGTCCCCTGGTCCCAGGAAGTGAGTTCTGACTGGTAAATCATGTATTTCCATTTCATTGATCTCATAGGCTGATTTTAGTGTTGATGCCCTAGGATCACTGCCGCCCACAAGCACTGCCTTTCTTCACCGGGGGATGTAAACCATTGTTGCCATCCCTCTGACACAAGGCTCTGGGAGGTTCTTCTCCACGAAGCTTCGTGGCTGTCTTCTTTAGTACTTCAGATTGAAGATTCAGGGAGATGACTGTAAATCACCAATGTCTAGTTCTAGACCTCAGTTCATTGTTAAGGTCCTGAGAAGGTCCAACCTGTTTGCTCCAGGTTTCAAGGTGGAACAGGAAATCCTGAGAGAGAGCAAATACAGTTTTTGCAGTGTTTTTGTCTGTCAATGGGAGTAGAGGTTGTTAACATTTGTAGAATAGAATTTGTGGAGGTGGTTATTTGTAGACTGGCTGCGTTCTCAGGTTTGTATGAACATATGGGAGCAAGATCAGTTGGTCTGACAACGTAGAATAGGGACAGGTTCATCTTCTACTTTAGCGTCTCATCTTGTGCTCCATTTTGGTTAAAGCTGGTGAGAAACCTTGCACTAGTCAAGACTGAAAGGGTTCACATAAACTGCTTGGCACAGGGGCTGTCACTGAATGTGTTTGTACCATGCCTAGTGCAATGAGGCCCTGACCTGGTTACAGCCTCTGGGCAGGACTTCAACATAAATGTTTAATAGCTCTCAGGAAGAGTGTTTTAACAAAAGAGGGAGGATCTTCTGAGAGGGTCTGCCATCACAAAAATGTCAGACTGAAGGAAATGGACTTCAGTGGAATCACAGCATGGGTACCTGGAGGCAGTCTGACACCATGTTTGTAGGTGACCTTAGACTCTGAAACCTGTATAAATAGAAAGTAGTTTGCTCATAGTTGGGCTTTTCCACTGTACCAAGATGCTGCTGCTTATGCAGTAGCCCTTTTTTGTAGGCAGTCCAGAGGTTTGAATTCATTACTAGAATAATTTGAGTTCAGAAATCTACAGGATTGGTTTTCTCTGACAGTGCCTTCTTGCACCAGTGATTTACAACACTGGCAAGTGCCCTTCACAGAAACCAGAGAAGAAGTGCACTGTGCCATTTATAGTGAGTGGTTGATATCTTCTGTCAGCACTGGCCTTGCTCTGCAGGGGTTATACTAATTTTACAGCTAGGGGAGGCCATGGATTATTTGACCTGTTGTTTGGCTGCCCAGAAAAACCATAACCTATTATATCCATGCATTGTAGCATTCTTTTGACAAAACACTTTATAAGCTCACTCTCAAACTCTACACCTTATCTATCACTTGAATTATTAACTGAAGCAGCATTTTAACAGCCCACAGCAGTTTAAGACAGGAAGTCAAGAAGAATACTGTTACCCAGAAGAAAGTGCATAAACTGCAGACAATAACATAATTGACATAGTTGTACTTCAGCCAAAAGAGCAGAGCAAACATGCTGAATAAGGTTCTCCAGATGAGCACATTAGAAAAACCCTGTAGACTGCAGTAGAGGTGTGCTAACTTCCACTAGCTGAGGGTCCACTGTCTCTTCCAAGGAGTGTTGTGGAATCGTTGATACCCACAAATAACCAGAAGTCCAGTTGTTTTATCACTAAACACCACTTCCTTCAGTCCTGGGCATTTCCAAGGGTCTTCCAATTTAGCATATCAGAGATATTGTAATTATGGAAGAAGCAGCTGAGATGGCTGCAGAGATATACAACAAATAACAGATAAGACTAATGCAGCACTATTGGCTTCCATGCAATGTCAGGACACATAAGGCCAGTTTTTCTCTTGGGCTTAAAGCCGCTTCCTGCAGGACCCAATGTGCTGTGAGGGACCCCATTATGTGCACCTCCAACTTTGGGCTCAGTAGATTTTAGAATAGTCCAGGGACTTCTCTAATCTCTACCAGTGGCAAATCTTCAGGGAACATAGTGCTGCCACAACCATATACCCTTCCATTCAAGCCACCTCCTTCAGTGAGACTAGGAAACTGGCATAGGAGCCTGATATTCCTGCCTTATAGCAGCCAAGACCTCTCCATCACCAGTGGCCTCATCTCTCAGCTGTCTAGACACAGCCAACAATAATCTGCCTTTCCTGTTACACTGTCTCACAAGAGTTTATCATTGGTAAGACAGCTATGACACTTGGGCTAGATGTTGTTGCAAAAAAACACACATTCTAAAGTGGATGCATGATGATCAGTCTTTTCCCACAGATCTGATCATGTACCCTAGGGATTATGTGTTTAAGGTGCCTGAGCTCTTCTGCACTGAAAGTGGGAGCAGGCATGGCCATACTGATGTTGTGCACATGCCTGTTCAAGGACATGCAAACTTGGGTACCAGGATAAGAGATGAGGGCACACTTAACAGGGTGCTGGTGGAGTGAAATAAAGAATCTGGTGCCTAGAGGGGGTCACAGTCTCTGAATATGGTGTGAATACTCATAGATGCTAGGGTCAGAAGGGACCTCAACAGATCATGAAATCTGACCCCCTGCCTGGGCAGGAAAGAGTGCAGGGGTCAGATGATGCTGTATTTTTAGATGAGTGCCTGGGGATAGGAATTCTGGTATAGCTTTTATTAGAATGCTGGAACTTTTTTTCTCATTGTTGTTTCCTGAAGTGAGACTGGGAGCCACTGGAACCAAATCAACTCCTAGTGCAGTGTTGGACACGCTTTTTAATAGGTGTGCCACAAACTAACTCCACACCCTTCCCAAATGCCACTCTGATCCCCTTCCACTTCCCCATTGGTTGCTTTGCTTTCTGTTTCCTGCTCTGTGCTCCCTGCCCTATCTGCTGCTGTGCTGCCTGTCCCCTCCATAGTCTACCACATGCCATATACAGAGGCTTCCTGTGCCACTTGGCCAGCCCTGTCCTAGTGGACAGACTCTAATTTCAGTGCTGCTACAACAGGGATTAATTTGACCCCTAGTCTCCATGTATTCCTTGCTTTCCACAATGCTTGCACTTTGTGGGTCTCCTTTACTGTTGATCCAGTGTTGTCACCATCCAGGAAAAGCACTTTGTGCTGGAAAGGTTTCCATTGTGCCACTCCCTGTCTAAGTCAGCACACTGGCCACACCAGGGAGGGGTAGGAGAAGGCATGTGTAGGAGTAAGGAGAAATATCACAGCAGGATTACAGAACAAAAAATCAAATTAGCACTGACTATCAAAATATCTCTTTCTCTAGTGAATGCTCAAGCCTTCTAGCATTAGTGTGACAGGTCAACTGGGGAACAGCGTGGATATAGCAAAGCAGGGCTAATTCCAGGTCCCTGCTGCCTAGGGAGGAGACAGTGGACCTTTCCCCTGTGCAGTAATACATTTCACTTCTCTATTTCTACTGACTCAGAAGAGCTTTGTTTTCACTGTGCATGTGCTGCCCAGCCCTTTACCTACTCTGTGACTATTTGCTGTCAGTTCTTATTCCTACAGCTCACTGAGTGAGTGACATTCAGTAGTTACAGCAAGGGTGGAAGGAATCAGGGTCCTGACTCTGAGATTGCATTCCTGGCACTGCCACTTGCTACATCAGTTTGTTAGGTAAGTGACTTAACCTCTGTGATTGAGTTTGTCACTCTGAAGAAATGAGGATAATTTGTCCTTGCCTAAGGATGTAATGAAGCTTAGTGAAGCATATAGAATCATCAGATGGAAGGGTCATTGTAAATGCAGAGTATCATTACTAAAGTTCAGTATTATAATCATTGCCAAAAACCCAAGTGACATTGTTGAAATCCTCTGGGACAAGAACACTGCTTGGATTGTGACATTGGATTGTCACATTTCTAGGAAACTGCTGAATGGGGGTAAAGGTCCCTGCAGCACTAGAAAGCACAACTTGGCTGTTGCTGCTGAAGCAGACAAATATGCACTCAAGCAGGGAACTTGTAACCACGCCACAGTCTGAGGACATAAGTTAAACCCACAAAAACAGAGAAATAAAAGTCTAACCCACTTGAAAGCAAACCCAGTATATTCTGTCATCAAACACAGTGTGCAAGTGGGATGCAGGAGAGAGAATTTATAGTTGTACAAGGGACTTTCCATTAACTTCTTGGGTGTTTGGGGAAAGTTCCAACCATTAGTTTTATAGCAAAATCTGTTAATCTGCCTATCTAAAATTATCTAACCCAGCTATGGTCAAACTACCAATTTTAAGTAAACTATAAAGTGAGTTTAACGCTTTCTTCTGGCTACAGGTTATTTAAAAAAACCACTCCAATTTCCACATATTCACCAGGAGCAACTGAACAGTTAAGAAAACAAATTTCAACCTTTGGGCTGCTCCCAAACTCTTCACTTTGGCTACTCATCCTTTGTTACTCAGAGCATGTGACCGATTATCCAAACTGCAAGGTAATATTTAGACTTGCACGGGTACCTTAGTCCATATTGGATTGGCACCAATAAGAGGAAAATTGACATTATCGGCAATCGGCTTTCTTTGGCCAGTATAGCCGATAATGCCACTGATAAATGCTGCATGCAGGAGTGCAGCCACAGGACACATGTGGCCAGGAATGCAGCCTGGCAGCTTGGAGAGCAGTGTCCGGCTGGTAAGTCTGTGGAAGGGAAGAGGCGCGGGGGAGGGAAGGGGCATGGGGGGGGAGATTGAGACCCCCATGGTGAGGGAGGGAGTGGGACAAGGGCATCAGGCACTGCCCAGCTGGGCCAGGGTGGGGTGCAGGGTGTAGCTGTGGGCAGTTCATCTGGGGGCATGGGGGGTGGCTCCTGACACTGGGGCTGCCCCCTGGATGAGCCGCCCGTGGCTCTGTCATGCACCTGCCCCTGCCCCAGCCCCACTCCCTTCCTCACCGCAGGGGCCTCAATCTGCACTCCCCCATGCCCCTTCCCTCCCCCACGGCCCTTCCCCACACAGACTTACCGGCCAGATGCTGCTCTCCAAGCTGCCAGGCTGTATATTGGCTATCAGATCAGTGTAGGCCGATATGGCTAGTTAATAATCGGCCATTGATATCGGCCAAAAAAATCTTTATCCATGCACCCCTACAAATATTTCTGCTTCCTTCTCTCAGTGACAAACTTCCTAAGCAGAACAGCAAGCTAAAAAATGACAAATGATGAACATCAGATACCCTTCTTCAGAAATATCTTGGTTCACATAAGAATATGAATAACATTTAATTCATGAACATCTTTTGAACCTAAAGCCATTCGCATAGATATTCATGAAAGCAAAAACAGTACAGATAGATCCAACTCAATAGCCATTCAGAACTGGAATAGATTTTCATAGAAACTGTGATTTCTAGTTCACTCTAATTCATGTAACCTGCCTCTTCCAGCATATCCATTACCTCATTATCAGAAGCCAGTTTTGAGGCAGAATGTGTTCTTTTGGGGTTTTGGGTTCTGTTTTAATTCCACCCTGAATATCCCCAGTTATCTCAGAACAGAATTTAATTTACTGAATCAGATCAGTGCTCCAGTTAGTCTGGTTTCCTGGCAATAGCAAATACCTTATAGAGGAAGATGGAACTAGTTTCTGTGGTATGGGGTGGGGAAAAGGGACTGAGTTCTAGCCTGTTTATGCATGTGCTTAAAAGTGAAAATTGAAAAATAAACTCCTCTGAAATACACTGGACAGAGGTTTGGGGGGTGGCAGGGGAGTGGGAGTGGGAAATAAGTTGTTGTTAGATAAGCAGTTGTCACACCTATGTTGGGATACTTGGCAGATACCCATTTTCTGCACCTGATCCATTCAACAGCACTTTTTGGGCCAGAGGACACAATCTTCCTCATTCCCCTACACCACTGGTCAACTGATGCACGGGGGATTTGAAAGTTCCTCTCTTGGCTTGTGTAACTGTAAACATTAGTGCTGGTTATAACATTATCCGGACTCCTGTTTAATGCCAGCTATAATATTTGACTCTATGATCTTCTCCAGGGGAAAGTGAATTCCATAGCCTGTGTACATGCTGAGTGAAGACACATTTCCTTTTATTTGTTCTTTTAACTTCATTAAGTGAGCCCTTGTTCTCATGTTTTGGGACAAGCTTAAAAGACAGGGGACCAATCTCTCCTTATTAGACTCTTTGTATATTTTAAATACCTCTTCTAATTCTCCTTCAGTACAGACTTGAGGATCATATTTTTTTTAATTCTCTTGTCAGAGGTAGTCTTGAAACACAGTGAAATGTAATATGAAAATCCTATCAGGGAGGAGGTAGATATTTGCGCACACAACACTTGCAAAATGGAGACATTTAAAGCACTAAAATGTGCCTCAACATTCCTGGTAGCCACCCTAATGGCATGCAGCAGTTCTTTTCAGGTAGAGGATTCACTCAGCAGAAGGATCCCTGGAGTTCCCCAGACTGTGGAGTGTCCACATCAGCAGAAGATTTTGAAGCTGCAGGATAGGCACCTATACTTTGTAAACCAGGCAGGAGCAGCCAGCACACAGAGAGAACCAAAGGTTCTTTGAAAAGTTCCTTAAATTAAAGAGCACATTTGCTAACCTCCCCTTGCTCTTCTTTTTTCCTCTTTTGTCTTGTTCTATGGCTGTTTCCCCCTGAAGACCCTCTTTTGCCTCAGCTGCATAATCTGTAACACTTTCTTTCTATTGCTGGTACCATTCAGGGCACACCCTGGTAAAAATCATGCAGGATCCCATGGGCAGATCTAGGATTTTGAAGAAAGGTATGGTGCATCATCACATATAACACAACACGTATTTTGCTCCAGGTAAAGAGGAACTAGAAGCTTCACTAATGTGTTAGAGGCCTAGGGCTATATTATTTAATTTAAGATTGAAGCAAAAATAAATATAACTTTATTGGAATGTTCACTAATTTGCTATATCATACATTTTGTATTAAAAGCACAATAAACTAGGTAAAATACACAAAACTGTCATTAGAATTAAATGTACATCTCTTTCAGATACACAAAATAAGATCAAGCCTTTTTTGAGCATTTTGACAGGGCATCCAATACTTCACCAGAAGTTATTTCCACACCTGAGTTAATGTTTACCCGAGTTAATGTTTCTACACCTGTGTTAAGTTTTTAACTCAAGTTAAAAACAGTCTGAAGGGCTGTGAAGTAGGAGCTACATTACTAGGAGCAGCTACAAGACAGCTGAATTGCAGAAGAAAGAATAGCTTGATTATGGTAAGACCATTAAAAAAGTAGAGAGGCTGATTAACCCCTGTGCAATGAAGAGTTTAGAAGAATCAGGTAGATTACAATAAACCATGAGTCAAGTGTCTGACTCAGTGCCACCTGAATAGAAATCTTGTTGCCACTGCCAGGCAGTTTGTTTTAAACTTTGGATGCACCAGGAATCAAAGGAGGGGTGCGACTGTACCACTGCATCCACCTGGATCCACCCCTGCAGGACCATATGAATATTTGTCTATATTTTGTAAATTCTAGTTTTGCTAACGTCCCCTCGAGGTGCCATTAAGACAATTTCAGGCAAACTGTCTCTCTTGTGGGTGTTTGCAGAGACCTGGCTAGCAACACACTGTATTTTACTTGGTTCAGAAATAAACATGTTAATTTTAATTTTTCTAACCCAAATAATCCCTGTCATCCATCACTCCCACACCACCACTTGGACAGAAAGCTGCCTTAATTGCCCTTTCATTCCCGCTACAGAAGGAGCAAAATTCAAATCTGAACACAGAGTTACTCTGGATCCACAAGTATCTGAAGCTCAGAATTGTTTAATGAAGCAGGGCTTTGAACTGAGATCGTCTCTGGTTTATACTTCTTGTCTGTGTTTTCCCAGCATGGTTTACAGGAACATCTTCACCCCATTTTTCTTGATTTCAGAAAATGCTGCTCCTGTCTTTTCTGCTGGAATCAGACCTCCCTAGGAGCATCCAGTTGCAGCAGCTGCCAGAGCTACCTTGCATGCTCCTTTCTTTGCTCATTTATTTTCTGAGGTTAGGTGTTCCAGGCCCTGCCCCTGTTTTCAGAATGGGAAGGGAGAAAAGGAGCAGAGGGAGCTTGTTCTTGAGGTTCCCCAGCTGGCGCTGGAGGTTGGGGTGGGTGGATTAGAGTCTCCTCTTTCCCCCCAGGCCCTGGAGGTTGGGGTGGGTGGATTGGAGCCCTAGCAGGGGCTGAAAAAACCCAACTGAATTCCCTCTGCTCCCTTTACCCCCTCCCATTCTAAAAACAGCTCAGAGGCTGGCAGGCAGACACAAATTACAGAAGATGCTATGTTCTAAAACATCTTCATCCGAAGCCTCAGGCAATGATTTTCACCCGATCAGCCATTTTTGAACCAGTCTTCATCCATGCACTTGTGTTTGGTCATAGCTATAGACTATTTTCTGTGGCCAGACTGGGCAAAAGTTGTTACTTCTTTCTGTGCCTTTAAGTTCATTCAATGAGCTTTAGTTAAAGAGTCCCAGTGGCCTTTTTTAAACCTGCGGGGGCTTATACACATGACGCTGAAGTGATGCTAGGGTGTTCCAATTAGAACACGTAGTAGACTTGATTAATCGAGTCTGCTCCGACACATTCTAATTAGAACACATTGGAGCACATGTATAGGCACACCAGTGTGACCCTGTGACTCTGCCTGCATCAGGACACAGCCTCAGTCATTCCTTCTGTGCTCTGCAGAGTCAGGGTTCCTAGTCCCCACTTCTTGTTACCAGACTTTGGAATAGTGAGAATTAGTGCTCTTTATTACAGCTCCATTGATTTCAATAACCAGAAGCTTTGCATTGCAAAGGTGAGTCAAAGAAGAAAAATCTGGACCCAGAAATAAACTTCCCCAAGACTGGCTACAGTCAACTCTGAGGATTTGTTTCAGGCCATTATCAAAAAGATGGAGGCCAGCTGAAAAATATGGATCCCAGTTCCAACTTCCCTATGTCTGAAAGGGGCTAGGGGCTATGCTTTGACCAGTCCTAAAAAAAAGGCCACCTGCAAAGAGAAGATCTGAATCTGGACTTCCTTAAATTCGGCATTTCTAATCTGGGGTTTTGATTTCATTCCATTTCTAATGCTTTCTCTTCCCAAACCCTTGAGTAGTTGCCCTTTCCTAGACCACATACCAAGCCTTAAGAAACACGCTCCTTAAAAACATAAACACTAAGAAAGGAACACAGAGGACTGAAAGAGCTTTATCAAGAAGTGTTGTTTCTCTGCAAACTCCTTGTAGGAAATCCTGGCACTCTCACTCTCTCTCACTGTTTGCTGTATTTATTTCTCTTCCTCCTCCCAAGATTGGGAGCACTTTCTCTCAAACACAGAAGGGCTTTGTGAGATGGGGAGCGGCTCAAACTTTTTCAGCTTGTTAAATACGCACTGCCTCCTTCTCAGACTTGGACATTGACTGCCCCTGCTATTTCACTCTCCCCACAGAAGTAGTTCCCGCTAGTATGATCTTCCAACCCTCTTCCCCCCCTTCCACAATAGGCAGCTAATAAGCCTGTTGATTACAGGGTCCACTCCCCACACTGCAAATTAGATTTTCTTCACAGGAGAAACTTTCATCGGTGAGGTTTTAAAATGAACAGAAGTGAGTGACAGGAGTGGTTGGCATTGCCCCCCCTCTTCCCTCCCACTTCCCCTTCCCTTTGGTATTTTCCCCAAGAGGGACTTACTTGAAGGTTGATGATTTCCCCTTCTGATGCCATCCTTTTGCTCAAAAGGTGTCTTCCTGGGCTCTCTGCAAACTGCACAGTAGCTCTGGACTCTGCAGTCCCAGGGAGTCTTTAATGCTTTCTCTGGATGGGAGAGTACAGCTGCTGGGAACAGACCTGCTATTCATCTGCCTGATGTGGGACGCCCGCCTTGGCATGAGGCATCTGCTTGGGGGCGAAGAAGGGGTGGCACGTAAAATTCTTATTGTCCTTCAGAGGCTGAATGGTCCATGAAACAAACATCTCTCTTCACTTGCTACGATAGTTCTTGTTCATTACATTTCTCTGCTACTTCTCTGGGTACAGCTGAGCCCTGTGAGATCACCCAGGCTGTGATGAAGCCAGCGTACCATGGAGCTCATGGCACAGATTGTACAGGCTTTAACTGTAGCCCTGATCCACTCTGTAGCCTGTCCAGGACTACTGTATGAGGTTGGTTGGAAACCCTAATGGCTGAGAAGATAAAGGCTGGAAAATCATGTCCTTTTACCACTGCTCTACTAAAGCTGTCATTAAGGCTGAGGCAAAATTTAATCACTTCTGACTTTCCAACCAAACAAACCCCAAACAAAACCTTTAGGGCTCGAATTTGCAATACCTGGTCTGAGCTGAGAAGTTAGAAGAGACCAAAAACAGCCTTACACAGAAATATGCACAACCAAAATGAATATAGCATGAAAGTAGTATGTGCAGGATCCTTTTACAAATGCTGGCTCCAGCTTCATTATCTCCAGATCTATGAAAAGAACAGACATCACTTACAGAAGAAGCTACTGATATACTGGTGTTTCCCAGCAGAATGTCGTCTCACAATAATATTAGTGATTAGTGGTTTTATGGACAATAATACTAATGCTTAGTAGTTCTACGGCATCTTTTAAAAGCAAAGTTGTCCAACCTCTGAGCGGCTGGGGGCTACACGCTGTGTGTGCCTCCCACACTCCATCTCCCTCACCCCTGTCACACAGACTGCAGCCCCCTGGGCTCCCACGGGTCACCCTGTCCTGCCCCCAGGGGCAGGGCCAGGAAATGGAAGATGGAAGAAGGAGGGGGAACCCAGAGACCCCAGCGGCAGCAGTAGGAATGGTGGTTGGAGTGGCAGCTGGGCACAATCCACAGGCTGGGTGTTAAACCCTTGCAGGCCAGCAGAGCATCAGGTGGTCAACCACCATCATATTCTTGTGAACTAGGCATAATGATCCCATATTAAAGGTGGATAAGCTGAGGCACTACAGCATATGTTAACAGTTGGCTAAGGTTACACAGAATATCTGTTGTAGAGGCAGGAACAGAACACAGATCATTTGATTATCAGGCCTTTGACATACTTGAGCAACTTTCTTCTCAGGGCATAAATTGGGAAGCAGGAAAAATAGTTTCTGTAGGAAAGGATGGGAAAGGTAGACATCTTTCAAAGCTATTGTAACATATTTGTGGTTCACTTAAAAGATTACTGCTGTTTACATCAATCTAAAGAAGCAACAGATCACTTAACAATCATTTGGAAAATCCATCTCATACACTTGTATCAGTGAAGTTAGTGACAGTTAACTTGTACTCTTGGAGGGAAGGTCTGGGGTTAACAATGCAGGCTCCTGAATGCTAATCCATAACAGCAGACTGACATTGCAGCAGCTTCCCATTTGGCATTTTTAAATTATATTTAAGAATCTTTTAAAATAAAATATACCATAGCAATTTGTTCTTTACCCAATTTAAACATTCTGACTGGAACCTCTTTCTATATGAATAAGAAATTTCCCTTTAGACATAACTGTTGCAAACACTAATACAGAGAATTACCTGTCCTAAGTTGCTTTTCTTAAAAAAGTCTATAAAAGTAGGCTACAGCTCAGCTTATTTTATAAGCACAGTATATTAATAGGTAATATATACATATCCAGATATACCCTGTCTTTTCAGCCAAGTCATGAATTCTGAGGACAGTTCATGCAATGCTTGTTCTTGTGAGCAGGTCTGTGAAAAAAGACCCATGAGTCCTTGCCACAGATTTGCTGTCCTCAGATATCCTCCTACCTGTTTCATAGTAGGCTCAAAATATATTTCTGTGGTATTAAGGGAGGAAGTATCTAACTGGTTTTTTTAGAAGACAAATATCAGTACTAATTTCAGTCAAGACCGCAAGATATCTAACAATGCACCTTTTAGATCAATTTCTCTCAGTGCTTATCTGAAATTTTTGCCATGCTCTCCAGAGAGATATCTCAAAGAGTAAAATCTTAGACCATGTACTCAGAACAGCTGAAGAAATCAAGCAAAACTTACAGTAACCCTTGTGTCCTTCCAGATACCTAAATCAAACCTGAGTTCCCAGTACCCTCTCCCAAGATAGCATGAAAGAGTCTTTCTTCAGGAACATATTATGTGTAATGACTGTATGCAACCTCCCCCGTCCCCCTCTTCCCTTCCCCCCCCCCGACGTCAGGGGCCAGGAAGGGGGAAGTTGCAGGGACTGTGATTTCAGCTTAGGGAAGTAAAGTAATATCTAGAGTGGGGGACGGTGGGAGAGATGGGGCCAAGGCCAGAGAGACCTCTGCAGGGACCTAGCAGACCACCTCCATCACTACCCTGTGCCCCAATTAGGGTCAGGAAGACACTGCAAGGATATGGGGGGGAGGAGGGAGGGAATTCTGTATGTAAATTGCTTAATGATCCACTC
>NW_017729022.1:83673744-83689116 GCF_001723915.1 Gavialis gangeticus
CTTCAGGAACATATTATGTGTAATGACTGTATGCAACCTCCCTCGGAGTGTCTGGAGCCGAACACATTAAAATAAAACAACTTCAAACAGCAAAATCTCTTTTGGAGATTATTTTTGTATCTCATATTAATAGCAAAGCTATGAATCTGAAAAAAGCAGACAGATAGCAAAATGGGTTTGTTTCCATTTAATTTTCATAACTACTAGGGGAGGAAGATGGAATGCCTCAAAGGAAAATTCCAGTGTAACAAAAAACATGCCTTGATTACTAAGAATAAATAGATGTCTCCAGTAATTATTAACTATCATACAAGAATCTGCCATCATCATGATGTGAAAGAATAGCTTGGGACAGTATTTGCATGCTGGATCAGTTTACAAAAGGAATTATGCCATAGAGTTGATGGCGATAGGAGTGACTGGCAGAAGTTTCTTTCCAGTTTCATGTTCCTAATTCACCAGAAAACAAGAGAATTCTAAAGGCTGTTTTTTTCTGTGGCATACAAAAGGAGAGAGTAAATGTTATATACACCTGAGAACACAAAAGGGAGATGGGTGGCTAACGTGTATCTGGAAAGCAAAGGGATGTCACAAGAATGACACGGGAGCTATGTGCCACTTGAGAGTCAAGTTGCATGCAGCTCTTGTGGTAGAGGGTGAGAGGACACAAAAAGAATGTTCCTTGTGTTCCTCCCACCTCTCATAGGACCTTGGCTTCTGCTAAAGGGGTATGGAAGAAGGCAGAGCCAAGCCACTGTTACCTCAGCACCAGCTAAGAGAGATTGCTGACTGCAAGGAAGAATTAATGCACACTATTTTAAGGGTGCTGCAGCAACTACAGTCCCTAAGAGCTCTGACATGCACCATGATACTCCAGAGGGAACCTTAGTTTTGTCCTCCTACTCAAAAGCAGATGAATCCTACCTTAACTCCCCCGCTACAAACAAAAAATGCTTTTGAGAACCCCTTCCAATCTCTTCCAGCCCCTTCCAACCCCTGCAGTCTAACCAGAAACTAAAAGAGGGTGATCATTCTAGGTGCACAGAAGGGATTCTAGGATGATCAGGAAAATAGTCTATTTTTTGAGAAGAGACTAGAATAGCTTGCCTTGTTTCACCTGGTGGAATGAAGGCTGGGAGGGGATATGATTGCTGTCTATATATACATCAGGGAAGTAAACACCAGGGAGAGAGAAGACCTATTTAAGCTGAAGGACAATGTTTGCACAATAACAAATGGGTGTTTCTAACCATGAGAGTAGTACATTTCTGGAATGGCCCTCCAGTAGGCCTCCAGTAGGGGCAGGAAGCCCAGCCAGTTTTAAGATCAAGTTGGATCGATTTATGAAAGGGATTCTAGTTGCCTGCAATAGCAGTGGATTGGAGTCAATGGCACCAGAGATCCTTTCCAAGCATGTGTCCTATGTTCCTATGTTCCATTTGTGAGCTTCCTGTGGGTCACACTTCTGGCTTGATAGCCCATGTTGTAGGGTGTATGACAGAAAGGGCAACATTGTGCCGAGACTGAGGAACCTAAGACCCTTTTGCAAAATTAACTTGGAGACTAAGAAACCTAATTCCTCCTGGCATTCAATGAGCTGTACATTTTCAAACATCTAAATCCTGTCTGGCAGGACTGGCTTGGCTTGCGATTGCAATAGGCCTACATAGAGCTTATTGCAGGGGCAGGCAATTATTTTGGGCAGAGGGCCACTTACTGAGTTTTGGCAAGCCATCAAGGGCTGCATAACAGGCAGCCCAGGGCAGATAAATATTAATTTTCTAAATTTTTTAGGGGCCCTGCGGGCAAGATAGAATGGCCTGGTGGGCCACATCCCGCCCCTGGGCCGCATTTTGCCCACCCCTGGCTTATTGTAACACTGAGTAATAGTATTTTAGAAGCCCCTTGACAGTAGGGAAAAAAACCTAATGATTTCATTAAGAGATCAAAACCAAAGCTTACCTGAAATTATGGAGTAAGAGGTATTTGAATTCAGTTCTGTTATTGCAAAAAGTCCAACTAGTCCATATTCCCTGAAATATACTGTATGAAAACATGCTCTGCCAGTGAAAAAGATAAAAGAATTATATCAAAAGAATACAGTGCCTCTGGCTGATCACATCCCAAGGGTAGGACAGCTGCATTCTACTCTCTCACTCACCTCAGGTGAATAATTTTAACAGACAAAATAACATTAGTTTGCATTCCCTAAGCATCTTCCAGGAGCTGATTATTTTACAAGTCAACCATTCAAAGACGTTAGATACAGAACAGTTAATGGGCAGCACATATTGCAAGACTCACCCTTCAAACTCCTTCAGTAGAGGCTCTCAACTCAGTTCACAAGCTGGCTAGATGGGAGAAGGAAAATATGAGCCATGTCTTCTGGTGGTATAAATCAGAGTAGGCCCAAATAAGCTTACTGAGCTATACCCATTTACACTAGTTTACAAGAAGAGGGAGAAATACCATTGTAGTTATATGGAGGGCTCTGATTGTCCCTTGCATGCACCGTGTATAGTTACCCACACTCAAGAAGACAGATTGTAAAATGCTAACACCATTATGAGTTAGTGCAGGGGTGGGCAAAATGTGGTCTGGGGGCTGGATGCAGCCCGCCAGGCCATGCTATCCGGCCCATGGGGCCCCTAAAAAATTTAGAAAATTAATATTAATCTACCCTGGGCTGCCTGTCATGCAGCCCTCGATGGCTTGCCGAAACTCAGTAAGTGGCCCTGTGCCCAAAATAATTGCCTGCCCCTGAGTTAGTGGATAATTTTGATTTGATGGCATTTTATACCCTCTTTTACAGGTGAAAATGGCCATGCAGCATGCAAGGCAATGGAGAAATCAGCTATGTGTGTTTAGATTGATAGTGGGAGTTTGGGACCCAGTCTGTAATTACTGTGGGGATCTGGCGCAGAGTGAATTGCCTGTCCTTTAGAGAAAATCACTGCTTCCAAACAGAATGTCAGGATAGATCGGAGACAAGAAAGGGATTTTTTCTGCATCATTCAACTCTTTTAGATTTTGTGGTCAACCATAAACAAACAGACAGTGAGAATAAAGTAAGGATGGGTCAATCTTTGGGAAGTCAAAGGTCATCTCCCAATTACCAGCTAAAGTCCATGTTACTGAATGGCTCCTGAAAGTCCCAGGAAAACTTTGCAATCTTGTTTGTTTTAGTGTCTGACTGAAGGATTCAGAGAGGGGAGACTGTGATCATTCTGCAGCACTTGATGATCGGTTCTTTGATGATACAAGCTTGTTTATCTTCCTTAGACAACCATTTGTCATGGGAAATGAGGATTAAGACAGTTGATTCAGCGTCATCTCCACTCTAAGCTTTCATACCACAGTAATGTCAGAAGAGCATATCACTAAAGAAAGAGGAAGCATAATCAGAATACAGGCAAAATGTCTCCTGTATGAGTTCATTTAAGATGTGAGCAAAGAACAGGCATCAGTCCTGATGCATGAAAGCAAAGGGCTCAGAAGCCAGAGCAGGACTGTGTATATTCTATGGCATTTACTCTCAACTCAGTTACCTAGTTGTAGCCTGAAAAATTCCAGGTCTCCACATGCACAGTTCCTTCTTGATCAGTATGGCTTCCTACTTGGATTGAGATGGAATATTTGCATACTTAGTTCTGTAGTCTCCACAAGATACAGTCTCCACAAGCTACAATGTACTGGAAACTGCATTTGAAGGTTCTCACACAGCTTCCATTTGACAAATATCTTATGGAACATGACAACAGGTGCACTAGTCTATAGGTTCTACAGGCAACCAGCTGTGTGGCTATTGGTTCTCCAGTAGAAGCTGGTAGAAATCAAGGAAGCCAAATAAAGGATTCTAATGGACGACTGAAATTTTTGATTGGCAAAGAATAAATAAGGGCAAGGGAAAGAGTAACTGCAGTCTGCAAGATACAGTCCTCATTCCTAGGCTGACAATAAGGAAATCCAGGACAATTGGGACATTCACCCTGGCCATCCAGGACATGGCTCCCCCTCCCATCCCACCCTGCTCTCTCAAAAGTTAGTGGGGGTGTGGTGTTGTGCCAAGCAGGCAGCAGTACCTGCTAGGCCTGTGCAAAGTAGCTAGTATTTGCTTCAGATTCAGATTCGGTCAATTCGGGGGACAGTGATTTGATTTGGGTATTCAAATCACTATCCCGAATCGATTCGGCCAAATCTGATTTGGAGATTCGACAGCAGCCAAATCTCCAAATCAGCCGGGCCAGGCCCATCCCTCGCCCCTCTCCCAGCCCAGCAATAGCTGCCCCGCCCACCCCAGCTCCCAGCACTTGGGGGAAAAAAAGCCGCAGTGCTCACCGGGGCTTTTTTTTTAAGTACCAAGCTGGGGCAGGCGGGAGCAGCCATGGGAGGGCTCTGGGAGTGGGCATGGGATGGGGGGACTGGGGGAGATGGTGGGGGTCAGGAAGGCTGGCAGGGGTCCCCCCCATGATCCTCTCCCCCATCTCCCAGCCCCTACTCCCCTGCCCATAGCACTTACCAGCTCCGAGTGGCTGCAGCTCCCTGCTGGAGCCACTGGGGACTGCCCAAATCATCAAGGCTCTTCAAATCTTTGCTGAAGATTCGGACAGCTTTGAATCGATTTGGACCTTTAAATTGGTCCCTTGATTCTATTCGGATTCAGAGATTTGGCCACCAAATTGGGCTGAATCTCCTCCGAATCGAATCACCGCTCGAAGCTTCACACAGCCCTGGTACCTGCCTGCCCATCTACAAGGTGTCCTGCACTGCCCCAACTCCTGGCCAGACTATGCTCTGCACCTCTGTGTTTCCAGGATGCCCACTGTAATTCTCAACAACCATCTGGAAACTCCCTCTGAAATCCAGGACTGTCCCAGCCAAATTGGGACATATGGTTACCCTGCTCATTTTCCAAACAAATTGACATTATGGACTCTGACAGGACAAAGTCACCATGCTTTTGCATTAGAAAAGAAGAGAAGGTAAAAAGGCTGGAGAGAAAAGGTTTTCTTAGACTTGAATGAATAAGGCAAAGGCATAGTAAGTAGGGTTGTGCAAAGTGGGCCCTATTTGATTCAGATTTGGCCTGAATCAGGGACAGTAATTCGATTAATTGATTCAGATTACTGTCCCTGATTCAATTTGGCCGAATCCGAATCTGAACATTCAATGCCCATTTGGAGAATCAGTGATTTGGACGTAGAACCAACTTTAAAAGTTTTTTCTACATACCTTGAGGTACCAGCACAATTTGTGAACGCTGCAATGTTGGGGTGCATGGAGCATCCCACAGGAGTGGGGGGGAGGCCCTCCACATGCTCGCCAGCAAACCCAGAAGTGGACTGGAAGTACTTCTGGTCCACTTCCAGGTTCTCTGGGGAGCATGCTGCCCCCCCCCGGCTCAGTGATTGGCTGCAGGGGGAGCCCGGGTGCCCCCCCCCAAACCCAGGAGGCACCAGTTGCCAAGCTGGGGGAGTGCGGGGGGGGGGGCCCAGCACACCTCCCGTGTACCTGGAAGTGGACTGGAAGTGCTTCTGGTCCACTTCTAGGTCTGTTGCTGAACACACTGGGGAGCCCCCTACACTCCTGTGGGACCCTCCATGCACACCAGCATCGCAGCATTCATGAGCTGCCTGCTACCTAGAGGTATGTAGAAAAAACATTTAAAGTTGTGTCTATGTCCAAATCGCTGAATCGTTCTGAATCTTTCCAAATCAATTTGGAGGGTTCTGATTCGATTTGGAGAGATTAAAGGGTCCTCTGATTTTATTTGAATTTGGAGATTTGGCCACTGAATTGGTCTGAATCTCTGCCGAATCGACTCAGGCACCGAAGCTTTGTACAGCCCTAATAGTAAGTTCAAGGGAATGTTTCAGGTTTTCCCTTACCAGGCATTAAGATTTTTCTGTAGTTAGATATTTGACTATAGTCTCTTTGTCCCGGGGGCCAAGGTGGCAAGGGACACTTACCTGAAGCCCAGGACAGGAGAGACACAGAGCCGGAGGGAGAACCCATGCGACTCGTTAGCCGCCTCTTCATACAGCTGCAGCCAGCAGCTGACAGCGGCGTCAGATGCCGGCCGGTGGATTTAAAAATGGCGGCCGCTGCTTCGGAGGCGGCGGATAGCTTGGAGGTCAGACAGCTGTCAGGGTCAGCCACGGCGCAGGCCCCGCTGGACAAACAGAGAAGAGCCAGCGTGCCGGAGGGAGCAGTGACCAGGAAAGGAAGCCCAATGACTGGGACACCGGCGGGTCGACCAAGAAGTGACGGGCTGGGTGAGCGAAGGAAGATCGAGACAACCCAGGAGGATTCAGAGGATCCTGAAGTAAGTGCTGAGGCGGTGGGTGCGGGCTACGCCGAAGAGGGGCGAGAGACCGAAGGACCACCTGGCTGGAGGGAGATCGGGGCGGGATCGCCATCGAGAACAGTGGACGCCGATTAGGAAACAAGTGGGGCAACTAGAGAGCGGCCGAGAGGAGCCCCTCCTGTTCATGCTAATAGGGATCTGGTGGAGGGTCAGCGAAGTAGCTCATATGTTAGAACCTCTTAGTGGAGGCGCGTGGCACGGGGTGCACAGGGTGAAGGGCTCGTGGTGTGGGATCTATAGAGGTGGTGGCTGAGGCACCGGTTCAGGCTGGTGTGAAGGGGTCGACATCAGGGTAGGAGTATCCCACGGATTTGGAGACTCGAAGACGAGAGCCGTGTTAGAACCCTGCGGAACCAGCACTGAGCAGGCACGGGAAAGTGGAGCCCACAGGTGGCGTGAGGCCATGGTGTAGCGGTGGTGGAACCCCGTGTGCAACCAGCGGGCCAGGCCCAGGCCACCGAGGGACCCGTGAACTAGCCCCACCCCACTAGTGAAACAACAAGTCGTGGCAGGCGAGAGCGGGGTTGGTGATGCGGGAGGACAAACAACCACGGCAACACACAGGTCCGGAAGGGGAGTAGCCAATGACCAGGAGGGCAGAGCTCCCAGGGGCGACTCAAGAAGGCCCGTCAGGGACACTCTTATTTACACATCTGCACCAAACCCTGGTACTTTATAGTTACTAGTAATGCAGCTATTAGATATTCATAAAAACCTCTTCAGACATTCAGAAGACCCTCTCCCTCAGTAGAGAGAGGTAGATAATTGTACTAGTCTGAAGTCAGGCAGAAGACAGGGCACAGATGCTCCTTATAGACTAAGTGAATCTGAGATGCATAAGCTTTTGTGAGCTGCTTAGCATCTGATGGAATGGGCTCATGAAAGCTTATGCATCTCTGATTCAGTTATTCTGTATGATGCACCTCTACCCTGCCCTCTGCCTTCTTTCTCAGTGATAACTCTGAATCTAAAATGCATTGTCATATCCATAGTGATAAATTCCTGTCTAGTATATCTGTGCTAAATTCACTGGATTTGTACTACTGGTATTTCTTTGGCCCTGGCAGTATTTCATAACCTGCAGAGATTAAAAACCATTGCCCTGTGTGGGGGCTGGAAACTAATCTCATGCAAGTCCCATTCAGATTCTTACTTTCTCTTCCTCCAGAATCTTCCTCTGAATTTGTCCTTTGGGAAGTGAACAGGTTGATAATTTCCATGCCTTTCTATTTGAATTCTCTCATTCTGGTGTTCTCAAACACAACTTCTTCCCCCACCTTTGAATCTGTCCCTAGTGGCAGAGCCAGCTATATAAGAAACTTGCACAGCATGATCCAATTTTAGGGAATCCCTTCTGCAAATAAGGCTTAACATGGTTTAGCTGGCATAAATTTGAGTCAGGGTGGGTGCATCTACACGTGCTGTTTGAAGGTACTTTAGTCTGATTTAAGGCGCATTAAGGGCACACATCTAAATGTGTGCACCCTTAATGCATCTTAAAAATGGTGATTTTAATCTATTTGAGCCTAAATTTGATACCTGTGAAAGCTGTTGGCCAGGAAAGATGTTGGCTCTGCAGAGGCAAGAGGCAGAAGGTTTTTGTGAGTTCGCAATTTTTGAAAGATAAGATGCTCTGCTCCAAGGTCCCTGGCATTGCCCGGCCTCAGATTGGAGGGCAGCAGCATGCGGGCACCCAGGGAAAATGGTAACCTGGCCAGGCAGGCCTGGATTGAAGTGGGTACCGCCCAAGCCCCCCATCTCCACTTGCTTCCTGGGGGCCAACTGCAGGCTACCTGCTTCCCCTGTCTGCTTCCCAGGGCAGGCCAGGCCAAGCCAGGCCAGGCCAGGCCAGGCTGCTAGCAGCACCTGCTGCCACAGCCTCAGCCCCTGCTGACCTCTGCCTCTGCCCCTGCAGACCCATCACTGTGCTCTGCTGCCACCCAGCCCCTGGCACCCAGGCTTGGGGTGCACGGGGCTCCCAGACAATGGAGGCAAGAGGCTGCCCACAACCCCACCCTCACTGCAGAGGTCCTCTCCAGGTAGACACCCTGTGGCTGCCCCCACCATGCTGCCACTGCAACACAAGTATGACCCTGCTGCATGTGCTGTGGATGGTGCGCAATGGGCTGATTGTGCAAGTGGAGGGCTGCCCCAGCCACTATACCCTACTGCTGCTGATCCTGCTGGTGCCCCAGGCACAGCTGCACTCCTAGATTGGGACCCTGAGCTATGACAGCACAAAAGGCAAACCCAGCCTGCCCCACAATGTCTGCCGCCGCATGGAGGGCTACCTGTCACAAATGCTACATGTTCCTGCCCTCTGCCACTGAGGAGATCAGCTCCAGGATTGATGAGTTCCTCAGTGCATGAGAGGCCTGTGCCCACCTAGCTGAGGGAACATGGCCTGCTTAATAAGGTTCTGACCTGTGTCCTGCCTCCCTGCATGCTGTGGCGGGAAACCCTGGGGCAGGGGAGTGGGGCCAGGTGAGACAAAGGGCAGGGGCCAGGGCTGGGGCCAGGGACTGGGCCTGGGAGGACCTGCCCCACAGTGCAGGACTTACCATGGGTCTGGAGCTGCGAGGTTGGCAGCTTGGCACAGGACTCCCTGTGCCAGGCAGCGTTCAGCTATACCTGGTGTCTGCAGCTTGTGGTGGACCAGGGCTGGCACCTGGCCAGGGCCTCCCCCTGGGGAGGAGCTGGTATTGCTGGCGGCCGGTGGTGGTTTGGCCAGCCACTCCTTGTGGGCAGCTGTGGGGCAGGACTGAGGCTGAGGCAGCCACTGGCCAGGGCTCCCCAGGCTTCCAGTGGGCTCAGCAGCTGGGGAAGGGTGCAGGGCAGGGTGCTGAAGGTCCATGGCCCCCTCCCCTGGTGACAAGTCACCAGAAATGTTAGGGTGGGGTGTGGGCATGGCTTCCCAGGGTGTCAAAATGTGGGTCAGCTCCTGCATGAAGGGCATGATCCTGGGGGGGACCACCAAGCTGGCAATTATGGCCAGTGACCCACACCATAGGGTGTTCGAGCATCCAGTGTGGGTGTTGAAATGCCCAACCTGGGCAAACTGCCTCAAGACATCCTCTCCACTCCACAATGCCACATATGTGATATGGCTGGCTCAGCAAAGCACTTCGTATGTCAGTAAGTTTGATCTCTTGAGAGTGATTATTGGCTCTTGCCCTACAGAGGCATACCTACCCGGGTCTGCTCTCTGGATGGCAGTGGCAGAGGCCAGGCCAGCTGAGAAGCGGCAGGAGCTGGGCTGGGAGTGATGGTGGCTACTGTACGTGTTCACCATTTAAGTGGGTGCCTGGGACTGATGATGTCCTAGTCACCTATGCCTTGTTAAACTACTTTTGCCCAGTGACATCCTGTATATGGGGCAGGGATGCTGTGCTTCACTGCAGCATTCTGTAGCATGGTTCTTTGATGATATATACATGCGACTACACAGTGAGCTTTGTATCAGCCCTGTGGGGAGATAGCTGCAAGAAGAAAGAATTCTATCAAAAATGGCAACATTAAGAAAGAAAGGGAATTAGTTAGGGAAAGAAAAAAGGGAGTTAACTAGAGGTAATGGGATGAAATTTAAAGGGATACTTTGGCTAAATATGAGCAAATGCTCCTGACAGTAACATCTTCTGGACTTTGTTGTAATACTTCCCTAGGGAAGCAGAAGGCCTTCCAGAAGCAGAAATCTGGGAAATGTCTGATTTGATTTAAGAAAATGTTAGTAAATGCAGTAACAGAGAGGGGTGGGACCAGAGACTCTAAGCTGTTATTTGTACATACTATATTTTCTTGCATACAACACACCCTGGATTGGAATATGCACCTAGTTTTTGAAAGGCAGAATGAAGAAAGAAAGATATTTCCTTGTAGTGAGTAGCTGAGTAGCAGCAGCTAGGCAGCCAGCCCAGCTTTTTGCTCTGCTCCCTGTGGAGGTGTAACTTTAGGTGTCATCTAGTAAGTGGCAAAACCTGTTCTTACCATATTTCTCACATATAATACGTATTTATATTTCCAGCAGCTTTTTTTTTTAAGGAAAAGGTGAGAGTTGTTTTCAAGAAGATATAGTACATTCATAAATTTCTTTGCTCTTTTACTGTTAGATGCTAGGGTGAAGACAGAACTCTTAGGAATAAGTTCCAGCATGATAAACTATGATACACTGCTCCCCTGTGCTCAGATCTGTCTGTTTCAAAATGGTGAACTTATATGGATTTAATTTCTGGAGCCTTCAAAAAGTTTTGGCAACGCATCTGAGAAACACCAGCCTTTTAAGACTATCTGTTCCAATTAAGCCACCGTGTGTTAGAAAAGCTGTGGTTAAGATAGTACAGAAAGCCAAGACAAAAAATAAAAGGAACAGCTATGTATATCATTTGAAAAAGCTTGATATGAAAGAAATTGTACTTCAAAATTAATCCAGAACTCAATGAAGTCAGCAAAAAGACATTCTTTGGCTTCCAGGGCATTAGGCTTGGGCCCATAACAATGAAGTAACCAAATGCAAAATATGTGCTTAACCTGCTGACAAACTTCATTTTTTGTGCTGCAAATTGCAAATCAGAAACTTCTGCCTTATCTGTGTTGACAGGTACCTTGCATTTTGCAGTGCAAACATGAATCCTAATCAGATGGTTTTACTTTTATACTATCACTTCCACAGCATTTGTGACATTGGTTGAAGAAATGTTATGAAGATCTTAGCAATTAAAGTTTTTTAGTTTAAGAGATGTGCATTTCAGTGCTAACAACATGCACGCTCCTCTCATAGTAGTTCTCATAACATTTTGGGTTGCATAAACCTTTTAAGCTTGTATATAAAGTGCATCTCTACCTTGCCTTCTGCCTTTTTAAGTTTATTGTGCTGCTGTGTGTACCACAATGATTCTATGTTATGTATTTTTTAAAAAGCATCACTTTATGTCACTACAGCCACACTGTAACCTCTCTAACCACCTCAGAGGTATTGCAGAGTTATTGTTCATTTTAATTTTTTGTCTTTTTTTCCATTTACATTTTTCCTTTCCCTCCTTCTGTTCTCACACTTTCCTCTTTTGCAAACTCTCTAGAAGTTCCCTATGCACCTCCAGAGATCTGTGTACCCAGGTTTGAGAAATATTGGTCTGTAATTGCTGATTTTTTAAATTGGGCCATGTGTATTTTCATTGTCCATTTGTTGGTCTTGGCTCTTGAGTACATTTACCACTCTTCAACATAAACTATAGTGACGAGCTACATTGCCTCAACTCATTGATACAGCGACGTAGTGTCAGCGGGCATGAACCATGCCGCTAATGCTACTGCATAATAGCTCGTTGATGCGGCACAGTAGCATGGAAAAAAACCTGTGCAGCATCAGGACTGTGTAATAATAACTGCGCAGTCAGGAGCACGTATGGATCCAGCCAGTGTTTTTGAAACATCAGGTATACTATTGAGACACAGGAAGACTGCAAAGAACTACCAGAGATTGGAGAGGCTCACTCACTGAAATCAGCCCTTTTTGGCCCAGTGATCCCACTCTCTCACTAGTTTTGCACCTGCCTGACTGGACTTCCCTTAGCAAAATCATTTCTGACTTACGGTCAGGGAGCTAAGGTCACAAAACTTACTATATAAGTATTTTTATTATACTAGCACCCTATCAGAATTGGAGCCCTGTAGTGCTTTAAACATTGTACAAATACATATAGGGTGCATCCAGAAGAGAAGTTTAATGCCCATTGGACTAATTCTTTCGTGCATTAGCGCAGCTGGCAAAAACCATGCTAATGCACAGTAGATTAATCCAGTGGGTATTAAGCATCACACAAAAAGCATTAATCTGTGCTAATACTCAGTATCTTTAGTCCAATGGGCATTAAGGGTCACACAAAAGTGTTCATGTGCACTAATGCCCAGTAGTGCTGATTATGGCGCATTTAGTTAGAACCTGTTATTACAAATACTAAACTTAACATGCTGTAATTATGGCACATTAATGAACATATAGACATGCCCACACAGAATCAGTCCCTGCCCTGAAAAGCTAACTATCTGTGAAACTGATGTGACTCAGAATATGTGATAATAACTGCAAATTCTGTACCAGTTCTTCGTTCCAGTTACTCTTCTTTTGCATTGTCAATGTCAAAAAATGCCAGTTTCCAGGTTCAGGAGTATTATTGGCTTGGTTCATCTTTCATGTGTGGGTAAATAGTCACAAAGTCACAACTTTTTTATATCAGTCTGAGATCAGGATCTGTCCTTGGTGTCAAGGGGACTTGATGATAGGAATATATTACAGACCTCCAAATCAAGTGGAGGAGCTAGATCTGGAATTCTCCAGAGAACTGGAAGAGGCTGCATGCTCAGGGAACACAGTCATTATGGGTGACTTCAATTACTCATACACATCATGAGAAAAGCATTCAGCTATAGCCAAGTGGTCATGTAGCTTCCTCACTTGCATTGAGGAGCTCTATTTGACTCAAGACGTGCACGAGCCGACCATGGGAAAGGCACTCCTGTGTTTGGTTTTGGCTAAAAAGGATGTTTGGGTGAGTAACCTGAGGATCAAGGGTAATCTAGGCCAGGGGTTGTCACCTGGGGGTATGCATACCCCTGGGGGTACTTTGAATGTTCCAAGGGGGTACGTGGGGTGGGTGAGGATGGATCTCTGCCACCCTGCACTGTTGCTCACAGGAGCAGGGCTGGGGTGAGGCAAGAGCAGGGCTGCACAAACACTGCGCTGTTGCCGCTTCACTGCCCACCAGGTCCCTGCTCTGCATGTGGCTACTTGTCACCCCCCTCTCCCCCCGCACCGCATCCAGCCACTCACCACCCCCAGGGGTACACCTCTTAAAAATGGGGATCCAAGGGATACATTTATTTTAAAAGGTTGAAAACCACTGATCTAGGTGACAGTGACTGTGAGATGATCACTTTCACTATCCATTGTAAGGCAGGGAAATCAGTAGGGTAGAAATCTTGATTTTAGGAAAGGTGATTTCTGTAAACTTAGGAGATTGGTGGATGAGGCCCTGCAAGGCCACGGTCTGTTGGGGAAGGGAGTCCAAGAGTGGTCATTCGTCAAGGTTATGATCCTTGTAGCACAAGGGAGGTCCATTCCTGTTCCTAAAAAAGGTATCAAAAGGGCTGGGAGACACCCTCCCCTCCCTGCCCCCTGGCTCAATAGGGAAGTCACAGACCTCCTGAAAACAAAAAGAGAAGCCTATAAGAGATGGAAACTGGGATTTACCCTGAAGGAGTACACAGGAATGGGCTGCACCTGTAGGGATTGGATTAGAAAAGCAAAGACAGAAACTGAATACAAACTGGCAACAGAAATCAAAGACAACAAAAAATCCTTCTTTAGATACATAGGAAGCAGGGAAAAAATAAGGGAAATGTAGGACTTCTGCTGAATGCAGCGGGACAGCTGATAAATCTATGCTGAAAAGAAAACTGGACTCCTAAATGAATACTTTGCATTTGTATTCCGCCAGATTAAGGATATTAACTTGCCTGACAGAAAGCAAGATGGACAAGGTGGGAGTGATCACCCACCTACAGTCAGTGAAGATCTTGTGAGGGAATACCTAGAGAGGCTGGATATCTATAAGTCAGCAGGACCGGAGGAATTACAATCAAGAGTGCTGAAAGAACTGGCTGATGTCATTGCACAACTGATGGCAAAACTATTCAAGAACTCATGGTGCTTAGGTGAGGTCCCAGAAGACTGGAGGAGGGTCATAATGGCACCTATCTTCAAGAAAGGAAAGAAGAAGGACGCAGGGAATTAAAGGCCAATCAGTCTGATCTCAATCCCTGGAAAAATCCTGGAAAAATTTATCAAAGAATTCATCAGTGATAGGCTAACAGAAGGCAATATTCTAAAAGACTGCCAACATGTCTTTGTTGTGGACAGGTCATGCCTGACCAACCTCATCTCCTACAATCAGGTAACTCACCACCTGGATAAGGGAGATGAGGCCAACACCATATACTTGGATTTCAAAAAGGCCTTTAATTTGGTCTCCCACGATGTCCTCATGGTTAAATTGAGAAATTGCAGCCTCAACAACTTAACAGTCCAGTGGCTGGGAAACTGGCTCCGAGGTCAGACCCGGAGAGTGTTAATAGATGGAACCACGTTGACATGGCGAAAGGTGATCAATGGTGTCCCTCAAGGCTCAGTACTCAGACCAGTGCTTTTCAACATTTTCATCAACAATTTGGATACGCATGTGGAAAGCATATGGGCAAAGTTTGTGGACGACACCAAGTTATAGGGGAGTGCCATCATGCTGGAAGACAGACTGAGGATATAGGCTGACCTAGACAGGCTTGCAAAATGGGTGAATCTAAACCTGATGATGTTTAACACCAAGAAATGTAAAGTGCTCCATCTGGGGAGAAATAATCCACAACATACTTACAGGCTCAGTGGTGCTAGACTAACCGGCACCATAACTGAAAGAGACCTGGGGGGTCATGATCAACCACAAAATGAACATGAGCCACCAGTGCGAGGCTATAGCTGGCAAAGCAAACAGCACTCTGGCATGCATCAGACAATGCATCACAAGCAAAACTAAGGATATCATCCTGCTGCTCTACTTGGCCGCAGTTGGAGTACAGCATCCAGTTCTGACTGCCATACTTCACGAGGGATGTAAAGAAGCTAGAAACAGCCTAAAGGAGGGCCATGCGAATAATTAGAGGTCTGGAGAACAGATCATATGAGGAGAGGCTGAAGGACATGGGACTGTTCAGTCTAGAAAAAAGAAGATACAGGGTCAACTTTATACAGTTTCACAGAAGTTTAGGGCTGGAAGGGACCTCATGAGATCATTGGGTCCAGCTCCTCTGCTCTGGGATGGAAAGATTGCTGCAGTCAAATAACCCCAGCAAGGTGAGAATCCAGTCTCCTTTTGAAGATCTCCAGGGTAGGTGCCTGCACCACCCCACAGGTGGAAGACTTTACACTTCTCAGTGTTGAACAGCATCTGGTTTTGGTC
>NW_017729022.1:83694116-83700455 GCF_001723915.1 Gavialis gangeticus
TCAGTCTAGAAAAAAGAAGATACAGGGTCAACTTTATACAGTTTCACAGAAGTTTAGGGCTGGAAGGGACCTCATGAGATCATTGGGTCCAGCTCCTCTGCTCTGGGATGGAAAGATTGCTGCAGTCAAATAACCCCAGCAAGGTGAGAATCCAGTCTCCTTTTGAAGATCTCCAGGGTAGGTGCCTGCACCACCCCACAGGTGGAAGATTTTACACTTCTCAGTGTTGAACAGCATCTGGTTTTGGTCCGCTCATCTAACTAATCAGTCTAGGTCCTCCTGGTTCATCAGCCTACCCTGATGTGTGACTGCACTTCCCCAAAGCTTAGTGTCATCGCTGAACTTTGCCAGTGTGCTTTTCACCACCACCTCCAGATCATTGATGAAGATGTTGAAAAGCATTGGTTCAAGTATCGAACCCTGGGGGACCCCACTGGCTACCTTCCACCAGGTCGACACAGATACTTCTATTAGTACTCTCTGAGTCTGAGTGCACAGCCAGTTTCCCACCCATTTGGCCGTTGAATTGTTCAGCCTATAGTCCCCTAGTTTACCTGGACAGCGTTATGGGACACCAAGTCAAAAGCCTTCCTAAAGTCCAAGTAAATGATGTCAACCGCATTTCCCTTATCCAGGTGGTGAATAACCTGGTCATAGAAGGAGATGAAATTAGTCAGACATGACCTATCTGCAACAAAACCGTGCTGGCTGTTGTTCAGAATTTTGCCTTCTACTAGTTAATCGCATATGGACTCCTTGAGAAATTTTTCAAGGATTTTTCTTGGGATGGAGGTCAGGCTGACCAGCCTATAGTTCCCTGGGTCCTCTCTCCTCCCATTTTTCAAGATGTGCACAACATTGGCCGTCTTCTTCAGTGAGCCTGTAAGTATGTTGTGGATTATTTCTCCCCAGATGGAGCACTTTACATTTTTCAAGATGGCCACAACACTGGCCTTCTTCTAGTCTTCTGGGGCCTCTCCTGAGTGCCACAAGTTCCTAAAGAGGTTTGCCAGTGGTTCTGCAATGACTTTGGGTAGTTCATTTAGCACTCTCAGATGGAGTTCATCTGGTCCTGCTGATTTATAGATATCCAGCCTCTCTAGCTGTTCTTTCCACTGGCTACCTTCCACCAGGTCAACATAGAGACAGACGACTGTAGCAGGGTGTGGGGCCTGGGGCAAATCAGTCTGTGCAGGATGTGGACGTGGCAGTGATGGTGGGAGGGTTTGGGGGGGGTGAGTGGCTGGACGCAAAGCTGGCCGGGCTTCATGGGGCCCCCCAAAACGTGGGGTCTGGGGCAGTCTCCCTGATTTCCCCCCCCCCCCGGGATGGCCCTGGACACAGATCTGTCTATTAGTACTCTCTGGCTCTGACCCGTCAGCCAGTTTCCCACCCATCTGACTGTTGAATTGTTGAGCCCACAGTCCCCTAGTTTTACCTTGAGAGCCTCATGGGACACCAAGTCAAAGGCCTTCCTAAAGTCTAAATAAATGATGTTGTCCTCATCTCCCTTATCCAGGTGGTGAGTAACCTAGTCGTAGAAGGAGATGAGGTTAGACAGACATGACCTACCAGGGACAAAGCCATGCTGGCTATCATTCACCATTTTGCCTCTACTAGCTTATCCTTGAATTTTTTTTCCTGGGATTGAGGTCAAATTGATTGGCCTGTAGTTCCCTGGGCCTTCTCCCTCCGCTTCTTGAAGATGGGCATAACATTGGCCCTCTTCCAGTCTTCCAGGACTTTTCCTGAGCCCCACAAATTCTCAAAGAGGTTTATCAGCAGTACTTCAACGACTTTGTGTAGTTTGTTCAGCACTCTCGGATGGAGTTTATCCGGTCCTGCTGATTTATAGAAATCCAGCCTCTCTAGCTCTTCTTTCACCAGATATACATTAAGTGTTGGTAGGTGATCATCCCTACTGTGACTCTTCTGTGTCACATTTGCATTCAGTAGGCTATAACTTTTAGATGGGTGGAATACAAATGCGAAGTACTCGTTCAATTCAGTTTTGCCTTTGGTGTCGGTGATCAGATGTCCAGATGCATTGAGCAGTGATCCCATGTTTCCACTGGTTTTCCTCCCGTTACCTACAAACCTATAGAAGGACTTCTAATTGTCCTTGATTTAAGTTGCTAACCTGAATTTTGTCACCGTCTTTGCTTTTCTAATCTGCCCCCTACAGGTATGGGCCAATCTTATGTAGTTCTCCTTGGGGCCTATTCCTAGCTTCCATTGTTGGTAAGCCTCCCTTTTCTTTTTCAGAAGATGTGCAACTTCCCTACTGAGCCAAGATGTGCAACTTCCCTATTCAGCCCCTATGCCACCTTTTTTGTATACAGGTATGGACAACTTCTGTGCACTGAGGATCATGTCCTTGAGGAATGACCATTCTTCAACCACACTCTTTCCCTGACATCTATGATCCTGTAGGACATTACTCACTAAAGTCCTTAGCTTATTGAAGTCAGCATTTTTAAAGTCCAGAATTTGTACCTTACTGACAAATTTCCCAGCCCTACAATGGACAGTGAAAGTGACAGTGTCATGGTCATTGTCACCCAGGTTACCCTCTATCATTAGATCACTCACCAGGTCGTCCCCTTTGGCAAAAACTAAATCTAGGAGTGCATTTCCTCTGGTCAGCATGTATACTTCCTCAGACAGGTAAAGCTCATTGATACAAGTGAGGAATCTATGTGCACGGTCAGATCTGGCCGAGAGTGCTTCCCTGGAGATGTCTGGGTAGTTAATATTGCCCATGATGACCATATCCCGTGCCCTTGCATCCTCTTCCAGTTCTCTGGAGAATTCCAGATCTAGGTCCTCATCTTAATTTGGAGGTCTGTAGTATATTCCTACAGTTAGGTCCCTTTTGCATGCCCCCCTTCCCCAATATCTTGACCCAGAGGGTCTCAAGTTACCCTTCCTTTGTATACCGGTTTTGACTTCCAAGGATGTATACTGCTTCTTTACATAAAGAGCCACACCTCCACCCTTTTCCCCTGTGTGATCCATCCTCTGCAGGGTATAGCCCTCTATAGCTATGGTCCAATCATGGATAGAGTCCCACCAGGTCTCTGCTATCCCTATGATATTGTAGTCCCTTCTGGAAAGCAGGAGGGTCAGTTCCTCCTGTTTTTTCCCCATGCTCCTGGCATTTGTGCACAGGCATTTGAGTCCTTCACTGGAGGTCCTCAGTTTCCTATCACATTGAAGGAGCTCCATTCCCTCAGCTTGTGCTGTAGTGTCTTTCCTGTCTTCTTCTGTTGTAATGGAGGTTTATTTGTCGGCCCCTGGACTTGCTCCACTCATTGTCCTCCCACCCCTGGCAATCTTATTTTAAAGCCCTGTCCAGGAGGTCCACCATCCTGGCCGAGAAAAGAGCCTTCCCCTTTGGTGCGAGTTGATTGCCATCTCTTCCCAAAAGGCCTCTGACTCTGAAGTGCATGCTGTGGTCAAGGAAGCCAAAACCCTCTTGGTAACACCATTGCTGGAGCATAGGCAATGCATAGGGGGGCACAGGGGGGTATGTGCCCCCCTGAGATTGGCCCTCACTGGCCAGGGCATGGGGGCACCGAGAGAAGCAGTGCCATCCCCCCACCAAGAAGTGCCAGTGGCACTTCCAGTTTTGCCACTGGTGCTTCCGGCCAGTGATTGGCCGCCAGTGTCCCCCCAGACTCAGGAGACACCAATTGCCCATGAGCTGGAGCCTTTGGTTCACCTCTTTGATACATCCATCTCCCCTAGGTCCGCAGCCTGCAACTAGGAGGATGGAGTAGAATACTACCTATGTCCCCAACCCCTTATGACCAGCCCCTAGAGCCCTGTAGTCACTCATGACCAGTGAGGATTGCTCTGAGCCATGTCACTGATGCCCACATGGATGAGGAACATGGGGTAGTGGTTGGAGGGCCAGATGAGTTTAGGAATCCTCTCTGCCATGTCCCAGATATTGGCCTCTGGGAGGCAGCAGACCTCATGGGCCAGAGGGTCAGGGTGGCAGATCACTCCCTCTGTCCCTCACAGGAGGGATTCACCCACCATGACCACCCAGGGTCTCTTCTTAGGGGTGGCAGCTAGCTGCCATCCTTATCCAGAGCTGGCATTTCTGATGATGTCTCTGCTGGTGATGTGAGAGATACATACCTGTTGCTCAGTTCCAAGGGAGGAGTGACCCTAGTACTGCATGTCTTGGGACCCAAGAGAACAGGACCCTGATCTGACTTGGTGGCAGCCTTTAAATATATAAGGGGTGAACATCAGGGGTTAAGAGAACATCTGTTCACCAAGGCACCCCAGGGGAAGACTGGTAATAATGGTCATAAACAGATAAAAGATTGCTTCAGACAAGGAAGACATAAGTGTGAGAGAGAGAAGGAGCCACCGGGCTCCAAAGCACCTGGGTTAAACAAAGGCTCAGCAGCCCCAGGTCCGCAGCCCCAAGGAGCCCAGCAGAAATCTCCCTTACCCAGGTGCTTCGGGAGGGGAGGGGCAGAGAACTCCCACGCCGGTATAAAGAAGAGCCCAGGACAGGAAAGCAGGAGGAGCGCAGAACTGGAACAAGGAGGAGGAGAAGGAGCGAGCCAACACACGCTGCAGGGAACTCTGAAAGCGACGTGGGGTGCTGGTAGGAGACTCTTGCAGAGAGTAAAAATCCCAGCAGGGACTTGAGCCAAGTTTACTGGCCCTGCGGGGCGCAGAACTGTTTGTTTACGTGCTGGGAGCTGGCAGAGCCCGGCAGTGAGAATGGTACCATAATAGCCCTGATAGAGGGGCACTATAGACTTTCGTGGTACCGTAATACATGTAAAAGTGGCACAAGCCAACAAGATGGACTCAAGGTGTTAAAAGAAATCGTGGCGACCTCCACAAGAGCCTCTGAGAGAAAGAGAGAGCCACCAAAGAGGGACTGACCACACGAAGGTCAATTTTGGTTTAGATCTTGGCTGCAAACAGCAGGAACAGTGACACAGACCAGGAGAGGCTTCTCTGTTTTCTTGTTTTCTTTTTGGTCTTTTGTTGGGTGTTTGATTGGAACCAAGGACATGTGGTAGGACCAACTGGATGGTCAAAACCCGGTGGAACGGGCAAGGGTGTAGGGGTGGCAGAGCCCTCAGGAATGCGGGACCCCGTGAGACTACTAATTGGACTACACGTGGAGGTAATGAACCAACTCCGTTAACATCAAGTCGTGGCAGGAGAAACGTGGGCATGTAGATCATCAATTAGAACCAATAACATCCTAGTCAAGTGGCAGGCGGCATCCTACAGGTCTGCAAGTGACTCCAATACCTGACACTGGTGCATTGGCTGGGAAAGTGGCAGCGGTCTCCTAAGAGGGATCAAAATGGAGCATTAAATGGTATTGACAGGGATAGAATCCCTACAACAGACCATGAGCCGGATGGCACAGGTGCTGCAGCAGCAGCAGCAGCAAGCCTCAAGGCAAACAGCTATACAGGAGCACCTGCTCCAGCAACAGCTGCTGGATTTCACTATCCAACGCAGGGCGTCAAGGGCTCGCACCAAGGCTAAAGCCCTTGACTTCAGAAGGGCCAACTTCAATGAGCTTAGGGGACTAGTGGGGGAGGCACTGAGGGCCCAGAAGGTAAAGGAGATGGGAGTCCACAAGGGATGGTCATACCTTAAGGGGGTGATCCTCCATGCCCAAAGGATAACAGTCCCAGAGAGAAGCAAGGGGGGTAAGAATGCTCAGAAACCCCCTTGGCTCAGCAAGGGCATTCAGCAATGCCTGAGGACTAAAAGGGGGGGTGTACAACCAGTGGAAGGGAGGAGCTATCACCAAGGAGGAGTACTCCTCCTCAGCCTGTGAGTGTCGGAGGGCTCTTAGGAAGGCCAAGGCAGAGATGGAGCTCAGGCTAGCATCCAGGATTAAGGACAACAAAAAGTCCTTTTTCAAATACATTGGGAGCAAGAAGAAGGAACCAGGCAATGTAGGGCCCCTGCAAGATGCAAACGGTAATCTTGTGGTTATGCCAAACAAGAAAGCTGATATTTTTAACAGTTTCTTTGCCTCTGTTTTCTAGAACAGGGACCGGGACATCCCACCTACCAGAGGTAGGGACAATCTTGGGGATAGCTCTGTCAGGCCTTGGGTCAGTGCAGATGTAGTTAGGGATCTTCTGGAAGGGCTGGACATTTTTAAATTTGCAGGTCCAGATGCCCTCCACCCAAGGGTGTTGAGGGAGCTGGCAGGGGTCATCGCGGAGCCCTTGGCCCAGCTGTATGAGCATTCGTGGTCATCTGGCCAGGTGCCGGGGGATTGGAAACTGGCTAATGTGGTCCCAATTTTCAAGAAAGGGAGGAAGGAGGACC
>NW_017729022.1:83705455-83714767 GCF_001723915.1 Gavialis gangeticus
GACATGGGCTGGACAATTAGGGGTCCTGTTGATTGGTCAGGCCCAGGCGGCCTATAGGGTCATGACATGGGTAGACGCCCAGGACTATGATAAGGTGAAGGGCGAGATATTGCAAAGGCTTAATATAACCCCTGAAAGACACCCAGAGATGGGTGAGATGCCATTGCCTCAAGTCTTCCCAAGAAGCCCTGCAATTGGCCAAACACTTTGATATGGCCCAAAGAGAAATGCAGCGGGATCGAGGTATGAGAGGGACAGGGACAGGCCATGGGCAGGAGGCAAACCAAAAAGGCGAAAAAGAGAATAAAGGAAACAAGAAAGGAAGTCCTGCGGGGCTGGTCTGCTTCACCTGCGGGAGAAGGGGTCATATAGCCCGAAACTGTTCCCAGGGTTTACGGCCGATACCAGGACCAAGAGGAAATGTAACAGAACCCGCAGACCATCGTACAGAACCAGGGGAAGCACAAGAGGCGGAACTTATGGATTGTGGTGTGGGGGACAGTTTGACAGGTATGGTACAACCCCTACCCGAGGTGACTGTGTGGGTAGAAGGGCAGCCGGTTCAGGCCGTGGTTGATACTGGGTGTGCCCAATCTCTGGTTCGCCCATCGTTGATCACTTGGAAACAAGCCCCGAGATATGCCGGCATGCAGATGGTCTGCCTCCATAGACAAAAGGCATATTATGAACGTAGTTTATTGCACATGCAGGTCAGTGGGGTCAGCAGAAGAATCCAGGTGGGATTGGAAGAAAAAATTTTGTATCCTATGATATTGGGTCGAGACTGGCCAGAAATGTTTGAAGTTTTAGAATCGCTCCATAACTCCAAGGGCACTAGAGAAGGACTAGTTGGGGCAGGTCCAGAGATGGAAGAAGAAATGGAGATACAAACACTGGCCAGTAGCAGTTGATTCCGTGAGGTGCAGGAGAGCAATGAAGAACTGTGGGCCTTCAGGGAAACCAAACAGGTGAGAATCGACCAGCAGGTAACGCTCCCCAAACAAAATAACCTGGTGCCCCAGTGTGAGATACATAATGGTCTGTTATACCGGATTAAGCGGGGTAAAGCTGAAGGGGAGGAGGTGGCACAGTTAATTATACCCAGACCTTACAGAGAGCCACTTCTACACTTAGCTCATAGGAATCCCTTGAGGGGACATCTAGGCAAAAACAAGACTGAAGCTCACCTAGATAGATGGTGTTTTTGGCCCAACTTGTATGAAGAAGTGGAAGGATTCTGTCAAGTCTGTGAAATATGTCAGAAGGTGAGCACTTATAAGCCCCCCAAGGTACCATTGCAGCCGATGCCAGTGGTTAGAGAGCCATTTGCTAGAGTGGCTTTAGATGTAGTAGGCCCCTTGCCTCGGAGAGTAGCGGGACACCAGTTCGTTTTAGTGCTAGTAGATTATGTGACTAGGTTTCCGGAGGCTATCCCCTTGCGAGCAGTGACAGGACCCAGGGTTGCAGAAGAACTAATGAAATGGGTGGCAAAATTTGGTATCCCTGGGGAGATTATTACCGACCAGGGGTCTAATTTTATATCCCTAGTATTGGGTTCCATGCGTAAAGTGTTACAGTTCCGTCATTTAAGGACGGCAGTGTACCATCCTCAAACGAATGGTCTGGTGGAACGCTTTAACGGTACCCTTAAAGGGATGTTGCGCTGATGTGCCCAGGTAGAACCAAAAAAATGGAACCTGATGGTCCCCCCTTTGCTGTTTCTGATTAAGGATGCCCCACAAGCATCGCTGGGGTATTCCCCTTTTGAAATAACCTTTGGACACAGGCCCAGGAGTCTGTTAGATGTAGTAAGAGAAGAGTGGGAGGCAGACCCGAACACAGAAAGAGGTGCATCAGAGTATGTGCGGGATTTAAAAGAGCACCTCCAGTTGGTAAGGGAGGTGGCACAGGAGAACTTGAAGCAGGCACAAAGAAAACAAAAGGAGAGATATGATATGCACGCTAAGGAGAGGGAGTTAAAAGTGGGGCAAAAGGTGTTGGTGCTGTTGCCTAGCTCAACAAGTAAATTCTTGACCTGTTGGCAAGGCCCTTTCATGGTACTAAGAAGAGTAGGACCGGTAGATCACGAGGTATTACGCACAGGGGCCAAGAGACAGAAACAGGTATATCACTTAAATCTTCTTAAAGAGTGGCACGAGCCCAAGGCCCTATTGATTTCTCCTGACCCTGAGATGGAGGAATTTGGGCACCAGGTTACGGACAATCCAGGAGACCCCAGAGATGGTGATAGGGTCCCTGTGGGGAGGCAATTGGAGGTAGGACAGCGGAAACAGCTGCAAGGTATAATCAAAGAGTTTGGGGATGTCTTCATGGATAGGCCGGGTAGAGCTGCAGGGGCTGAACATAAAATTGTGAACAAAGAAGGTCATATAGTACGAGAGAAATGGCGGAGGATCCCGTACCATAGGTACCAACTGATTAAAGAGGAGCTGGAAAAGATGTTAGCTCAGGGGATCATCACACCATCACACAGCCCATGGCGTAGTCCATTAGTAGCTGTGACAAAACCCGACAGGAGTCTGTGGCTGTGCGTAGATTTTCGTAAGCTAAATGCCCTGATGCAATTTGATGCATTTCCCATGCCACAGGTGAGCGAATTAGTAGAGCGTATAGTTCAGACGAAGTTTATATCAACATTAGATTTATCCAAAGGCTATTGGCAAGTGCCTTTGAGAAAGGAAGACCAACCCAAGACCACCTTTGGTACACCATGGGGCCTTTTTGAATTTAAAAGAATGCCATTTGGGCTTAATGGGGCGGCAGCCACTTTCCAGAGGCTGATTGATTGGGTACTCGCTCCACATCAAGGTTATGCCTCCGCATATATTGATGACATCGTAATTTACACGGAATCATGGGAACAACAACTAAGGGCCTTAAGGGCTATCTTACTCGAGCTTAGGCAAGCAGGACTGACAGCGAACCCAAAGAAGTGTGCACTGGGAAAGAGAGAAACCAAATATTTAGGATTTTTAGTGGGGCAAGGACGAGTGAGACCCCTTGCTGACAAAGTGAAAGCTATTAGAGAATATTCCACTCCTACGACAAAGAAACAAATGCGGGCCTTCTTAGGGCTTGCAAGTTACTATCGGAGGTTTATACCTAAGTTTGCGGAGATAGCAACCCCTTTAGTCAAGACAAAGGTCATATGGCATCAGATGGAATGCAGATTGACGGAGAGCCTTTGAAGACCTTAAGCAGGCCTTGTACCAAGAGGTAATTCGCCATACCCCCAGTTTCGTACTGCCCTTCACTCTGCAGACTGATGCGTCAGCGTTCGCGCTAGGAGCAGTTTTATCTCAGGACATTGCTGGAGTGGAGCAGCCAATAGCTTACGCTAGTTGGAAACTGAACAAACACGAGAAAAGGTATTCCACTGTGGAACGTGAATGTCTTGCTATCTGTTGGAGGGTGGACTATTTTCGGTATTACCTGTTGGGTCGCAAATTTAAGTTGATAACTGACCATGCACCTTTGAGATGGTTAAACACTGCAAAAACAGATAATGCCCGCATAATGAGGTGTTCCTTGGCTCTCCAACCTTTTTGATTCTACGTTGCATACAGGCCAGGAAAGGTGAATACAATGGCGGACTTCCTATCGCGTTGTGAGGAAGAAAACCCGAATGAGGGGATAAGGAGAGAGGAAGAAGAAGAAGGCAACAAATTGAATGGGAACATAGTAAGGCAAGAAGGTGAAGCACCTTGCGGTGTCTTGAGGGGCAGCATATGTGAGAGAGAGAAGGAGCCACCGGGCTCCAAAGCACCTGGGCTAAACAAAGGTTCAGCAGCCCCAGGTCCACAGCCCCAAGGAGCCCAGCAGAAATCTCCCTGACCGAGGTGCTTCGGGGGGGGAGGGGCAGAGAACTCCCGCGCCGGTATAAAGAAGAGCCCGGGACAGGAAAGCGGGAGGAGCGCAGAACCGGAAAGAGGAGGAGGAGGAGGAGCGAGCCAACACACGCTTCAGGGAACTCTGAAAGCGATGTGGTGTGCTGGTAGGAGACTCTTGCACAGAGTAAAAACCCCAGCGGGGACTTACAGCCAAGTTTATTGGCCCTGCGGGGTGCAGAACTGTTGGTTTACGCGGGGAGCTGGCAGAGCCCTGCAGTGAGAATGGTACCGTAATAGCCCTAATAGAGGGGCACTATAGACTTTCGTGGTACCGTAATACATGTAAAAGTGGCACAAGCCAACAAGATGGACTCAAGGTGTTAAAAGAAATCGTGGCGACCTCCACAAGAGGCTGTGAGAGAGAGAGAGCCACCAAAGAGGGACTGACCACACGAAGGTCAATTTTGGTTTAGATCTTGGTTGCAAACAGCAGGAACACTGACACAGGCCAGGGAAACCTTCTTTGTTTTCTTGTTTTCTTTTCAGTCTTTTGTTGAGTGTTTGATTGGAACCGAGGACACGTGGCAGGACCAACTGGATGGTCAGAACCCGGTGGAACGGGGGAGAGTGTAGGGGTGGCGTAGCCCTCAGGAATGCGGGACCCCGCGGGACAACGGTGAGACTACTAATTGGACTACACGTGGAGGTAATGAACCAACTCCGTTAATGTCAAGTCATGGCAGGCGAAATGTGGGCGTGTAGATCATCAATTAGAACCGATAACATCCTAGTCGAGCAGCAGGCGGCGTCCTACAGATCTGCAAGTGACTCCAATACCTGACAATAAGAAAAAACTTCTTTACAGTTTGTGTGTCCAGAGTCTGGAACAGAATCCCTCCAGAGGTGGCATAGTCAGCTTCCCCGAAGATCTTCAAAAGAAGACTGGATGCACAGCTTGCTGGGGTCATCTGACCCCAGCAGTCTTTCCTGCCTTAGAGCAGGGGAGCTGGACCTGATGATCTTGTGATGTCCCTTCCAGCTCCTAACTTCTATGAATCTATGAATCCCAGGAATACCAAGAGGCATCAGCAGGGTTAGACTGATGTTGGATCAGTTAAGTCCTGCAAAGTGCTAAGCACTCAGTTCTCAATCCAGCAAAGCACTTAAACCTGTGTACATAAGCAGCACCTTTAGCTTCAATGCAAGCCAGATGATCTCTTTGTAGGGTCAGAACTAAAATGTTCCTCACTTCGCATGATTAAGACCAGGTTGTCTGTGACTATATGAAATAATTTGTGCTCTAATCTATGACCTCATCATAAAGATATTTGTTTATTCTAGATGGGGTGCCCCAACACGAGGCATGTGAGAGCACTGCCACTGCCAGTGACTAGCCTTTCTCAGAGTGAGGTTGTAGAGCTAGGGCGTGAATTAATGGAAAATAACAACCTGAGGGCATTAACAGCAGTATTCATCTGTGTATCTCAAATCAGAAATTAACTTTCTGACTACAAGGGCAAGTAGTTGTTAAAGCACAGTGTTTCTTTAATTAGTCTTCTGGGATAAGAAATGTTTTGAACCGTTTCTTGTAGCCCTGGGAACCACGCAGGGAACAGCAGCCAACTAAGTACTATGGGGCCACATTTTTCTCATTAGATTCTAGTTCCTCCAAATTTGTCTTGATTTGGCTGAGGTCAGAAGACTTAGAGTAGGCCAAAAGTTTTGGAGTAGGCCAAATCCTGCTCTCCTCTGCACCTGTGATGCTCCATTAACGTTACTAAATGGGAGAAAAATTTGGTCCTCTGTGGGTGCCTCTACACATTCATTAATGCACAGTGGTTACTGAGCATTTAATTTAGTACTTGTATAATCAAGTGTTAAATAAGTGCACAGTAACTGGAGTTACTGCACAGTAATGCCACCAAATGCCTTTTTAGTGATGCTATTGTGCAGTAGCCTAATAATACCGTGCAATAGTGTATTAGCACTGTCCATGCTGTGATATGCTACTGAGCAGTATTATTAAGCTACTGCACAGGTAGCATCTTATGTAGATATGCCCTGTATCTCTGTATCCATCTTTCATGGAACCTGAGCGAACAGATTAAAAAAGCTGCTCAGCGGCTGCTGAGTCAGTACCTGGGACAACCGCAGCTGTGGCCATCGTGCTAGAAGTTGAATCAGGGACCTCCTGAGAGAAAAGTATGAGCTGCTACAGCTTAAATCTCACCGGGGCTGAAACTGACTCATATCCTCTGCACACTGGTGCAGCAAGGAACCTTGTAACATATACTCACCACTGAGTTACATCAGCAGAGCTGTTCCTCCAAGCATGCATTCTGAGTTGAACTGGAAAAAAATTGCTTACTTTTTTTCTGATGCACTACAAATAATCTCCACTTAATATGCTCCACTTGACCTGCAGCCAGCAGATGACTGACCTGACTACTTATCGACTTGTCAATCCATGCTGAAATCTAATGGAACTGGTACAGAGAAGGGAAAGCCTCTGCCCTGTCTGTTTGTAGTGGACCTGCAATAGCCCTCTTTTATAATATACTTGAGTGTTATAAGACCACAGGAAAAAGCTACTGCCACAGGAAGCTATACACACAAAACTCAGTAGGTGCCACTCTTACTTGTGAGCCAATATTGAACCAATCCCAGGTTGGAGTTTAAGAGAAACCACGTGTTGAAGGATGCCATCTTTCAATTCAGAGGTAAAACTAAGGTCCTAAGTGTGGCAATTAAAAAAATCCCATGGCACTTTTTGTAAGAGCAGGGATGTAATATATCCTATTATCCCAATTAAATTCTAGTTGGGTAATTAAATTCTGTCCATCTAAAATTCCATTCTAGCTTCATGGAATATGATGCTTTTCAATTTCTGGCCAAAACTGTTAAATAATAGTACCAACCCCTGCTTAAAATACTGCCTCCCATCCCAGAGGAAGCTAAATTTCAATGGTGAGTAAAATGATCGTTGTATATATAGTTAGCAATCAGTTGCTTATTTTATTAGGTGCTTGGAGGTCTTTGGACAAAAGATACCATATAAATGCCAGTCACTGGCAGGAGCACTTGCAGAACCTTTGAGTGGTGGGCAAAGCAGGAATTTGGGCAAAGCAGGAATTTTAGGAGTGCTGAGTATCCATGACTGGTGAGTCACTGGCCTAAAACTAGGTATCCTCAGAATGATCTTTATTCATAGTTCTCCGCATTTTCTTTTATTTCTGTAGTTTTCAATTTTTTATTTTCATTTCAAATAAAATTAAAGGGATCTTTAAAATCAGTTGGGCAGGTATATTTCCCCTATACTACCCTGTCATCATGCCTCATCCCTAACTTGAAGGATTTACCTCGCCAGATAAGAAGAAGAAGGCAGGGCAGGGTAGCACTTTAGGGTTCCTATACATGAGCAGTGAGGCTGCTCCAATGCACTGTAATTCCAGCGCATTGGAGTAGATTCGATTAATCAAGTCTGCTGAAGAGGGGCAATTACTGCACTCCATCAGCCTCCTGCATCTTGTATATTAGTGTCCTGATCCTTCAACATGGTGGCAGGGACATTTTATCTAAAGCTCATTCAATGAGCCATTTCGAAGCACAGGGACGCTGACACATGAGGTGCTCTGGGCTCCTTAATTAGAGTGGTTCTCAGAGCTACTCTAATTTTACATTCTAGTTTTGAGCCTGTTGCCCAAGGAATAGCCAAACTACAGCTCACAAGCCATGTGTGGCTCTGGGCAGTTGATATGTGACTCCTGGAAAAAAGAGAAGCAATTAAATAAATACATTTTTCCCCACTGTCTGTTCAGTTATTAATTTCTATTTTTTTCATTCTTACTTATTATTTATTCTAAAGGGTCATCTAACAGCAAATTAATAAATAGCCGGGGAGCGGTAAGTAGATCACTGGTTCTGGGTCATGTTCATGGCAAGACCTGTGGCTAGAAGGGTTAGAAAATTTAGCCACCCTCACCTTAGTCCATGATTGCTACAAAGTGAGTGTCATTCTTTGAAAGCTGCTAGGTTGACAGCAATGCATCCTCTTTTTATCCAGAGATCACTGATACCACAAACCTAAGAATGAAAGCTTTCTCCACACTGACTCTGATCAGATGTCTTAATATTGGGGAATGTTCATATTCCAGGCCTGTTAAGTCCTTGAATACTCTGCAGCAAAGGTGCTGATCATGAGAGTGTTGTTTGTGATACACCTCTGCGCTAGGACCTGGACCAAGATACCTCCCCACAAATTGTTTCACAGAGATGAATTCAGTTAAACATTAGCATGGCTGGTGCTCTAAAACAGGGGTCAGCAACCTTTTAGAGCAGCAGATCCAGCTGTTGCCACAGGTTGCCAGTCCCCTGCTGCTTTGATCCTTCCCCTGCTCTTTGCCCCACTCTGCTTACCAGGTCCCACTGAAAGGTATTCCAAATACCAGTGTGGAATGGCAAATTCAGCAGCAAAGGCACAGAACAAGAAGCCTGAACTAATCCCTTTAATGTGCCCCTTTTAAATCATCAATTAATGCAGCTCCTTTAAATCAGTGCCCACTGCATCTCCCACACTAAATCAGACCTTTTCAGGCTGGATCCAGCCTGTGGGCAATAGGTTACTGGCCACTGCTCTAAAATATTTGAGATTAAATTAGTTTAGCTTAGATTAGATACAAAACTATAAAAGACAGTTCAGAAAATTAAGTTTGTTTTGGAACAAACAGGGAATTTTTCTAACACTATCTCTATGCTAGAAAAAAATAGTTCCCAAAGGAAAAATGTTCTGTTTTTGTTTTCAATTGCCCACTAAAAATTATGAAGTTATTTTTGGATTGAAATGCCTGAACTTTGAACACCAACAAATATGATAATGGAGATATTTTATACAAACATTAGATCTTATAAAAATGCTAAGTAAAACAGTGATTGCATTAGACATCTGTGATCCTTTCACAGAAATAGTCACTCCCTGGGTATTGTAACAGCACAGGCAAGAAAGAAACACAGTTTTTGCTTGGCCAAATCCATAGGAGAAGGGTGGAAACTACCTGTAAGAGATGTTGAATGTCCAATCCAGCTAGCTTGGCAGGCCAGCCATTTTCTAGATCTGAGACAGGCGAAAAGAAAAAAAAATATCGGCATTTAAAGTAATTAAACTTTATCCTGGTCTCGCTTTGTTTTTCTAAGTCAATATTAGAATTACTTTTGCAGACTCACTCCTGCATAGTTTCATAGTTTCTAGGGTCGGAAGGGACCTGAGCAGATCATCTAGTCCAACCCCCTGCCATGGCAGGAAGAGCACTGGGGTCAAATGACCCCAGTAAGGTGGTCATCCAACCTCCTCTTAAAAACCCCCAGGGTGGGAGCCTGCACCACCTCACTTGGAAGCTGGTTCCAGACTCTAGCCGCCCTGACCGTGAAGTAGCGCCTCCTGATGTCCAACTTAAACCTTCCCTCC
>NW_017729022.1:83715192-83718545 GCF_001723915.1 Gavialis gangeticus
GGGCCCAAGGACCGAGCCCTGTGGGACCCCACTTCCCACGTCCTTCCAGGTCGAGAAGGACCCATCCACTACCACTCTCTGGGTACGACTCTCTAACCAGTTGGCGACCCATTGGACTGTATGGGTGTCTACGCCACAGTCCCCCAGCTTCCTAATGAGAATGGGGTGAGAGACAGTGTCAAAAGCCTTCCTGAAGTCTAGGAAAACTATATCCACTGCCACCCCTGCATCCAATGATTTAGTGACCTGGTCATAAAAGGCCACCAGGTTGGCCTGACAGGACCTGCCGCTGATGAACCCGTGCTGGTTGCCCCTGAACATGCAGCTCCCTGCTGGCCCCTGCTGGATGTGTGCCAGAATAATTTTCTCAAACAGCTTGCCCAGGATCGAGGTAAGGCTGACTGGCCTGTAGCTCCCCAGGTCCTCTTTCCTCCCCTTTTTGAAGATGGGAACCACGTTGGCCCTCTTCCAATCCTCCGGCACCTCTCCAGAGCACCACGAGTGTTCATAAAGCTGTGCCAGGGGACTTGCAAACTGCACTTTTCTTTGACAACTGGGTTGGAAAATTCTTTGTCACTGCCCCAAGTAAAATGGCTTCCTGTAAAACTGAAATGTTATCCTAATTACCTGAAAATGTAGGTTAGCCTTCAGTGCATCCCTACCCTGGAAGCATCAAACCCAGCTGCTTTGTCTCACCATTAAAAGCTGCTGGAACTATGCTCTATTCAGTATTGCTGGCTTATAGGATGGAGAGAGAGGGGAAAAGTGGATCACCAGCAACCAAGACAAGGAGGGGACAGTGGTTACTTTTAGCTGGAAGCTGCAAAAAGGGACAATTTCTCTCCCCCACTGCAGTCCTGAGATGAGAGAAGCATTTTACCTTTCAGCACAAAGGAACCAGAGGTAGAGAGGATTGAAAAGAGTGAGAGATTTCCTATCCAAAAGAAAAAGGAGGGCATAATATCCTACCACTTAGTAGCCAGAAGGATCCTGCTTTCCATGGATACCTCCCTACCTGTGCAGCAGGGGAAAAGTCATTTTTTCGTAGGAGTGGACTTTGTGGAGCTAGAGAACTGGAGTGTAAAAATGGTTTGCTTTCTTGGAAGTGGAAAAGGAAGGAGATGCTTCCATCATCACTCAGGATTATGACCCTGGTTTATTGTTGTTGTTTATGTATGTATGGATATGTAAGTGTAACTGAGAAGCAAGAATTCTTGTGAGGGATATCTTTTATCAGATCAACTGTATGGTTGGGATAGATAGACACAAGCTTTTGGGTATCACAGTACCCTTCTCGGGTCTGTGTACTGAGGTGTACCATGCAGCTGTATCAGGCCCTAGCTTCATTGGGCCCTGGCCAGGTTAGCGTTGTTCACCAGATCAGGACCACAGACTGTATCCAGCCTGCAGACCAAACTGGCACCACTCATCTAGGCGGTGAGGTGAAAAGGTTGGGCACCACTGTCCTGGACCATCATGATAACCTCAATGCTACTAAAAGATGAATGTAACTGAGACACCCTGGGGCCTTTAACCATCCCTGATACCAAATGATAGATTGATGGTGTACATAGGAGAAAATTTTAGAACTCTAGACATTAGAAAAGGAAAACAGGAACTTAAAAATAGCACTTTTTAAACACACAATTACATTTTACATTTACAAACATAAAAACCATTGAAGTGCAGCCTCTGGCAGGGTAGGGGTCACTTGTGCACAGACTGCAGTAGCACAGAGGGGTAGTAGTAATGTTGGCCATTGACACAGGGAACAATATTAATCAAGTGAGAAAAATGTAGAGTAGACAAGACTTCAGTTTTGAAAGTCCCATTGGAAAGATTCCCCTGTGGTAAGCTGTAAGGGACTGTACATCAGGGGATACCACAGAAATGCGCAGAACACACTAAGATTGAAACTTCTTTCTCACAACCATGAAAACTTTAAAAAAATGTTTCAAGCCTCATTTATTGTGTTTAACTATGTTGTTTATCTATTTTAAATGTCTTCTCTGTATAAAAGTTTGATTCTCCTTATACCTCTGTTAGTGTAAATCAGTGCTGTTTCACTGGTGTAAAAATCATCAGAGTGCTAATCCTGTATTTTTTGCTTTCCCAGCAGCATAGGCATTTCCTACACCTCCCTCACCCCCCTCCCTTTTTCCAGTCATCTACTCTGTATATTATTTTAAGTACACCAATAACAATATTGATATAAGTACAGAACTGGCTGCTTAAAACAATAGAAACCCACCAGCCAATCTCCTCATTTGTTTCTGTGCTCTGCATGGAACCATTAGTACAATAGTCGACAACAGATAATGAAGAATCCCATAGGAAAGAATCCTGGAATACAGAATTGTTTATACAGCCTGATCCAAAGCCCAATACAATCAATAGGAGTCTTTCATACTTGGAGTTCCAAGGTTATGGGATGTTATCAGTTTTAAGAGAACATATAATAAGCTAATTGTTCTTAACACATAAAAGCAATTTGCAGCTGGATGGTTATAATGTAGTATTTATTCCAAAACAATGTATATTTGGTAAAAGCAAGTTTGCTAAATAGATTTATGGAGGATTATAATACAGGAAGAAAAAAACAATACTTTCTCAGGATCAAATTCTTCTCATAGATATGCACAGTATCACTAACTGATTTTATCAGGAGTTTCATATGCACACGTGAGACACAATTTGGCCCTTAAAATGAAAGAACAGCTACAATTAAAATGGCACCACAAGCTCTTTGTGAAATTCTCTGCATTTCAAAGGTTGTCTGGAGAATTACTAGACAATATAGTGAAAGATATTCAGAAATGCATTATGAATTTTATTTGTCAGAAATAATGTGCAGCCCAAATTACAGGGTGAATTTCTGTTGTTGGTTATACCTATGCAATCTCTGACCTCAGTAGAAGTAGCATGGATTTAAATAAAGGTTGGGACACACAACATGTTAATATCAGTGTAATTTAAATCAGTTTTGTACAATGATGTAAGCTACACCAGTATCTAGAGAAGACAGAGGACTAGTTCTCCTAGGGCAGTGATGTCAGGCTGAACCAGATCCAGCCTGGGGAGATGCTTCATCTGACCATCTGGGCTACCAGAGGGCTACTGTAAGTTGGGGGTGGGGCATATCCAGGGGAGAGTGACTTACTGCAGAATCTTTAGCCAACATGATGATAGGCAGCAGGAATGTGAGTGAGTGCTGTGCAAATACAGCCCCATTTATTCTGCACTCTGCTTTCCCTATTGGCACTGGTCCTGCCACAGCCACCATAATCCTTGACAGACCTCACTATCACCCCCCCACCCCCCACCCCCGGTTTCAGTCCATCTGACTGTGTAGA
>NW_017729022.1:83718555-83740888 GCF_001723915.1 Gavialis gangeticus
CCACCCCCCACCCCCGGTTTCAGTCCTGTCACCCCACCATAGCCACAGGTGTCGCTGTCCACACCACTATCTGCACCAGTCCCACTGCCACTGCTGGCCCCAATATCAGGCCTGCGGCCATTGCCAACTTATGCTGCAGTCCAACCCAAAAGGAACTTCACAATCCAGATCCAGTCCAGAGTATGGGTTGAGTTTCATAACCTAGTCCCAGGGTGTTTGCCACAATATGTGCTATTACCAAGCCTTACCAGCAGGTGATAGGGGAACAGATAATAGCCTGTTTACATTGTGCAAACTGCCACTCCAGGATAGAAGTGGACATACAACTCCTAATGTAAGTTATATCAGTGTAGTATTCTTTTTGTTTTTTCTGAAAGCTGCTTGTGACAAGCTCATGTTCTACTTACTGCTGCACCAGCATCCAAGTGTTAAGTCTAAGGACAAGCTGGCTGGCATCAAGCAGCCAGAGGAAGTCTTGCCGGTTGGTCCGGTGCTTGGCTTAAAAGGCTCCAGGCTTAAAAGAAGCCCAGAAGTTGAACCAAGGGAGAGAGACATGGGAGTACTAACAGCAGAGTCAAATGCTCTCACCGTGGCTGGAAGGGAAACGACGCATCTGTGCAGGTCCAGCATGCCCAGAGAGGCAGCACCTGCCTGTCTCACTGCTGAAGCATCCAGGGAAGACCTGGACATGCACTATATATCCAGCAGCAAGCTGGATGCTCTCCCCAGGGCTGTGCACCCCAGGAAGACAGGGAAAGCCCAGATCACCACAGCAGCCCCAAGAATTGAACCAGTCATCAGCCTGAGTGTTGCAGCTGATGGGCCAAGTGGCCCAGACCTGACACTGCTTTCCAGCACCTGCAACAACCCCCACAAGAGTACAGAGGTCAGCTGGGGATGGGGTGGGGGCAGCCCAGTGGCCACTGCCAGAGCCTCCCAAGGGGAGGACTCAGCACAGGACCCCCCAGCACCACACATCCAGATGGAGCATCTGCAGACCTAGAGCCTCCCAACGGGGAATTGGCAGAGCCATGAGTGCCACATAGGTGTGGAAGAACACACCTCACAACAGTTGGTCAGGCAGAATCTGGTCCAAGACATATGCCCATCAAAGGGGCATCCAGGATGTGAGACCACATGGGGGAAGGGTGCACCCAACATCAATAAACCCCATGTGCTGAAGGAAAACGCTTAGTGTGATGGGCACCGTTGCCCTGGCCACCGCATCACCTGAAATATTTTAGTTGAATTACTGTTGCGTTGTAATTTTCTAGCCTACAGGGCTGCAGCCAGACCTCTTGACATCACCCTCATTACCAGGCCTCAGCACAGAAGGAGTGGGCCCCATCATCACACTGGAACACCATCAAGGCTGATCTGTAGCACCTGATGGAAAAGGGTGGGGTGCAGAGGAGAAGGAGCCCCCCCAGAAGACATGCCAGCAGAGTCCTCTGGGGTCCCAGGGAGACCACTAAATGCCTCCAGAGGTAAAATCCCACTCTACAATAAGTTGTGGCAGGAGAGTAGACCTCAGTATGACATAGCCACAAAGGCAGGGTATGCCATTGGCAGTGCGGTGGTTGTAAGCCTGTCACACAACTCTATACTGGATCCAAGCTACACTGGTGTAGGGTTATTTAAGTTATGTGCCCGCTCCATTTTTATACTAGTATGACAACAGATTACACTGGTATAAGCATGTTGCACATCCAGGTGGTAAGAGCAGCATTTGACTCAAAGGACATATGTTAGTCTTTTGATAAAAGGGGATAGATTAGCTCATGAATAGCAGTCAGGGGAGTTCCAGAGTTAGTGACTGCTGTTAAAATAAGAGAAGCAGGTACAGTTGCTGTTCTTGGGTGACTGAAAATGAGAAGTTGTTTGGTAGGCTCTGTTTTCCTTTGTTTGGAAGTTCTGAGGGGAAAAAGGAGAGAAATCAGCTGTTTGAGTAACTGCTTATAAAGAATGGATAAGCTTGAGGCAGTTATAGTGGATATAAATCATTAAATCCTTTGAACAGCAAAAAGAGAACTTCCAATTGGAAGTATAAAAGTTACCATATCTACTCAAATGTAAGACAGTTCCCACAGTCAACAACAGGAAAAGGCCCCTTGTTTTAAATCTGCATGCAAGGAAATTTCATTAAGCACATTGTCTATTTTTAATTGCTCCTAAAAGCAACATGTGTTCAATAATGGAAACCAGTTATGAAGTTGATTAAATGCAGCCAACACTGAGCATAGCCCCCATGTTGGGGTAAGTTAGTATAACTCCTCTAAATAAGCTATATGGTAGTACACATTGAGTGTAGTCCCCCTCAGCACTGACTTTTTTCCATGTCATGGTGAGCTACTAATTGAATATATTTCGACTTCCTGTTCACTTCCACAGCTGAGCTGCACCTTTCTTTCTCATTCCCATTCATTCCTGTTTTTTTTACCAGCCTTAAATATCTGGCAAACATGACCAAATGGGGCCCCAAACAGTTCACCCTGAATCCTTCTGTCTTCCTTCTCTCAGCCTGTTGCATAGGAGTAGCATGACCTTGCCCCCCAAGTGAGGTGAACCTGGACAAAGTTGCCTTGCACCTCATCTGTATATCAATTTTTGGAGGATTCCAGGACTCGTGACAAGAACACCCAGTTCCAGTCATGAGTGGAGGGCTAATTACCACATGGATCCTTTGTGTGTGCCTTGGTGGGGAAGGGTGTCTGGAGTACACACACATACTGAGCAGTGCTGAGCTCTGTGGTCATCATGGCTTGTAATGCTGTTGACTCTGCTGAGGTGCAGCCCAGTGAATTATATGCCTTTTGGTTTTGGACTAATATCATGCATAGTTTGTACTATATACAAATAGGTAGAGAAGTGCTATTTAAAAGTGCATTTAGGGAGTACCTGTGCTAAATCTGGCAGCAATCTCAAAAAAGGTAAAATGCATCAATTCTGTATGAACTAAGTCTATGGGTACTACATGGAAATTACTACAGCTATGTTTTTTTCAATGTCAATTTTTTTTTCAGATTTGATCATCACTTCCATGTGCTAAGGGAGAGCATTAAGGATGGGGGGGTGGGGGTAGGAGGAGAAGTTGATAAGACAGAAGGCAAAAGGGCCTACCTGATCCCCCGTTTTTATTTTCTCTGTTGTAGCAGTAGGAGAGGGATAAATTCAAGACAGACCTCCAATAATTAGATTCTATACCTGGAAAATTACATCAATTTTCCATATATAGAACCTAATTGTTGGGAGGTTGTCTTATAATCAGTGTCATCTTATATTTGAGTAAATACAGTAATTCCTTGAAACCAGATGAACCAGGAAGAATGGCATCATCAGTGTTCTTAAGCAGAGGCAAAGAATTGAATTATCAGGTGTTAGGCAAAGATTAAGGAAACTAAGAAAGATGCGACAACTATGTAGTGGCAGAAAAGAACCTTCCATGGTGTCACTCAACTAAACAATAAAGGATGCCCTTGAAAAGGAAATGTAAGCCAAAAATAAGCCAAAATGGAAAACAACCCAACCAGTGAACAAGAAATGGCTGAAAGGAAATCACCAAGAAAAAGTAAGAGGCAGGGGGTCCTACTGTTCAATGTACTGTGAACAGATTAGCCTGACATATCTATAAAGATCATAAAAAAGACCCTTCTGAGACCAGGACTCAGATCAAAGATATCATAGACATTCATCTCACTATTTTTATAGTACAAAAGTGGTCTGAATTGCCTTCTGGGATGGAAGGTGATTGGATAGTGATGGAAGTGGTGAATCTTTTATTGATATTTGATTTTTTGTAGAAGTAATATTTATTTCTTGGTAGACCCCTGGTCACATGAATACTCATGTGCTTGTTATCTGAAGCACTTTATTGTTCCATAGAGCAGAGTTTGTGATTTGCTGTTGTAGTGGAATTGTAGTCTGCAGTTTTTCCTTAACTGCTGTCGATGTAGAGCCATCATAGTACCTGAAAGACCCAGAAGTAGGATCCGTAGGATCAGCACATCAGTAACTCTGAAAAAAGGTAGAGGCACAATGTCATCAAATGTGAAATCCAGCTGGTACCGTGAGGTCATTGCTTGGAAATCTGACAAACACTACTGCTTCTGAGAGGCTGTTGATACATTACGGAGAATTATAGTTGCTGCAACATGTTAATATATTGCAGTTCCTTATAAGCTGCAAACTCCTTTGGGGGTTGTATGTAAATTTCCTCAAATAAAAATAACAAGACAGTAAGTGAAGAAGGAGAAGAAAAGAATGGGACAGAATGGATGGAAATTCAGGATAGTCAGAGCCTCAGCTGGTAGAAATTAGCATAACTCCACTGAAGTCATTTTACATCAGCTGAGGTTTTGGCTCCATGCATCTCAAGCTGGGCTAATCATCTGATTATTCAATTGGAGCAGATAATATGGATAGGGGACAACAGAAAAGGAAATGGAATAGGTATCAAAGTAAAGCTTTCAAGAAGCTGTAAGAGTTGTCAAAACCTTAGCAGCATCCCTAAAACTCATTGAAACTATGAGAAGTATTATCTGTCAGATGCCACTGTCCCATGTGTGAAGGGAAAACTGGGAGAAGACCCTCCTTGCATTTGAGCTAAAAAAAAAAAAAAAAAAGCAGGCCCCAAAAGGAAAAGACTAATGAGGAAGGTTGGAAAAAAGCACACTGCTGGCTAAAACAGACAGAGACAACCAGCACTTCCCTGCAGACTGAAGGAGGAACCACCTACCTGGTATCATTATCAACCATTTTTTCTTCAAAAGAAGCCTTTTTGTGGGAATCAGGAGGCACCGTTCTACTGGCTGAAGAACAAGTTTCAGTCCTGAGTCATTGTTCCTTAGCCTTTGTCCACATGAAAGTTTTCCTCCGTCTTAATATTTGTCTATGCTCCATCTCTCAGTTCCTCTGTTTCTGCTTTACCCTTTTTTAAATGGGGAAAATGGAACTGAGTAAAGTGTTCCAGGTGAGGATGCACCCTGATTTATATTGTAGCACTATAGTATTTTCAGTGTTATTGTCCATCCCAGTCCTTGTGTGCCCTAATATTTTTGTTTGCATTTTGAGTAACACAGTGTACTATGAATGACTTTCACTGAAATGTCTACAATCAATATGGCTGCAAGAAAAAAGATGCAGAATCAGAACTTGAAGATCACAGTGATCCACAGTGCTTGAGGATGTCTGGAACATTTAGTTTATAGCACCGCCTTACTGTATTCTTTTGAACAAAGACTATTGAATAGTTTCCAAAATAGCTGGACATTTGGTGTAAGTATTGAATGCCTTTTTCAAACATATGATGCAGCCCAGTAGAAGTTATGGTGTTTCACACAAGAAGCAGTGGGTGAAATTATATTGTCTTTTTTTGGTAGGAAATCAAGTTGGATTATCATAATGGCCTTTCCTCCTTCTGACCTTAAAAACTGTGAATCCTAGAATAAGTAGTCAGTAACACCATGTTTGCCATCACAAACACTAGAATGGAAAACACTACAGAAGTACACTAACACACAGAAATGATGGCACAGAGGAACCATGTGGTTTTAATAAGTCAAAAGAGGTAACAATGGAAATCAGAAGGAGATTAAAAATCTTGCAGTTAAAATCATAGAAAATCACCTTGGTCACTGGCAAAGGACATATTGGCTTAGACTGATTATAGCAATCAAAATCCATATAGGGTAGGTTAAGCTAAACAAGGTCTTATTAAAAGGCTGTTCAGTCACGCTCTGCTCTTGCCAGCTCAACTCAGCCCACATAGCAAGAGTGACCTTAGAGTCTTACAGTCACTTCCTGCGCTTCTCTCAAAGGAACAGGGCACCAGTTATCTAACTGTGCATGAGCACAATACATAAGAGGTGCCTTCAGATAAATAATAACTGGAGACACCTGATGACAAGGCCCATCTAATGCATTCCCTGGCTTTGTACTATACCAAAGTAGACCAAGTCTGCTGTGGACCAAGTCCTAATCTTCTTGAGACTAGGATGATGTAATGGTGGGAGGTGGGCTGACACTGAGTAGCTGAAGAACTTCCAAGGAGAAAAGACACTTCTTAGTATTTGGTGTACAGCATGGGCCTGTGGAAAACTTGGGGATAACTGCTTCAAGGAGAGTCCCAACCAAAGAGACCCACCTGGCCATTGCAGCATGGCTATGTTCTAGAGAGATCTCCTGATCCACTCTGGCATAGCCTTATCAGCCCTCCAGGTGAACCAAATTGATTTAATTACACTGCCAGGAGCCATTTCCAGCCCCAGATGCCGGGGAGAGGAAAAAAAGTAAAAGACAGGAAGAGGGGTCAGCATTAAGGGGAAACACCTGTCTGCCGGCCAGGACTGAAGTCCCTGGGAATGGGGCAGCAGACCTATTTGTTCTACAGAGCTCAGAGGAGTTCAGAGGAGGAAAAAAAAAAGGAGAGGAAACCCCAGCTCTGAACTAATTGACTGTGGCAGGTGTTCAATTAAGCTGGCGGGATAGCAATTAGTGGGGAGCAGAAAAAAAAATGCTCCATCGCTGGAGCTGCGATCAAGGGTACCCAGAAGATAAATGGGGAAGGAGAGGAGCCCCAGAGGTCCTGACCTGTGGGCAGAGAGAGAGAGAAGACGCTGTCAGGATTTTGAGTTTTCTTTATTTTTCTTATCATTTTTTTTTATCTGGCCGCACCTTCCATCTGCATAAATGGCAGTCGGTTTTGGGTCAGGGAAACCACGCTCCTCCCAAATTCAGTTAAATCATCAAAATCATAGTAGGAGAGATAACGGAGAAGAATTCTGACCCAATTTTGCTGACTGACACCCGCCCTGCTGCAAGCAAGGCAAGTGGATGTCATTGGGATACAGGGGCCTTTGTCCATATCCTGTAATATCCTGGCAGAGCCTCTGTCACAACTAGACCTGACCTGGATGCGAACAGGTTTGTAGAGATGGGTAACGATATAAATTGCTACCTGCTGGCACACATTCTTGGCATGGCCATAGCCACCATTGAAGATATTGTACAAGTGCAGCAGAATTATGTGAGTGCTCACAAAAATATCCCTAGGACTGTAAAAGGCTTTCAGAAATTAGTTGGGATTCTCCAGCCATGATACAAATATTGCTCACTTACCTGTTTAGCTTGCCAACATGCAAGATGTTTGGATTTCTAAGGTCTCTGTCTTATACGAAAGGATGGTAAGGGACATTTTGACCACCCTAAACAAGAGAAAAACTGGGGTCTCTGCTTATATGGGAATCCTTGGTAACCTACTTGGATTACAATGTACATTCTTGTTAATGAGCCCTTGCCTGGATTATACCAGAATTGCTTTGGATAGCAGTCAAGTGCTGGCTGAATGCAACTCTGAGAGGCAAAGCTGAGACAGGAAGTCTTCCCTGTCCCTAATGTTATTTTGGTATATTTTATTTGGCTCAGTATTGGGAAAACAAGAGAGAGGTTTTCTATAGGGAGGGGAGTAAGGAGGCAGGAAGGGCTAGTAAATATCACCAGCCAGAAACTCTTAGGGTGTCAGAGTCCAGCAGTGCTGCAAGTGTCAACAGCTCAAATATGATACAGGAAGTCCTCTGCCAATACTTTGTTTCTGAAGCAACAAATGGTAAGGAAAATATGAATTAACATCCAGTACCAATGGGCTTGGTTCCATCTTGGGACCCTGTGCTCCAAAGGGTTGCAGCAGCAGAAAGTCCACAGGTCCTAGTTCAGGGAGAGCCTGGCACAGGGCTGGCCAGGGAAGGTCATGACCAGGCCTCCTAGTGGATATACTTATGCAGAATATCCCATTAGCAGTCTCTATGGCAGGGTCCTCTCCCAGTTGCTGTCTCCCAAGAGATTATCTGGGGTTAATTTACCCTTTCTGAAAATCCCGCCCCTCTGTGCCAGCAGGTGTGAATCAGCCCAGTAGCTGCTGTGGGCAACAGCTTGAGCAGTAAATTAGCTCATGTTAGTCATCTTCTTTCCAATTACATACAGTATAGTGCATGCTGATTTCATCATCACTGGATGTGGGTGGAGGCATGGGAACAATTTTCTGACAGTATAATCATCAATTCTTTGAAAAGATGTCTCTTGTTGATGCTCATCAAAGTATTTAAAAAAAAAAGCTGTTTTCCCTGGTAGAACAATGGCATCACAGATTTTATAACAAATGTTCAACAAACAAGAATCCAATCCAGCGCATAAACTGGGGCTCAGATGTGGGTGTAGGTGACACTTGTGGAGATGTTCTGTGTCCCAGCAATTAGAATAACATGTGATCTGTTTGAGCAAGTAGTGAAGGGTTCATTGCATATGAATAAGGCAGTCTGGAAGGTGTAAAAGAGAATAAAAGCAAAGTTGTTAGACAGGAAGGTACTTAACCAACACTGGTGGAGGAAACGCTAGGTTACTAGGTTCAGCTATGCTCTCAGTGTTCCTTTCTCAATGGTCTGACTAACAAACTGAGCCAAATTCATCGCCATTTGCCTGATAGGGAACTCTCATTTTTGTAGCGACTTACATATTATTAACATTGTGGTGCTTAGTCATGATACTGATAAAAGACAGTGTATAAGTAGGGAAAAAATAACAGTACAAATAAAAGCAGTTCTAAAGGTTTTGCTTCCTGTGTTCATCTGAAATCTTAGTGTGTAATCCTCCTCCAGCTTTTACCAATTCTCCATATCCTGACAACCATTTTTTGTTCTTCTCTTACTCAAATGCTACTCAGATGCCTTCCTTATCTCCCACTCTAGGAATATTTTATATTTTGGCATGTCTTTCTTCTTTCCAAAGGCCTTAAGGTGCCCTGCATGGCCGTTCATGGGATGTGGCCATTTGTGGGGTGTGGAGACCTCTACATAGCTACTAACACTTTCTTCCTCTAGTTAGTTCAGCAGAGTACTGAAGTCATCAAGTTGTAATAGATTCTAAAGAAAAACATTAAGATTTCATTTGGATTCTGTCCAGTCCCAGTCTCTCAGATTTAGAACAAAGCTACCTGCTGGCCGCATCTGCATGAGATGCTGACTGCACAGTAGCCCGATACTACTGTGCAGTAGCATCATGTGGCAACAGTGATGCAATGCTATTGCTCAGTAGTCACAAAAAAGATCCAATGTCTATATTTAATCCATGATTTTTTGTATCCAGGAGGTTGATGAAGTGAAGTTCATAGCCTCCTCTCTGAGAAGTGTTTTGTAAATTTCCTTTGAGGATTAGAACTGACAGATCCAGTCTCTCAGTTCTAATCCTCAAAGGAAACTTACAAAACACTTCTCAGAGACGAGCCTATGCACTTCACTTCATCAACCTCCTGGATACAAAAAATCATAGACTAAATATAGACATTGGATTTATGACGCATTATAACCTGCCTGACATCTGACTCCCCAGGTACCTTTCCACTATTTAACTGCTATATTCAATCCCCTTCTCCCCACCCACCCAGCCTGTCTCTCATCCACTGACTCCTCAATTTACATCTTCACTGACTGCCTGTCTTGCATGTGTACCAACCCATCCTCTGGCTTCTTCACTATTCATTCCATCCAGGAAGAGCGCACACCAACTGCAGAGACTTCCTTAGCCTGACGAAGGGTTTTTAAACCCGAAAGCTTGCTAAAAAAAAATCCAACTATTTAAGTCGGTCTAATAAAGGATATCAGATTCACTCAAAGAACCTTGTCTGCCTATATCCTAATGCCATTCACTTGTAGTGATGCACTTGCTATTACTGTTAGTACCTGGGCCACATGGGGCAGTTTATACCATTTATTGTAAAAAGTATGGATATGAACTTTTAATGGACTTCAGTTATGTAGGTCTTTTATTTGGATTGTTTTAACTTAGTAGATTTTAAGTGGCATTTTTGGTGTGTCATCCAAAGCATGTCAAGTATTGGGACATCCACTCCCTGCTTTTGGGAAACGATTCCACAGCCAGATACATCTGCAAGAAAGTTCTTTCTGTCATTCAGCCCACATTTTCCTTTCTGACATTCATCCCAGTACTCCTAACACTACTTCCCTGCATCACAATAAGTAACTCCTTTCATGGAAACAAGAAAGAAAATAGAAACTACAAAAGGAAACAAAGATACTGTTGACACACATGATACTTTTGCAGGTCCTTCTGTTGCCATGTGTAAGGGAAGAAAAGAGAAAATAGTTATTAAAAGCTAACTGGTAGTAGAGGGAAGAAAATTAGGGAATCATGGACCATTTGTGTGATACAAAGAGGTTCTTTGGGAAAGTGATACCATATATACTCCATTCAGATCCAGTCTTGCATGAATAGAGCAATTTTACAAGTGTTTGTATTTGGTAATAATAATAGCTAACTTTAAATAGATCGCATGTACTTTTCATATGAAGTACTTTATGATCCCACAAACAAGAATTGAAGAAGTTGTTAATTTGTTTCTTATGTGATGATTTGAAGTTAAAACTAATCATGAATGATGTAGCATTTTTTGTGTTGCATGTTGGTAAGAACAAAGGGGAGGGAGAATGTATCTGACCAGGGTTTCATTTTTAATTTTTGTGAGGAAAAGCCAAAATTTGGCTGAGAAATTTTCAGTGCTGGCAAGAAATCTTCTGCAAAAGTTAAGTGCAGAATTTACACAACATCAGTCTTTTATGGTACTTCTGCCTCAGTTTATACCAAATCTAGCTGGTACTGCAAGATTATTTCCTGGAGCACTGCCAGTAGCATTCTTTTCTGGAGGCTATTCAGTACTGCTGCAGAGATTTATGTTGCAAATATATTCCCAACAACACATTTAAATGTAATTTAGCACTAATAAATTAGAGGCCTTAATGTATGTGTGTTTGTGTTTGCTGAAGATTTAAAAATTTCACCTGAAAACTACAGCCATCACTATGATCTTGCATTGTAACATGGTAATCAGTGTTAGCAACTAATGTTTGGTTCAGGATTTTTAATATAGTACGAGTTTAAAAGTGCTTACACTTTCATGGCATACACTGCTGTTTGTTTTAGTCTCAGCACTTGGAATCATGTAATCACTCAAAGCCTGATCCTGCAAACACTTACAGTAGTAAGCACTATTTCCGGAAGAAAGTATCTACAGAACGGTTCCTGATAGTGATAACGCACTCTTATATACCATGCTCCAGCCATACTTGTAAGGCTACTCAAGAAAAGAGGGAGTGCAGAGAGCCAGCTTCTTATGACTGGGAACTTCAGGCATGAGGAGTCAAAGCACCATCCATGGTACAAGATACTTCAAAGAAGGTGGAGTCATGCTAGGAAAAATCACCCTGCAATACTGACTTGTGCCACTCTAGGCGGTTGGACTGTTTTTGTCCTCCTCAAGCAGAGTGTTTTATGGCTATTGTTGCATTAAAGCATACCAGTCATCTTAGGCTGTTAGGTGTGAAAACACCTAAATATAATTCACAAGATAAACCTAGAATTTTCAAATAGGAATCAAGTGTCAAAAACTTTCTGGAACCTGTTGTAATCTTTCTGAGTTCTTCGCAGCAGAGGAGTTATTCCTCCCCCCCATCACAAAATGGTGAAAGCTAAGAGCTGGCATTTTCTGAGGCCTGTCTTAAGTCTAATAAGGGGTGCCTTGAGTCTAAAAAGGCAGAGAATCATTAGCATAGTGTTTGTCCAGTTATCCTGAGCAGCAGTTAATAGTTTACGGGAAGAAATAATTGAAGAGAGAGCAGAGGTAATTGCCAGAGAAGTGCTCCTGGAAAGCATATATATTTTACAGGACATCATTTACAATATAAAGGAGAAGAAAGAGGAGGAAGAGGGCAAGGGAAGAGAAGTAATAAGAAAAAAGAAATTCCTGACAGTGGAGTTGTTAATGGCCTGAGGGGAAATCAAATAAGTGAAATCAAGAGGAGAAGAGGCTGGAAATGAAGGAACAGATGGATTGGAAAGAGGTTACAAGGCTTACAGACCAAATTCAGTGCTTAACATTGGAGCTGGTAAATGAGAAGATTACACTTTTGAAAATAAGGATCCTAACAGAACAGAAAAGAAACAGATGAAGGACAGAATGGACAGAACAGGAGAAATTGTTAATGGTGCGGAATTGGAGTTGGAAATAGCTTCCCCCATTCAAAGAGAAAGCAGTTGAGATGGAGGAGATGAAGTGGGAAAAGGGCAAGAAAGAATATGAAGTAAAGCAAAAAGTTAAAGCGTAGATCTACAAGACTAAAAAGAAATTTCAGGAGTGAATCAGCATAACCCCATAAAATGTGTCTTGGACTGCCTTTCCCACACCAGAAGAGAAGGCTGCCTAGCCTGGGTCCACCAGTCTAAATAAAATAAGGCTGAAAAGACAAATACAAGTGTTAGCTATCACTCTCCCCGCTGTCTCAAGATAGTGACAGCCAGCAGAGCTCAGATTCATCCCACCTGCCAGCTAAAAAGCATGACAACTATCAGGGTTCAGCTGTTTTCAATGAATGTGACAAGAGATCACTACATCAAGGAATGTAATATGGACACTATATACTTCACACCGAGTTATGTCAATAACTAGGGAATACAAGAAAGATCTTGTATTGACCTTGCACTGTTTCAACATTTATTTGCCCTGAAAAAGTATGATACAAATGTTTTTTACAAAGTGCTGCAGTTGTGGGAGCATAACAATCATATCCTTCTCCTTCTCCTTGGCATTATTCTTGTCCTTGCCTGACGTATAACACCACGCATACAGTTTTTTCCCTCATTTGCTCCAGGGATAATTTTTTGGGGGTGTTTAAAGATTTAAAAATGCAGTGTAGAAAGAGCATTAGCATATTTGTTAAAACTGTTACAGCATATTCCTTTGCATTTATTTTGCTTCAGAGTTAATGACTGTCTTCAATGGAAATACTCCTGATTTACACTGTTGTGAGGGGAAAGCCAGGTCATATAAACTGATTGTGATGAGGCTGATGTATTAATATGTGGTCATTAAATTTTCCGTGTGTGGTCTTTGGCCAGAGGATTGTTTTTATGGAAATGTTGAGATGAATTGGACGACTTGTTCCTGAGATAAGAACTTTAGAAAAAAAAAATACATGTTATTGAAAATATTTCTAAAGATTTTTTTTGTCACATCATATGTAAGAAATGGTTCAGCCTAGAAACTTCACATTTGTTTTATTCAAGAATCCTTGGTGAGACTTCATGCACAGCAGTTGCTTGGAGAGGACAGTGTTTAGTTATGGAGTTATTCACTAGCAATTTGCTACGGTCCTAAAATTCTGTCAGAGGGTTGCCAAAAATGTTGAAGCCCTGTCAAGGCTGACATAATTCAGGTGCTATCCCAAGAGCCCAGTGAAGATTGGGAAGTGTGCCAAAGGTTTAGCATTAACATGCAAACCTGCCTAGATATCTCCTCCAGGGTTCTTCTTTCCCATGTGGATTTTTATGGCATTCAGGTCTCACAAGAACTCTGGTCGACATAATTCCCTGTGGAATTTTGCTTACTTTGCAGAAGAAAGGAGAGCACTGTCAGTGAGTCAACTGCAGTTCCTTGATTGTTTGCACCGCCATGGATGCAAATGAGAGCCGTCTGAGAGCTGCTCTAATCTATGCCAAGTGAAAGTGGGCCCTAAAACCACTGTGCGGAGGATTGTTTGCACCAGTATAGTTACACAATATAAATGCACCAGAGCCAAAATATCCTACTGCAAACAGCTGGCAGTAGAACAGCTTGCCCTATAAACTGTCAGAATTATGGCTGGAAGAGACCTCAGGAGGTCATGTAGTTCAATCCCCCGTGCACAGTGGGATCACCCTTGCTTAAACAATTCTAGACAAGCTGCACCGGTTTAAGTCCTTTTTAGTACTGGTGTGTTATATTTACAATAAGCGTTTGCTTTGCAGCAAGAGTTGCCACTGTAGATCATCCATCAGCTGGAGACTACCGAGGTACATTATGGTCCAGCCTCTTTTTTTCTCCCTGCTCAGACACCCACTCAGTTATACTGTCTGAAATAATCACACAGACAACGGGGAAACTGATTCCCTCCCTCTGTGCGGGAGAGGATGAAAATGACTGTACAAAGTTCTGCAAAATACATGAACTGAACAGTTCTAATGAAGGCCAGGTTGCATTAAGGATTTTACAAAGAGAGAAAGAATGATCCAAGAAATTCACAAAACATTTATAATGCTGTCTTCAGTCACATGGTTACATATTGCTCTTTCTATTGTGCCCTTGTGTTATTAAAGGCTTGATCCTATAAAGTGTCAAGTGCAAGCATGAGGGCCTGAGTCTTTTTTACTCCCACAGCCTTCAGTGGGAATTGAGAGCACTCAATACCCCAAGGAATGTTTTGCAATCAGAAATGCTGAGCACCTTCCGGTTGCATAGCTGGGACAGATAACAGAAACAGACTCAGGCTTTCCTTTGGCCATATACTGTACTGCTAAAAAACCTTGGGCTGTTGTTTGTACTGTTCTCTAGGCCTTCTCCTGTTTTGACTGAAGTCAATGGTATCTTTCTCAAATGGATAAAGAAAGGAGCAGGACTGGGTCCTCCATTAGAAGCCATTGATTTCCAGTAGCTGCAGTTGGAAAATGGCAAATAAGACAGGTTGAAAACTCACAGCAGCACAATACAAGTACAACATCATCTCCTTATGAAATTCTTTTCTTTATCATGCCTCTCTCCTCCCTCCTTATTTTTCATCCCATGTCTACTTTAAACCAATGCCCCTGCCTTTGTGCTTGCCTTAGCTGTATCATGAATATGATACAACTGTGAAGTGCAAAGCTCACTCAAGCATAAGAGGCAAAAAAGAAAAAAGAAGACAAAGACAACACCCCAGATATTCACTGTAGGCACAGAAAAATGCAGAGTAAAATACTGATTCCAGCAAGCATGTGATCTTGTAACAAATGCTATCTAGCCCCCCCACACACACACACACCTCCAGCATGAGTGAGCATGAAGATAAAACATAATACCTGGAACAATCTTCAACTACTGCACAAAGTGGGAGTAGCAATGTATTTGGCCCTAGTATCTACCATTATTGTTCAGTAGCTCTGAAGTAGAAAGTTACAACATAATTCAACTGCACTCAGAAAAGATTTACACTGTTGTAATTTCTTTTAACTATCCTATGTTTTCCCATGGTTTGACCTTTGTTTTCTTGGAAGGACCATGCTTTTATACATGATGATATATACATAATAAATATTTTTAATTACATTTAAATCTCATGTAGACAGAAATAGGATCAGCAAGAACTCCAGACTAAAAATGGTCACTAATATAAATGAAAATTATATCTTTGCCATTAAAAAACTTTGATTAGCCTCTGGTGCCCTATTGAACCAGGTCTCTGAAAGCTGTGTGCTTCCCCATGCCTGGGATATGCTTGCAAAGAACTTTGATCTGTTCTCCCTTGTTACAAGAGACAAGTTTGAGAGGGGAAAAAGAAAAGACAAAATTAAGCTTCTTTTTGTGTAGGTGAAATGAAGAGAGAGATGACAAAACCTTAAGCTTCAACTTGACCAGCAAGCACATGCTAAACAAATGTAGAACAGGATAGAAAGTGGTAGTTCATGTATTCTCAAAAAAGCCCACACATTTCTTTAACCAAGAGAAACATTCTGACTGCAATCCCACTCCTCTGAAGCTTTTCAGTTCCAAATTAGTCCTAGTCTTGTCTCTGTCTGGAATTCAGAGCTTGTCTGCACCAGCCCTGTGCCACCTGTTGGAGCACACTGCTGAGATGTGTTCCTTGGCCCACCTATCCCAGGCCATCTTTTCCCTATATTGCTACAGAATGTATAGACCCAGAAGGCCGAAAGAGGTTATTTGAGAGGAGGGCTTTAGTTTTAAGCCCTGCCATACTCTTGCTCTTTGGCAGATCATCGGGACCGGAGAAGCTTATAAGGTTTGTGGCTGTCATCCTTCTGAAGGATATTTCTGCTTCTTCAAACTATGCACCCTATGAAAATATCTTGAGGACAGACCAGACTTCAGTAACTTTGTCAGGGCCCTTGAGGATTTCACTAAGGCCATCCACAGACACAGGAAACCTCTCAGAAATTCAAATTAATATTTATAAAAGGAACAATCAGCCTTCTAAAACTTCTCAAAAGCACTAATACCTCATTCAGGACAAAGAAATATAAGAAAAGTGAAGAATGTAGGTAGCAATTAAACATGATGTTCTGAAAAAGTCAAACTTTCCAGAAAGTAAAATGCTTGTACTTCCCAGCTAACCTCAAGCTGTAAGAAAGAAAGAAATAAAAGAAATACAGTGCAGAAAATTAGATATGAGAAATGTTAAGGGGGAAAGGGGCTGTTTTGAGGAAGTTGTGGTGGGAAGACTGGGCTAGTTACTGACTTTACTGTGGAACTGCTATCAAAACCTCACAATGAACAGTAAAACCTGGAGATGCTAAGCACTTTTCTTTGCAAAGCTTTTAAATCATGAAATAAAATCACATGCAGCTAAGCTATGGCATTGCCATTTGTACTGCATTAGATATTGCATAAGTGGGAAAAAATAATAACTTTCACATTAGGGCTGTGTCATGTGGGCAAAACATGAATGCCAACAGCTAATGAAATCTGTGCTATACAAAAACAGAACAAGAAAAGGAGAAAAGGCTTCTGATTCAAGAGTTTTGGTCAACTCTAAAAAATCACACTTCATTTAAAATTATTTTTAAGTCCTATTGTTACAAGAAACAGCAAGATGAAATATAATCAAAAGAGATTAGAGGGGGAAAAATATCTCCTGTTTTTATTATTTGCATGTGTCAGCTCTTTGGGCTTACTCAAAGACCACTAGAGCCAATGGGAGTCTATTCATCCCATTTAGTTTCTCCAGTATAGTCTAACTTCCTCTTGTTTGTGTGGGAATTTGACACAACAAAAGGAGAAGAAAACATTTTTGAAAAATAGGAAAAATGTATTGTTAAGCCACAAAAGCTGGCAAGGGAGCTCAGGGACTGCTGTAGTACCTGAAGCTATTTTTTTTTCTGATTATATTTTCATTTAATAGAGTCCCTTTACTGGTGATGTGTTGCTGAGAGGGAATGAGTCATTCCTAAGATATGTGGATATGCTCTGTACTAAGGATTTAATCCTGTACCTTGAAGTCACTGAGGGTTTTACAATTGGCTATAGTAGCCCAGAGTCACTGTAGTGCTATGGCCCTGTCATGCTGGCCCCATCCAGACAAAGGTCTTGCAAACTTGATGAATTTAGCCACCAGTCCCTGTTTGGTGCAGGCAGCAATGGTATATAATGCCTGATGCCGAGAGTCTGCAGGGCCATAGTCATGATAAAGATTGATTGAGAGAGAGCAATCCTTGGGGCCCTGGCAGCCAGGAGCAACTCAAGTCCACCCTTTGAGCTGTATAACCTGATTCCAGAAAAATTCAGAAAAGGTAGTGTTAAGATTCCTCTCCTTCCCCTCAAGGCCTGTGCCAAGTAGAATGTGGCTACACCTGAGAATCAAGGAGAATCAACCCCTACCTAGTAGAAACTACTATAAATATTTAAGTCTATATCCTCTATCCAGCATCTCACACAGACAGAGGAGCCAGAATAAGCTGCAGGCTGGAAAATTTCATTGGATGCTCTGGGAAAGGGTCACATGAATAACCTCTGCTACCATATGCTGTCCTCTTAACATCTGGTCAATAGGCAGCAGTAGATAGAGCCTTAGAGGAAGTGTGTTTGTGCCAAGGCTAGTGCAAGGCCATGATCCTGTCAACACTGCTGCTGCAGGAGGGCGAACTCTGGTCACATCTGTTTTGTAACATGGAGTATGTCACTCAGTACTCTAAGAGGCATTTTCTGTCTTTCAAAGCTGTAATTGGTCTAACCTGTGGTGCTAGAGCAGAGCTTCCTATTCCCCAGTGCAGATCAGCCTTGAAAGGTAAATATTTAGGCCCTTAATAAATCTACCCATATTCTGTACTTAATTTCTGTAAATGTTTAAATGAGGGTCTGTGACTATTTTATGCTGATACTTTATGACATTTTGCAGCAACATTGAAAAGTAAATTCCCACTTAACCTAAATACAGTTGGACAGATTAAGAGAACAGAAAATTGAACTACAGTGGAAACAAAAACCCTGAAATGTAAAAATACCCACAGTAGGAGGGCATCTATTATGAAAGAAACACACTCACAGATAATAATAATAAAACCACCCACATTACACAGAGATGCGCAATCATTCAGTGTAGACTTTTCAGAGACAGAAAAGACAAAATCCAGAATTCCCACCTCCAGGTCAGATCCTAAAGCAGGGGCAGGCAATTATTTTGGGCAGAGGGCTGCTTACTGAGTTTCGACAAGCCATTGAGGGCTGCATGACAGGCAGCCCAGGTAAGATTAAAATTAATTTTCTAAGTTTTCAGGGGCCCCGTGGGCCAGATAGAATGGCCTGGTGGGCTGCATCTGGCCCCCGTGCTGTATTTTGCCCACCCCGGTCCTAAAGCTTCTCACCAGACACATCTGGCACAGAGTGCTATTCACACCTCTCAGGAGCAGAGGTGCTAGTGAGTAGAGTTAAGAATTTGGGCTCCACTGGAAATCACCATTCTCAGATCACTGCATTTGACTTTAAAGGGATTGCTCGTGTGCTTAAGCATTTGTAGGATCAGATCCTTGGGGGTGGTACCTAATTTGGGTAATGGTCAGCATTTCTGATGAGAGACAGCCCTAGGCCTCCTTGAGGTTAGACAGTGTAAGGCTTCAAATCCTTTGTAAAAGGGCTTTGCTTAATTAAGGCTGGAAAAAATATTTAATTACTGTAGGTGAAATTCACTTGTGTGCAGAGAGCCTATACATGCCATACAAACACCACTTAAACCTTATGTTAAGACCCAGGGGCTTGATTTATCTTGGTGTTACTTCAATTGCATAAGCCTGGAGTTACTGGGAAAAGGCTGGGACAAATATGACTCCATGTCTCTTTCTCAGCACGGATCAGAATAATTGAGGTGTGGTTTGGGGATCTGTATCAAGGGAAAAAAGGGAGACATGCCTCCCAGGCCTCAGAGCTGTAGCAGAGCCATTTTGTAGCTGCTGATTGGGCTTAATAGCTGGGACAGTGTGCAGCCCAGCTGGACCCAGCAGAGGGGAAAAAATGGAGAATCTGCATATGTGCCATAACGGCAGGGGGAGGGCAGCGAGTTGGGTGACTGCCCCAGGCGCTGAAGTGTAGTGGAACCAACAAAAGCTGCCCAGCCGGGGTGGGGTGCAGGACAGAGCCATAAGCGGCTTGTTTGGGGGGACATGGGGACAAGGGGAGGGCGGCTCCCACCACTGCGTGCAGTCCCAGGCAAGCATGGCGGTGGGGGGGGGGGGTTTCCCCTGGATTTGTGTGTGGGGTGAGGGCAGGCTGCCGCTGTGAGCTTTGCCCTGGGCTCCAAATTTAGTTGCTATGGCACCGTCTGCATAAAGTCTTCTATATCCCTGTCCTGTCTTTCCCACAGGATCCCATGTATAACAATAATTTGGGAACTCCAACAGTGTGGTGTTCATTTCAGGGGTTGCAAATGGTCTGCTCTTCCCAAATTCTTCCCCACCTTTTGCCCAGTGGAGCTGCACTTATTGCATTGCAAAAGAAGGAACACTATACCTGGAGATTTTGGATTTGCCTTCACTGCATCCTTATCTTGAGGTATAACTTTAAGTTTTGCCTGTAGCCTGATTGCTACCCACACACACAGAGTATGCCTATAGAGCAAAATGAAGATATGACTGCAGAGCAGGCAGGCAGGCATTCCAATGTTAACTTTACTTTAGCTAGCAATGTTAACAATACCAGTGAAGAACCACAAGTACAGGCTGGCAAGTAGAGTATGCAACAAGGTCCCTTGAGAGCTGTGGTTGCTACCCTATGTTCAAGCCTGTATTACTTCATTTCCACTGGCATTTCCTTCCCTTCTTATTCATAAGGGTACTCCCATTGACTATGATAGACAGCTCTTATGAGTCAGAACAAAAGTGCTTAGTCGTGATATTAATACAAAAGAGGAAGATGATAAAAATATACCAAATGAATGTTCTGTATCACTGGTTCTGATGCCTTGGAAGTCCCTGATTTGTGTGAGAGTTCCCACCGCCTTCTATTGCTGTTCCATTGCATACTCTTCGTTTTCAATACAACAAGCCAGGTTGTGACTCAAATGGGGCAAGAATAATGATCTTAATGGCAAGATTTGCAAATGCTGGACTTTTTGGAGCTGCAAAATAATGTGGGGCACACATTTGCATAGCAGTCATTTGCACCTACAGTGTATATCACTTCTGTATCTCAGTAGCTGACTGTGTCCGCATGCCTAAGCAAAGAAAACTGAGACAAAAAATATTGCGAGTGTACCACAGCACCCATTGTGATTTGTACCCATGATTTTAAGGAAGCAAAATGGGGCTGAGACCTGGGTGAAAATAGAAAGCTGAATGTTTAATTCGTAAACCAAAAATCTTCTCTCATGGAAAGAGGTCACTCAAAACACCACTTTTAAGGGCCTCAGGGCTTTATCCTAAATATCCAATGGTTGGCTTACCTCAGAACTGAAAGCAGCTACTTAAATGCTTTGTTGGGCTAGGGCCAGAGAGCAAAGGGCTTTTCAGGACTGAGCCCACAGATTAGATAAATTTACCTGTGTTACATGGGACTCCTCTTTATGAAACTGATTTTATAAACTGTTGCACCCTGTGCTATTAATGCTTAACTATGGGCCTGCACTAGGTTTGTGCAAATTAACAAAACATCACCAATAAGTTTCACTTTTCTTCCAGGTTGGTTTCAGCCAGCTTCACCACTCTCAGAGGCTCAGGCCCAACCTGAAGACTGCACTGCCACAGAACTACTCGGTGCCAGAGCAGGGGTAGAAACTGAGGGCTGGTCCCCAGGGCTGTGCCCAGGGGTAGATCCAAGGGAATGCACTGGTGCACTTACACCCCGCTTTGATGCCTGCTCCACCCAAAGTTTCAAGCCAACTGCCTGGCACTGGCAGCAGCATTTCTAGTTAAGCAGTACAGAGGGAGTCAACTGACTCCATGGCTTATTATAATCTATCTTTCATTTCACTATGTTAATGGTCTGGATATTCCACCAATCAAGCTAGCCTTTGTTCTGCAAGTCTGCTGTCTGTTAGCTGCTCCTGGTAACGAAGCTCCAGCGTCTCAGCCGTGCAGGTGGTTTTTAACTCATCTTCCAGTGACGTTATGTTTGTTTTTTGCTTCAATCCTACACTGAATAATGCAGCCCTCAGCCTCAAGGATATTGGTAAAGCTTCTAGATTTTTTTTTAAGCGTGGAAAAATAGGTGTTGTTTTCTACATGACGATGCACCTCATCACTGCACCTTCCTTTTCAAAATTCTAGATCTGTCCATGGCTGTGCCAGCTGCACAAGCTGAAAACATAGAACAGGCAGATTTGGGATTAAATGAAAAAAACCACACCAAAAACAACCCTTTTTGGGGTAGAGGGGGGTAAGGATGTCTCAGGCCCCGCTCTGTCATTGGGATGAAGTTAGACAAGTTTTCCAATGCAAGACTTTCTTCCTCAGGTCTGATCACAAGGAGTGGGGCAGTGTCCTGTGTGCGAAAGCTCCTCGGATTTATCCTAAGCATGGAGCGGGCCCAATAAAACATAGTGCCCCGAGACACCTTTGCTTCTGCTGTCAGTCCTGGGCTGTCCGATGACAGCCTTGCTCTTGCACTACCTATTTTTTCTTATGGGGTCTAGGTTGTAGCCATGTTGGTCTGAGGACATAGGCAGACCAGGTTCTTTGGGTAAATCTGGTACCTTTTATTAGACCAACTCAAACTATTTGAGCTGGTTTAATAAAAGATATCAGATTTACCCAGGGAACCTTGCACTACCTATTTTTTTCTTGACATTCATAAAGAAACCCAAGACCATCCATCATTTTCCGCCCTCAGATTGTCTTTTTGGAAAGAACCTCTTCCAGCTTCTTTATCCTCTTGGATTTGCTCATCCCCAACCCGAATCAGGGACTTCTCCAAAGGTTTATAGCAAAAAGCGGAGGTGAGACCTGCCACAACGGTGCGCGGTACGAATTGCGCCCTGAGGGCTGCCGCCCGGCCTGCCCCACCCCCCCGCATTGTGCGAGAGCCCCGGCCCAGCACGAAGGCGCCGCTGAACTGCGACTCCCGCGCTGCCTTGCACCGGCGCGGTGCACCACGGGAGCCGTAGGCCGGCGCGGGGCTCGGGCCGCGGCGGAGCCCAGCCTAGAAAACTCGATCTCCCGGCGAGCCCCGCGGCAGCAACGCAAGCTCAGAGTGGCGAGGGGCGGGGCCGCGCGATGAGTGTGTGTCGGTTTCGGGCACCCGTCGCCATTTAGCGCCGAGGGC
>NW_017729022.1:83741350-83747056 GCF_001723915.1 Gavialis gangeticus
CAGCGCAGGCAGCGCCGCCGCCGCCGCCGCCGCCGCCGCCAGCCGCGAGGCGCAGGAGGACCGCAGCCGGCAGCAGGAGGACATCGAGGAGCTGGAGACCAAGGCCGTGGGCATCTCTCCCGACGGCCGCTTCCTCAAGTTCGACATCGAGATTGGAAGGGGCTCGTTCAAAACGGTCTACAAAGGGCTGGACACCGAGACCACAGTGGAGGTCGCGTGGTGTGAGCTGCAGGTAAAACATGACTTGCAGCTGGCAGCGCAGTGGGCTTGTCTTGCCTGCCCGCCCACTAGCTGCCGACAGGGATGCAGATGCAGCCTGTCCTGCCATGCTTACTTCCCAGCCACTCCTTGAAAGGAGGGTGCAGCTGCTTCCCTGGGTCTGGCTGCCTCCTCTATTCCCAGGACTCGTTTCCCTTGAGAGACCAGCCTCAGAGAGGGGAACAGCATTCAGTTTGTGGCTACACTTTTTTTTGTTTTTTTGTTTTTTTTGTTTAAGGCTTTACATCTTTGGGAGAATGGGAGGCAACCTGGAAGGCTTAACAAATTCTCCTAGTCTCGGGGAGGCATGGCCAGACTAGAGAGGGGCTCCTAACATGACTGTCTGCGTGGATTGCAATCTAGTTCGGGTTTGAATCTGTTTAGGAGAGGGGATGTAACTTGGAAAAAAATGACTGGTGTCCTTAAAAGCACACACGTGATGAAAGCATCTGCTAGAAGCTGCTATGAAATATCCTAGCAAAATTCAAATAAAGCACTGGTAAATGGATGTCAAACTAGTTGGTGCAGTGCACTACTATTGTCTTGTAGCTCCAAGTAGGCTCTGTTGCTCTTGCTCAATAAAACAGCCTATCAATAATAAAGCCTCCTATCCGTAGAGCTGTAAAAGATAAAATTCAACATCTTCAGGTGACTGCCCAGTTAAACTGGTAACTTGCTGTACTTCCCAGTTCTTGGATATGGCTTTGCTAAACCGCAGTCCCATGATGTCAGGATCAGCCTGAGCTTGGCGAGTTAGAGCACGTATAACTGAATTAGAGGCAGGTTGCTGTGCAACAAGGTTAATGGGGAGGGAAGAGCTTGGAGTACCAGTTACAAACACCTGACACGTTAGTATTCTTGGTAACTTGGAGATGGGAGCCTCTGCGCCAAAGAGTGAAGAGTGCTTCCCTTTCAGAAATTTGAAGAGGCAAAAGGAAAAGGCCCAGTAGAAAGTAATCTCTTCTACTAGTGTCTGAGTAGCAAGCTTTGCAGTGCTTGCTGCTCACAAATTGACTAGCTGTAGTGCATCATGTGCCAAAACTTATTTATATTTTTTCTGTGAAGAGCAACTATTACTGTCAGACAAACTACTACAAGACTTCTCAGCTCTCATTTGCTTTCTGAAGTGTGCTGTGAATAAAGTTTCTTTTTAGTGTTCTGACTAATGGCTAGTACCATCAGCACATCCGAAGTTTCTCTTAACTTCACAAATCTCCTTGCACTCTCACCACCAATTTCCCAACTTTATTATACCAACAGTGCCCTTGTCATTGTTCCGGGTTGCATTTAGTGATGTTGCCCAGTTACATTTTAGGATCTACTTAGACCTTCAGTGTGTGCTGTACTGAGAGTGGATTTTAGTCATCCCTTCAAATTAACTTTTGCTTTGAAATTCTTCTCAATGGTAGAAACTCTCTGATTTTGCCCTCTTGGATTTATTTTTCCCGTTTGTTACTGTTGTTAGCTTTGAAGTAGTGGCTTCTGACTTGAGCAGAAGTTATGATAGGGTGCTGTTTTGAATACTTTAAGGAACGAAGTAGCCTGCAGAAGTACCAAGTAGCTGAAATATATTTCTCTATGGAATTAATTTAGGGACAGAGCATTGAATTTCAGAGTTTGACTACAGTACTTCAAAACATAGCATTTAATAACGGTGGTAGTAATCTTTATTATTATATTATATAGTAATAATCACTTGCGCTGCATGTGTGAACTACTATATATAATATAGAAGCAGAGATTACTACTGTTGCTAAATTCTGTGTTTTGAAGTATTGTAGTATTCAGTGTTCAGCTTAATGTATTTCTGTCTTGGAGTTTTCCTTTGTATATAAAGGAAAACTTTGAGAGAGAAATACATTGAGCTAAATGCTGTCACCCAGCTGAATTTCAGGAATGTAATGTAGATTATATTACTCTAAGTTTGTTCACTGTGGAAAAATGCAAGCCTTAGAACATGAATGGAGAATTGCCCTATAGCCATTGATTTAAGCTTATATAGCCATTGATATAAGCTCTTGATTTATGAAAAAGGTGTACCTTTTTCATTTTACAACTTTTATATGTTGGCCCCTTGCTGCTTTTGGTTTGTATTGGAGTGGGATTTGGTAGTCAATGTTCCACCAGCTACATACTTGTTTTGTTACTAATTGTAGGAATGTGCATGACTGATCTGTCTCTTGCATTGAAATGTTTTTGTACTGGGTTTCCATCACTAAAATACTACTGTATGGCCTTTTAGGGATGTATAATAAATATGATGAGCTGATGTACAATAAATATGATACTGGGCAACCAGTGTTGCAGTATGGTGACTTAGCAGGTTCTCTGCTGGACTTGGTTGTATTCGTTTCTCCTGTGAGCATAAATGAGCTAGGATTCCTCTATAGTTGCCCTCTGTTATGACGCATACTTGTAGTTTAGTTTGTTTTCCTACTATGATATGTGATTTTTGAAAATATGTTAATTGGCTTTATAGTTGATACAAATGAGGAGGGGAAGGAATTTAAAAGAACTATATCTTAACTTCATTTACAGAAAAAGCTTTGTTTAAATTTTTCACTTATACCTTATATTATAATGTATATAATTAATATTATTTCCTTTAGAGCTCTAACAGTACCACTGCTGTGTAAACTGGGCTAAAGGGCACTGTAAGCATTGGAGAGCTGTAGAGCATGACTAACTGTCCTTTCAGCTCAGGATTCTTGTAATCAGTTCTACCATAAATCATCTCTGCACATGATTAGACCTTACCTATATATATAAGCCATTGTCAGAAAACTAGTCAGGGGTGTTGGCATGAAATAACCATTTAGCTTGGTTCATATAAATGTTGACATTAGTCTTTTTCAATTTAGAAATGTGGGGGGGAGGGGGTGAGCTGTGAGGCAAAAAGTGATGTACCTTCTTGAGACATGTACCTAAAGCTCTATGGATATTGTCACAGCCAACTGTCTTGGGTAGATCTTTAATATCAGAGAAGCTTGAAATACTTTCCTGAGAAAAGGCATATACTGTATTGCTAATCTTGTCTGGTTTGTTAGTAGTTCATAACTTGAACACTATAAACAATATTGCAGCAAGGCTTTCATAGGCCTTGTTCCAGGATTTGGTGCCTTTTGCAGGAAAGTCTAGAATGGACTTATCAATGGGTTAACCATGACCGTTTTTAATTGGATGACATGGCTATCTTTAACTGTCTTCTGGAAACTCAGTAAACAGGACAGATAATATCTACCAAAGCAACTAAATGTCTTGTCTTCCAAAAGCAATGGAGCACATAAGATGCATTTAGGTGAAAGAGATTGCTGTGGTTTCTGTCACCAGTTCTGCTCACTTTCTGAATGTGTGAGATGGTTATTACAGAAAAATAGTCTTCCTGGAGAGAGAGCCTGACCTATATGAAGAATTTGAAGATTTAACTCAAAAAAGGAAAGGCCCTTTCCAGTTAATGGAGAAAGGAGGACTTGTTGCAGAGACAATGGTCAGTTGTTTGAAGTTTAAGAGGTAGTCAAGCTCATATATGGGCAAATGCTGTGCCACTCATTTCCCCTTATTCTTTGGTTCTACTGACCTAAATAATAGTTACATGAATATACTGTATTGCTGATGTACCAGTGTGGCAAAAGTAGATTACGTGGCATCGGTGCAGTATTAGTCTGGTTAATATGACTCTCCAATAGGGAGTAATCAGTCCCGTCCCTGCTAGAGCAGTGTGAATGGGCATTCCGAAAGCAAGACTGGTAAAAACATTATCATGCATTAGTGGCTCCTGTGAAAGGAAGCTGAAAATGGACTAGTTTAGCCATATTTTTTGTGTGTGCGCTAGTTTTGTTTATAACTTTTTTTTAAAATTTTGCTTTGTTCAGTCCTATGATGTAAAAACCAAGTTCTGGTTATAGGTTACACTGCACTTAGGTTTGCCATTGAATGCATCTAGCCCCTCTTCCTTAGCAGTAGGTGCCTTTTTGCTTTGTTAGCTGATATATAAAAATGAGTAGGTACAAACTTAATAGCATCGGTGTTCACAGTTAAGTATGAGACTTTTCTCACATGCAGCTTAGCTCAGAAAAAATGAGAAAGCATCCGGTTCTTAGACTTTTACAGCAGGAAGTAGTGAGGTGCAAAATACTTTCATATACCAAAGCTCTACTTGCTGAACACTTTGGTTTTGATGAAACGTGTTCAGGGAAACTTCTTATTGAGTGCAAAATGTACCCTTAATCTTTAAACAGGATATGAGGGCATCTCTGGGTATATTGGTGTTGCCCTTGGGTAATTGCTGATCATCCTGTCATGTTAGCTGTCTAACCTTAATTTTATTAATGTAGCTTTAACTTGGAAAATGAAGTCTGTAGATATAAGAACAGAAAACAGTTTGAACATAAACATCTCTTCATCCTCATTACACTTAAATACTGGCTGACAGAAATTGAAATAACTCTTAATATCTTGCTTTCTGAGCAGGTTGAAATTGCAAGCATGTCAGGAGCTGCGTGGTCAAGACTTAAAGCCAGAAAGGGTCGTGATATCTGCTAACCATACAGTCAGTTTCAATGCCTGTCCAGGTTGCACATTTAGGGAGGCTTGACTTGAAAAGATGTTGTTTAAAATGCAGGTCTGTGCATTTGAATTGCAACATACCTATTTACTCTTTGGTTTTCTCTGGTTAGCTGGATCTGGAATAAGTTTTGAAATATTGATTAATTCCTGGTTGTGCCCCTTGTTGGAAAAGTGGAGGCTGTTGCTGTTCAAGATCTGGAAGCATAATCAGAATTTTCTAGAGGAACATTCTTGTTGCTGTAAAACAGGGGAAGTATTCTGCAGCTATTGAGACTATACAGAGTTATAATTAATAGGGATGCACTGATAAAGATTTTCTTGGCTGATACTGGTAGCCGATTATTCACTAGACATATCAGCAGATACTGATCTGATAACGATTTACAGGAGCACAGCCAGGCAGCATGGAGAGTAGTGCCCTGCGGGTAAGTTGTTGGAGGGGAAGAGGTGGGGGGAGACATATAGAGGCCCCTGTGGTGAGGGAGGGAGTGGGGCTGGCCCTGGGGAATGAATGGGACCCCAGGGCGTGGAGTAGACAGAGCTGTGGGCAGTTCGTCCAGGGGATCAGTGTCCCAGCACTTAAAAATGGTGGTGGGGGTGCTTGAATTAAAGCTCATTAAATGAGCTTTAGCTCAAGCACTGCAGCCACTATTTTAAAGCGCTGGGATGCTTTTAACTGGAGTGCAGCTGAGCGGGGCAAGGGAAGAGGTGGGCTGCCTGCTGCAGGCTTGGGGCTCTTCACCCTGCTGCCTTTGCCCCTGGAGCCAGGCATTAGCTGCACTGTCCCCTGCCCATCTGGTGGTGGCGGCGAGCTGTGCCTCCCACTGCTGGATGGGTAGGGGATGTGGTATGGCCAGTGCATGAATGCCAGGGCCAAGGCTA
>NW_017729022.1:83752056-83761599 GCF_001723915.1 Gavialis gangeticus
GGGGGGAGACATATAGAGGCCCCTGTGGTGAGGGAGGGAGTGGGGCTGGCCCTGGGGAATGAATGGGACCCCAGGGCGTGGAGTAGACAGAGCTGTGGGCAGTTCGTCCAGGGGATCAGTGTCCCAGCACTTAAAAATGGTGGTGGGGGTGCTTGAATTAAAGCTCATTAAATGAGCTTTAGCTCAAGCACTGCAGCCACTATTTTAAAGCGCTGGGATGCTTTTAACTGGAGTGCAGCTGAGCGGGGCAAGGGAAGAGGTGGGCTGCCTGCTGCAGGCTTGGGGCTCTTCACCCTGCTGCCTTTGCCCCTGGAGCCAGGCATTAGCTGCACTGTCCCCTGCCCATCTGGTGGTGGCGGCGAGCTGTGCCTCCCACTGCTGGATGGGTAGGGGATGTGGTATGGCCAGTGCATGAATGCCAGGGCCAAGGCTAGGATCTGGAACCAACTTCCAGGCGAAGTGGTGCTGGCTCCTCCCAAGATGGGCCGAAAGGGAGCAAGGCACTAACACCTTGCCAGGGTTGTTTGACCCCAGTACTCTTTCCTGCCATAGCAGGGGGTTGGACTTGATGATCTGCTCAGGTCCCCTCTGACCCTATCAACTATGAAGGCAGCAGGGCGAAGAGCCTGCTGTGGGCAGCCTGCCTCTTCCCTAGTCCTGCTCAGCTCTGCTCCAGTTAAAAGCATTGCAGTGTTTAAAAATGGTGGTTGCAGCACTTGAGCTTAAGCTCATTTGATGTGTTTTAATTCAAGCGCCCCTACTGCCATTTTAAGTGCCTGGATGCTGATTCCTTGGATGAGCTGCCCATAGCTCCATCCCACTTCCTGACTTGGGGTCCCATTCACTACACTGCCCCCACCCCATTCTCCCTCACCATGGGGGCCTCAATCTGGCCCTTCTCCCTCCACAGACTTACCTGCAGGGTGCTGCTCTCCATGCTGCCTGGCTGCATTTCTCAGCTTGTGCATGCATGCATGTGGCTGCTCGCATGCACGTGGTATCTGGGGCCCCAGGCTGGAAGGCATATTATATTTATTGGTGAACCAGCCAAAAAAAGCCAGCAGCCGATAATGTTAATCTTCCTTTTATTGGTGCTGATCCAATATGGCAACAACGTTGGTGCAGCTCTAACAAATATTTTTTTGGAGGATGTTAAGTCTCAGGCTTAACTTTCTGTTAGTGACTGGGTTGAGATCATCTTACATCTGTTTGAAGGATTTTTGGTGCCACATCTGGTAGAGTTGTCTATTGGACAAAATGCAAGACCAGATGGACCTTGAATCTGATCTGATGTAGCAGTTCCTATACCTACCTAATACTATTCCGTATGAATGAATGTCAGAAATAAATCTTAATTTAATTGCCCTCTGAAATGGTGGTAGCCAATAAAGGTTTTGCAGTTCTGTACAACTAAATACTGAAAGTGTTGATAACTTTCTTTTAATGGAGGTAATGTACCCTGTCATGTAAATATATAAACATTACTTGAGCTTAGATGTGCATAACTAATAACTTTTTATGAATGCAGGTGGATAATACAAAGGTGCCTTAACATGAAAAGTGTGGAACTCAAATTTCTGGTCTTCATTCTTGATCGATTTTTAATGTAGCATTTTATTTTTGACATTTGTAACTTCTTGAGCTTGAAACGGGGGGGGTCTGTAACCACAAATTCATACCCTGGATTGTATAACATACCACTTCTGATTTTGAGACCTTAGTTGCATTAAGTTTCAATGGATTAGAATTTTTTTTTTAAGATTCTTTCTACTGCTAATTGCATAAAGCAGTTGCCCTGGATAGTTTCTCCATTGCTTGTCCAAGTGGCATGGCAGAGCTAGTTATAGTACTGAATGACTTAAATTGCCTGTAGATGTGAGAACCCATTGAGTGATTGACTGAAGAGTATAGCAGCAGCTGCCTTGCCCTTGAGTGGGCTTTAATTGAAACCGTTAAGGATCTTGACAAATGGGACAGTGAAGGCAAAGTAGTAGTCTTCAGAAATATGGAAAATAGTCAGGCTGCTAATTTGCACAATGAAACAAAAAAAAACAAAACGATGCTTTAAAGCAGAGTCTAACACAAGGGGCAAGGGGCCTTGCAGGTCACACTGCCTGGGGCCTGTAGGGCTTCCCAGGACCTTTTGCTGCATGCAGCTCTCTTGCTGCCCTCACTGTGGGTGACCTCCCCTGCTATTGCCACTGCTGCAGTAGCGGGAGCCTTGAGAATAGTGGTGGGGCAGGAGCCTTTGGGCCACATGTTCAACTGGCAGCCAGCAAGGGATTAACATGATGCATGTGTAGGGGTTCAGTACCTCTTAGGCAGAAGCATCTCTAGGGGCTTCATGCTTGCTATCCTTGTCCTTGCTTTCACTCCTTTTTAAACAGCTTGCAAAAAGACCTTCAACAGCAGTTACCACCTATGGCTGTAAGTTGGACCTATGCAATGTATAGGTCCATTTTTGAAGATGATAGTTTTCAAAACATAAGCATTTTTAAGCAGGTTTCTTACTCTTATAAAGAGTAGTCCAAAGACATGATTAAAGCTTAGGTTCTAAGTGCCTTCTCTGTTTTTGAATCTTTAGGGTTTGCATTTTTCAGCCTGTTAGCGGTCTTTTAGTGCTAGATACTTTTTAAAGATTAAATTAATTCTAATGTAATGGCATAACTCCAGCACTTAGTGGTTTTTAAAAAAGCATTGCAAGGCTTGCCATAAACTTATAAAGATTTAAGCTTATGGCTCTTTCTAATTCATACTCTGACAGTTTCTTTACTTTGTGTTTAAATGATATACAGAAACTAAAAAGGGGCTTTTCCCAATTTTCTTTTTCATGACTAAGGCTGAGTGTCAGAATTCAAAGCAGTGACCTCTTGTGTAATGACTTCATGGCTCTAACATCATTTTCTGGATGAAGCAATGATGTTGTATAACATCATGTGTCCATATGTTTGGTATGCAGTTCCTCTTCTGACAGGTCAAATGTTGCTGCTTAAAACTAACACGTTGATGCATCTGCAGTTGAGCATCAGGAATCCTTTATTGGGCAGGATTGACCTTCTCTTGAAGCTATCGAAGTGAATAGGATTTAACCTTTTTGGCTCTGTACTTGCACTGCTGGTTTAGGAGCTAGTTAGTAATCAGTAATCAGCAGTCAGTAATCCTGACTGTCCTGTCTTAGCATCTGTTTGGTGTTCTACTTGGAAAAGTAATCAGTGCTTCCTTTAGAAGGAAACAGTCTGTGCAGTCCCTAAGAAAGGGGACAGAGCTTCTTAAAGTTATGATTGTTTAGTCTGGTTTGACTTCATATTTTAGATCTCAGGTGTCCCTTTGCATTGTTGTCTGTGTACTTAGCCAGAAAGTGGCAAAATTACAAACTGTAGAAATACTTTTATTGTTTGAAGCACATATGTCTGTTTAAAATGTCCATGTATTGTCAAGTGATGCATAGACAAAGGTGGCAGGAGGAAATTGTTGGGGTGGGGGGAGAGGGCACCCTCCACTGCTTGTTAAGTGGTATTGCAAGTGCCTGAGATCTTGGGTACTGATTCATACTATGGCTATCACCTGGGCAACAGCTGTGCAAGCATCTTCACTCTGTCCTATCAGTAGAACTAAAATGTGGTGGAAGAGCTGCCAAGAGATGTATGCTGAGATTGCACATTTCCACGTGCATGGTATATCTGTACACTGATTTGATAGGAGTTTGATTTAGAGCTGTTGGACGCTACCTCACTTAGGCCAGTGAGCATTTATCAGACTAAAACTTCTGACAGCTATCAAACTGGGTATCTAGCTTCCTGCTGCAGGATAATTACTATTGACCAGGGTGGGAAAGTTAGGACCTCTTAAGCAACTGATCCAGGGGGAAGAGGTCCTATCTTGTTCCTGCTTTTGTTAATGTGAGTTAGACTTGCAGCTTCTTAAATTCAGTGTACTAGTGGCTGAAGATGGTGGGCTTCAATTTTTCAGTATATGATGAAAAAGTGGACAAAAAATAGGGAAATTAGACTCCCCGCTAAGGTAATGTATTTTTTCTCTCTGCCTCTCAAACATGCATAATAGTAGCATAGGAATATAGGTATTTATGTGCATTGGTACAGTTAAAATGGTCATGCTGATACTATTTGGAATACAAGACTGTAGATGAGACTATGGTTTTGGCTGTTGAGCAGTCTACTGAATTGTATCAGTGTTACATTGCTCTTTCTCTGCTGGCCCCTGTCCATATTATCCTGCTATTTTCTCATCTCCTGTCTTGGTGTAACCATGTGATTGTTTTTGTTATATTGACTCTTGCTGGCAAGCTGCTTATGACCCCAACACATGTATTTTGAACACTATGGAAACGCTTACTATTTCTATCCTGGTGAAGGTTAATAACATACAAATGATATCATCCAAAAATATTGCAGTTAAAGCAGTAAACCAGGTTGGCTTTAAAAAAAAAAAAAAAAAAATCTTTAAAAAGAATATAGGAAATGTTAGCCTAAAGCAACTCCTTTTTTTCTTCTTTTCTGTAGTATTGCCTTCTACACACCATAGCACTTGTACTTGTCTATGTTTTAGAGTGGTCCTTGGAGGGAACTTTCTAAATTAACTGGCTTAATGAGTTATGTGATTTACCACAGTTTTATGCTATGCTAGAAATTGTTTAAGCCAAACACTGAAGAAGTGGTTGATTTGGGTATTTTGGTAGTGCTCCCATTTCATCCCCCTCTTTTTTCCTCCTCCCCCTCACCCCCCACCACTTCCTCTTAGCTCATCTCACATGGTTTTTCAGTAGCATCTCTTATCTGACCTTTTTTAATGGCCATTATGGGATGCATCAGATTTTTAGTATGGCTTTTGCAGTTTTTGGTTCTCAGTGGGTAGGTCAAACAATGCTACTTCTATTGTATTTTCTGGTAAAAAGAAATAGTGGCCAATATTGCGGTGAGATTTCGGTTATGGAGTGCAAATGCTTCTAGGACTTGCTTGCATCAAATTTTTGTTTCTTCAGCCATATCCTTAGAAGCTATGATGCTAGTGTAAAAAGGGGTTTGAGTGTCTGTTGACTTGAGTACCATGTTTATGTATATCATGTAGAATCAAAGCTCTTAAAACTGTGGCTGCTGCCTGAAAATTCATCCAAACACCATTACTGTCAATAATGAAACTGTAGCATACACTTTGGGCCTGTTACTTGACCTCCCCACTGCCTGCTCCCCTGCAGCAGCGGGGGGCATGAATTGAAGATGACACCCCCCCCCAGTAATTAGATTCTATACTTTGAAACTTATAACAAATTAAAAATATTTCCTTGTATACAGTATAATTATTGGGGGGGGTCACCTTTTATTCAGGGCTGTCTTGGATTGGAGTCAATATGGTAGTAAATAGCTCTTTTCTGCAACTTGCACAAAGCTTTGCAGTTCATAGACTGCAGGGACTGGAACAGTAGTGGAGCTCAGGACCATTGACCTGAGCAAGGAGTTCTGCGGTGTGGTAAAGCAGGGGAGGAGCCAAACCCTTGGCCCCAGACCTCATGGTCTTAAACCTGAAGTAGATTGTGAAACTTAAATTATATTAGTGGATCACACAACAAAATTCTGCTTATGATTTTCTCCCATGAAATTAACTGTGTAACGTGCTTGTGTGTAAACTGTAGAAGACTTATTCTAGATGCTTGGGAGTTAACAGTTTAATTTGAATTTTGGATGTAGTGACTTTCACTTGTCTTAGCCACTTAATTTTGCCATACCTCAGTTTCCCAGTTTTATACAATTATCCTTTGGGGTCACTGTAGATTAAATGTCTGAAATTCTGAAAGTGAGGAAATGGAAACTACACTCAACTTCTGAACTAGGTGTGGCAACAAGTTTTTAGTAGGGTTGCACCAATAGACATTTTGGGAGCCAATACTGATGGCCAGTTTTTAAGGAGGCATATCAGCTGCTATTAATCTGGGTTTTTTTCTGCTACAGCTGAGTCCAGCTGATACAGCTGTTATGGTGAAAGGGGAGGGGAGGGGGAGGGAAGGGGCATGGGGAGGTGGATCAGTGCCCCCTACTGTGAGGGGGGGAGTGGGGCTGGGGTAGGTGCTGCCCAGTCAGGGTGGGACCCTGTGCCCCCAGCTGCTGCATGCCATTCATCCAGCAGCTCCTGCTGCTGCTCCCACCACTTGCCACTTGCCTTCCCCCCGCCCGTGCCCCTTCCGTCCCACTTCAATCACAACAGACTTACTAGCTGTACACAACTCTCCACACTGCTAGGCTGTGCTCCTTGCTGCCGCTGTGCTGTGCTGTGGCTAGGCTCGTGCATGAGCATTTATCGTCTACTTCAGGCCAATTCCCGATATAGTCAATTTTATTTATATTGGTGCCAATCCGATATCGGACTATCAGTGCACCTCCTAGTTTTTAGGCACTACTAATAAGAACATCTGGTCTCCTTTTATCAAAGGCAAAATGTTAGCATATTGTGGAGCTGCATAGTTCATCTTTGGCTGAAGGTAAGACTTGCTGGTTGTAGTAATCTATTAAGAGGCTTATTAGAATTGCAAGGAACAGGTCAATCCTGCAACAACACCCATGGGCTGACTTGTGCTTCATGATTAGGGAACTGTGGAAAGCTTTCTACAAGAATTGAGTTCTTTGAAACCTTTAAAGGTGTCCAGGCAAAAAACCATATAAGTAGCTTGAGATTAAAGTCCTTCAGTTTAACTGTAAATGTAGGAATTTTCATCAACTTTTTGCTTAGGTGGGGAGACTCAGTGTACAAAGTGAAACTGCTGCATTCCTGCTCCGCTCCCTCCAGCCCCCCAACAGTGAGGTGTCATGAAAGAGAGGTTCATGGCTTTTCAAGAATCAGTAGTTCAACACGAATGCTGAAGTGTTACTTGTCAAGTCTTCTACCTAGAATATCTGCAAGTCAGAGTTGCCCTGGGTTGTGCTGTTCTCATACTTCCAAAAATCTAAGTTTAACTTGGTACCTGAGGCATTTTCCTGTAAAATCTTTTTAAATTCAGTGTTGCTTTTGTTCTAAGCTACCTTGTGCTTATGATAGGAAAATGGACTGTGCACACTAGAACAGCTATTAATTGTGCTGCTGGTAAGCTTCTGTTGTACTTCTTTTTTTTTGTAAAATGTTAAATTGTCTGGTATCTTTACCTAATGTCTTTTAGCTCTGTTATAAAGCAGTTGTGGCCTTTTTGTAAGAGAAGATGCAATTATTACAGTACTGGACTTCTGAAATGCCTTTCATCTTGATATTATTTCTGTATCTTTCCATCAGCCAGACTTCTGTGACCCATCCCTTTTAATCTTGTTGAATTCCTTTTTTTCTTTACGGAGGTGAAGATATTTCTTTATGGAGGTGGCTCTTCCGTTCTTCATCTGGTCTTGACAATGTTTCTTGCCATCTGTCAGAAGCATGGGAAAAGCTATAAGGGCAGTTTATAATTATAGTGCTGTCTTGCCAAAATCTGGTTGGCTGCTTTCTGCATGTGGTCTGCAAAACATCTGTGAGAGCAGTGAATGATTTCTCTGAGTCCTGCACACTTTGTGGAAGAAAGGGAATTCTACAGGTATACCATTCAAAAGAGTAGTGACTACATTTAAAAACTTTAAACAGTTTAAAACCTATGAGTAAGAACACTAAGATTTGTCTAGTTCCAAACTTCAGCTGGTAAAGCAGTCCAATAGACCAGGGATGGCCAACCTGTAGGATACATGCCGCAAATGGGACAGCCAGCATAGCAGCAGATCGGGCAGGGAGCAGAGCAGTAGACTGGGCAGGGGCAAGGGGATCGGAATGTTACTTTAGGAGAGTATGGGGCTAATCTGTGGCATGCCTGCTGAAATGGTTGCCCCCCACTGTAATAGTAATGTCTGCAGGTGTCTTAAGAATCTGTTTCTCTTATCCTTTTGTCTTCTCCCTTCTCAAATCTCTTTCCAGGAAGGGAAAAATCCATGGACTACACTAGACTACAGCTAAAGGGGTGTCTCATTTCAAATATGCCTTCCGCTGCTTCTCAGATGACCAAAACATAAGCAACAGCTGAGTTTTTCCCTTTGTGTGTGGGGTCAAGGGCAGTCCAGCTTAGCAGTTTCCCTTTCCTCTTCCCTTCCTGAGGGTTCTTTTTTAATGTTTGGAAGTAGCTGTAGAGTGTCATTATGAACAGTCATCCTCATGTCATCAAGACTGGATGGAAACATGTCAGTTGTTTCACATGGAACTATTCAGTCCAACAGCTGTGAGCTTATCAGGTTGGTAACTCTGGTGTCACTTTCAAGGATTGTAGGCATTGCTTTAATAAAAAAAGAATGGGAGGAAATTGTCCCAGAACTGTTCTGATGAAGTAGAACTTCAGCAGCTCTTGTTACTGGCAAGACTCATCAAAACAGATTACTTTGAAGGAGGAGTGAGGTTGGACTTTTTTTGTAAGTGAATTCCTTTTTCTGTAGTCCTTCAGTAAATGTGCTTGTGAGCCTGAGGTCCCAACCTCCACCTCTGGGTGATGGAGGATGAGAATTCCATTGATGGCCATCTCAAGCAGCCACCAGGGGTGGTTGTAGAGTTGCTTTAAACTTTTTGTTGCCCCTTCAGCAGTACTCTTGCTTCTGGAGTGAGTTTTGCTGTTGTTATTCAATCTAGGTTAAATTGGTATCAGCTGTTTATACTTTTTAAGCATATATAGGTTCTTTTATCTAAACATAAATAAGCAGGACCCATATCAACAGTAATGATATTCTTAATGAGTTTACTTGACATAAATGGCAGGGGTTAACTTTTATTTCGCCAGTTAAGCAAGTTTTCTGCTGCCACCCGAGTGCAAATGAGCCTTAATTTATTCCAGTAGCACTGGGGAAAGGGGATTGAAGTCTGCCAACAGCCATTGGCTATTTTGTTTCAAAATGTGATGAGTTGCATGCACTGTTGAGCCTAATGTGAAACAAAGTGCCATAAAAAATTTAAGTACTGAGTAAAAGGTTGGAAAAAACCCTTTAATGGGAGAACAGGCTGGGTCATTAATTTTGTGGAATAGGTTTTTGTGGAGACAACTGTGTTGTGTATCAGTCATTTCTGACTAGTAGAGGCAGAAGTGATCAGAATTGGAAGCTGAATTCTTGCCTTTCTCAAATTAGTAACATGCTCATCCTAAATTGTTGGGGATCTAATCCTATTCCACTTGAATCAGTTAACTTTTTCCTAATTTGACTTAAAATGGTCTAAGTTGTGGCTTTTTGATTGGACCCAAAGGGGTGCTCAAAGATTTCTTGACCTACAGACTTTTAAGGTGATCCTCTTTTTAAGTGTGCAGTTATTAACCAGCTCCACTCCCTTAAGTGTTTCAGCATTCACTGATCTGATTAAAATCAGTGACTGACCTTACAGTAACTGTGGTTCAAGATAGCTTTCGGTAAGGTTTCTGCTTTCTGTGCATATGCACCTCATACAATAGACCAGATCCTTTGGTTGACAGTGTGTGTGTGTGTGTGTGTGTGTGTGTGTGTGTGTGTGTGTGTGTGTGTGTGTGTGTGTGTGTGTGTGTGTGGGGGGGCG
>NW_017729022.1:83761855-83765942 GCF_001723915.1 Gavialis gangeticus
CGTGTCTGTGTCTGTGTGTGTGTGTGTGTTGGGGCCACCAGGTAACTGATATGACAATAGGTGACTTGCAGGTCTTGAGTTATAGACTAGTTTAGATATCTAACGAGAACTTAGAGACCAGAGCCATGATCCTGAGCTTTGACAGGTGAGCTTTTTGTGATGTGAGGGGACCAGAATGGGGTGCCAACATCCCCTTCTCTTTGGGATGAACTAAGATGTCTTTTTAGTGCTTTGAGATCTAGGATAATCCACCTCTTTCTTGAGTAGTAACTTGTGAAAGGAGTCCCTGGAGAGAGAACAGAGGCATGAGTAAGATGTTACTGGAATGCTCTGCAATTGGTTACCCATTGCTGCGATATTTCTGATTCATTGGTCCACAGTGATCCTAGTCCAGGCTTCTGGAAGAGGAGAGCTGTCATAAAGGAGAGTAGGAATATCATAGGCCTGAAATCCATACCTGTCTTGCTCAAAAATCAACTTCTGGAGTCAGTCTAACCTGCTAACTTGCAGTTTGGTGTCCGTGGAGAGCAGAAGGGATGAAGATTTACTCCATGTTCTTAAGGCTCAACAGTGCCTGGGTACTTACTACTCCTTATTCCTTCTGTTGTGGTTGGGGAAGTAACATGCCATTGTCTTAACTTCTGTATATGGTACCTTGGATTCAGTGACTAAAGGTTTGAATTGGTACAACTGATCTACAAGGTAGAAATAAGATCTTGGGGTTGCTATCTGTATGATAGCTTGGTACTAAGTTTACTTTTTGACCTGAAAATGACAGATCAGAAAAGAGGAGAGATTGTCAGTGGGTTTAATTGGTACTGCAGGTACTTTTGCATAGTCTGTACCAGGCAGCCAGCTGGGATCTGTTTTTGCTTTTTCTCAAACTGTACAGACAGTAGCCAATGTGTTGGCAATGTCCAAAAGAACAAGAAACAGTGAACCTGAGCTATGTCCTTTGTGTCTTGGAAGGCTTTTCTAGGTGTCCTATATAGAATATTTTTGGTGAGAATCTTCATCTTTGAGTCTGCTTGGAAAAAAAAAATGGCAGATGGAATCAAGATCAGAGATGTGCCTGTTATCTGGATAAAAATTTTTGCATGGTTTAAAAGCACCTCACCTTCTAAAGCTTGGATCTAGTTTCAAGAGGTTGTTGGGTTTTTTTTTTGCGGGGGGGGAGGGGTGAAATAAATCTTAATGAAGACTCTCCATTTGAAAAACCCAAATGAGCAAGCTAAAAGTTCTCTAAGTAGAGAGAACAAAGATACTATTTTGGTAGTGGCAAAATGAGACCCTTGATGTAGCAAGAAGGAATTTGAGAGATTATTGGGTCTTTTTTGTATATAGGAGCAGGAGGACATGTCTTGCCTGGGTATAGCTTCAGTGGACTCTGCTGGCCAGAAAGACTGCATCTAGTTTGAGGGAGGGGAGGCAAAACTCATAATTACAACATCTAACTTCAAGCTGTCAAAATGATTAGAAGGCTAATTGCTGCTCATTTTGTGAAACTGTCTTCTCCAATTTTTAGTCGGTATCAGTTCTGTTTTTCCTGAAAGGTATATTATGGCTCACTGAATCACCAAGCCTCAAAATCATGGTATGTATAGTTTTTTTCCAGAGGAACTTGTACATCTGTTTACATAATGTCACCACCACTAAAAAAAAAAAAAATTCACTTATCTCTTGCAGTCGGCATGGGTACAACTGTATGTAGCGTCTAACACCAGTCTGTTTGCAAATACAGGAAATAAAGTCTGTTCAGCATTATAAAAATCAGTGTGGCTTCTAACCAGGGCTTTGAAGATTAGTGTGTGTCTTTATTGTTTGGCTCGGATTTGAGGAAGCATTTTTATATGCCAGTTGATACTCTTGTTCAGTACAATGCTGCATATGGTGAGTGCACTTCTACTCCAAATGACAAAACAGTTGCTCCTCACAAAATATTGCCCTTCACTAGGAGAGTGAGTCCAAAGTAGAGTGCTTTCTTCCTAGTTATGCCTGCTCACCTATTCAAGTTCAGAAATGTAAGAATTAAGGGAAGGCAAATTGGAAGAATGAATGTTCAATTTGCTGAAAGCATAGGACCTAGTAGTCTTAACTTTTGGGGGGGAAAAGGTAGTGCTGATACCTTATGCTGCCATTCCATTGTTAGATTCTGTGCTGCTTGGTTTCTGAGAGCCATTATTTTGAGAGGAGAAGTAATACCACCTTTTCGGTCCCTAAGAAGCCTTACTAAGCGTGCAGAAATGAACCCTCCCAATGCACAGGAAGACTAGAAATTATGGCAGAAGGCCAGTTTGGCTTAACAGGTAACTCCTTCATGGAGCCAGAATGCAAAAAGGAAGCTTACAAGAAGTGGAAACTTGGACAAACTAATAAGGAGGAGTATAAGAGTATTGTTTGGGCCTGCAGGGATGAAATTGGGAAGGCCAAAGCATAGCTGGAGTTGCTGCTGGCAGGGGACATGAAGGGTTTCTGTAAGTAGGTCAGCAACAAGAGGAAGATCAGGGAAAATGTGGGTCTCTTACTGAATGGGGGAAATTTAACCTCATGACGGATGATGCAGAAAAAGCTGAAGTACTGAGTGCCTCTCTTACCTCAGTCTTTACAGGCAGGGTCAGCTCCCAGACTATTGCACCTGGCAGCACAGCTTGGGGAGGAGGTGAGCAGCTGACAGTGGTGAAATAACAGGTTGAGGACTACTTAAAAATCTGGATATGTACAAGTCTATAGGGCCAAATGCTACGCACCTGAGAATGCCACAAGTTCTCAAAGATAATGCCCAGTGGCTCTGCAATTGCATCAGCTAACTCCATCAGCAATTTGAGAGAGGCCCTGGACAGCTGGAAAAAGGGCAAATATATAATGTCCATCTTTTAAAAGGGAAGAAGGAGGGTCTGGGAGAACTACACTCTGGTCCCTGAAAAAAATCATGGAGCAGGTCCTCAAGGAATCCATTTCTAGGCACTTGGAGCAGATGATTAGGAACAGTCAGCATGGATTCACCAAGGGCAAGTCATACCTGACGAGCCTGATTGTCTTCTGTGACTTGATGACTGACTGGATGCAGGAAAATGAATGGATACCTTGATTTTTAGCAAGGTTTTCGATAGTCTCCCACAACATTCTTGCAGGCACACTGAGAGAGTCCACGTTGGATGAAAGGACTGTAAAGTGGATCAAAAACTGGAAGGATCATCGGTTTCAATGGCTTGATGTCTAGTTGGCAGCTAGTATCAAGTGGAGTGCCCCAGGGGTCAGTCCTGGGACCAATTTCTGTTCAATGTCTTCAACTTTCAGATAGCTGATGGGGTGGAGTGTTCGTGGCAAACTTGTGGATGACACTAAGCTGTGGGGAGTAGTAGATACTCTAGGGAGTAGGGCTAGGGTTCAGAGAGACGGAGAAATTGGAGGACTGGACCAAAAGAAGTCTCATGAAGTTCTTTAGGGAGAAATGACAGTCCTGTACTTAGGATGGAACAATCCCACGCACTTTGCAGAAAAGGACCTGAGGATTACAGTGGAGTATGAGCTAACAGTATACCCTTGTTTTGAAGAGGACTAACAGCATACTGGGCTGCATTAGTAGGAATATTACCAGCAGATTGAGGGACACGATTCTTCCCCTCTAGTCAGCAGTGACTCTAGAAGTCAGTAGTTAAATTTCAAAGATATATGAACCTTTTCTCCCCAAACTCAGACATGCTCATTGTGGAGCAAATCTGTCACAGCAGTGCAGCCCTTGGTGGCAGTATGTTGGGCTGGGGCTGGGGCTGTGTGGTGGTGCTTTTGAGACAGGCCTTCTTGTTTGTGTCTCTCCCTTGCCTCTGGTTGCTTGGGCATTTTGGAGTACTTGGAGCATTTTGGAGTTGTGTGACTTGAACGAAGAAGGAGCAAGTCAGACCTGGGGAGAGAAGGTAAGGGTGGGGCAGGAAAAGGGGTAGTGGGGCTGTGCTGGCTTGGCTTTGGGAGAGCTCAGGGGTGGGGCCTGCTGGGCACTTAGTTGGAACAGGCAAGCACAGGGCAAGTGATAGTGCACTCTTTAAAATGTGGACACCTGATATATATGCAATACTCCAGTACCAGTCTT
>NW_017729022.1:83770942-83771252 GCF_001723915.1 Gavialis gangeticus
TGGAAGAGAAGGAAACAAATTGGGAATTGGGCAGAGACAGAATGCAACTGACTTGCTAAAAAGAATGGATCATATTATAGGATGGAGGTTATCTAGCCTGATATCTGAGATTGGGACTAATCAAGCGAACAGGCAAACTGGGAACATCTGGGGTAGAAAGATGTGTGGGGTAAGATCTGGGTAGCAGCAAAAGGTAGGGGGATGATACCTGATTCTTGCCACTTCCTTTGCCTCAGTGGTGGGTGGGTGTGTGGTGTGTATAGGATGGCAACCTACTACTGCTAGTAGCTAGCTTAAATGGTAGTGGCTT
>NW_017729022.1:83771349-83783792 GCF_001723915.1 Gavialis gangeticus
AAAAAAAAAAAAAAAAAAAAAAAATTAAGGTAGTTTAAAGAACAGAGTTCAAAACTTCAGCCATGCTCTAATGGAGTCCCTCAAGTTGGGAAATCAATGGAATAAAGGTTTTCTTTGCAACTGTGTGTACATTCAGTCTGTGTGTGCATTTATGATGGTCTTCAATTACCATATTTTCTCGCATGCCAAGTCATCCAAATAGTATGCAGACCTTCATGTTTTGAGAAGGCAGAGTAGAGAGAAACAAGGTGTGGTTTTATGGCTGCATAGAGCAGGAACAGAGCCCAATCTTCAGCTTGCTCACTCGCCCTTTTCCTGCTCAGGCAAAGGCTGCAGTTAATGCTTTCGTAGCTGAATTATCTGCAGTTTTTGGTTGCTTAACCTACAGTTTCAGCCTTTGGTGCTGATGAAGCTTGGCCTCTATAGTTGGATCTAGGGTTTTGAAAAGAGCTACAAACAGATTGCAGAGCTACAAAACAGCAGGGGAGAGACCAGGAGTAGCTAGTAGTCAAAGAAAGGATAGCTCAATTTTAATGTAACATGTTGATCATTAAAAGGAAAGGGGGTTGTTAGCACCTAAGAAGTAAAGAGCAAATAACAGAAATTGAGCATTTTTGAGTTGTGGAGTCAATTTGATTTCATAGTAGGTAGGGTCGGAAGGGACCTGAGCAGATAATTAAGTCCGACCCCCTACCATGGCAGGAAAGAGTACTGAAGTCAAATGACCCTGGCAAAGTGTTCATCTAGCCTCCTCTTAAAGACCCCCAGGGTAGGAGCCAGCACCACTTCGCTTGGAAGCTGGTTCCAGATCGTAGCCGCCCTGACAGCAAAGTAATGCCTCCTGATATCCAGCCTGAATCTACCCTCTGTCAGCTTGTTACCGTTATTTCTTGTCACTCCTGGTAGTGCTCAGGGGAACAAGGACTCCCCCAATGCCTGCTGGTACCCTCCTGACTAGTTTGTAAATGACCACGAGATTTCCCCCCTCAACCTTCTCTTGTGGAGGCTGAACAGGTTCAGGTCCCTTAGCCTCTCCACATAGGGTAGACTTGTCCAACATGTGGCCTGCGGGCCACCATGCAGCCTGCCAAGGCACTTTCTGTGGCCTGCGGTGCTGTGATGGGAAACCCCATGTCCCTCCCTCAGCAGCTTCCTAATGGCTGCTGAAGGGCTGGGGAAGGGACAAGGTTCCCACACGCACTGCATCAGTGTGGCCTGGCCAAATCCCTTGTGGGGCCAGACCCCTCCCCGGCTGGGGGTGGCGCTGGCTGCAGCTGCTGAGTGGCCCTGCCTGCCCTGAAGAGCCGGTGCCCGCCTGGGTGGCTGCAGCTGGTGCTGCGGGCTCGGGGCAAGTGGAGGACGGAGCCTTCATGTAAGAACTTTGCTGCCGGGTGGCGGAGGAGCAGCTCTGCTCGCGGGCCCAGGATACACCGGTCACTGGTGGGGAGGACGCGTGTCCGGGAGTGCCTGTGCCGTGCACTGCTGGAGTGGCCCTGCACAGGAAGCCAAGCAGTGGCCGCTGGCACTGCTGGTCTGCGCCTGCCTCCCCACCCACCTGCTTCTAGCCAGCCCCGCTGCCCTGCCCTGCCCCAAAACAAGGCAGCGCCTGCTCCCCCGGGCGCTGCAGCTCTCTGCGTGCAAGGTCCCGAGTCCCAAGGGGGCCACTTCTCATGTGCTGCTGAGGATGGGAGGCAGTGCGGGCACACAGCCACTGGGGTAGCGAGGTGGGCAGCAGCGGAGTGGAGGGCACCTTTCCCACACATCCCAGGGAGATGGTGGCTGGGAGGACAAGGAGGAGCCCCGACTGGGGCTCCCATGCGTGGCAGCAGCTCCCCCTGCCCTGCTTCGTGCCTGGCTGCAGCTGTGCCAGGCTGGGCTGCAAGTCTCTTTTGCAGGCTCTAGGATGCACTGGGGAGCCCCTGCTCTGTCCTCCCTACCCTCCCACCTGCCCCTTGCAGGGCAGTGAGCAGCGGAAGGGGAGGCTGCAAAGTGCTGCGCAGGTGTCTCCTGTGGAGATGCATCCCTCCACCTTTGATTAGTTTTCACTCTGGCTGATATCTCTTCCACATTTGATTTGTTGACTTGCATTATGCTTCTTTCATTATGCAGCTGTGTTTATTTTAGTCAAGTGTTTGGTATTATTTTTTTATTTTGGATTTTAAACCACATTTCCAGGCCCATTTCATTGTCACTTTCTGCAACTTCATTGGTGTCAAAGGTCACGTGACATCACTTCCTGATGTGATGCTGCTTCCTGTGAGGTCTTTGAATATGGCTTGCTAGCCCACTGGGTGATTAAAAAGTTCGTGATCTGGCCCCACATTCAAAAAGTTGGACACCTCTGTCATAGGGCCTGCCCTGCTGCCCCCTGATCATGCGAGTGGCCCTCCTCTGGACCCTCTCTATGTTGTCCACATTCCTCCTGAAGTGTGGTGCCCAGAACTGGATGCAGTACTCCAACTGTGGCCTGACCAGTGCCGCATAGAGGGGGAATATCACCTCCTTGACCCTGCTTGAGATGCATCTGTGGATGCATGACAAGGTGCGGCTGGCCTTCCTGACCATGTCCCCATACTGTCGGCCTGTGTTCATTTTGGCATCAATAATGACTCCAAGATCCTTTTCTGCCTCTGCACTGACGAGAAGGGAGTTCCCCAGTCTAGGTATGGTGCTGGTTCTTCCTCCCCAGGTGCATCACCTTGCACTTGTCAGTGTTGGAAACCCATCCTGTTCTCATCTGCCCACCCCTGTAACCTGTCCAGGTCTGATTTGCAGCCTATTCCTCCCTTCTAGTGTGATTTCCTCAGCACTGTCTGAATAGAAGTGCTGCTGCCGCCAAGTGGTTAGCTGGAGCAGGAATGCTCCCCAGCATGAAGAGGAGCAGCCAAGATAGTGGCTGCCCCCCTCCCTCTGCCACTGATTAGTTAAGAGGGCTGTCTTTTCTGTGGCCCTGCCCCTTTCCACCAATTGGTGATGAGGCCGGGGGCTCCTGGGTGCCCCTTGGCCAATCAGCGGCTGAGGGAGAGGGGACTTGCACCAAAAAATGGTGTCAGGCACCACAAATGGCCCATGACTTTTACATCACCTCTGCTGTTTTGAACATTTAAATTAAAATGGTTTTAACATAACTTTTTTTTGACCTTGCAGGAAGTGTACTTTTAAAAAATTTGAAATGTATTTTTAAGAGAAATATGTTTGATTTAGACCCTCTTGCTTTGAAGAAATGTATCTACTGACCATTAGTCTGTGAGAGCATTTTTTGGAGATCTCTTGGAGAAGTGGTGATGCTTTCATGGCATGGAGTACACTTGTATGGAAAGCTTTGGTAGTTTTATGATGAACTGAACGTGGGACTTCTGTGCTTTTTTTTTTTTTTTTTTAAATCATTGGCTTGTAGGTGTACTTCATGGTTGTTGGACTAGATTTATGATTTAAGTTCTTGTCAAGCTAGACTGTAGATGTGAAAAGACTTTAATATAAAATAGGACCTTTTTAGGGGAGTAGTTTGGTATTTGTCAGTTGCCAAATATCAACACGTCCAGTAAAATTAAATTACATCCAGAAACCCTGATTCTGTGTAGGGATGGCTCTTTGGACAAGTTGAGCTGGCAATTCTTTTTTTGAGTAAATGCAGCCAGATCTAACAAACTGTACCAGAACTGCAAGGGATGACAGATTCTTAATTGTCTGACAAACTTCTTTGAAGTCGGTTAACTCCCCTGGGATTGTTACACTGGATCAGACTCCTAGTTGCAGTTGAGTCTCCAGCGGTAGTCAGACTCGGATGCTTCAGGGAAAAGTGGAAGCGTCTTGCCATAGGTAGACGGGTGGTCATATCCAAATAATCACAGTTTAAACCAATCTTTAGCTCTTGCCTCCTTCGGACTAAAGTCCCTGGCTGCTACGTCAGCCTGTTCCAGAAAAGGGAAGGAGGCTGTGAGTGGGGGGTGCAGTTACCTCTGCAGTGCTGGTCACTGCTATCATGCTCCCCTTTGTAAAATCCTGACCTTTTCTGATTTCCCCCCCTCCTCCCCCCCCTTTGGAGTATAACAAGGGAAAAAAGGGTTCTCTACATACCTTTTGGAAAAGGAAATGCAAGCAGCAGAAGCATTGTGCAGTCCTGTTGGTAGCATCCTACTTGTTTGTAGCATTAGACTTTAAAAACTAACAAAAAAAATTCCAACCAAACTACCCCAAAAAACCCCAACCTTAGCAAGCTTGTAGGGATCCAAGTAAGCAAAATGCATGGCAAATCAGTATGGAGTAATGTACTTGCCACAGTTACTTTTGCTATAAAATGTGTCTAGAAATGTGCTGTTTTTTTGTTTCTTAGAACTTTTTAACTAAACCTAGCTTAAAAAGCATAATTGTGTTCTCTAGTGTAGGTAGAGCTTGGCAGAAAGCATTGGGTGAGCTGAAAAGGAGGAAGCTGTGTACAGGGTGTGATGACCCATTGAATGGAGGCCTTCTGGACCATGACAACCTTAAGGTTGGTTATAGTTTGAGTCTTTACAAAAAATCTCAAACTGTTCTTATTGAAGCTATTGAAATATGAAATGGCTGGAAACCAAGGACAGTGTGTGACTAAAACATTGTAATAAGAAACAGATTTTCCTGTGGGTAAGCTACAAAGTTGAAAATCACTGATTCATAGGTATTTTCAGCTTTTAACCTCTGAACTTCTTTTAGGTTATGTCTGTTTTTCTGCTTGTGCAGGATTTTTTCCCAATAATGTTCTCTGGTTAAATACCAAATGACCCTAGTAATGACTGACAGAATTTGGATTTTATATTGGGGAAATACTTTCTGAACATCCAGCTTAATTTATTTTGCCTACCTGTCCTCTTCAGATCACTGAAATCATTGCTCCTTTGTGTCTGTTCTTGTATCTACATGGGGTTTTGTCCTATGCAACCACTTCGGTTCTGCCACGCAATATATATACATCAGTACTCTGTGCATCTGTTTGATTTTATTCAACACCTTTTTACCCAAAATGCTGTAACTTCCTTCAGGCTGTAGAAGGGGTTGTCCCTTTATTGGTTTACTGTAATCAGGAACTTTTTTTGCCTGGCACTCTCTGAGCTTGTTTCGGGAGCTCATCTTCATTTCTTCAGTCTTTCTAACTCACTTGGACAAACCACAGAGGAGGCATCAAAATCTTCAGAGCTGGATTGTGTATAATCTGTGAAGCCTGTGCTTATTGTTTTAATGTCAAGTGCCATATAACCCTGAAAATCTGTAACATGTTAAAAGTGGTTTCCCCCTTTCCCCTTAAAGAAATCAAGTTAAGACTAATTTTTGCTTCCCTTTTAAGATAATCTTGTACCCTTGAGAGACTTATGGTATTTGCTTATTGCTTTTGTCTGGACCTGCTATTCATGCAGAGTGGAGGTCTAACAAGAAGTATTTTAGTTTAGATTAAAATACTTTGAGCCATTCCGTCTATGCACACCTGTTATGACAAATAATAGAACACCATAGGAAGGTCCCACAGAGCTAACTTTTGTTCTGTGCTAAAATTGTTGGATGAAGGTATCTTGATTTTTATTTTATTTGTACAGATCAGATAGAAGCTAACTGTGTCACTTTTTTTAAGTAGTTTAACCGAGGTGCCTTATGAAGCCTTAAGGTAAAAGTAGCATCTCGAAGTCTTCAACAGCACTTTAATGTGTTGCCTTTTTGAACTCTAGTTCTGTCTGTCTTAGAAGGGAACTGCTTACTCACACTTATGTAAATCCCAATTATTTAATGGTGTTCTGATGGAATTGTATTAAGGTCTGAATTCTGTGCGCTTAAATCTTAGCCTCGGGGGAGTCCTATGCTGAGCTGAGGGGGAGAGTGCTTTTTTTTTTTCTTGTCGTTCTCCTCTTAGCTCTCTGAAAGTCTGAGGGGAAGCTGGCAAGAGGCAACAGCAAAAGTAGTAAAAAGGCCCACCGGCATGCAGGTTACTTGGGAAAGAGGTTATTAGTGATCATGGTGGAAGGCTCAAAATCTGACTTAGTGCATGTAGAACAGTTGGAGGAATGGCCATTAGAACTAGTTAAATAGTCTATTTGCATTACTTGAACATTGACAACAGATCTCAGACTTAGTTTTACACAACAAAAGATTACTTTTTGTCTGCATTAGGCTCCATCTAAACTTTAAAATTGTGTATGTACTGCCAGTACATGCATGTTGGACGTGCAATGCACTGCAGATAATGCTGGGTCACGTGTTTTGGTTAGGGATGTGAACGGTTAAATGCTTAAACATTTAACTGTTCACATATTGATAACCAGTAATACCTTATCAGTAAGGGAGAGGGAATTAGTACCTAGTACAGAGGGGAAAGTGATGGAGAGCTATGGAGGGGCCTGATCCTTCTTGTGGCAGTGCAGCCCTGGCTCTTTTCTTGCTGTGCATACACTTACTGCTGGCAATGAGCCAGGACAGGGCTCCACGGACCCCAGTGCAGCTGCTTGCAGCCTCTGGGTAGGCCTCTGCCATGGGTAGCCCGGGCTCCATAGTGGGCAGATTGCAGGGATGCTGCAAGCAGCTGCACTGGGGTCTGCAGAGCCCTGGTCCAGCTTGTTGCCAGTGGCAGGTGCATGAACACTACAGTAGATGGTGGGGAAACAGCCAGGGATGCACTGCCACAAGAAGGATCGAGACCCCTGCTATCTGCCCCAAGGTGCATGTGTATCTGCTGTCAGCAACGAGCTGGGCTGCGGCTCTGTGGACCCTAGTACAGCCACTTGCAACCCTGGTCCCTGGGCAGCCATGTGCCAGAGGTGGCAGCGGGCGAGGGGCTGTCCCAGCCTGCTGCTGTCACCAGTGCATGGCTGCCTGGGGGCCAGGGCTGGCTGCAGGTGGCAGCAGTAGCAGCGAGCCCTGCCACGGTCCCATAAAGCCACAGGCAGCAGCAGCCTGCAAGGGGCTTTTTCAGCCTGCTGCAGCCACTGGTGCATGGCTGCCTTTGGGGCTGAAGCCGACTTCAGGCAGCAGCAGTGAGCACTGCCACAGCCCAGCTAAGCCATGGGCAGCAGCAGTGGACAACAGGCTTTCCTAGCTGCCTGCTGCCCCCCAGAGAATGAGTGAGTTACAGGCACATTATTGGTTAACCGTTTAACCGATGACATTAGTGGAGTTTGAAGGGGTACTTAATTGGCATTTACATCCCTAGTTTTGGTCATGCCCTATTACTGATTCTTTTTGGAAAGAAATCATAACTACAGTTAACATAGTTTTGAACACAGCACTGACACCTCTTGGCAATTGTGTGTCATTGGGTACATCTCCAAGGAATTCAAACTGGTCCTTCCCAGATACGCGCTGTAAGACTGCAGTTTTAGTGGTAGGCATATTGTTGCATTGGAAGAGGAGACTTCTCCAAAAGTCAAAATCTGGTATGATGACAGTGTAGCTGGCACCTATGGAGAGGGTCATGTTTATTAGGCATAACTGCTATGAAAAGCTTTGCTGTAATTTGGAAAGAATTCTTAGATTATTTTGGTAACTAAAAAATTAGTCCTTGCGTACTTCTGCCCTGTTTCTTCTATCCCTCCCTCTTTCTTTTGTTTCTTTTTTCTTTTACCCCTTTATTACTTATTGTAAAGCCTATACATAGTTCATATATTTCTGATTTTTGTATCTCAGCTAATGTTTGTGTGTGCAGTTGCGTGTGCACACGATCGATTAAAAAGGGAAGGAGATGGCTCCAGCTCAGCTTTCCAATCTGCAATTAACTAACAGGATAAAGGTCTTTACTGACAAGCAAGGTGCTGCACATCCAGAAGAATAATTGGAAACACAAAATGGGGGACAACTGACTGGAAGGCTGCACCTATGTAGAAGTATCTAGGCATATTGGTGGATCACAGACTCTCTATGAGTTTACAAGATGATGTAGCCACACAAAGCAAACGTGGTTTTGGGATGCATCAGTAGAAGCATCGGGTCCAAGACATGAGATGTGATAGTGCCTCTACTTAGTACTGGTTAGGCCTCATCTAGAGTATTGTGTGCACTTCTGGACTCCATCATTTTAAAAATGACACGTGGAAGATGGGGTCTAGAGGCAGGCAACAAAAATAAAGGGCTTGGAAGGCCAACTTCAGTGAGGAGAGTTTGAAGGAAATGGCCATGTTCAGCTTGTGGAAAAGGGGCTTGAGGGAACATGAAAGCAATCTTCAGATATTTGAAGGGCTGCCATAAAGAAGGGAAACACCTTTTACTCTCTTGCTGCAGAGAGCAGGATGTGTATCAGTGCCTTGAGGTTGTAGCAAAGTATGTTTAGAGTAGATACCAAGAGAAACTTCTTCTCTGTTAGAGCAATGAGGCAGTGCAATAGACTGCTTAGGGATGTTTTGGATTCTCCCTCAATGGAAGTCTTTGTGAAGAGTTTAGATAAGCATTGGTCAGGTATGATCTGGGATAGGCAACCTCTGATACATGTGCCAATTAGTGGCGCATGGAAATATTTTCCTGGGCATGCCAGGAGGTGTGTGAGGAAACTGTTTAAAAAAAATAATAAAATAATTTTAAAGTTGCTGCTCTGGACTCTCTGGAGCAGCCACTGTCTCAGTTCCCTGGTGTGGCTCCTGTGGTCAGGCCCTTGCAGCTCCACCCTACTTACGCTGTGTCCAGCGCGAAGGGAGGCTGAGCCGGGTGCCTCCCAAACTTGACATCCTGCCCCAGCCAGATGGCACTGCTCGTGGGCAGGATGGCTGGGGCCCATCCCCGCAGAGCTGCACAGACTGGGCCCCACCTTGAGTGCCGTTGGGTGCCCCCCTGCCCACCCACCATGGCTTGAGTCTACAGGGCCCCGGGACAGCCCGCGCTTCCCACCTGGTCCCCGTTGTCTTCTAGCTGCCACCTTCCTAAGGGCCTGGCTGGGCCAGCCTGCCCGTGGCACTTTCCTCTGGGCCTGCTTCTCCCCGTGCTGTCTGGACCCTGCCCTGAGCACATGGCCTCAGCTCTGGTTGCTCTGGTGCTGTCCTTGCCCAGGTGGGACGGGGCATCTGTCTGCCTGAGCCCCCCAGCCCCTTAGCCATGGGCCCAGGCTCCCCCTGCACGGAGCATGTCAGGGAGGCCTGAGCACCTCAGTGTTGGTGACTGCTGCTGGGATGTTGCTGCTTCCCTCTACCAGACACTGCCCCAGACCAGCAGGCCTGAACTACAGCTGGTAGTAGTGGGAGACATGGGGGTGAGGGACAAACCTCTTTCTCTTTTTTCTTTCTTTCTCACTCTTTCTCTCTCCCCCTGTTTATCTCCTTTTTTCTCTTTTTCTTTCTCTTTCCCTCTGTTTCCCCACCCTTCTCTCACCCTCTTGCCTTTCTCCTCCACAACATGCTTAAGAGAGAAGAATACACAACAACAAAAGTAGTATATATGAAGTTTTATTTACTGTCACTAGGTTTAGAATTTTTAGAAAACCTAGTATTTACTTTTTAAAAAAGAAGCAACATTTATGGCCATCTTATCCCTCTTACTCCCTGGGGTCTCTCTGCCAGTTGGTGCCAAGGGGCAGGGCTGCTGCAGAATGCCTGTGAAACTGGTTGTGTGCATCATGGGTGAATCATGAAAAACCTGTTGTCTTCCCCAATTTAGATGGGGACCTAACTATATACAATACTAACTTCAAAGTACAACCATCCTAATACAGGTTTCCCTTTATTTATATGGTACATGTGTTCCTGGAGCATGGTGCATAAATTGAATTCACATAAAGTGAATCCATTTTATAATGTAATGAATAGGGATGCGTTCCCATGGTGGGGAGGGAGGGAGTGAGGCTGGGACTAGGGAAGGGGTTGGGGGGAGGGGGTGTGACTCAGTCTGTTGGCAGCTCCAGCAGGTAACAAAACAGCAGGAACTGCGAGTGGGCATGGGGTTGGGGGGCACAGCTCTTGCTGCTACACACCCCCCAGGAGGGTTCCGGGCTGGGGGGCTGTGCTGGGTTTTTCCTCAGGGCACTGCGTGCCCCCAGATCTGCACACAGGACAACAGCAGGCTGCTGCTGCAGTCTGGGGCTGGTCGTGGCACCAGGCTCTCCTTGGTGGGCAGGTTGGGTGGGCTACAACGAATGTTGGGGTGGCAGCACCCTCCACCCATTGCCACTGCCACCACCCACCCACTGTGCTGGGAAGAGCCCAGTGCTGCTGCTGGCCCCCGCCTTGCTTGCAGGAATGAGGTGGTGGTGCTGGGAGGCAGCACTGCCACCCCAAAACTTGCTGTAAACCACCCCCCCCCCACCTGCTTGCTGAGCACTAGGGAGAGCCTGAGCCCACAGCAGCCTGCTATTGTCCTTTGCTTGAATCCAGGTGCCCACACCCCCACAGGAAGAGCTCAGCACAGCCCCCCAGCCTGCAGCCCTCCCAGGGGGCTCATAGCAGCAAGAGCTGCACCTACAGTTTCTGCTGCCTGCTGCAGCCCAGGGCCTCTGCTTCTCCCCACTCGCTCCAGTCCCTTCCGCTGCCGCTTCAGGAGCAATTGTCGCCAGTTGCCTGTAGCTGTTGGGCTGTACCATGCCCCAAACCTCCCAAGGTTCTGCTTTTGCCCACTCACCCCAACTGCTGCAGCAGACCTGGGAGCAGCCAATACCATCTGCCTGCACCAAGGCACAGTGCAGCCCAGGGGCTGGTCTTAGTGGGGACAAGTGGAGCCCTGATCACATAGGAGTGAATTTATCTTGCATATAAGGAATTTTTGGTAGAAAAAGGGTGATCATGTAAGAGCAAATTTGCATATATGAAACCCGCATAAATTGAGGGAAACCTGTAGATGAGAATTCTGTAACTTATTTTTCTTTGTAGCTTCTAAAGGGTGTAAGGAACACTTCAGTCTTCAGTTTTTGCAAAAAATAATTCAGGGAATTGAAGGGGGAAAAAAAGCCCAGGCTTCTAGTTCTGATGCTATAAATACCTATGGATATCAAGTCCACTGCTCACTTCAGAGACTGCAGATGGCTCTAGTGCTATGCTCTTGTTCAGAGCTCTGCTTAGCAACTCATTGAAACTGCCAATCTCGGTTTCATAATCCTGTGGGATTGTCCATCCTAATATTAGCTTCAGTTTTGGGCTGCTACACGAGAAAATTGAATAGCAGCAGCCTCTGCAGTAATTAATTGCAGAGGAAGACCACCTACCAGACAGGGTGGAGTCAAAATTATGATTCATAAAGGCTCTCTGCTTTCCCACCCACTGGATCTAGCACTGTGTTTTCCTGGTTACATCCACAGTCTCAGTGCCGGGGTATATACAGTATGGTTCTTGTGCTGCTATGGAAGGGTTAACTGCAGCAGTCTGTACAGCCACTGGAAAGAACCAGGTGGACCACTTTGTGTCCAAGTCAATTATATTACTATTTTGGTAACTCAGCAGCTCATAGTATAGTTTGGGTAGCTGGAATAATTTGCCTTTTGATTATCCTGAGACTTAGGTCCTTAACCTGACAGATATGCGTAGTACCATTGGCACAGGTGGTACTAACTCTTCAAGAAAAGCAGAATAGATGCGTGGGAGGAAGCTGCCTCATCTGAAGTGTGAGCAGCCTCTTTCCTGAGAGGAAGGAAAGAGCAAATAACTTCCTGTCCTTTCTTCTGCTGTCCTAGGGTCTTCACAAAATGTCTCTTGTTAGTGGAAGCATATCTGCTGCAAAAGCTTTTTTTTGAAAACTAAACCTAGAATCTGATCTCACCAGTTTTTCTAAATGTAGTAACTTGCAGCACATTTCCCGTGATCTGCAGGTTGCTGATCAACCACAAGTCATCCTTACAGCCTGTACAAATGATCAGCTTTGTCAGGACAGTTTTAGACCACCGCAGCTGGGGCTTTACTTGTAAAAGAAATCCCAAAAGACACAATGAGGGACTCAGTGCGGTTCTTCCTAGGACTTCTAGGTCTCATGCTTTTCTGGCCGATTTTATTAAATATTTTTGTCTGCAAATACGGTCTATACAATGCCGAGAATGTTGAGGTACTATTTCTCTTCCAAGGAACAATCAGAAAAGGTTCACTAGTCTCCTGTGCCATTCCCCCACCACCTCCCCCCACACCACCACCCAAGGTGCTTCAGTTGTGTTGAGAGGTTAGACTGACTCCAAGAGGTGTTGTCCAGGTCCCCTCTACACAGTACAGGTATTGCATGATTACCTGGAGATCAACTACAAGTTCCAAGTAGCTGCTATCGCATAGTAAAAATCTCCGGCCAGCTATAAAGTTAGCCTCCAAAAATGTGTACTAACTTTAAAGCTCAATAGCAACAAGCTATAGTTTGCATGTGTGTAGCACGGTCTCCTCTGCTGCTGGGAGCCACATCAGCTGACGGGGCTCCCAACCACAGGGGTGCACCTTGTCCAGCAGAAAAAACCCTTGAGCCCTAGGGATCATGGCTACTGCAGTCACCAGGGTCCAGGGGTTTCACACCCTTCTGCGTGTCCTGTCCCCCCCCCCCCCCCC
>NW_017729022.1:83783937-83785288 GCF_001723915.1 Gavialis gangeticus
CCCCCCCCCCCCCCAAAAAAAAAAAAAAAAGAGGCCCTAGGGCAGCCATGCTTTCCAGAGTCTGGAGGTTTCCCTACACCAAAGGAGTGGGTGGATTGCTTCTGCTGTGATTCTTCAGCCTTGAGGGTTTCCGCACACCTCCAGGGCAGGGGGATTGTCACAGCAGGAATCTTCCCACCCCAGGGGTGCCTGGAGTGCCCCTGTGGCTGGGAGCCTGCTTCTTGCTGGTGCAGGGGGAGCCCAGGATTGGGCTTTCTCTGCAAAAGCCATAAGGCACGATGTGATATAATGCACCATCCCACAGTTGCATCTTCTGCCATGAATGCATTAGATCCCATCATGCCTTTATCTGTACGTTTAAATAAAACTGGGTTTTAGTCGAGTCTTAAACTCAGTCTTTAACACCCAAGTTTTAAATGACACAGGCTCCTCCAGTCTGTTGGAGATCTTGTTGGGTGGCCACTGCAGCACCTGGTAGTCCAAACCCCACATTGCTGTTCTGGAACTCAAGACTGATTTGACTAGAGGCAAGGAAATCTCGACTCCAATGCTCACCATCAGACTTTCCTACTAACAATCCCCTCCCTCTAGGTAGAAGAACATACAGGTACATGCTGTCAGAGGAAAATCTTATTACCAAGATAAATGATCTCTAAACTGATCAGTGAAAGTTTCATTTCTTCTGTTGGGCTCAACCACCTAATTTGTCTAACTGAAGTGTCAAGGGTCTTCTGTAGTACATCACAGTTATAGGAACGAGAAATCTTTGTTACTGGCTCTTCTTACTGGATTAGAGCAGTCATCAGCCTGCTTCCTGTTATCTTGCTACTTAAAGAAAGGAAAAGGAGAGGGCAGCTAATAATGCACTTGAGTCTACATCCAGCTCTACCAGTCTTGATAAACAGATTTCTCAGAGAACCACCAGTTCCTCTCCTTTATGCTCAGTATTCAATTCTGAATAGGGGGAAGATTCGTCATCCAAAACCAGAGATGTTATATTGGGTTGTATGAAGTTTGGTCTGTCAGCTTTTTGTTCAGAATTCAGACAATACTGTTACAGTCCAGAAGGTGGTATTTTGAGTTTGACTAAAGGGGGCATTTTACAGGTTGGGCAGAAAGTAAATGGTTAACCCAATAAATGAGAGTTCCTATGATTCTAGTTGTTTTGCTTTGAGACTCCAGCTTTAAATAGCTTCTATTTGGTTACTTCTCGCTACAGTGGCTCCTAGTTTTCCTCTGTCTGTTTTGGAGACGAGCCTTTCTTTTCCTTCAGTCTTCATGGGTTGTTTTTTGTTTTTGTTTTGCCTTTTTTTAAAGGCATGATTGATTTTTCCCTCCCCCCCCCCCCCCC
>NW_017729022.1:83785539-83788644 GCF_001723915.1 Gavialis gangeticus
CTAGAGAACTGTCTCCAATCTTGGCCTTGAATCTGGTTTGAGTGAGGCTAATAAGTCCACCCTGAGTCCTTTCTCAAATTTCTTGACACATGTTTATCAGAAGATCATTTTTGAATAGCTATTTACTGCTTCAGGGAGGTTTTGCTACTCCATGCTGTGATAGTTTGTTTACCTCATTCAGTAATGCACGAGTCGTTTTGAGACTTCACCTCAGCTTTTTGGCTGAGTGACCGATGAAACCACGTTGCATTGCCCTCCATTGTCTTCCTTGGATTCCCTGTTCACCCAAGGGAATCCTGATCTTAAACTCTATAGCTATAAAAAAGACCCTGAACATGGTTAAGTGCTTCAGGGAACCTAATAGATTTTGTTTGTCCATCTGGAGCGGGGTGGGGAGAACTTATTGGTAGGTGCCTTTTTTTACCCACTGTATTAAGAAATGTTGAGCATTGCTGTATCTTAGAATAAAATCCAAAGAGGTACTGGTTTTCTAAGCATCTTCCACTAGGGTTACAGATGCCTATCCCTTGCTTAGTTGGCTTCTGAATGAGAAGAGATTTGCTAAATAGCCCCCTTGTCGGGGTATTATATTGGCATTATTGGTTTGCACTTTCAGTAATATTTTTCTTTAGGTTTGTTTTTTGTCTCCAGGAGTTTTAAGTTGCTAGTCTATTTTTTGTTTTTGGTATTTTTTTTTTCCAGAACTGTTTGTTAATGGGGCAGCATGACTTGTTAAAGAATGCACAGATGCTGTTGAAGAAGAGCTTATTAGCATGGGTTTCTTTGCTTGCCTTTGTATTCACACTGTCCACTCATCTTTCCTTTGTCTTGTTTTGTTTCGAGATTCAAGGGCCAGGTACAGACATTATACCAATAAGAGTATATGTGGTTGGAAACCAATCTATGCCTATAACAGAACAGAAATTTGGCGTGCACAGACTGGTTTTAAAATTAGCGGGACCTGGTGTAAGACTTGCCACTCCCACCAAAGGGTGAATGTGTCTTCTATTCAGAACTAGGCTGCTTACAGAAAACTGAGTAACCTAGATTGATTCTGCCTCAGGCTTTTTGAATGTCTGTACCTAGCACAGGGGAAGAACAAATTGAGGCAGTCCAGGAATAAATGTAGACATGTTGTCTTTCTATATAGACTGAGGTCTGTCTGGCCTAGTTGGTGGGGGGAGCCTACAATTACCCCTCTAGCAGCCACAGCTTTGTACAGTTTCACAGTTTGAAACTAAAGGTGTGCAAAATATGCCCTGTCAAGGGATTTTCTGGCCTCTGGTGTGTCACATGGGCACAAGGGATAGGTGACCTGTACTACGGCATGTGAAGCTGGTCCCGCTGCTCCCCAGCACTCAGCGAGGCTGGGGTGGTGTGGTGCCTGGACTTCAGTTGTGCCCAGGTAGCTGCCCCCCACCCCTACATGCGTATACATACACGTCCTCCCAGCCTCTCCATAGGGCAGGGGCATGCAGGGAGTGGATCGTGGTTCTGCCCCTGGCCCTATGCTGATACCACCCTGCAACCCTGCCCCATGATCCCAGCTTCACCTGCCCATCTCACTGTCAAACACTACTCTGCACCCACAGCCCCATCCCCCTTAGGGAGGTTTGAGTTGTAGGACACGTCAGCATCTCCTCACCGCCTCCCCACCTCTCCAACAACTCACCAAAACTCCCTATGTAGCCCCTGGGCCCAAATAATTGCCTATAAATACTTGTTTAAAATGTAAGATGGATTCATTGTCAATGCAACTTTTATGGCAGGTAGGTTTATTGGTGCATCTGCCCCATTCTGTCTTTAGCAAGTAAGTGTTGGTCCTTGCATATGTGCATACAGTACTTGATTTAAGGGTTTAAGCAACCCCTAGTCTCTGAAGATGGAATTGATGGCTGTTGCCATCCTCTAGATCAGTTTGACCATTAGCTGCAGTCTGGCATGCTGAGAACAACTCTTCCTACTTCTTACTCTAGCAGTGTTCCTCCTAAGGCCTTTTTCAGTAAACATTCCTGCCTTACAGCTTGACTTGGCTTTATTTACCATCTACTCAAATACTGAACTGGTCAGCTTCTGTGAACTGAAGATAGTACTACCTTTTTTTTTTCCTTCTTACTTTTTCCAGATAAAGTAGGGGAAACACCAGGCTGTTCTCCCCAAAGAAATGTACACAAATGTAAATATGCATAAATCTTGGAAACTTATTGTGGTGCTAAGTGCTTGTCTCATAGTTTCCCTGAGATGGGCAGGAAGATGGAGTTAGTTCTGGAAGCTTAAATGTCAAACTGTGCTGAGGCAACTGCTTTCTATTAGACATGCAAGTCTGGTTAGTGATTGAGTCTCTGCTCTGCTCTACTCTTCAGCTTGTGAAGTTGCACAGCACTTAGTACTGGAAAGGATTACCTATATTCTGTGTAAACTTGAACAACTCTACTAGCTGTCATGAAAAACTTGTCATGCGTTGGGATTCCTTAGCTGCTGTTCAGCTACTTGTAATTACATTTGAATAAACATAAGACATGAAATTAAATATCTGTGGAAGGAGCTATCGGAGAGATTTTTTTTATCTGCTTTTTTTTGGGCCTACTTGGTTATGAGGCCTACATGGTTATTAAAATCCTTTTTTTTTTTTTTTCCTGTGAGTTTTTCTCGTATCAAACTGTGGAGTTGACATTAAAGAGTAGATGCAATTGTCCTCTGTCTTGGGCCTCCATTTCTTGGTTCTTAGCTGCAGAGAGATGAATGGTTCTTGACGACAAGCTCAGTGGATTCTTTGTTCATATGCTTGATAATCTAGTTCTGTGGACACTGCTGCATTTTCTTCCCTGTAGTGCTGAATTTTTTCAGGATGAGAACACTGCAGCCTGCAAAGCCTCTGTGCCATTGACAAACTCCATTTGAATATGAGCTCTGCCTTGCAAGTGTCTCCCCTAGTGACCCCTCATTAACCTTGTCTGAAAAGCTTGGAAAGTGTTGTTTTTTTTTTTCTTATCAACTGGAGAAATCCACACAGAAGAACAGTTGTCTCTGCAATGTAGCACTTTTTTAAATGGGGAACATTAAACAGTATTTTTCAGATCTGAAGTAAAAATGTTTCAGAAGGCA
>NW_017729022.1:83793644-83815487 GCF_001723915.1 Gavialis gangeticus
GCAGCAATGCCCTCCCCTCAATCTTTTAAATATCCTTGGGAAGCTTTGCTACAGAGCCTTCTGTGGGAGAATGTTGGCACGGACGGCAAACTTCCTTTTTAATAAGGTCTGGATTACTTATTACCAAAACACCTAGCTGCCCTTGTCCTTAACCAAAATCACATTGTGCTAGGTGCTGTACAAAAGTAGTCCCTGCCTTAAAGATTTAAGACCTGCCTGTCTGTCTTGTATAAAGGCTGCATGTGTTCATTTTGTAAGGCTTGCTTTCACTTGCTGCACCCCGTATCTGGAGGTAGATAGATAGTACCAAGAGTGTTCTTCCTGTTTAGTGAAGTGTCACTTCTCATTTCTTATTTTTATCAGTGTCTAGTAGAAGTTATGGCTGTTTTCTGTGTGCTGGTCCTTTTTGGGGGGTGGGAGAATGTTGCTTTTTGCTGCTTGGATAGTAGATCAGTGTACACAGGAGTAAGGCTTTCAGAAGAGAACCTTGCCATGCTAGTTTCTCACTATTATGGTTTTCAGTATAGTGGAATGACCTTTGAATGCAGAAAAGAGAACAGCTCTTCTAAAGGGATCAACCTGGGGAAATGCTGAACTATCAGATTCTCCCCCACGGGGGGGCCCCCCCCAAGTTCTTAAACATTAATTCTCAGTCGGAAACTGTTGTAATTCATCTGTCCCGGGGGTGGGGGGGGGCATATTGGAAGTCATCAGCTATTTGGTAAGAACTATGGTGTGGTGCAAGTAGATGGTTCATTGACTACAAGTTAGGATAGGTTAACCATGCAGGATATCAAACAAGCAGTTTTATAGCAGGTATAGTATCTGTGCAGACCTGAATAAACTGGCCAAGTTCAGTATCTGCTGTTAAATTTCTCTTGCCAGAGACCTGCATTCAAGGACAGCATGTTGCTGTAGAGCAGGGGTTTGCAATGTTTTTGGGCAGTGTCAAAAACACCCGCAACCTCTACTTGTAAGATGTTGGCGAGCCAGAGGTGGATAGTGGAGGAGCCACAAGGGGCTGATCCTTGTTGTGGCAGTGCAGCTCCTGCCCCCTTCCCCACAATCCACCCCAAGGTGCATATGCCAAGGAAAATGCCCTCACATGCCACACTAGCATGGTTGCCTACCCCTGCTGTAGATCTCCAGCAGGTGGCTTTGTGGAAAGTAAATAGTGTGCAAGTGGCTATTGCATTAATGTTGGCTCTGGGGTGTGCGGGTGGTGTGGAAATCCTAGGTAAGAGCTGTGTAGGCTTCGGCTTCATTCAGAACTTGTTTGGTTGGCATTCCATGCAGACAGAAACCTGCAGGAGTTTGGTCTGTATGTGTTGATAGTTTGGGTTGTCAATCAGGGGTGTGCAGAAAGTTCCTAGCTGGTATGCGTAGGCAGGCAGAGATGGAGTGCTGCCACCCACCACCCTACACCGCCGCCTCCCGGGAGCAGGGCCAGGGTGGGACAAGGCAGCTGCTCCTGTTTGTGGGCTGCGCGGGCGCTACCCAGCTGGCCAAATGCATTGGGGGGAGGGGGGGGGGGGGGCTTGCATGTGATGGCAGGTGCTCCTGCCGCCACCCTCCACCACCCCATGCTGCTGCTGCTCTGCATCTGGCTACGTGCCACCACACCCCACCCCCACCCCCACTCTGCGTCTGGCCACCAGGAGTACACTTGTTAAAAAAAGGTTGAAAACCCCTGAGGTAGAACATAAAAGGTTAGCAGCACTTTCTGTGCCAAAAGCTGAAAAATTCAGTGTCAGTTTTTCCTTAGTGTATCATTGTACATAAGAGTAGCTTAATAGGGATTGAAAACTTTAATTCAGGAGTCTATGTATTGACTTCCTAAAAATAGGGAAATGGAACACACTTGACTAAGTGCTTCCTGGATGAGAGCACATGTGCTGTCGTGTCAGTAGGCATATTTATGGATCTTGGTGCAGTAGCTTATCCATAGCAGTGCCTTTATGTAAGGTCCCGCCGCTATTTGGAAAGGTGTGGGGTGATGGTGGTTGCATACAACTTACATGGGCAAGCAAAGTAAGAAAAAGAAGAGCGAATAGTGAGGTTGTGCCTGGGTTAAAGGCACCCAAGGTGGATCTTTCAAATGTTTTCCCAAGGTACAGCAGTTCTGATGCAAACAGCTGCCTTAGCTGAAGAAATTACAATGGTAAATATATAGATAGACAGAATCTGCCAAGAAGAAAATTGAATGGTACTGAGCTGAACAATTGTTTCAATTGCTGCCTGTTTCTGTTCCAGGCCCCTGGCACTGCAGAAGTCCAGGTCACGTGCTGGGTAGCCTTGCTTTTTGTTGTTCTGGCTTGTCAAAACAATTTAATGTAGGTGGAAAGGAATGAATGAAATGAACAGAGTGGGTTTGATGCATCTGTTTCAGTTTGTTCTAAAAGCACAGCCCTGTGACTGGGATAGGACACTCAAGTCCTTGGGAGCAGTTATCAATTCAGGAAGAACAATGCTTTCTGTTTTGTGGAAAACTAAAAATATACAGGCTATTGGATGCTTCTAGATTTTTTTTTGGCTTCCTAAAATGGATTTAACTACTTGGCTATGTATGTAGGCAAGGCACACATTGGTTAAGACTAGTGGTTGTCAACCTTCTTAGCCTTAAGACTACTCTTCATAATTCTTTTGTGTTGCAGAGCTCCTCACCAAAGGCTGTGTGCGCTGATTTGTGGTCGAGACTTTCTTTTTTTGTTTGTGCGTTTTTTGGCTTGTTGTTTTCCTGCTACTGTAGTTGGGCTACCTCCCCAAATGACAAAGCCCTCTTCTGTCTATGTAACTAGAGCTATGGGGGTAGGGGGAAAGAAGGGGTGTCAGCATAGCTGCACTGGTTATAGCAGTGGGGGCTAACTTTTTTTGTCAGGCTTGCTACAAATTGGCCCCACACCCTCCTCAAGTGACTTTCTAATCCCCTTTCCCCTCCCCAGCTCTGCTGATCTGCTTTCTGACCCATTTGCTGGTCCTCTTCTCTCCTGCTGGGTGCTACAGGTTGACCACCCCTGGGTATGAGAAGATGATATCCTTAGCTGACAACTGTGCTTGCAAAACTCCAGTAGAGCCCTGGTTGGAGTTGCAAAGAACATAGGGAAGTCCTTTTAAGCCTCCTAAGACAGTTCAGACTGCAAGATCAAATTAACATTCAACTCAAAAGCTGATGCAAGTGCCTAAAACATGTTTGCTGCTTTTATACTTCTGGAGCGAAACTGGAAGTGCCATGCAGTCATTCTTGGCCATATTGAACGTTAGCAGATTTATGCAAGTTAGCAAAAGATAAATGATAGTAAAATGACAAGCTACCTTTTTTATGGCTTAAATTTTAGCACTTCATTTCTTGGTAGATGATGAGACCAGGATTAAAAACCACGTGCAGTATCTGAAAAAATCTTGAATGCTTTCCTTAAACTAGGTTATGGAGAGATGTTTGCTAAGTAGTCAGTTTTGAACTGCATGCACAACTCCAGTACTTAGTACTAGTTACTTTTACAAATGGATTGAACTTCAGTTTTTACCAGGAACAGTCCTTGTGGTTTTTAAATTAGTGTTCCATCTGGGAATAGTTCAAAATCTTCCAAAATCTGAGGCTGATGCATGGACTTCTTGAAACCAATTAAAGATCTAAATGAATAGAAGATGGTTTAGAGCAGGAGTGCCTACGGAGCCCTGTCACTCAGCCCATGATGCTGCTTCTGGGTCTCAGATCAGCCCCACATGCTGCATGCAGCAGCTGTGCTAGACTGGCCCTACGTGTTGGATCTGAGGTCTTGGGTCCACAGACCAGCTCTGTGTACCAGATACAGTATGCAGGGCCAGGCTGTGCATTGCAGATAGCATGCTGCATATGGTGCCTGGAGCCAAAACAAGTGCACGTGCTGCATGCAGTGCACAGGGCTGGTCCAGAGCGCATATTGGATCGGGCATGCAGGGCTGCTCTTTGGGCCTGATCTAATGCGCAGACCAGCTTTGTGCGCCTCATCTGCCCTGCAGTGTTGGGTGAGTTTGATACCCCTCATGTAGAGAGATTAGTATGGCTGAGTAGTATTGAGAAAACAGACTTTCTAGAAACAAAAAAGGAGGAATTATTGCCCTCGCAGATGGTGGGGATTTTTTGACAGTATAAAGATACAGGATTTATGAATACTACCTATTCTAGTTAAAAATAAAACCTGCAATTTAAGTTAGCTAAACTTAGCTTTCACATGGTGAGAGAGAGCTTGTGAGAAATTGTTTTAATAACTAATAGTCTGTTCACACTATAAAAACACTTCGTTTCTGAAAAATTTCTCTTCTCTTAACCTGTTTGGTGTTGATCAGAACTATGCGTGATGCTGATGAGTGAGGTAGTTGTAGGATGACAGAAGCAACTCATTAATATACTGAAGCTATTTCTCTCTTCCCCTTCTACCCCCAAGGATGTGCTGCTGACACTAGTAACAAGTGTTCAATCTGGATTATATTAGATCCCCAGCTGCTGTCAGATGATATACCAGTAGTGTCCAGGAACACATTTTTAACAAATCTCCTAGCCAGAGAGATGCTACTACTTTTCAAATACAGACCTTGCTTTGTCTACCTCTGGGTGGAGCTGACTGAAGTGTGCTTAATGTTGGGCTGTGCTTCAGGCAACTTGGAAATTCGAACTAGGGCAGAATGCAGCGGGCATTGTCTAGTAGCAGCATGAGATCCTGCTGTTCTGATCTGGTTTGGCTGCCAATTGGTGTTTGATCTGTAAAGCTTTAAATGGCTTGGGACCTTTCTGCTTTCATAGGATAGGATGGGGAGGCAATCTGTTGCTTGCAGATTGACTGGAAAATATGATAGGCTTTCCTAAATGTAAAAAGGAGGGAACTTGCAGTAGCATTTAAGAACCGTAAGTTCTGGAACGAACATTTATTGCTACATTTGACCTTGCTGGAAATTCTTTTAGTCTGTTGACTTTGCGAGACAGCTATGCACAAGGGCTGTTACACGGATGCCTTTTGGGCAGAGATCAGGTTTGTGAGGAAGAGGGGCGAGTCAGTCTTGGGAGGTGAGGGGAGGTTGTTGCTTGCTTCGGTTTGCCCTCCTCCTCCCATGACCAGGGCATCTTTGAACACTGAATAGTCACTTTTATGGGTATATCCTGCCCCGAATAGCATATACTCTTTAAAATAAGCCAGAGGTAGGAGGAGGAAGATGAAGACATAACCAAGTGAGTTGCTCAGGGTCATATAGTAAATTAGTGGTGGAGTCAAGAGAGAGAGTTCTCTCCTAATTCCTAATCCAGTACTCTGTTTGGTGTCTCCCAACTACTATCATATCAATTCCTGAAAAATGTTTTAATTCATATTTGTGCAGTATACCCAAACAGTTGATTGGAAGTAAGAGAATGTTTTAAAAGGACTGACCAGTTTTCAAGGCTAGCTAGGAATCTACAGTTCCAATCTAATATATCAGTCTGAAAAACTTGCTAGTAGCCACTGGCAAAACCTGAAACTAGTATGTTTAACCCTTTCTAGGGATCCAGAGTGCTGTATCATGTGGATAGTTCCAAGTTAGGGTGTGTGTATGTGGTTCTTTTCTTTTTTTAAACATGTATACTGCTTTCAACATTAAATTAGCCACGTGGGCATCCATTAATCTAGATTTGGCACAACTAATCTTCAGTAGATAGATGCTGGAGTGCTATGAACACTTAAGCATATAGAATAAGCTGTGTCTGGTAAATAGCTTCTGCTTTTGCCACTGCCCGTATGTGATAGAGAGCAAATCCTTTTTGTCTGCTGATTCTTCTTTTTTTCTGCTTTTAGCAGTCTTATTTTTGGGTAATAAACACATTAAGTGTTCTTTTGCAGAGGAGAAACTAATCCCAATTCCCTTATCCTTGTACAAGTTTGTCAGGAGTTTGTTTCTGTGGCCAGAAGGAAGAGCAGAGTGAAGCAACTGGCCTCCAAGGTGCTATAAAGAGGCATAAGCTTTCATAAGCAAGACTAAACAGAATTCTAAGACATTTATAGGGTGGGTTTTTTTTGTTTTTGTTTTTGTGAAGATTCCCAATTGCCTTAAAGCAGTTAAGATTCCTATTTCTCATGCAACAGTGGCTGTAAATCCAATTTTATTGGGAGAGTAATAGCTTTAGAGAGTGAATAAGAAGAGTGACACTTTATAGAATAATCAGAGTGTAGACTATCAATATCCAGTAAAAGCCTCACTGTATAGAATATATCTGTACTTAAATAGTGCATGCAGTGACGGGGGCGAGCACCAAGCTCAGTCAGCCTTTGAAAGATGGTTGGGTACTCCCAAATTAATAAGCAAATCCATATGGATGGACACATGCGTTTTGCCTCTGTTCTAATAACCTGATTGATAACTTTTTATTTAATATTTTTGGCATGTGGCCTTCCTCTTCTGTTAGCTAGTTACTTTCTTGTAGTTTTTAATGTGTGTAACTTTTTTTTCCTTTTCTTTGCTAGGACCGGAAGCTGTCCAAATCGGAGCGGCAGAGGTTTAAAGAGGAAGCTGGGATGCTGAAAGGGCTCCAGCACCCTAATATTGTTCGGTTCTATGATTCCTGGGAGTCTACAGTGAAGGGAAAGAAATGTATTGTTCTTGTGACAGAACTCATGACATCTGGAACCCTGAAAACGTAAGTGAGCTCAGACTCGTGAGGTGTGTGATGATGCTTAGCATAACATCAAAGTATCGAAATGAAATGGAAACTGCTTGCCATATTGAGGATATGGCTTAAGACTAATTTTACCACAAGATAAACAGGGAGGAAACTTATTGTGCCTGTACATGGGCACAATTGCCTCATAAGTGGGAGGTAGTTTGTGTCTCACTTTCACTGAGGAGCGAGTTACCTTGTGCCTACTTGTGGGTAAAGCGCACACAGGCAGTTATCAGTTCACTATGTAGCTGATGTGCTGTAAAGTCACTCTTCTTCCCTCATGGTAACTTGTTACTGTAGCCTTGCCAAAGAATCCTGTTGCTGGAAGTGAAGGGGAAATAAAGCTTTTACAGTAAAAGTGATCAGGCAGTATGCCTTTGGCACCAAAAAAGAGCAGTGGGACAGCCTTTAAGGAAGTGAGTTTGACAAATCATCATCAATCACTTCCTATGAAGCAAATGCAGAAAAACCTTTTAAATTTCAAGGGTAAGAGCACTGTGCTTGTTCTGTTTTAAATCTTTTCTTGCTTCGGTCTTGCACTTAAATCCTAGATGTTAGTTTTGTTGCTTTTTGTCTCGCTAAACAGCAACTGTTCACATATCAATGCTGCTTGTCCCACTAAAAATAAATTAATAAATAAAAGGCTGATTTCTCTCCTCCCTCTGCCTTTCAAATTGACAGACTTGCAATAAGTTGCTATTTTGAATAATAAAGTTGTTATGGAAAAATCTTCTTGTGATGGATTTAATGTGTGGACAGGTCTCCAACCCTCAGTATCCCACATGAAAGCTGCAGCAACATTTTTAAACTGCAGTGCTGCTGGTGCTTTAACTATCTCCACTGGTGGAGACTACCCAACTGACCCTTGCTCCCATGGGTAGCTTGTGGGCAGCCCCATCAGCTGTTGCTACAGTGCCAACAGCTGATAGGATAAGCCTGTCTTGCTAGCTAACAAGCTCCCTCATAGGAGTAGGGAGCTGAGGAGGAGCCCCCCTATTTATTCCTTGGCTGGGAACGTACCTTTAATTCAGGTAGTGGGCTATGCATGTGTGCACACCCCATAATGATCTCTCTACCACAAACTTTTGTAGCACTCCAAAAATAACATGTCTAGTAGGGGTGTGCGAAATGGGCTATATTCGATTCGGATTTGGCCTGAATCTGGGACAGTGATTTGATTCATTGATTCAGATCACTGTCCCGGATTTTTTCCAATTACACTGAATCCAATTCTGAAGATTTGATGCTGATTTGGAGAATCAGTGATTCGTCCATAGCCATGACTTTTTAAATGTTTTTTCTTCATACTTTAAGGTACCAGGTGTTGCTCGTGAATGCTGCGATGGTGGGGTGGATGGAGTGCGGGGATGCCCCCTATGTGCTTGGGGGCGAACCTGAAAGTGGACCAGAAGTACTTCTGGGTCCACTGCCAAGTATACTGGGGGGGCCCCCCTGCACCTCCTCCTGGCTTGGCAAACAGCTGTGGGGGAACTCCAGGTGCACCCTAGACTTGGGAGGCACCGGTTGCTGAGCTGGGGGGGGGGGGAAGGGGCCAGTGTGCTCCCCAGCAGACCTGGAAGTGGACCAAAAGAACTTTTGATCTACTTCCAGGCCTGCTGCCGAGCACACTGGGGACCCCACCATGCTCCTGTGGGATGCTCCATCTGCTCCACCATCTCGGCATTCATGAGGTGCCTGGTACCTTGATGTATGTAGAAAAAACATTTAAAGCTGTGTCTACTGTCAAATCTTTCCGAATCAATTTGGAGGGTTCTGATTCAATTTGGAGAGATTAAAGGGTCTCCTGATTTAATTTGGATTCGGAGATTTGGCCACCGAATCTCTGCCAAATCAAATCAACAACTGAAGCTTCACACAGCCCTAATATCTAGGGCACTAGATAGGAAGGTGTTTTGTACAGTGCCTAGTATATTCTGGTCCTGATCCTTGACTGGGGGCTTTGTGGTGCCACCATTTTTATATATATAATTCTAGACACTTGCTTTACTTTCAGTAATGCCTTTGTGTCCTCCATTTTTAGCTCTTCGTACTGCTTCAGTTGAAGTGAGAAGCTCTTCAAGCGAGCTCTATTCCTTGTATGTATTTATTTGTATTTTATATGTAAAAAAAAAAAAAAATACGTACAGGGAAGAGTACTTGCATGAAGAGCTTCTCACTTCAACTGAAGTAGTACGAAGAGCTAAAAATGGAGGACATGACGGCATTACTGAAAGTAAGCAAGTGTCTAGAATTCCAGACTGTCATTTAGCGAAGTGAAATAGAATCAAATGCAAACTGAAGTTGGCCCAAGGAAGTCAACCAGGAGAGCCCTCTAGTGGTGAGTAACACCTGGAATGAATTGAATTGCACTAGAGTCCAGTACTTTGCAGCCTCCTGATGCATAGCCAGGAGCTGAAATGTGGTCAATAAAGATCTAGTTATGACTAGAAATACTTCAGTTAGTATTTCTGGGCAAGAGGCTGATTTAAAGAAGAAATTAATTCAAGTCTGGGCATTGCATTTTACCAAATAAATATGTAGCTGGTGGGAGCTGGAAATAAGTCCAGAAGCCAGACAGATGAAATAGTTTAACTAGAGTTTTGTGTGTCAAAGATGAGCAGTGTTTAACTTAATCAGAGAGAATATAGCACACAAGGCATTGGTTTGTTGCTTTTAGGATTTAAATCAAGTCCTAGGACTAGATAATTTGAGTCTTAAGTAATTTAGATGCCTGAATTCAAGCTAAAATGTAGTGGTATGAACAAGATTTCCATGCTCCTGTAGATAAGTGCTTGCCACTTTCAGAAGGAAGGGAAAACAGAGAGACGTAGAGAAATTAAATATGCTGAAGGAACTGTGTGCATGCTTTTATATGAATGTTACCTAGGTCATTCCATTTGGGTCAAAACTACGGGAATTGCACATCAGATTACCTCCGGTCTTTACTCCATATGACAGTGTCCAGTACCAGAATCTTCAGAGGGGCATAATCTAAGAAACTCTGTAGCAAACCCCGTTTGGAAAACCTGTGTGCGGGAAGGTATTTTCCTTGTAACTCTTTACTACAGGTCACTTTGTGCTTTTTGAAATATGAAGGTATATTTTAACTTCTATCACTAAGAATTGTATACAACTTAATTAGAAGTTCCAAAGGCTTCTGATTGGGTTTTTTGTTTATCTGAGACCACAGTTTGCCTATCATGGATACAATATTTCCCTTTCATCTACTTGTTGCCTTGAAATGTCATTGAATATTCTTTTGTTCCCGAGGCATGTCTGACTGTCATTTTAATATCCTTCAGTATTTTGTGCACCTCTTCCAGGTCTCTCTAAATATACTGTCTGCTTTCCTGGAAATTTAATAAGCAGTGTATTTTAGCATACCCAGAAATATGAAAAATGCATGTACTACTAATTACTGGCTTTTAAAGTATAACGGTTTAACCTGGAGGTCTCTGGCTTTTGAAGAACTGTTTGAAACTGCTTGAAAACCCTCAGATAAAATCTTGGTCTCACTATTGTATTTTCTAGAAGCAGAATTTTTTGGGCGAATTCCTTTATTGGACCAACTGTGTAATTGAGTTAGTTAGACGAGCTTTAAAATTCAAAGCATTTTTCTTCAGGTCTAAGGAAAGCAAGCACAGTGACTTTTTTTTAAATTGTATTTGAGAATAATTTATCCGTTGTCTAATGGAAAGACTTAGTCAATCCTTATTTAATTCAAATACAGCCTTAAAGTCTTGAGACTTTATTGAATTAATTACTTAGTGGTGATGATGCAGATTGATAGCTTCAGTAGCTTTTATTTAAGGAAACTTTTTATTTATAATTGGCTACTTGACAGTCCTCCATCTAATCTTGCTCATCCTTAGCTGTATTTTTCTAAACCTTTGTCTCTGAGGGAGGCTTAAAGATCTTACAGTTTTGTGCTGCCACCTATGGGTGTAGTGTTTTCAATGCCTCCCACATATGAAACCCACTACAGAACTTTATCCTTTTCAGTACATTTCCTCTGAGTATGGGAAAGTCTCCTTTTATTAGAGGAGAGTATTCAGGTTCTCACAACTTTTCATACCAAGCAACTATCAGGTAGACAACAGCAACTTTATACTGAAATCTTGTAGATCAGTGATTGTCAACTGGGAGTACACGTACCCCTAAGAGTACTTGAAAAAGGTCATAGGGAGTACAGGAGGGCTCCTGCTGCTGGACACACCCTGGCAGAGGCCCAGAGGGCATGTGCTCCCCTGATCTGTGCACTTGGTGGAGGCAGTTGCCACTGCGCCAAGCTTTGTGCACTGCTGCAGCTGCCCCAGGAGCGGTGCAATGCCATGTGCATCCCGCCACTGGGTGGGCAGGGGGTGCAGCACCGCCTGGTGGTGGCAGGCATATGGCGCTGCACCACTGCCAGGGCAGCTGCAGTGGCACACAAAGCCCAGTGCACAGCAGCAGCTGTCTCCACCCCACACGAAGACTGGGGAGGCACGTGTCCCCTTGCGCCTCTGCCATAGTGCGCACAGCAGCAGGAGCCCCCCTGCACCCTTGGACAAGCTGCCTAGGCTCTGATTTTTGTCCCATGACCTAGTCCGGCTGGAGCCCCACTCACTCCAGCTGCTGCCTGTGACCCACTCCCTCACTACAGGGGCCTCGATCTGCCCACCCCCTCATGGCCATTTCCCCTCCCCCACATTTACTTGCTGAGGGGTGGGACGTGTGCACACTGTGCATGCTAAGCCCCCCCAAATAATTTTAATATAAAGGGGTACGTGAGCTGAAACTTAGACAGAAGGGGTGCACTTGTTAAAAAGGTTGAAAACCCCTGTTGTAAATTATATTTTGCTACTTCTGTTAAGCACTCATTCTGCTAAGCAACCTGCCCACCTGAATCTTAATATGTATCAGAGTAATTTTTGGCAGCATTTAAAAGGCATAGTTTAGTCAGACTTGTTGGGTTTTTTTTGTTTTGCAAACAAAGTTCTATAAATCTCTGAAACGAAATGGAAGTTTAATGGCAAACATTGCAAGTATTCATCAGTTTTACAGTCTTATGCTTGTGCACAATAGAGCGCGAAGAATCTGTTGTTTACTGAGAGATGGAAAAATGCAAAAATGTAGAAAGCTTAAGTAGAGTTTTTGGCTTTAAGGTACTACTGCCAGTAGAGGACGCTTTCTTAACATGACTTAAAGCAAATACCTTCCTGAGCTGTAAGCTGGAGCTGTTGCAGCACTTGTTCTCTCCTCTTCAAAGAAAGCTACAATAATCAGTCTTCACCATTTTCAAGGCATATTCCAAAAATTGTTTTAAAAAATAGTAATTCTGCACTTTCTCTGTTAGTTTGAGGTGGTCTTACTACTTTGGGGAGAGTAAACTCCATTTCTGCTGAGATTCACATTGAGACGTATACAGCTGAACAATGAATGGGGAAAATCCCATAGTACATATTCAGTTTTAGTGAAAAACAATTTGCCTTAACTAGCAAATGAATTAAATTGTGGGTTTTTTAGTTAGGGTTTTGTGTGTGCATGTTTTGCTGCTGTATGCCATGAAAAGATCAATTATAGATTTTTGTGGTAGTTTATAACTTGAAGGATCTTGTGATGCTTTTCAGGGTGTGTGCACGTATGGGGTTGGGGAGGGAAGCAGGGGCGAACTCTATAGTATTGGCTCTCAAAACTTAACTAAAGGAGAGGGTGCCCATTCTTTTTCCAATATGACCTCTCCAAGATGTTGTCAATACTCACTTCTAAACAGTGGGTCAAAATTCTTTTCCTTTCTTTAGCCGTTCAACTTTCACTCTAGTAATAGTTCATGACCACTAATGATTATTAGAGTGGAATTGAATTGCTAATTTAAAACATGAGCAAGGTTAGGGGAAGGGGATGAGAGGACTCTTAGGTCCTTCTTGTACATAAGAGGATCAAGCCAATTCCCCCTCCTGAAGAATTCAGGGTAAGGATGTCTTAGGTATGCATAGTTTGGAAATCTGACTTCCTATTCTGATTGTGCTGCATTTATGGTTGTCTAAGACTACATCATTTACTGTCAGGGTAGCAGCTTTCTGCTTCATGGTTATTTCTGAAAGAGTTTATAGTTGCCAGCTCTGCATTGTAATGGGATGTTTAGAATAACTTGCTGTTGGGTTCCTTTTTAAATGTTAGTGTGAGCTTTAAGAGTGACGTGACTACTAACTCATAACTTTGTTTTGGAAAAATTATAGCACTGCCACAGGGATGCAGGATGATAGTCTGGGCCCAGGTCCTTAAGGAGTGAAGAGCTGGCAGTATACCAGCATATTTGAGAACCAAGAATGTAATTGGAGATTCCAAATGGAGAACTCAAGTGCCTCCACCATGTGACCCTTAAAACAGGCGTGAGAGATGAAAGTGTGTTGTGTCAGTAGCAAATATCAAGTGGCATTGAAGCCAAAAAATGAGTGGTAGCTGACGTGAACCAGAGCCTTTTTTGTTCCGTCTCCTTCCTGGACTTGCTTTCACTCACTTTTGTCCTTATTTTCCTTCAAGTTTTTGCTCCGTTGCTGTAACTGGCTCCTGATTTATTTTTGCAGAATTGTTTTGACCACAGGATTATTGCTAGCAGCATTTTTTTTTTTTTAAAGACCTTACTATGATTTTTCTGGTTCAAAGAAATGGGGGATTTAAAATCTGAGCTTATGCTGGGCACTGGCCCAGATAATTTTGTAAAGACTGGCTCCTCACAAAGTGGATAGGCAGAAACCAATTTACATATCTTTTGCATGAGATGGTACTCTCCACCCAGGGTAGGAGTAATAAATAATACTAATACTCTAAGCTGGTTACAGGGTTTGACACCTCTCCTGTAGGTTCTATGCAACCTTCCTCCACATGTGTAAAGCACATCTCAATATTACTTTATCCAGTATACACCCTTAACAGCATGTAGATTTAAAAAAAGCTAAACCAAAACCTTCCGCTGCCATCTTGGAGAGAGGATGGGAGACCAAGCAAATGCATAACAAAGGCTAGGTGATGCTTATTGTGCTACTAGAAAGTAGAGATGCACCAATTTATATTGGATGCATATTGGATCAGCACTGATAACAGGAAAACTTAACGTTTATTGGCACTCGGCGTTTTTTGCCCGATTTAATGTCGCCAATAAATGCTGTGTGCATGTGCGCAGCTGCAGCATGCACATGGCCAGGAATGCAGCGTGACAGCTTGGAGAGCAGTGTCCTGCTGGTACATCTGTTGGTGGGGGAGGGATGTGGGGGAGCATAGGGCTCCAGAGGGAAAGGCAGCAGAGCAGAGTGCCCAGAGCATGAGTGGTGCTAGGGGAGGGTTTGGGGGTATATAGTCACCCCAGAATTCCCTATAGTCACCCCTTCCAGCACTGCCATTGCTCGCCCTGCCCCTGCCTGCTCTGAGTGCAGCCCCAGCTCAGCCCAGCCTTCCCCATTGGGAAGAGGCTGGTGCAGCCCCTGGCTTTGAGTCTGCAGCAGGTAGTCTGCCCTCACCCTTCACACACTCACACTCACACTCACTTTTTTTGGGGGGGGGAGGGTTTACATGCCCCTGGGGCTCCCCTGAGGGTGTGTGCAATGGCAGGAAGCTGCGCCTCCCCTCACGCCCCCATGGCTGTCCTGTTCCCACCTCTGGGGTCCTATTCATTGCCCTGGCTGGGCAGCCTCTGCCCCTGCCCCACTCCCCTCCCTCACTATGGGGGCCTTGATCTGTCCCTTCCTTCCATACCCCCCTCCCAGAAGAATCTGTGTTTGGTAGAGTAGAAGTGGGCACTGTGCTAGTGCTCTTAGTTGTATCAGAGAGCCAGCCCACTGACAAGCATAGAAAAAGGTTTCATCTCTGAATCTTGTATTTTGGACTTTTTTTCTGACCATAAATTTCAAATAGCAATGAGGCAGAAAGAGAATTATTGACATCAGGCTTGCTGATTCAGCACGTGATGTGGCATTGGCTTACCTGGCTCCTCTACACAAGTGCTTTTGTAGGGATAGAGGCCTCTTACTTCTCCGTTTTCCACACTTGGTATAATGAGTGCCTATGGTATCTTCTTGAGTTCAGGTGATCGAACCCTGGCTTGCAGTTATCAAGTGATCACTGAGAGGTTCTATTTGCTTTAAAAACTTTAATGACTAAAATAGAGAATCTTGAATTAAACCTTGCATCCCTGGCTGAGCTGCTTGGATGAATTTGAGTATTGGAGTGGTTGTTATTTTGGCTTTGCAGCTGTCATCATTGCACTATGCCACAATACTCTTTTCAAAATAATTGATATTTTCTAACTTTTTTCTTTGCATACAGGAAAAGATATTGCATATAAGATAAAGAATGTAATCTCCTTCAGTGCTTAAAGATGAAAGATGACTGTTAAATGAGAATGTAGGACATTATGGAAGATGACAGGTTTTGAATTGGTAATTGTAGAGGAAGTTCTTTAGAATTAAGAACAATTTGTAACAAAGCAAGTCTCACTTTCAGGTCTGCATAAAGCTATGTTATAATGAATTGCTGAGAACTTTAGAGTTGGTATTCCATTTCTTCCCATAACTAATGAACAGTTTATCCTAGGTAACAGTAAATACATATGCCAGCCTGGCTTTCAGGACTATTAAGATGCCTTGGGGCCAGCTTGTTTTAAAGTCATATCCAAGCTTGTACCATACAAGTAGATCAAGCACGACATGAAGTGGAGGCTTTTTAATTTTGTTTTAATCAGTATTTTTTTACCTTTTTTTTTTTTTTAAGAACTGCAGGCAGTTGATTAGCCTGGTGTTGGCCGGCAAGACCAGAACAGGACAGTAGTCCAAAAACAGCATAAAACTTTGAGTCATACCTATCTTAGTCTACTTTTTTCTCTTTTTTTCTCTCTCTATGAAGAGGGCTTGAGAGAGTTGCTTTCTTTTGACTTGTGCATATTTAAAAAATCACTGCTTCTTCTCATGGTGTACATAGAGCTATGACACTGCCACCACTTCCCCCTCTGGAGACTGATACACTGTAGTGGAACAGAAGCATGGAGTAGGACTTGGTCTCTCAGATGTAATAAATGGGCTGTAAGGAAATGTTAGTCAATTGATATTACAGGTCTGATGGTCTATACTAGAGCTGGCCAGCCTGCAGCTTGGGTGCTGCAAGTGGTATGTATAGCTCCTATGTGTGGCACACAGATCAGGGAAGGGACTGGCAGCATGGTAACAGGGCAGAGGAGAGCATCAGATCAGGCAGGAAGCAGAAAAAGCAGAAAATTGAGGGGAAAGGAATCAGTGGCACTCAGAGGGTTAGGGGCTAATTTGTAGTGCACCTGCCAGAAAAGTAGATCCACACTAATCTATACATATAATTTAGTTGCCAAAGCCTAATGACTTCTGAAACATGCATGATCTTACTTTGCATCTTTTTTCCCCCCTCAGGTATTTGAAAAGGTTTAAAGTGATGAAAATTAAAGTACTAAGAAGCTGGTGCCGTCAGATACTAAAGGGCTTGCAGTTCCTGCACACTCGCACGCCCCCTATTATCCACAGAGACCTAAAATGTGACAACATCTTCATCACCGGCCCCACTGGATCAGTCAAGATAGGAGACCTGGGTCTGGCTACCTTGAAACGAGCTTCCTTTGCCAAGAGTGTGATAGGTAAGCTTTTATTGTTTTGGAGGCTGGCAAGCCCAGTCAATCTACTTGGAAACTTGACCCTTCTAGTAAAATAAAGTACACTTCATGTATGTTGTCTGAGCCCCAAAAGTGCAGGTCTTGCTCCTGAATCATGGGCCTTGTTTTGCAGGATTAATGGTTTTTATAGGATTGTGTTTGCTTCTCATACGGATATAATCTTTGGTATATTGATTTATTACCTTGCCCCTGAGGTTTTGGTTGAACTCTGTTGATAAAACCACTTTATCAGCTTCATACTAGGGAGTAAAATGGAATTAAATTGGAAAATGAGTGGCCCATTTGTGTACTAGATGTATACAAAGGGTTTTGGTAACAAGTTTATCCTTTGTAACTATTGTACAGTACTTCTGATGTTATAGCTTAGCACTTTTGGTCACATATCAGAATCTGTTGGATTGTCACTTGTGACATTGTAAAGCCCCCTATTTCATTTATGAGCTAATTTGAGATTGAGACACATTTTAGATCATCTTAAAGAACTGGTTTTATCAGCTCTGTTCCAACAGTCTGCTGAATACAGTGCAGACTAATCATAGAGCAAAGTGCTCTTTTTTCATTCAATCTCAACACTACAATTTATTAACATGCAGCAAGCTAGTATTGCTCAAGCCCTATACCTGCTTTCTCAAAGTTTTATTAGAGATACCCTCTTGCAAATATCTTGCACATTGTCACTAAAATATTTCCTGCTTCATAACCAGGCTAAAAACAATTATAAAAGTGTTTTAAAAAAAAAAAAAAAAAAATTATGCAATGGAAATGTATTTTAAACACAGCCCCTTTTCCAGATGTCTAATTTGAAAATCATCCCAGTGTTCTTGCTCATAATTATAACCAGTTCACCAAATATTATCTTTTGGATTCTGAGGGAAGAGGAAGGATCAGTGTGGTTAGGCTGATTGATCCATGAATTGGCTTAAATCTGGCTTGTTTGCAGGAAATAACTCTTTAAGTAAAAGAATCTTGCACCTATAGCTTGAAGGAAACCTGGTTGTACACTGCAGTTCCTTCTTTCAGAGGGGCTGTTGTGATTGAGGCTTCAGGGGCAATGCATCTTCTGCAGACTATTTAAATGGGACTTGTTAAATCTCACGCTCTGTCTGTAACTCAATCTCTCTGTATTTCTAAGTATTTTTTTGCCTGTAGGATATCCCTCACTATTTCCTGTATCTGCAGTAGGCCTTTAAATATACTGCAGGTGAGAAGGTAAGTATGTGAAGAAAAGGGCTCTGGTGAGTGGCCTTCGCAGAAAATTATATTTATTCATTCCTTACAAAGCTTTTTATCTGTGTAGTAACTGGGTTTTTCATTGCAAGGCCTTTTCTGAATAGCTGCACTTCAAAAACAAACAAAAAACAGCCTAACCTGTATGAAGTCTTTATAGGTCAGAGACTAGCTATGGGCTCTTACCAGTACTACTTTTTTGCAGCAGAGGGCAGTTGGTTGTGTTGAAACACTTCAATATGCCTCCTTTCTAACAGGGAGGAAAGGTAAGTGTCTAACTCTCTCTCCCGAGGTACTAGGTTTGCAGCCTAAGGCTAGTCTTAAGGTTGTTTGTTTTTTCCTTCAGTTGTTTCAACTTGATCTTTATCTCCTCAGCCAATTCTTTTAACTGAATTTTTCTGTTTTTTGGCCCTTACATTTAGCAGTTTTCACAAAGCGGCAAAAGCATACTGCCAATCACCCTGTTTTCTCCTTATAAAGGCCTTGCAATGGGAGACTCATGGGACATATTGATGCAACAGACTGACTAAGGGTTTCCTCCCTCTTCTTTTTGCCTCCACTTTCTCTTCTCTCACAGGTCTGCCCATCCACTGCCTTCTGCGGTGAGTAACGCCAGCAGCCTCTACTCGCTTTGAGACATTTAGAGTCTGAATCGTTCTTTTAATTTAAGGTACCCCAGAGTTCATGGCTCCCGAGATGTATGAGGAGAAATACGATGAATCCGTTGATGTATATGCTTTTGGAATGTGTATGCTAGAGATGGCCACGTCTGAATATCCTTATTCTGAGTGCCAAAATGCTGCGCAGATCTACCGTCGAGTGACCAGTGTAAGTCTTCCCATACCCCTCTGCTGATTCTAAAGCTGTGCCACAGTTAACAGAGGATTACAGACTGGACAGCATCGTACAATGCAAACGTGGGGGGGGGAAAAGCAAGCTGACTCTTTTGAGGGGAATATGAAAGTCCGATTTAAGAAAATTTGAAAAGTGCTTAAACAGTGCTCAAATGAAAATTGCCAATGGAATTTAATGCACTATTAAAAATAAGATCTTCTAAAGCTCATCTTTGTATTGCGTTCTGGCAAAACCAGGTAATGAGGTATTGCATCAGAGTAATATTCAAAGACTTAAGGATATTTTCTGAAACAATAGAAATCTGTTTTGGTCTTTGAAAGTTAATTTGATGCTCTTCTCTGAAATGAATGAACTTGGGGTACAGATGCTGGAAACTTCATGGTTTCACTGCCATTCCAGACTACAAATATTTATGGAGTCATTGTAGGTTAATAATTTACGGCTTCCTATTTTGTTTTTGGCTACTGTGCTGTCAGGTGCACTTTCCATAGTTGTTGAGTGGAAATACCTTGGATAACAGCAGCCAAGTAGGTTACTGGATGGAAGGTGGAGCAAGATAGTGTTTTAAAAAGGTGGTGGTATTCTGACCAGATGTGGGTGGGTAGAGGGTTTGAATTTCCTTGTTATTCAGAAGGGATGTGAATAGGCTAAGAAAACAGTCTTGGCATAAAAACAGGGCTTTAATGTTGAATAGTTTTTGCTGGGCTTTTAAGTGCAACATTATGACCAACTTTGGTCCCCTCATGAAGGTGAGACCACTTCTGCCTTGCAGGGGGTTGTATAGATGCCCTCCGAGTGCTCAGATGAGATATGAGGTGGAGGCAATATAAAGAAATACAGCTTTTCACATTATCCACTGTTCTTGATGGGTATCTCTGGAAAAGACATTAGTTTAAAAAAACAAGGTCTTCTACTTGCGTATTATACCAACACAGAACTTCCTTCATCTCCAGGTGGAAGTCCAGAAAGTGCCCAGTGCATTCTCTCATTAACCTTCTATTTTGCACTAACTTTTGATATGTTGATAGCTTAAGTAGCAGTGATATGGGCAGCTTTGGGCAAATACATTAGAACTTGGATCACTTGTAGGTTTGTTCTGCAGCAGGCAGCTGTATAGGACAGTTGAGGAGGTCCAACTTGGTGGAAAAAGCATCAACCATAAAATTAAAAGCCCCACTTGAACAGCTGCATAGATGTGTCCTCGACTCAGCAACTGACCATGAATTAAGTGGGTTGCAGATAATAAACATATGACTGTTATTGGTGAACCTGAATCCTAGTCTGTAGCTCCTGATACTTCAATCTACAGGGCAGATAGTGAGAAAACTGACTGAAATAGAGGGTGAAAATAACTTTTTTTCCTGTAGGCTTCATAGAAGTGGTGAACATGAGGGATTTGAATACTAGAAAGGGGATGGTTTGAACCAGACTTAGGATTCCTTTCAAGGGGAGCTTGGAGAGGCATAGAAGCATAGTTAGGAGGAAGTAGTATATTTAGGCTGGAATTGTTGGCATAAGGGAAGAATTCTTGCTTGTCAGGAATACAAGTGCTGGTTTTACTTATTTTTTTTCTTGCACTTATGGGCAAGATAAATCCTGGATCATCCCAGTTCTTCAGTTTTTTTTCTTCAAGGGTTTTTGCCCTTGCTTCTCTCACTTTTGATTTCTGCTTTGTATGAGACTAACCATGGTTAATGGTGATCTCCAGCAGAAAAAGCAAATCAAATGGAGGAGGACCTCCACAGCTTCAGTCTTGGGCCTTTTGAAGTAGTCTTCTGCTTTAACTATGAAGCCTCTGCGGCTTTAGACTGTGCATTAATTGGTTTCAAGACCTGTGGCAAAGTTTGTCTCATGGGGAAGAAACAAGAAGGGCAGAAACTCTCCTAAAATAATAAACCAAGGCAGTAGCTGATGCTGTGCCAGCTTACTCAGCTGATGTGAAGAGGATAAAGAGTTGGGCGTAGTGGGGTGGGAACAATTTTCATCAGGACTCTGATTTGAAAGAAATGAAACTCTAGAACTTCTACTGGTTACATGATCTGCTTTTCTGTGTCTTGTGAAATGCTTGAATAGTTTCAATTTCTCATTGCAAATTTAGCAAAAAGCTAGTATTTAGAGATCTGAAGAAATACCTGAGAGAGATGCACACAGATACTTTCTCCTTCCAGTTTTTGTGATCAACTTCCTATTGTCTCTTGCCTACTGGGGTGAAATGTCTAACACTGAATTAGACTGTCTTAGAAAATAAGGAATACTTACTGAAGTATTTTGGTTGCAGAATTTGATGTTAATTCTTTTCTCAGTCCAGCATACTAACGGCCACTTCCTTTTGAGAGGATTTTGTTTAAAAGTACCCCATAACAAATGCAAATGATCTCTACTAAACCCTGGTTTTGAATTTTTATAATTTCTCCTGAAGGATTGCATAGCTGCTCAGTCCTTGGGCTGCTAGTCTGTAAGAGGGTTTCCTGGGGACAACGTAACAGCAGAAGTTTGTTCTTGTTTTTAATATGTATATATTTTTTTTCCCTTTTTTAGAATCATAGGAAATCAGGGTTGGATGGGACCTCAGGAGGTCATCTTGTCTAACCCTAACCCCCTGCTCAAAGTGGGACGATCCCCAACTAGATCACTCCAGCCAAGGCTTTGTCAAGCTGGGCCTTAAAAAACCTCCAAGGGTGGAGATTTCACCACCTCCCTAGCAAACTTGTTCTAGTGCTTCACTACCCTCCTAGTGAGAGTTTAGGAAAAACTTCCCTTGTTGCAACTTGAGACCATTGCTCCTTTTCTGTCATCCATCACCACAGAACAGTCTGGATCTATCCTCTTAGGAACCACCCTTCAGGTAGCTGAAGGTTGCTATCAAATCCTCCCTTAGTCTTCTCTTCTCCAAACTAGATAAGCCCAGTTCCCTCAGCCTCTCAAATCATGTGCCCCAGCCCCTAGTTTAGTTACTTTTTTTTCATTGCTCTCTGCTGGGTGTTCTCCAACTTGTCCACATTCTTTGTATAGTTTGGGGAGGGGGGAAACTGGTCACAGTACTCCAGATGTGGCCTCACACGTGCAGAATAATTACTTCCCTTTAATCTGTTGGCAGTGCTCCTGCTAATGCATCCCAGTATGCTGTTAGCCTGCTTGGCACCAAGGGCACGCTGTTGACTTATAGTCGTCTTATTGTCCACTGTCACCCCCAGGTCCTTTTCCGCAGAGTTGCTGCTTAGCCAGTGGGCCCTCAGCCTGTACTGGTGCATGGGATTTTTCCTTCTTAAGTAGGGGTGCACCAAAAAAATTTTTCTTGGTTGATACTGATAGCCAATTATAAACCAGCCACATGGGCCAATACCAGCCTGATAATTGACTTGCAGGAATGCAGCTGGGCAGCATGGAAAGTGGCTCCCTGCAGATAAGTGTGTGGAGGGGATGGGGCGTG
>NW_017729022.1:83815723-83868914 GCF_001723915.1 Gavialis gangeticus
ATAAGTGTGTGGAGGGGATGGGGCGTGGGGGAGGGGGGACAGATCAAGGCCTCCACAGTGAGGGAGGGAGTGGGGCTGGTGGTGCTGCTCAGCCAGGGCAGTGCATGGGACCCAGGGCTGGGAGCAGGATGTCCTGGCACTTAAAAATGACAGCAGAGGCACTTGAACTAAAGCTCCTCAAATTACACCATTCTTAAGCGCAGGGAAGCTTTTAACCAGAGCAGAGCTGAGCAGGGTGAGGGCAGATGTGGGCTGCCTGCTGTTACGTGCACAACTTGCTGCCCCCACTTTTGGGTGGGCAGAGGATGTGTGGCTGGCGTGGGACTCCCGGGGTAAAAACAGCAGAGCAGAGCCCCAAGCCCACAGGGAGCAGCCTGCATCCACCCCATGCACAAATCTGGGGGAGCACATGGCCCCCAATGCCTCCCCTGGGTGGGTGCATGTAGTGGCGGGGAGCTGCCACTTCACAAGCTGCCCACAGCTCCATCCCTCTCTGCTCGCTGGCCCCAGGTTCCATACACTGTCCTGGCTGGGCAGCAGCCTCAGCCCCTGCCCCATTCCCTTCCTCACTGTGGGAGCCTTGATATGCCCTCCCATGTGTCCCCTGCCACAACCCTTCCCCTCCACAGACTTACCTGCAGGGAGCTGCTCTCCATGCTGGTGTGGCTGCACACATGCATGCGGCATCCAAGGGCCCCAGCCAGAAGCCACAATTAATTATATTTATTGGTGAACATTATTGGCTACACTGGCCAAAAAAAGCTGATAGTCAATAATGTAAGTTTCCCTTTCATTGGTGCTGATCTGGTATGCAGCTGATATATTCATGCACCTCTAGTTCTAAATTCAGGACTTTGCGCTTGTCCTTGTTGAACCTTTATGAGATTGCTTTTGGCCCAATCCTCCAATTTGTCTCAGTCGCTCTGAATCCTATCCCTACCCTCCAGCGTATCTACTTCACCCCCCAGCTTGGTGTCATCTGGAAATTTGCTGAGGGTGCACATTGTGCCATCTTCCAGGTTGTTGCTGATGATATTGAACAAAACTGGCCCCAGGACCAACCCCTGGGGGGGCACTCATTTGATACCAGCTGCCAACTAGACAGTGAGCTGTTGATTTTACCACTCACTGAGCCTGACTATCCAGCCAGCTTTCTATCTACCTTGCAGTCCATTCATCCAACCCATACTTCCTCAGCTTGCTTGCAAGAATGCTGTGGGAGACGGTATCAAAAGCCTTGCTAAAGTCTACTATATCCCATTTACTGCTTTCCCTGCATCCACAGAGCCTGTTTTCTCTCATAGAAGGCAGTCAGGTTGGTCAGGCATTACTTGCTCTTGGTAAATCCATGCTGATTTGTTTTTATTCACCTTCTTCTCCTCCAAGTGCTTAGAAATAGATTCCTTGAGGACCTGCTCCCTGACTTTTTTTTTTTTCCAGGGACTGAGGTGAAGCTGACCAGTTTGTAGTTCCCTGGATCTGCCGCCTTCCCTTTCTTTAAAGATGGGCATTATATTTGTCCTTTTCCAATTGTCCTGGACCTCAGAACCACTTAAAGGAAACCTCAGTCCTCTTCAGGTTGTGTCTAGTAGCTTGATTGGCTCACTGGCAATTGTATCTGGAAGGCTAATTGAGTTCTTGCCTCCCCACTCGCAAGTACAGGAAGGGCTAATTTGCCCTGTCATGGAGCCTGTCCAGACTGAGTTACCTGAACTGTTTCACATAAGGAATGTAATTCAGGGAAAAGAGACCATCGTGAATTGCTTCAGCATGTGGAGAATGTATCTGCTTGCATCTGACACCACTGCAGTAATTGTACTAAAAAAAAAAAATGGACTAGCAGCCCTCTTAAGGAATCCCTGCCCCCTGCTTTTTTGTTTCTTTAATAAACAATTCCATATCATTTAGGCTTTATTGCTTTAACTGCACAAATACTGGTTATATTTGATGCAGGAGTTGTTTCCATGGATTTATTCTTCAGTATAGTCCCAAAAAGGGATTTTAACATTTTTTTTTTTTTTGTAGACTTGACCACAAAACTTCACTACCAAGACTTGTCTATGGATACCCAAACCTTGTAAGCTTAGATGCTTTGTATTGGCTTGCTATGAATTTTCCACCTTCTGTGGGGTGATGTGTTCTTCCTTTCCCACTTGCATAAAGGGTCCTAAGAAAACTGTTATGTAGACTCGTTGTAATCATAATGAAGGTGAATCTGATAAGCAGACCTGCTAGTGCTTGTCCACTCAATATACTCCTCTGCACATAAAGACCTTCCTTGGCATGGCAAGTTGCTCCAAGTTTTAGGCATAGCATAATGCTATTTGGAGGAGTTTTAGTACCTACAATCTTTGGTCAAGACAGTGCTGCTCAAGTGCGGAATCTGTTATGCTTTATATGCAAAGGAAGGAGGGGAGGAGGCTTTTGTTTTGGTTTTTTGTTGTTTTTCCATGTTCCACATGAAGGGGGGGGGGGAAGTTCCCTGCTTATGTTGGAATTCTGGCTCATGATCTGAAGTATCCTAGAAAATACTTTTTAGTCCAAACTTATTCTCTAGCCTAACTTAGCAACTTCTTTAGGGTCCAAGAATTTCCTGCTGAGCCTTTTTAAAGGCCTTTTTGAGGGGTTACAGAAATCTCGATTGGTTCCACACTTGGAAAGCGACTGTTTTGTGGTCTTTCATTTTTGTTACTTTAACTTTATTCAAGCCTAGCTCTTCAGCTGATGTATTTGGATGTGTGTACACATGCAGACACGGCGCACTTGAGCCAGAAATTTTAGCCACCAGGCGTTAGTGTGGAGCATGCTGCTATGTAGTTGGCATTCTCATATACTTGTAAAAAGTTTTCAAATATTTTATTAGTAGGTTAAGTGAAGTACCCCTCAGATTTTACAACAATGTGTTTTTAAAAAAACAAAACAAAAAAACTCAGGGGGTTAAGCCTGGTGATTTTATGTATGCAAAAGTGGACATTCTTGCTGCTTGTTCTGCCTTGGGGAAGGGCATTTAACAGTCATGTGACCTATCTGTAAGGCATTTTGAAGCTTGTTTTATGATGCAGGTGGGGTGTGACCATGAGACGCATTACCTGAAGGAGCATCTGATGGAGTAAGCTCTGTGATCTTCCTTTGTTCACATGGTTCTGTCCTGGAGAGTCCTCTTAATAAAAACCAAAAAACCTTTTCAGTGCTGCTTCTGGAGAAATTGCATACATCTGACTTAAAGTGTGTATGGAGAGGGGGAGGGGGCAATGGACTCTGAAGAAGGGTCCAAGAAGCCTGCCTCATGCCTTCAGATCTTGCAAACATAAATCATTTTCACTTGATTTTTTGGATTGCTTTACAGAAGAAACCATCTGGGGTGGTGCTGTTTGCCGTGATAAAATAGTGGTAACTGTTTTGAGACCAGCACCATTTCCATTCTCTTGGATATAATTTATTATTGTTCCACCTTCAACAGTATTGTTGAGTTCTTTAACTTCTTCTGCTTAAACTACATTCCTTCTATCACAGAAGACTTCCAAACTATTTCAGTTCTTCTGATATTGCAGGTAATCTTGGTGCTTTTGTCTTTGCCTTTGCCCTTCCATACTAGCCTCTTGCAATTCGGCCAGCAACTGGTTACTGATATCTACTGGTGAAAAACTTCATAAAGATTGTAACTTGAGAAGTAGTTTACATTTATAGTCATTGCTTAACTGTGGTCATCTACAATGACGCCAGCAGCAACTAGTAACTAATACTGCTTGCAGACATTTTTTATCAAAAAACAAAAAACAAAAACCCAAACCCCCCTGCCCCCCAAAAAAACAAAAACAAACCCAACCCAGCACTTTAAACTGTGCCCATTCCTATGCCAAGCCCAGTGCATGCCCAGTAGAGACAGTACATTAGTTGGACCCCAGCTCAGCTGACATCTGTATAGGTTGGGCACTGTAGTGGGTTTTTTGGCCCTTCTATCTAATAGACAATTTGAATTGGCTTTGGATAAAAAAAAGTGCCAAAAAGCCTGGCTGAAGCACCTGATCTATGCAGATGCTGCAGAGCTGGGTCAAAGTAATGCGCTGCTGCTTCTAGTAAAGTGAATGGGCTTTTTTGTGTTTTTTTTTTTTTTTTTTTTAAATGTCTGCAAGCATGCTCTATTCCTATGCGGTTGAACAGAGTTCCAAAATTGCAGTAATTAGACCTCCTTTTATATTCTTCAGGATTTATTTCTCACTTTCATAAACTCTTACTTAAGATTCTCAATCTCCTTCAATTCTAATCTCTGCAGTCATAGATCTTGACACTGGCTTCAGGATGTGTACACTTAATTAAACCTGTGCACATTTTAATTAAACCTCTCTGTTAATGGGAATGATACAGACATTAACAACATGAACATGAGCCTTCAATGTGATGCTGCTGGTAGTAAAGCGAGCAAAACGCTGGCTTGCATCCACAGATGCTTCTCAAGCAAATCCCAGGATGTCACTTTCCCGTTGTAGTCGGCCTTGGTGAGGCCGCAGCTGGAGTACTGCATCCAGTTTTGGGCTCCACAATTCAAAAAGGTTGTGGAGAAGCTTGAGAGAGTCCAGAGGAGAGCCATGTGCATGATCAGAGGTCAGGAAAGCAGACCTTATGATGAGAGGCTGAGAGCTATGGGGCTGTTTGGCCTGGAAAAGCGCAGGCTCAGGGGTGATCTGATGGCCACCTGTAAATTTCAGGGGTGACCACCAGGATCTGGGGGAATGTTTGTTCACCAGAGCACCCCAAGGGGTGACAAGGTTGAATGGTTATAAACCCCTCTGACCGTTTCAGGCTGGACATGAAGAAGAACTTCTTTACTGTCTGAGCCCCCAAGGTCTGGAATAGCTTGCCATTGGAAGTGGTTCAAGCACCTACATTGAATGCCTTCAAGATAAATTTGAATGTTTATCTTGCTGGGATCCTATGACCCCAGCTGACTTCCTGCCCCTGGGGCAGGGGGCTGGACTCTGATCTTCCGAGGTCCCTTCCAGCCCTAATGTCTATGAAATCTATGAAATAGTTACCTTGTTGATTTGACTGCTGAGCTTCTTGTAGTCTTTTGGTTAACACCCTCCCCCCGATTCACACTAGAAACCCATGGCATATTCTAAGGGGATTTAATATCATGCTCTAGGCATAGTTCCTATGTCTCAGGCTTCGAAAGGAGAAATTGCCTGTTCCTCCATGTTTATTTTGTAGCATTAGTTCTGCTGAAGGTAAAGATATTTTTGTCTTGCATTGCTTCTGCATCTCCAGATGAGGCGGTGGGACCAGAATCTGCCGCCTCAGTCCCAGTGGGCTTTCAGGTCTGTCAGCCTTAGCCTTATCCAGAGACTAGCTTTGGCATTAGGGGCTGCAGTAACTGGTTCTCTCACACTTGTACCATCTAGTAACCATTTTACAAATCCTTGTGTCAATTAACATAATGCTGCCTGCAAATGAAGCCTTATTTGCCAGGACTCTTTCTTTTTTTTGGCACAAGCGGGCATTTACTGCCAAGCTTCAGAAACACAGATGGTTAGGTGTTATGAAATTCAAGCTAAAGGATTTGAAGCTCCCTCCCACTCCTCCCCACTTCTCCACCTACCTCATTAGTCTTCAGGGTTCCTTGTAGTAGCAGCCATGAATGAATGTGCCAAGCAACTTCAGGCTATACCTAAAGCAAATGATAAAGATTAGAAAGAACTAGATCTGTTTGAATGCAGGTTGTGTTCCATGGCCTGCTTGCACATAAGAATATCACATTATCTGCCTTTATTGTCCAGATAATTGTTGACTGGGATTCCCTCTCTAAAACTTCCTGAAGATAAAAATTAGCGTTACTGAAGGTCCTCTTGCAGTAAGACTATGCTATAATCTGCACTTGATTACTTTGGATGCTTACCTTCTATGTTGTAGTTGTGATCTTCATTGCTGCTGGCTGTGACAGGAATTTTCTGAGGAGGTCCAAAACCAAAGACTTACTATGTGAAGAACTAAGCCTTTTCTGACATGCACGAAGAACTCCAAAGCCATACCTTATTCTCTAGAATACCAGTGCCAGAGGAGAGAGACTTTTTTATTGAGGATCTGATTCACTACAAATACTTCCGTCTGCATAAATAGGTAGACCCTAGTCAAAAAGCGTGATAAGCCTACTGAGCACAGATGCACATCATTGACTGCTGTTTCCACACGGTGAGGATTGACGCTTGCTAAATAACTTTTGATATGTGTATCCAAGCTGGGAATCTGTTCCCTAAGATTTCCAAGAGGTAGGGTAGGTTTTGTCTCTTTCACAGTACCTGGACATCCAGCTCTTCCAACAAAATGATTCTAAGCTTTGTGGTCGGAGATAATTCAGTTCCACTTCTTTCCTCAGCCCCATCCACCTTCCTTCCCTGGTTTAGTGTAGTTTTACAAGAAAGGTTCCTATTGCAGAAATCTGAGTATTAGTACTACTAGATCTGGGAGCTGTAGAGGAAGTTGGACCACAGTATGTGAGGGATAATTGTTTATTTCTGTTCCTTCATCTGCGATGAAAGAGATTAGTCTGAGATGTCCTGGATTTTAAAAAAGCTAAAATCTTATTATATTCATAAGAAGTAGGGTAGCTTTTATTCCTCCTTTTGTTCCCTTCCTTGGTATGCTTCCTTTTGAACTGTAGGATGTGGGTTTTTTTTTTTTTTATAGATATGAGTTCACCTAAGGCCCTAGAAATCCTTAAGATTTACTGTGAGACTCCCAACTATCTTGGCTGAAAAGGTCTTAAAGGAATTGTGTTTTACTGATCTTTACCAAATGTATGGCAGGGATGGCTGCCTATCTTTTGATCCTTGGGTGTCCAAGCTTTCCCTTTCTTGGGTCATAAGCTTGTCTAGGTCTGGTCAGAGATCAGGTTACAGACTTCACATACATTTAGCTCACGTTTTATGCAACTAGAGTTTTAAAAATGCTTTTTTTAAAAAAAAACAACCCTCTGATAAAATAGTTATAGGAGCTGTCCTTGATTCCTCAAAAGCTACTACTTCTGTACTGCAAGACAGATTTGGAACAGTTCTGCGGAATGTAAACAGAGCCAAGAGTTATTGTGGCTTTCAGGCTTGCCTTGCTAGACATGCTACTGCAACTTAGTCAAATATTGTACCTTTTCAAAAGGTGGGTGAACCCTCTGTGTGTGCCAAATGGTTGAGCTATACTTTCACTGATCATGTTAATTTAAGATGCCCCAATCAGTGGTTGAGGTGCTCATCTCATAAGTCTAAAGCATTGTGGCATGCTATACACATGGAAACATACTGCAACTGCAGGAATGTGCTAAATATGGAGCGTATTTTCTCCTTAAAGAAAAGCCCCATGTAGCATAGGTGCTGCCATGTATTGAACAGGCAGGCTGGGGCAAAATTCAGTCTGTAATATTGAGATGATAAATCTGTAGAATCTTTTGTATTCACATGGAAGGCATTTCATCTTCTAGGAGAGAAACTTGGTAGTGGAGTCCTTTAGCTGGCTGGGCCTCTTGTCTCAGTCATGAGTGGCAATTACAAGTAGGAGCAGCATTCATAAAAACATTTTGCAGGTGGGCATCATCTGTGGCCAATCTCTTCAACACCTTTCAGAACAAGAACAGTCCAATGTATTGCTTCAGAGCAAACTAAAGTACAGGTGGATTTTGTGATGGATGAATTTCTTTTCTTCACAGTCAGGAGACTTGTCTTGTTTCCTCAATTCCCGGCATTATTGAAACACAAAGATGGTTGAGCCTCAAAGATATTCCTAGTGCTAACTCAACCAAGACGAGGCTTGTATCTTAATGTGAAGCCTGTCTACACAGATGTCATCTGCTTGCACTGTTATGGCTTGCGTCACAGAAGCAAGGCTATTTAGTTAATTTAAATTTCTATGACTTAGTACTTGCAGCATGGCTCATTGATATCTGAATTCACTTGAGAGTCTAGATAGGATAAGCTTAAAATACACTTTTATATAACAGGATGAAATCCAACAGCAATTTGTTACTAAATTAAAGATTCTCAATCTGTGTCTAATCCAGCCATCCATCTCTGACCCAGTCTGGAATTCAGCAGGTATTGCAACACCTTTTTTGCTTCTGGTTTCAATTGTCTAGCCAGTGAGGATTCCACAACATAGCTTCCAGTAAATAAAGCACCATCTCTCTCAAGGGGCTCTTTAACCACCAGTTTTCAGACATAGGTCACCCATGGGATTTAAGCTTCATCCTTTCTTAGCTTTTTGTTTCTTGATCGTTGTATTGCCTTGTTTATCCACCTTTTGGAGAAAATTGCACTTTCATGACAGTAATACTAGCTAAAAAGAATTTCTGAAATACAGCCCATGATAGTCATTATATACATTTCACAAGGATAAGAGTTCTTTGAGGCTTCATCTTAGTCATACCCAAAAGCATTATAGATATTCATCTCAATCAAACAGTACTTGCTATTTATTTTCCTAAACTACCCATGCCTAAAGATTAAGAGACTTTTATTCTTTTGATATTCTCAGTGCTGTTCTCCAGCAGTAGAACAAACCTATTTAAAGTTTATTCAAAATGTATCTTTCTGCTTGAGAAATTTTAAATTCAAAGGGCCAGGGTGTTTCAGCTCAGGATGCCAAATATTTTACAGTATGTATAAACAGCGTTTGGGTACTCCCTTTGCTTGCAGATCTCCCGCTTTGAAAGCTTCTGCTCATTCCACTACAGCACAAATTTAATTCAGTAGCTTTTCTGAAATACGTTCCAATTATAAACCTCTATAAGGCTGCCACCTGGTTCTTACCAAAACTTTCTTAACATACTTTATTTCAAACTTCTTTGAAATAAATTTGACTGACTTGCTGAAGTCTTCTCCAGTCCACGTTACAATAAGCTCCAGAGCCTTGTCGTACTGGTTGACAAATACTCAAGTCATCTATGATTTCTTGAAGAAAGGAAAACAGTTACCTGAACAATAATTGTTCTCTTAAATGTTTTGCGCACATCTTAACTTTCTCTGTTCATTAATGTTTGCACTTTAAACCATCAGTTGCAGGTAGAAAGAACTGAGGAAGGTGTTGCAGCCAGTCCGCTTTGTGCCTTTGTCTGGAACCAGGATGGTGTGCCAAGCACGTAGTCTTTCTCTGAACATTCAAGGGAATAGATTCTTCCCTCTGCCTCCCCCCTGCTCCCTCATCCATTCCAAGGCTTACGAGCAGGCCTTGTGCAACTAGATAAACTTTTTCCATGGTGTTTCTGGTAGTCACTAGGAGCCTTACAAGTCCACCAGATCTCTCACAAGTGTCAGTTAAAAAAACATCTAACTGAGCAGTGTTCAGCAACTTGGCTGAAGAGGCAGTGTCTGGACAAGCATTGTAATATACACCTTTGTACCTATCGGACTTACTCAGATACCACGTGCATCCTAGCCATCCAAAATTGGGGTGTCTTAAGCAGGAAGCTGATCTATTTCCCCCCCCCCTTCTCACTGGGGTAGAAGTTTAAAAATGGCTGCCACTTTTCTGGTGCCTTAATGAGCAGGAGGGGTTGAGTTCCTGTGTAAACCTTTGCAGCCAGTGGGTAAGGCTGAGCACGGTAGTTTGCATAAGTCAGCAGTTGAGCTGGCTTGGAGCAAGTGAGCTGCTGCAGCAGGCTTGTTGTCTGGAAATAACACTTGATCCTTTACAGGAACTTTTTAGATAAAGAACTATTTACAGTAAAGAAGTAAGTCTTACTACTGCCTTTGTACGGGTCTGAGGCTTAAACTTGTGGCTGTCCTGCCACAGGAAGAAGCTCCTGTTGGGATGCCATACTTCCTGGACACTATCGTGTAGTTGGTTACAACTCTTAGAAAAATATTTTTCTTCATTCTGCCTTCCAAATGCAAGGTGTGTCTTATTTAGGGGGGTGGGGGTGGTATGTGAGAAAATGCAGCAATTGGAATATAGGCAGCACCGTCTCCTAAATATGAAGGTGTCTGCAGGGTATTTAGAATGGGGTCAACAGATTTGTATTCATGAAAAGTAGTTGAATCATCAGCTTTTTTTGATGCCCCCTCCCTTTCCTCTTGCTTGATTTTAGGTTTCTTCAAGGTCAGTCTTGAGTCTTTCTCTTCTACTTTTTCTTTTCTTTTTAATTCTGTGAAGAGCTTTACATTAATAATAATAAACAAAAAAGATGCAACATCAAAAAGCCCTAATCTTATATGGCCCTGAAAGAATTATGGGTAGAAAGCACAGGTTCAGAATTTCCCTAGACGTCAGCTTTTTCTGATACACTTATAAAAATGACAAACTGGTTACTAGGTAGTCTTTAAAAAGTAAGCACAATCTCATAGACCAGGGGTCAGCAGTGTTTTTGGGCAGAGTGCCAAACATACACCCATGGCCTTGATTTGTAAGATGTTGGCATGCCAGGGGTGGATGGTGGGGGAGTTGCAAGGGGTCCGATCCTGAGAGCAGTGCAGCCCTGGCCCCTTTCCTGCTGTCTGTCCCAAGGTATGTGTGCCAAGCAAAATGCCTTTGAGTGCTTACATTCCAGCACCTGTTCTGGGGTTGCCTACCCCTGTCATGGACACATCCAAGAGCTCTTCAGAAGTTTGGAATAACCCTGGAAAAGTAAAAGGATCAGGCAAAATAACATGGAAATAAAAATGAACTCCCCAAATTGCATCTTAGTATTTTCCCCCATCCACCTAAAAAAGCTTTAGATGTGTTGTATTCAGCCAGCTTGGACACCAAACAACCTGTATGCTGTTCCTAGAGTAATAATATCAAACATTTTTTTTTCTTACATTTTTCAATTGTTTTGCAATGTCCAAATTCTCAGAGCATTACTAATAGTGGTAGCAAATTCCTTTGTCAGGTATGAAGGGAAACTTAGAGCCGTTTAGTTTGCAGTTGCTTGCTTGTTTAAAGGCGGCACTGTTACTGGGCAGCACAGTGTAGGACTTGCGTTAAAATCGTATGCAGAGTTGGCTAAGCAGCCTTTGCTGTCGCATGTCCATTTTGTCTGGTCTGGGTTTACTGTTAGCCGGGGTCTAAGCGGCTGTACTTGATGGCAAGGCTTTTGTAGTTCATAAAGGTCTCAAGACTGATTATGTAAGACTCAGTTTTATAGATAGCCTCTTGAAATGATCAGCCATTACCAACTTGGAATGAAATGCATCTAGTTTTAAAAATATTTTGTGGTCATGTTCTAGGACTTGCTAATGAGATTACAGATATGGAAGATCTAGTTTCTTCCATTACAGAGTTCAGCTATTGATACAGCATGATGTTGGAAAGGGGCAGCATTGAAATGGGCCATTATCCTAGTTAGTGAGGGGTAATATAGTTCCCTGACTTTTTATTAGCTGTTAAAGGAACTGGATCATTAGGTTAAAATGTTAAAGTGTATCTCTTGTTTTAGGCTTGGTAGCCTCCTCTGAATATAGCCTGTACAAGTGAAATAAAGATGTTGTTTCTGCTGCACTCTTGGTGTAAAATTTAAACAAGCTGGTTAATCAAGTCAGCCACCCAAAACATGTTAATTACTCGGTGCAACAGTGTTGAGTGAGGCTGTTAAGTGTTTTTGTACCTTTCTTAGTGTAAATAGACAAAATATGGACTGTTAGGCTAACAACTTGTACCTGCTGACTATAGACTGTCTTCAAAACAGTTTTTTGAATGGTGACTTTTCTAGACATCTGGCTGAGTGGAAGAAAAAAGTGACTGTTGTCTCAAAGTATGGTATAGAGCTGATAACCATGCAACTATGTCTTCATTTTGCTTTACTTCCTCTGTGGCAATACCTCACAGTTGAGGATGATTGTCTCCCATGCCTGCCTTACCTGTGGGTCCAAACATGGCTGATGAGGCTGATCTAGGATCATTAGACTCTGTTGCAACTCAGGGATGTGTTTCCCTGCAGGGTGGGTGGTTCTGGATTCTGTCTGCAACCAGCTGTTTCTACCATTCCTGCTTGTCTGTCTCGTGTTGTTGTCTTAAAGTTCCAAAATACTGAGATCCTTGCAACAGACTCTTCCTCCATTTGGGGTGGTCCTGGTTGATGGTCTCCTATGAATTTATGTTGATGTTGCATCTTTTAAGTTGGCCTTGAGGATGTCTTTGAAGTGCTTTCTCTGCTCTCCTCTTGAGCATATGCCTTGACTTAGCTAAGAGAATAAACCTTGTTTTGGGAGTCTGGAGTAGGACATCCAGGTGACATGGTCGGCCTAGTAATGTTGATGTTGGATGATCATCCCCTCAGTGTTCATGGTGTTTGCTTGCAAAAGGATGCTAGTATTGGTGTGTCTTCACACTGGATTCAAAGGATCTTCTGCAGGCAGCATTTATGGTACTTCTCCAATGATTTGAAGCGTCTCTTGTAGGTTGTCCGTGTCTCAGCTCTGTACAGTAAGGTGGTGATCATGACTGCTTGGTAAACCATGAGTTTGGTTTTGGATCTGATGTTACAATCTTCGAGCACCCACCTTCTCAGTGTCTCAAGGATGCGCTTGCACATTTGAGGTGTTGGATTCCTTTGTCAATGCCAGCCTCCTGTGAGACAGAGCATCTGAGGTACAGGAAGTACTCTGGTGTTTATGGTGTCCATTATGCCATTGAATGTGTACTAAGGGTTCTGCAGGTACAAAAATAGATACTGTACCTCACTCAAAGATTTGACTGACTTGCAGTTACTAGCATGCTTGAGTTGGGGTAAAAGAACTGATGCTTAAAGAAAGCAGCCTGTTATGCAGTTAAAGCAATAACTCAAGTTCTTGTGCTTTTGGGTCAGCTCCCCATATTGCTTTGAATGAGTAAAGAAGATGAAGACCCTGAAGAAGGTGTGGGGAGGACCAACCAATAGTGAAAGGAGGCTTAGATTTGTAAAACAAATGATAACCTTCTTAAAAGTGAGGTGAAAGAGAAGAGGTTCACTATCAGCTTTTTTTAAGTTGAGTCTGCTCTTGAAGAAACCATCTCTAGAAGTGACCTTGTGAGAAGTATATGTTGACTCCATCTCAAAATTGTCCAGGCTACAAGTCAAAACCGTCTTATCAATGGCAGGTCTACAAACTGAACTTGGAATCTAAGACTGCATCCAGATGAGTGCGGACATATGGTATTAGATGCTGCAGACATGTATGTGGCACCACATACTGCATATTTAGCTGTTCTCTGTGCTGCAAAGTAGAAGTGCAGGAGGTTTTTAACTCTGGGAGATCCTGGGGCCAGAAACGCACAAAAACTAAGTGGAGCGTTGCATGTGGGGGCAGTGTGCACCGTCCAAAACTGGAGCCTGGCTGGCTGGAGCTACACTCAGAAGTAGGCCCCCAGGACCTCAGTTAAGGCTGCTGGGGCCAGCCGTATTGGCTCCAGTTTCCCCTACCCCATCCAGGGTAACGTGCTGCATGCCAGAGGGTGCATGGCACAAGCATTCCATGGAGGCGAGCAGCAGGAAAACAAATGTCCAAGCTCTTGTGGACTTGGCCTAAGAGTTGAGATGTATCTTAAGTCGGGAAGAATTCCTCACACGCATGTGATTAAAGTGGACCTCTGTACAGAGGAATTTACACTTTTGGAATTAGATCTGACCTGAAATGACAGAAAGATAAGGATGACAGAATTTGGATTGGATTTCATAAAATCAAAGGGGCTAATATACCACTCAAAACTTTATCTGAAACTTTCAGTAGTAAGGTTCCCCAACTTGTTTAGGCACCCAGATAATATCCAGAATGTTTGAACAGAGTATTTAGCTTCCTCTGAGCTGAATGTGAATTGGGGTGTTCAGTTTCTTTTAAAATCAGGCTACGTTTGATTAAGGAGCCTAACCTTGGATGCTTGGGTTCAGAGACTTTTGGTATCATTTAATTCTCCATTCTGTACTCTCATCTGTACAGTAGGGCTGTGCGAAGCTTTGGTCCCTGATTTCAATTTGGCCCAATTTTCAATGCCTGAATCTCCGAATCCATATTGAATCAGGGGACCCTTCAATCTCTTTGAATTGAATTGGAACCCTCCAAATCGATTCGGTGATTCAGACATAGACACAGCTTTAAATTTTGTTTTTTCTGTGTACCTCAAGGTACCAAGCAGCTTGTGAATGCTGTGATGCTGAGGTGGATGGAGTGTACCACAGAAGCGCAGGAGGCTCCCCAGCACGTTCTGCAGAAGACCCAGAAGTGGACCAGAAGCACTTTTGGTCCACTTCTGGGTCTGTCAGAGTGCGCTGCACCCCCCCCCCCTACCCACACCCTCTCCCCTGGCTCAGTGACTGGGGCCTCTTGGGTTTGGGGGGGGTGCCAGGAGTCCCCCTGCAGCCGATCGATGAGTTGGGAGGGGTGCGGGGGGCCCTCCTGTGTGCTCCCTGGTGGACCCAGAAGTGGACCAGAAGTACTTCTGTTCCACTTCTGGGTTCACTGCTGAGCACATGGGGCGGGGGGGGGTCCCCCTGTGCTCCTGTGGGATGGTCCACCTGCCCCAGCATCATAGTAATCATGAGCTGTGCCTGGTACCTTGAGGTATGTAGAAAAACATTTAAAGCTGTGCCTGTGTCCGAATCGCTGATTCTCTGAATCGGTGTAGAACCTTCAGAGTCAGCCGAATTGAGTTGCTGTCCCCGAATTGGGCCGAATCCAAATTGAATTGGGCCTGCTTCACACAACCCTACTGTATAGGCTTCCTGGTTTTTCTTTGGGATTGAACTCTGTAACTGTGGGTAATAGTTGGTCCTGCATTTGAATTTACTTTTAGAAAAGAAAGCAGTAGCCAGTGGCTGTTCCAGTACTAATAAAAATAAGATGACTTTACATGTATTTCACAGAGGTTGCCACAATGAGCAAGCTGGGTGTTTGAAACATTTTCACATGGTCACCTCTGAGTGTAGCATTGTAGTTTTAAATTTTGCCTTATTTTCTATCTCGAGGGAAAACTACAGGTAGAATGGCGAGTTCCCCAGAATTTCCAGGCTTGTGGAGGTTAACAGTAGCTTGGGGGAAGAGGGCAACCAAGCGCTTTGATATGGTAAGGATTCCCTAGAATGGTAGCACAGTTGTTACATGATAACCTCTGTGTTTTTGGAGAATTATTTCTAGGATTTAAGTACGTGGGCAACTATATGCTAATGTTAATTTTCAAAAACATAAGCTACTGAAATGCTTCCAACTGAGTATTTGGGAGGACTTTTCAACTGGATGCGTCATTTCCCCTCCCATTTGGGGAGCAGGTTATAACCAGGGATCCTGGTTTTCCCTGTTTAAAAATCCCACATTCTCTGACTTTTAAAAACAAATCCAAAATTCTCTGACTAAACCCCGAAAATCCTGCGTTTTTCTGCAATTTAAAGTGAAACACCATGATATAATTATTAGTTGAACACTATTTTATTGATATTTACAGTTTTAGAGCAGTATAGAAGCCTACCAGTGCCTCGGTCATGACGATAAACTACTTTCTAAAGACCTGTATATTTTGGTATTTGATTTTGTGTGGTTTTTTATCATGGAAAATCGGAGCTGAGCAGCCCTGATTTATGCCAGTACCCTGCCTGCCCTGCCCTGCTCTACTCTTCCCGTCCCTGCCATGGGCCTCCACAGGTCAGCCAGTGGGACCCAGCACAAGAGGGCAGAGTGGGGCGAGGAGGCTCAGTGGTGCTGCCCTTGCGGCCAGGACCCCTGTGCCAGCTGCAGCTCCATGGTGATATGCCCCCTGCCTGCCTGTCAGCAGCTGGTGGGGAGTGTGGAGTTGTGCCTTCATGCTATTGCTGGGTGGGCATGGGGTGCCTCGCCATGATGGCACAGCCAGTGCAGATCACCCAGTAGTGGTGTCACTGAGCTTCCCCACCCTGCCCCGCTCTGTGCTCCCACACTCTGCCCTGCTGCCCTCACCCAGGGGGCCTCAGCAGCCCAGCAGCAGGCAGTGGGCAGCCTGCATCGTCCCCCACCCTCTGCATAAATCAGGGCAGTCTCCCCTTGTCCCTCCAACGGATTGCCTCTGGCACTTTAACCCTTCCCTGGGAGTATGTGCAGCAGTGGGGAACCAGCCCCTCCAGATGAGTCCTGTTCCCCCAGCTGGGCCCTGCGGCTGTACATTCTTGCCAGCACCCCTGGTTGACCCTGCCCCACTCTTTCCCTCACTGTGGGGGGGCCTCTGTGATGCTCCTTTAAAGGAAAAAAATCAGTGTGTTTCTGTGTCAAACAGAAAAAATGGGGTCCCTAGTTATAACTGTGATCTTGCATGAAATCATTATATCTCTAATCATAACTTTTAGAGACCCCAAAGAGTGTAAATTTGTCCTTTTAGTTTGGAGGGGAAACTATCCATAGTACATCAAAGTATGTTTTTAATGAGAAGTAAATTCTTTAGTTTTGTATTTTAAGCACATTTCTGGAAAAGTTAGGACCCTTGGAGGAGTTAACCTCTGAACTTTCAGTTGGATTACAGAGCAAGACCCCAGAGGAAATCGGACAATTGTTTGAGAGGTGGTTACAGTGTAGCCTTTGAATTGCATGGGAGCCTTTCTTTGTCCTGAACACACTTGCTAAAAGCTGTTTGGGGAGGTTGCTGATCTAATCTGCTAGCCAACAGTCTGTAATAGACTTTTGGGCAGTTTGACTCCATTTGGTAAGCTGTATTTTTTTGGCACCTTCCTGTGGCTTTCTTGAAGACGCTTAAGCCATATGTTTTACTGTATAAACTAGTTCTTGAATATGACTTTCCTGTCAGGGTTGCAGCTGTGTGACAGACAGACAGACAGTACAGTTTGGAGTCATGTGTCACTGTCTCCAGAATTTTTTGGAGTATTTTACTCCTAGAATCATCGTAGAATCACAGGGCTGGAAGGGACCCTGAAGGATCATCGGGTCTAGCCCCCTGCATGATAGGGAAAGACATCTGGGATCAGGCGACCTCAGCCAGGTGACCATCCAGCCTTCTCTTGAAGACCTCTAGGGTAGATGATTGCACCACACCTGTGGGGAGCTTGTTCCATAGTGTGGACACCCTAGTTGTAAAGAAGCTTTTCCTAAAGTTCAGCCTGAAACTGTCTTCCAGGAGTTTGTGGCTGTTTCTAGCTTTTCTTCAGGGTGCCCTGGTGAACAGTTGTTCACTGAGCCCCTGATGTATGCCTCTGATATAGTGGTAAGCTACAATCAGCTCCACTCTCAGCCTTTTCTTTAGTCTGAGATCCCTCAGCCTTTCCTCGTATGGCTTGCCATACAAGTCCCTGATCATGTGGGTGGCCCTTCTCTGGATTCTTTTGAGCTCTGGCACGTCCTTGTTGAAGTGCAGCGCCCAGAACTGGACACAATACTCCAGCTGTGGCCGCACCAATGTTGAGTAAAGCAGGAGAATCACTTCTTTTGGGTTTACTGGAGATGCATCGATTGATTCATGCCAGACTAGCGGCTACTGCATCACATTGCCGGCTCATATTTGTGCTGGGGTCTATTGTTATGCTTCAGATCCCTTTCATTTGTAGTGCTGGTCAGGTTAGCGATGCCCAGCCTGTAGGTGTGCTGGGGGTGCTTCCTTCCCACTTAGCATGCACCACTTTGCTTTTCTCTGTGTTGAACCTCATCTGGTTCTGTTCTGCCCAACATGCCAGCCTGTCTAGATCTGCTTGTAGGTCTAGGTCACTGAAACCTTACTTCTTTTAAATCAAGTCCTTAATTCTGTACATTTAAACACTGCACTGAAACTAATGTCCGTCAGTGTCTTCCTGTCCCCTTACTCTGAAACAGTTTTAAAAATTATTCTAAACAACTAGGGTTGTTTTTATGTATAGGCCTGCTTCAGTGAAGCAAAAGCAAAAAAAGAGGCATTCAATTTTTGATGCCAAACAAGGTTAGATGTATACAAATACAGGGTTAAATTGGTCTATTTTATCCTTGGAATCCATGTAAGAGTGAACACTGGACACCAGTCCGTTTGTCCAAGGAAACAGTAGTTTTCTCTTGCAGACACAAATACCGTGTGCACACTGTTGTCCTGCTCCTTCTGAAGAAAGTCCCTTTGGTTGTTTTGGTAATGAACTTTGCAGTGGAGCAAATATAGAAAACTATACCAAAGGTATTTCTGTGCTGTCTCTCAGCCAGGCACCCCCATCACTATTGCAATATTTCTCTGTTTTGGATTGGGTATATGTTACATAGAACACTAGACAGGGACTCTGTCTTGCAAGATACTATTAGAGGGTGCACTATGACTGGTTTGTCTCTATTCAGGTGTAAATGTGTCCTTTAGTTGCAGAGAATTCAGATCCTGATTTTACTTGGAAAAATACCAAAAGACTTCTAAAAATTCTCTTTATACAAAGAGTATGTATTAAAGTTTTGCTTTAAAATGTGCAAGAAGGCCTGAAGCAGCTTCTCCTGAAAAAGGGTTTCCAGGACTTGTAGTGTGTTCACACTTCTTTTTTTAAGTTTTTTATTCCACCAAGATGCACCATGTTCTTAAGCTGTAGATGTTCCTCAGTTTTCTGATAAATGCATATTGCTAAATGTTTGTTTAGTTAAGTGGAAGCTTCAAGGGACTTAACAGCTAGCCTAGTGTTTTAATATAACCTATTGCAATACAGCTGTCAATTAAATAACACTTCTGATTAATCCAAATAGGATTTGTTTTTCTAGATCAAATCTCAGCTCTTTAAATTTAATGAGGGTCACTCACTCAAGCAGGAGATATCTAATTTACTCCAAGATAAGGAGAGTATGTCACATGCACACACTTGTTTGGATAGCATTGGATTTTAAAATGATAGTCTTATGGTGTCGTCTTCTGTGACTTTAGTATGAGTAGGGAGAGGTAGTTAGCTGTGTTAATCTGAAGTCAGGCAGGAGGCAGGGTAGAGATTCACTTTGTAGTCTAAATCAGAGATGCATAAGTTTTCCTAAACTCACTTCAGTAAATATGTAGTAGTGACACTTAAAATTAAGTGACTTATATATAATCTTTTAAATTTTTTTTAACACTTTTTCTTTTGTCCACAAGAGAAATCAGTATACTTTATCTAAAGAATGATATGCACGATTGTCTTGCAATGACTGTTTGCAACTAACTACCCTGTTGACCCTGTGTGTTAATAATTAGTTGACTCTTTGAAGGTTAAACAAGAAAGCAGAAAATGGAAGCGGGGTGTGGGGGGGGAAATACTGCCTTAGTTTCCGTGAGAGAACTATTTTATTGACATGGCAGTCTCTTGAGGGTGAAAGTTCTTCTATGTTCCCATTGGTTTAAGGTAAAAGATTTTGCATCTTTCTGGTAGCATTGAAGACCTACTTTATTTGGAGTGGAATGGATTAGTTTCTCTCTCTGCCTGAAGAAGGGCATTTGTGCCCCAAAGCTTGCAAAGAACAAATTTTTCCCAACTACTTAGTCTAATAAAAGATATCGCATCTACCCAAAGAACCATGTCTGCCTAGAGTACTAGATGCCATACTAGTGTGAAATATAAATTTAGAGAGGCAATGAAGTGAACTTCCACCAGTAACAATTTGTGAATCAACATATAAATGCTACTTAGTTTTGGCTTTTTTAACCCCTCCTTTCCCTTCTTTACCTCTTTTGTTCTCTTTAAGTTACACCTACTTACTTTCTCACTGACATCCTGTCACACTTTTAGCTTCTCTCATTCCTTGGAGACTCAGAGCAGCAGAGACTCCTTATGCCTAAAGAAGGATGATTGCGCCTGAAAGCTTGCAAAGAACTTTTTTCTAACTACTCGGTTGGTCTAATTGCATCTACCAAAAAAAAATCTTGCCTGCCTAAAGTTATAAATAGAACTCGCCAGAATGAAAATCAGTATTATACAATCTTTCATGTAGTCTCACTAATGGACATGTTTGTCATATACTCCAGTTGTGTCTATTGGGAAATTATGCAATTTGGAATGAGTGATAGTCTGCAGAGTATAGAAACGAATACCTGAAAAAACATAAGCTCTTTCAATGCAGCTTAATTTGGGGTTTAGGACTGGTATACCGAGCTGGGGATGCAGTCAAACACAAGGTGCATTGGCAAGGTTGTGTGTTTATGGGGATTGGGGGAGGGCGCATGTGGAAGAGTTCATAAAACTTTTGAGGCAGAGGCTGAAACACTTAGAGTTCTGGTAAATTACAAATTTATGCAAGTTACTAGGAGAAGAAGAAAGGTCAGTCAGTTCTTTTTCTCTGCGTGTTAATGTTACTGTTCAAATTTTTTTTCTAATGGTGATTATTGGAGCTGGATTGGACCAGCATAAGGATAAAGGAGATTTGGAGACAGTCATTGGACATGTGAACCTCTGTCTTAAAGCGTTTTCTGCCAGTACTCCAGGAAAGAGCATAATGCAAAGGTTTGTTTCTGGAGAGCCCATCAGTTCTATGGTTTATCTTCTTTTTTTTTTCCTTGCCGACCTGTTGCACTTGTATCCTAAGAAATGGTTCAGTTTTTTAGGTTCCTAGATTGGGCAGATAACTAATAGCAAGTGTAGACTATGTAGCGTATCACGGGGTAAACTAATCTAATTGCCTTGCATAGAGTTGCCTTAGGGGGCCTTTTAGTTGGATGAGGGTTTAGTTGCATGTTTTTTTCATAGGTTCCATTTTAAATTCTTTAATAGTTATAGCAGCCCAGATCTGGCTTAAACTGGCATCTTAACAGCCAAACAAAAGAAAAAAAAATAATTACCTTGTTTGTGTAAGTTGACTTTGCAGTCCAGAGGCTAATAGAATCAGTGACCAAGTCCGAATGTTATGTTTGAGAAGATTAAATGGTTACATTAAAATTCCTTTTGGGCCATGTACTTCATGTACTTGAGTAAAGCAGGCACTCTGGTTAGGTAGGGGGTTGAGAAGTTGAAACAATAAAATACGCTGTACAACTTGTACTGTGCCAGGAAAATTAAGCCAGAATTAAAGGAAATAAGCTTATTTAAACAAGAACAGAATCTCATTCCTTGTTTTGATTCCAGAAACAGGTATTGCATTAAGCTCTACCAAAGAGAAAATTTACGTTAGCATGACTTGTCATTGAGGCTGCTTACAGATGTGGGGAAAAAACAAACGGCACTTAACATTCAGCTCAGCATGCCACCCCCACACTGAGCTGAGCACATGCCCAAAAGAGGTATTGTATTAGTTTGACCCAGCTTGCCCAAACATCTGTATAGATCAGGTGCTTCAGCAGGTCTTTTTGGTGCTTTTATCTAATAACTGATTGAATTGGCGTTAGGTAAAAGCGCCAAAAAGACCTGCTGAAGTGCCCGATCTGTACAGATGTTTGGGTGAGCCGGATCAAACTAAGGCAGTGCCTCTTCTAGTAAAGCACTGGTGTCTTTCACATCTGTCAGTGGCCTGAGTTATTCAGTTTCAAGTTGCAGGATATTGTGACAGCAGGCTGTTTAAAAGTAGCTGATTATTCACGTTTTTTAGCTTATGTATGATATACTTGAAATGAATATGAGCCACTAGTGTGGTGCTGCAGTTAGCAGAGCAAACAATATGCTGGCATGCATCGACTGATGCATCTTGAGCAAAACTAAGGAAGTTATTCTCGTGCTCTACTTGGCGCTGTTGAGGCTGCAGCTGGGGTACTGCGTCGTTTTGGGCACCACACTTCAAGAAGGGTTTTCAGAAGCTTGAGCGAGTCCAGAGAAGAGCCACGCATGATTACAGGCCCAAAGAGCAAGCCATTTGAGGAAAGGCTGACAGATGTGGGGCTGTTCAGTCAAGAAAAGAGAAGACTTTGGGGGGATTTGGTGGCAACTTACAAGTATGTCAGGGGCAAGGTGAACAACTATTTAAAGCGCCCCAGCTGAAAACCAGGAGCCACAGTGCTTGAAGAACTTGAAGAAGGTTAAAGATGGGACACAAAGGAGAAAAACTTCTTCATGGTTTGTGAGACCAGACTCTGGAAGACTCCCAGCAGGTGTGGTGCAGGCACCTACCTGGGAAATCTTCAAAAGCAGACCAGACGCTCACCTTGCTGGTGGTTATTTGACCCCAGCAGTCTTTCCTGCCCAGAGTAGGGAGAATGGATTTGATGATCTCACAAAGTCCCTTCCAGCCGTAAACTTCTGTGAATTGGGCTGAGGGTCAAGTCAACACAACATAGTAAATAACCCTTTAAATTAGTTTTCCACTGATTGTTCATAAAGTAAGCCTTTTTAGTGAGCTATCCTAGAATGTGCTACTAGATCTAAATGTAGCAATGTACTTGTATTTGCATGCATTTGTGGTGCTTGCAGTGAGTAAGGAGTACCAAGAAGAGTTTGATATAAGGTGGGCTTAATAGCTTCTAAAGTAGTAATTCAGTTGCATGAGACTTACTTTTCACTGACTAATACTTACTTCAGGTCTTAATTTAGTGGTGGTCAGTGAACAACTGAGAATTTTTAAATTCCATCTAGCAGAATTACTGTTAATTTGATACAGTCTCAGGACTCTGAGGAATCTTCATTATAGCTGTTCCAAGATCTTAAACGGTATGGATTAATGATGCTGCATTTTAGAATCTTAAGGAACTTGGATATGTATTGATTATCTGTTTCATAATGCCTATATGAAATTAGGTAACAACAGATGTTTGAGTCTTGGGGAATGAAGAGATAAGGGAGTAAAATATTGTGGTTAAATATAGGCATCATCTTGAGGATTCCAGGGCAATTTGGACAATTCCTTGTTATCTAATCATGTGGTCCCCGATCTTCAGGGGAAAAGGAGTGACAGATGTGTTAATTATTCAGGAAACAATAAATATAATACTCAGGGAAAGGACCAGAGTTACTTATTGAGCTAGAACCATGCTGTAATAGGCCTGAGTATGTAGACAGAATGCTTATAGCTCCATGTCTGTTCTGAATAAATTAGTCCCAGCCAACTTTTGGTTTAGGTGTTGCACAAAGTATTTAATCTTTTCCTTTCATTTCAGTAGTATTTGCTGTTGTGGGAATTGAGCCAAACTGTTTTGAACTTGGAACTGGCAGTAAAAGTGGGTGGAGAATGGGGAAGGTGGGACTATGCAAGTTAAGATCATAGTTCTGCCAGGCCCTGTTTGTGTCCGCAGTCGGGGGGAAAGAGGAGGAGCAGTAGTACTTGTTGCTTAGCATTTCCTTGCTATTCAGAGATTTGAGGCAGAGCCAGCAGATAAGTGTCCAGAGTTTTGCAGACTCATGTACAGAACTTGGGGAAGTACAAGTCTTGTCAATCAGGGAACAATGCTCCCTTCTAACTTCTATGTCTGTTTTCCTTCTGCGGTGCGTTAAATCTGCAGCTTAAACTCCCATATTGGAATTTTCTTAGACCTTTTGTTTCTTTCTGATGCCTGTCTTTCCTCCAATGGATATTACAAAGAGAGAGATTTGCCCTGTATTTGTCATAGTTAATTCCCACTGCTGCTGTTGCTCTCACAAGGACTGTGCTAAAGAGGTAAGTTAGAATTTCAAATGTACTTGATAGATGAACATAGCTTGAATAATGGATGTAATTGTAGATGGGTCAAGATCCTTTATGGATGGAGTCTCCTGAACTTGGTCTGCATTTATGTAAACTGTTCAGTGTGTTAAACAGTTGAAAGCATTACTTTTTTTTTTTAAAGAAGAACCAAGTTCCTTTTTTAAGTAGAGTAAGAATTTGGGAATATCGAAAATGGAGGTTTTACCTCACTTTCTTTGTGCCTAGCATGGAGATGTGATTTGGCTCTGAGTAACAACTCTTGAGTGAGGGTTATGCTGTTGTCCAGCTACTCTTATGTATTGAAGGTTATGGGTCATACAACCTTTAAAACTAATCTTCAGGAATAGTTTTTATTGAAATAATAACTAGCCATTAATTTTGCACAGATTATATTTTGCCTTTTTTAATGGAATGTCATAGAAGAATTCAGAGAGACTTGAATAGTATTTAGATCCAAACAAAGCAGCCCTCATATGAGACCTCTAGTTTACCTCTTACTTAATTTGGTCAGACTCATTCAGCACTGAGCGCTTGTACATGCTCTTATGTAACTAGTGATTATATTTTTAAAATGGCAAAGAAAGTTGCATATTTCCTGGATGTAAGTGTGGTGGTACAACTAGTAAACAATAACTTATGCTCTAGCCTAAAATTATGTGCAGAGATGCAACACACTGGTTTCAAATAGGCATTCGGCAAGGTGGATTTGATTTAAATTGCATCTTTTTTAAATCATTTTTTCTACAAGAAGTGCATTCTTGTTTTTGATATCCTTTTATTCATTTAACTTCTTGAAATTTTGCTGTTCTAGGGAAAAGGTAAGGGCTTGACTGTGTGTACACAAACTTGCAGAGAGACAGTAGGGCTGATGAGAGACGACAGACCTGATAACCTACCCATCTCCATATACTGCTGTTAACAAAGATGTTATCTCTGAGGATGACAAATTCTTCCTATGGCTGAAGAAGGGTGTTTGTGCCCAAAAGCTTGCAAAGAACAATTTTTCCAACTATTTAGTTGATCTAATAAAATATCACATCTGCATAAAGAACCCTTGTCTGCCTATGATCTCTGGAGATGCAAATCCGCAGTTTGAGAACTGAAACTAAGCGTCACAGAGATGCTTAATGGGATCTTCCAGACTGAGCACTGAGTCCCATTTAGGTAGGGTGGTTTTCTTTAATCTTTACTAATCTATAGAGGAGCCTCTGGGGGAATCCCATAAGATCGGGCCCCTAATATAGTCTGTGGCCTGATGTGACCTAGTTATAAAGCTTTTCTAAAAAGGTTACATGAATAAATTCTCTCAAACAGTATATAATTAGAAGTTATAATTCCTATTCTGTGATGACATCTTTGAGCTTTAACATACCTTTAATTTAAAACTATCTTTATTTAAGTTTATTTTTTTTGAAAAGCATCTTAACAAAAAATTAAATAAAGCTTGATTTAAATAAAATACAGTTTATTTTATTTTTTTAAAATCATTGGGATTTTTTTTAGTTTTTAATCCACCCTAGCATTCGGACTCTTTTGAAAGAATGGAGGTCAGAGAGGCTATATTTGGTATATGTGATGTGTTCAATTGTTGTGAAAGACAGATTTGAAGTCTCCAGTTTGATATTTTTAAGTTTTTAAACGGATCTTCAACACAGCATATAGATATTTATAAACATAAATGACTTCTGACTCATTAATATTCTACTATACCTCCAGCAACCTTCTATTTACCTACAGGCAGTCCTTGGACTTGTGACACAATTGGTTCCTGAAAACTGCATTTTGAGTCGAAACATTGTAACTCGGAACCAATTTTTTCCCATACAAAGCAATGTTATAAAAGGGGGACTAGTTCCTGAACCAAGGCCTGATACCCTATTTTCACCAAAAATAACCAAGAATTTTGTACTTTATTTATAGATGAGTAACATAGCTACAGTTAATGTATTTATATTGTAAATAGCAATCGTATTGATTTGGAAGGACTTCTTTCAGGTGACTTTGCTGGACTTTTTGAAGGGTTTTTGGCTGGAGTCTTCTCAGGAGTCTTGTCTGCTTTCTTAAAGTGTCCAAGGAAGTTTTGGACAGATGTTCTCCAGGGAGATGGGCAATGCAGTGATATTGTTCGCTGGTGCCGCGTCACGTCACGTCAGATCCAAGCGTTTGTAAAGTCGAAACTGACATCAGAAAGTCGAAACTGACATCAGAAAGTTGAAACGGGGTGTCAATTTATAAAAGTTGTAATTGCGAAACGTTGCAACTCAAAACTTTGTAAGCCGAGGACTGCCTGTATTTTACTCTTCGTTCACTTTCTGAGCTATTCTGAGTAGCTGTTAGAACAGGTTAGACTAGGAGTCGATAGTCTACAGCCCATGGGCTGGATTTGGCCGACACCAGTGTGGGGAGTCAGCAGAATGCAGCTTGGCTCAGTGCATCCCTCTTTTCTGCCCTGTGCAGAGCTGCTGACTCCCACCCCCCACTCCTCTGTAGTGTGGCCTACCTTACTTCTCTCCATGGCAGGTGCTGCTTACCATCACTACCAAATTCAGCCCTTCCCACTGCCATTGGATGGGTGTTGGCAGTGCGCGACTTCACAGTGCCTAAGCTACTGTGCCTGCTTAAAGTTGCAGAGGGTGGGGGGTGGTCTTCAGTGGTGGTTAGGTCACATGGGGTGGCCTGCTTCTCTGAAAGGCTGCTGACCTTGGGGTTGCAATGTTTGGTGTGAATGTTGATTTTGTTCTGGCTGCTTAAGATGAGGTAACTTCTAGTAACCAGGGACTAGCAGTATTTAAAGTGGAACAATTAAAATGTTGATATCCTCCCAAAAAGACTTCTGTATGCCTAGAGCAGATGTCAAGCATACATAGTTCTCCTTAAATCTGCTGTGTGCAAGGACACTTTACTACAGATAACAAAAGAACAATATACAAGTGTTGGTATGGGGCAGATCCAGAGGGGGTACAGTGGTGTGGTTGCACCCACATCTGGACTGTGCTGTGGGAGCAGTAGCCAGGGAATTTTAAGTCCTTGAAGCAGGTAAGAATCCACCTCTCCCTGCACACCTCTCCCTTCCCTCTACTGCTCAGTGGCACCTCCCCACCCCTCCCTTTCTCCCTTCTCCTAGCTGTTGCTGCCACTGTCCCTGGCTGACCTGGCCGGGGGGGACTGCTCCATAGCCACTCCTTCCCTTCTCCAACCAACTGCTTGAGGAGCTGGGTTCAGCTGGGGATAATAGCAGTGGCGGGTGGGTTCTCTGGCAGCCCAGGAGCAGACATGGAGTGGGGAATGCATGTGCCATTGCTGTCCCTGGCCAAGCCTGACTCCTCACAGAGCTGCTCTCTGCAGCTTTGGCTGGAGCAGGGCAGGAGGATCTGGGACAGCCCAAGTAGCTGGCAGGTCTCCCTGCACCCAGGGAGTAAGTAGAGATGTGCAAGGAGGGGAGAAGAGGGGAGGTTCTGCTGAGCACAGAGAGGAAGGGAAGGGGTGCTGAGAAGGGTGGGGGAGGAAGGGGGGGTGGAGTATTCTTACTGCCACTGAGAAGTGGAACTGGTAGCTTCTAAGAAATGCAGTTGCTTTTCCCTCTTTTTTTTTCCACTGCTGTCTCCTGATGCTTCCTAGCAGGCTTGGGGAAGGCTGAGAGGTAGGATCTGCCAAACACATGACACTCTACTGTATAGCATGACTTTTAGTAGCAAAGTATGTTCTGAGTGTCCTTTTCTTTTTTTTTTCCCTGTAGGATTATTGGGAGATTGTGTGGTTATTCACAACTTGAATGAATTGGTCAGGGCATGCCAGTGTCTCCCTTTTTTGCTCTTCTTTTGGCTTGAGCAAGTAAGAGCGGGGAAGCTCTAGCTGTAGGATAAAAGTAGATCACATTTTTGTTGCACTCTTATTTGGGGAGTTTAACAAAGAATTTTAGTGTAGCTAAAGCAGTGCCCTGAAGAAAGCATCTGAACAGACTATGGGTATTGTATTTAATCCTTCCTGGAATGGGAGAACAGCAGTCTGGGGTCTTCTGGCTGTGGGCCTTCTCTTCTTGCCTCACTGTGCTTTTCAGATCTGATGCCACTGCAAGCATGATGCATGTGATGATGCATCATCAAATGAGGAAATTCTCCTCCTAGTTTCCTTGACTTTATAGTCTAGTCTGGTTTATATTCCATCTTTTATAGTATGTGTATGTACACAGTCTCAGATGAGACATTTCATTGCCACTGTTGTTAGTGCTGTAAACTGGAGTGGACTGTTGCCATGTTACAGCTCAGGTTTTATTTTACGAGTTCTTTGTGCTAGAATGTAATTTACCCCGTCTGTGAATTTGGGTACAAATCTACACCAGAGACTGTGTAGTCAAAGTGACCATCTTAGAGGTGAATCTGAATACCTGGTCTTAATTTAAGCTGGGCCATAATTCAGCCTTGACAAGAGTTGGCACTTAAGCAGTAATATGATCACAAACGAAAAAAAATGCACCAGGAATTTGGAGTAGAAGGTGAAGGTTAAAAATTAGCTGCCTCGAGTATCTCTTGCAGCATCGTATAGTGCTGCTTAATGTCCTGCTGGAAGACTTTGCATGCCAGGCTGTTGTATCAAATTCATTCTTACAAACATTGGTCTGTCTTATCGACAGAGGCGTTGCCCTCTGAAAGTCTCATGTTCAAAAACATTTTTAAAAGCATTAAGCTAATGTTCACTATGGGGCTGTACTCCAGGGCTTGCTTTTTTGTTGTAATGTATTGCATTTTTTCAGTTTTTGAATCTTAGTTGCAGGAGGCTGTAAGGAAGAGTACAGCTTGGAGCAGGGGTGGGCAAAATATAGCCCATGGGCCAAATCCGGCCTGCCAACTGATTGGATTCAGCCTGTGAGGGAGTGCCTACCAGTTGATTTAGATGCGGGCTGCGGCTGCCCCCACAGTGCTCCGCATGCAGACAAGCCTGCGCTGCACTCCAGCCCGTACTGTGCTCCAGCCTGCACCACATGCTTCTGGGCCCAGCCCCAGCCACAGTGCACAGCTTCCAGCAGGGCTGCTTCTAGTGTAGCTGTTGCTCAGGTTTTCTTGCATCCAGTAGCAGCTCTGCCTCCTATTCCTGCTGCACCTCCTTGAGTTGGGTGGCTCCTGCCCCAATGTGTGGGGCTCTGACTCTAGCTCCTGGCTACCATCCACCCACTCTGCCTTCCTGGTGTGAGCCACCGAGTGGATGGAGGGCAGCTGGGAGCTGGAGTCGGAGCCCCATGTGCTAGGGCAGGAACATCCCAGCTGAAGCTCCCTGCTGGCCCAGAGCGGCACAGCAGGAGCAAGAGGAGGAGCTGCTGCTGGAGGTGTGGGGAGCCAAGCAGCAGCTACACTGAGAGCCTACCAGAAGCTGTGCGCTCTGACCAGGGCTGGGCCAGCTGGAGCAGCACTGGGCTGCCCTGGGTGGGGCTCAGCCCTGTGCAAAGTGCTATGGGGATAGACATGGACTGCACCACCTGGGTGAGCTGTCCTGGAAAATAGACGAGCAACATTTGGAAGTTCAAAATAAATAAATAAATAAATAAAACATCCTTCATTTCAGAATCTGTGCTAAAAATACTCCCTCTCACTTTAAATGGTAGACTGTTGGCTTGAATGCTGTGGTTCAGGGCTCTCCACCTTTTTGCTTTCTTCCAGCAGCAATCAGCATGCCAGGGCAAGGTGGGGTGTGGGCAGCCACAGCATCACCAGAGGGGAAGTCCTGCCACTGGCCATGGTAGAGAGGCTTCGTGTGGTGGGAAACCTGTGGGTGGAAGTTTCACCACCATGGCTAGAGGCCTCTAGTTTTGGTCATGGTGGTAGTCCTAGCAGCAGTGTTGTGGCTTCCTGTGGCTGCAGTCAGTGCTTCAGGTGCCACAGTGTGTGCAGCCCCAGCAGCCCACAGGTGAAAGTCCTACCATAGACTGGCCAGAGACCCAGATCTAGCTGTGGTAGTGGGGCTTTCTGCAGCAACAGCTAGGGCAAAAGTCTGCAGGCCAGATCTGGCCTGTGGACTGTTTAACATGCCTGCCCTTGGTGCTATTAAACATGGGAGAGAAACAGTTAACTGGGACCCAAAATATTGTAGGTTTGAAGTATGACTTCTGGCTCTGGTCCCTGCCAGCGACTTCAGTGTTAGCTCTTGCTTTTTCTCATTGTTTGTGTTGCAGGCTTAGATGCTTCAGTCACAGAGATACTGAAGGTGGGTGGCACCACAAATAAAAGATTTGCTTACTGAATTTCAGTTTAGTGTGGTTGGCTGCAAAATGAGATTTGAGATAACTAACCATGAATAAACAGGGATGGCTGCTGCCTTTTCACTTGGTGTACTGCTGTCTTAGGCACCGAGTTGAAATGAAGACTGTATAAAGTGAAACTTATGCCAAAGAAAGTTGATAATAGTACATAGTGAAGTTCAGCCCTTCAATGGCTGATTTTTGTTTTTGAGGGGTTTTTGGTGGGATTGGGTTTTTGGGGGGTTTTGTCTTTTTTTTTTGGGTGTGTGTATGTGTAACAATTTCACAGCCTGCTAATGTTCATGGCCCTTGTAGTCTACTGGTATGAGGAGAGTGCATCTTTAACAAGTGATCATACTTACTTTCTCCTCGGCATTCCATAATATACTGAAAATGGATTGTCCTGTATTGCTGAAGAGCTATGTATATCACACAACAGGACTGTTTTTCTGTATCAGCCTTCCTTGTATTTGGAAGGGGCAAACGTACAGCAAAGTCTGAATATTCTGCACAGTGAACAGATGAAGTCACCCATCTGGTCAGACACTATCTAAAAGACGGTTCTTTACTATGCCAAAACTGTTCTGCTTAACCATGTTGGATGCATTATAGGAAATGGCAGCATCTGTTTTAAGTCTGTTTTAGTTCAGCATATAGGAATGCATTATACACATGCAGGGGCACATAATGCTTGCTTCCTTCTCTATTTTTATGTGCCTGTCTAGGCAACACATCCTTTTTCTAGGAGTTAAAAGAAGTTCTTGGAATAACAGTTAGGCTATATTCAGTTAACGCTCTGAAGGAATAGGAACATTGCTGTTTTTGAAAAATAAGTAAAGAATGACTGAATAGTGGGATCATGAGTCAAACTTCTTTGGAACTTGCCCTAAGGGAAAATGTGTCTGGATATCTAGAGAACAGTGGGCTTTGGAACTGGATAGCTGAAACATTTACAGTGGTATAGTTGATATTATTTGGTTGGCTTAAAAAAAAAAATACTGGACATATGATGCCTCACCACTAAATTGGGCTAACTTAATCAAATCTGGTGGGGGGGGGAAATTGCTCCTGAAAGACTTGGTGTAAGTTTTTAAACCAGTTAGTTTAAGCTGTTAAGAGTCTAACCTGACCTAGCTGTATTGCTAAAGGCAAACTGCCTCCTCCTGTACACAACACCAGTAGCAGACTTCAGTAATAGCTGCCTACTGTGTGAGCCACCCTGGGATAGCGGCTATCTCTCTCCTCTGGAAACTGGTGCAACTTGCATTAATATAAGTAAAATTGATATTTTCACTGGTATATGTATTATCTGGCTGGGGCCCTTAATGTGCATTACTATATGGGGTTTTAAACTTTATCTCAAGCATACCTGTTTGTGTATTCTCACTGCTGTTTTTTTTTTTTAGGGAGTCAAGCCAGCCAGCTTCGATAAAGTAGCAATTCCTGAAGTGAAGGAGATAATTGAGGGATGCATTCGGCAAAACAAAGGTGAAAGGTACGGTCCTATTTTTTTTATAGTCTGGAGGCTTGTATTTTAGTACAGACCAAAGTTCTGGAATATCCTGTCAGGCTACAGATTTCCTGTAAGCTCTCTTCTTCCGCTATGAATGTTCATATACAAGACTCGCTTTGATTTCTGGATCTGCCCCATACTTATTGAAAGCATATTTATTGGAAGCGAGCATTTTAAGGACTTTAAGTGACAGTTCTACGAACTTTGCTCTTTGGTAGGTTCCATTTTAGCACAGTTGTTAAGAAGACTTTGCAAGGGCTGGCAGTGAAGATGTATGAAGGCACTAAGGATACAGGTCCTGTATATGAGCCAATACATGAGAATTTCCAAATATCTTTTGTGTAGTCAATAAAATGGTTAGGGAGTAATCTTTGTGGGTTCCTTGGGTCACATACTCAAGTTTCTTCTTACTTTTTGAGCTCTGATTCTACAGGACTGTTTTTTTCTGTATCTCTGGTGTTCTAGTCATTGCCCCCCTACTTCGTGTTGTCTCCCCCACGTTACCTACACTGAGTAGAACAATGACTTATGAACAATTTTCCCTATATTAGTGATAATGTGCACAATGCCTCTCAGCATTTAAGTGACGCTGTTCCAATACTTAGTACTCTGTTTTCCTTCAGCTACTACTAAGAGCACAATCTAGTTTCTGCTTAGGTTAGGTATTTTTTCCCATGCACTAGCCTTGCTGGGTCTTAATGTTAATACTAAGTTTCTTCCATTAACTCCTTTCAGTCTTAGGAAACTCTTTAGCCACATGCTGTTTGCTGAAGTGCTGTGCTTCTTGCAGCCCTTCTGTAGACCATCCTTTTTATTCCCCAGCCTAAAAAGGGTGTTGCTTACCCAGAGGCTGGTACTTTTGACTGTCATGAATCCCATTCTTACTTTGGTAGCTTTTTAAGCTACTGTAGTCCACTAGTCATATCTGTACCATACTACCATCATTGCCTTCAGGTTCACTTCCTGATTCTGATCAGATGATCTGTGGTGTTTGCCCCTTGTTCTCTGCGGACCATAATGTTGTGGCCCATGTTAGCTAAATTGATTCTTCGCGGTTATATTCTGACTTGGTCAGCTTTTGCGCTGGAGAGCAGTGACTCTGCTTCACTGTACCTATAGTTTGACATCATTGTTTACATTCTGCAGGGATCTAGTTCAGACATGCTTTGCACTGGTGTTTTCCAGGTGGCAGCAGCAGCAGACGTGACATCAACTGCAGATTCCAGTGTCGTCTTGACTCTGGAAATACCTTAATCCTTTCTATCTCTTCCTTACTCCATCTTTTTGCTGTAACTTCCTCATAAGAACCACCTCTTAAAGTAACTTCTTCCTCACCTTGTCTTCTGTTGTTTATGTTGCTTTCCCTGTGCTGCATGGTCTTTTCATATGTGCATCTTTGACATTCTGTGTGGTATGCTGTCCTTGCATAGCCTTGTTACGTTTTTGGACTATATCAGCCTTGCTTTTCTGCATGGATCATTTTGCTCTCCTGACTCAAACTGCTTCAGAGCCATTTTTCACTTTGAACTCTACGTGTAAATTTCCCAGCAGTTGCCCTTGAATTCACTTCTTCTGTAGCTTACATCCAACTGAAATTCCTCTTTCTTTTGGGCCAGAGGCACATAACAGATGTGACTGGAATGATTATAAGCCTTTAGATTTGAGTTAGTTTTCCTGGGGTGTGTAAATTATCCTGCACCAACCCATTAGTGCTTCTATAAAGGCTTCTTGCCAGTTCTTCTCCAGTCTCTTCATTGCTTTTGATCACCAAGCTAGGGTGCTTAATTTCAATAGCATTTAACTGGGTCCTCCTCTAAATCTAACTTTACCATCTGTGATTGCCTTTTTCCTTGTTACAACCGTTGTTTCACATTTCTGACTTAATCTTTATCTCCTGTTCTGCATTTGAGGCTCCATGCATCAAGATAGTATTGTAGTATTTCCATACTTCCATCAGAAATTATCCCATCAGGCAACATGGCTTTCACTTTCTTCCCATAGCTTCTTTCTTTTAGTGGCCTTATGGTCCTTCAAAAGATAAGGCACCAAGTGCATTACATGCTTTAAACAGTGCTTTATATAAAACCAAGGGAATAAGTCTTCCCTCACAAAAAAAAAAAAGTGTAATATTTTTATGGCTGGCTTCCATTTCTCTTTTTGTGGTGCCATTTTATTGCCTGGAAGTGTGGCAGGGTTGCTATTTGAGATGTGCTTAAGGATGTAATTAGTCTATTAACTGTAACATATCTGCTAGGGGCCCAAGTCACACAAACTATAATTGCATTTAAGCTTTCTAGATCTTCTCATAGGCTGCTTACAGATGTTTAAAAAACAAACTGCACTTTACCAGAAGAAGCAGCATGTTAGTTTGACCCAGTTCCACAGCATCTGTATAGATCAGGTGCTTCAGCTTTTTTTAAAAAACCTAACCTACTGATTCAATCGGCTATTAAGTAAGTGCCACTAAAGCCCCACTAAAACACCCAATCTATACAGACATTGGGCAAGCTGGGTCTGACTGTGATGCTGCTCCTGGGCATGTGCTGGGCTCCGCACAGCAGCACAGAGTTTAAAGTAAAGCATAGGTTTTCTTCTGCTTAACATCTATAAGCAGCCATAAACTTTAACTGCATCTACCCTTTCTAAAACTTCCCAGAACTCTTCCCTTGCCGCAGTATCATACACTTCACTTATCTACTAAGGGGCAGGTAACATTTCTTATACTCTCAACTCCCAGTGCTGTCCCAACTTATTAGAGTACCTGTCTCTTCTAGTTGCGCTAGTATGTTGTTTATTATTGTAATTCATTAAAGTGAAATACAACTAATAAGAACTTGAGTGGCTATGCAGGTGAATTTTTAAGCTGCATGATTCTGGAAAGCTTTGATTTATTTTATTGCACTTTCCAGTTCCCGTTGCTCGAACCTCTTAACAGTGAAACGGAAATCTGTTTAATTTTCCTCTATTAGAGCAGGAATTTTAGTTGGAATTTATATGGAATGTTGTAAGTTTTTGGAGTTGCCGTTATGGAAGGTGGTGATCATATTGAAATCTAATATTATTTCTTTGTCCTGATTTGCCTAGATATGCTATCAAGGACCTCTTGAACCACGCTTTCTTCCAGGAAGAGACTGGTGTGCGGGTGGAACTAGCAGAGGAAGATGATGGAGAGAAAATAGCCATCAAGCTCTGGCTACGCATTGAAGATATCAAGAAACTTAAGGGCAAATATAAGGACAATGAGGCAATAGAGTTTTCTTTTGATCTGGAAAGAGATGTCCCAGAGGATGTAGCACAAGAAATGGTAAATACAGTTGTCTTGTTGACTACTTGTCACTGTCCTCAGCTTGCCTGGAGCTAAATTTCAGAGGAGCTGGGAAAAGTGAGGATTGTTTGGGAAAGATGTGCTGCTTTTTGGGTATTGCTATAAAAAGTCATGCATCTTTTCATATTATGAATCTTTATGAACACGTTCATAACCTCCCTTAGGTGGAATCGGGGTATGTATGTGAAGGGGATCACAAAACAATGGCTAAAGCCATCAAGGACAGAGTATCTCTCATCAAACGAAAGCGAGAGCAGCGTCAATTGGTGCGAGAAGAGGAGGAGAAAAGAAAACAAGAAGAAAACAGTCAGAAACAACAATTAGAACAACAGCTACAGGCAAATGCTGCTCAGGCAGGGGCAAAACATCGACCGTCGCTTACTGGCACCACTTCTATCCCTACTACTTCTGCCTCAGTTTCCACACAAGTAGAGCCTGAGGAACCAGAGGCGGATCAGCACCAACAGCTACAGTATCAACAACCTAGTATATCAGTTCTGTGTAAGTATCGCCTGGTTCTGTGTGTTTTTTGTGCATGATTTTAATGCCTCTTTGATTGCTTCTTAATGACTTTGCTTTCAAGGGAAAATTAGGCCATGATGATAATCCTGCCTACAATCACACTTTTAAAACCGTGTTGATTTTTCCCATTGTATTAGAATATAGTAGTTGATCAAAGTGTATGCATTAATTCACTGGGGAAGAGAAATGAACTAGTACTCACTGTGCAGGCAGTTGAGTTTTAACATCCCTATTCAGTGTACACCTTGCTGTACAGGTGTTCATCCCATGGAAGGCTTCTAATATTAGATGTCAGAGCTTTTAAAATTGGAATACATATGGGTCTTTCAATATGCCTCTATTGCTGTGGGAGAAGAATCTTACTTTTGCCCTGGCTTAATATTCTTTAAATGTTGCTAGTATGCTGGCAAAACAGAAAACCAGTTAAGATCTTAATCAAACTCCGGATGTGTTGGAGAACAGAGAGGAAGTTGGGATGTTAGTCGCACCAATGGCATTGTTGCATGCAGATGAGAATGAGGTGGTGGAGGCTCAAAGGTTAGGATTTTCAAAAACAGGTGCCCAAAATTGACTTGTAAATCCATACTTAAACCTGAAAATGGTCTGACTTTAAGAGCTAAGTATTTGGAAACTCAAATTGCAGTAGGAATGATGTGAATTTGACACTTGTGATATGTAATTGCTTGATATTCAAAGCCTAGGTTTAGACACCTACTTCTGAAAAATCTTGGCTTGAGATGTAAATTCAAGAAAAACCTTTAGGAGTTGTGAATCTACAGTGCAGGTTTTAAAAATGTAATCTTGTGTTTTAATATTTGCAGCTGATGGGACAGCTGACAGTGGACAGGGTTCATCAGTTTACACTGAATCGTGTGTGGGTAGCCAGCACACTGCGTCATATGGTTCACAGCATGAACAGGCTATCCCAACAGCTACGATCCAGGGGTACACACCTTCAGTTGGTCAAGTGCAGTCACAACAGCCTGGAGGCTATCAGCCACCCACAGTGGTAAGCACACACTTGAAATCATGCAGAAGAAAATAAGCCTTGCTATGTGGTGCATTTCTGGTTGTGGCATCTCAGTCTGCATTATGTACATTGCACACTATATGCAAAGTGCAGACTTCACCGGGAATTAGGGAGGGCATGGTAAAACGCTTCAAGCTGTATGCAGACCTAAATGAAGTGTTATATTAGGGGACAAAAGAGGAAGTAATTGTTTCTGAGCATGCATGGGTAGGGAAAGAGATGAACTGGTAGAAAGCTTGAATGGCAGCACCCTCGGTGCAGGGTTTCTCACTTTTAACTTTATGGACTTAGCTGCATGCAAGGTGGTGTTGGTGTTTTGGCTATACTGAATAGTGAGTGGGAATTCCCATTCGTGAAAAGTCTTTGGAAGAACTTGGAAAGGGTTAGAACATTTTTTTAGTGAGAGCTACTCTAAATTGTGTGATTGCTATGTGTTGTTTATAAGGTTTTGATTACAGATCTTACAGGTAAGAATTTTGAACCATTATAGAATGCTGCATGTGAGAACTCCAGACTGAAGAGATCCCACGCCTGTCTTTCCATTTTATTTATAGCTTGTGTTGAGTTGCTCATCAGTTGTCATGCATATTCCTTTCCCTGGAAAGTCTGCAATGGGCACAGATACCTTTCCTACTATGTTCATTTATATTACCCTTTTATTTGGTACCTTGTTTCCTTGGTATATTGTTAAAGCAGTCTTCAGAAACATACTCCCCCTTCCACAGTAGACCTTAAGCTTCTGTTGTGCTATCCTCACTAGCTCCCTTTATTTGCGAAGTCTCTGAGCCAGAAAGATCATCTTAGCTTCAAACAATGATACTATATTTGGAAGAAGAAAATTGATACCTACATTCATGAAGTTTATTAAAGAGCTTGAGAAATTCTCTTCTGTGAAGACACTTGCCAGTTTTTTGCTTATAAGCAAATGGCCTCTCCATCCCTTCCAAAGGCACTAAGCTAATGCTTGATAAAATGTTTTATTTTGATTTTAGTTTTGTTGGAGTCCCTAAAAACAGCTCACGAATTGCTGTGAATCCATATTTTAGTCTGGGAGCATGTCTTAGATCCTAAACTATTCCACAGTCTTGGCATGGCCAGCTTCCATGTTGAATGACTAGTGACCTTTTGCGAGAGGATGAGAGAATAAACATTTAAGATACATAGACGTGTTGCTTAATGTATTACTGGATGGTATTCATGCACCAGGGTGATGAGACTGGTATAAGGACCTTCACAGAACACAATAGTAGAGAAACCATGAGCAGTCTTCTGGATCGGTCAAGTTATTCGTTGGGCAAACTTTGTTAAAATCAATTGCAGATCTTCAGAAAACCACCCATCTAGTAGACTTCTTGCAAAACATAGGACTCCAGCTCAGTTTCCTTTTGAGGGAAGGTGATGGGCCAGATTACTTCAAGTCTCCAGAAATAGAGAAGTAGATCTTGAGGGTTTTTTGGGCTGTTCTCTAGACTAACACTTCCGTCTTTTATTTTAAAGCAGTACAATTCTTTAGTTTGGTCAGGTCCTGATGTTAATGGCTTCTTGATTGTGGCAAAACTACCAAATTTTAACTTTTTTTTAAATACAGTTACTAGAAAATACGCTCTTATTTTACCAGTAGTCTAATACTTTGAAAATAACTTTACTTTTTTGCTTTGCACTCTATTGTGGATGGTGTGTTCTGAGTTGGCTGAGGAAAGCACTAACTGTTTTCTGTTAGTTTAGTTGTATGTTTAGGAAACCAAACTGCTTTCTCAAAAGCCTCTCTCAAAAGCTGGGGAGGCAAATGGCACTAAGAACTTTGACATGCATCGCTTATTACCACCTCCTCCCTGACCCTAAAGCAGGCATCTAAAGCCTCTTTTATAAGTTTGTAGGGCCTTTCATGGGCTGAATTGTCAGGTACTGGAAACACCACTTCACTGGCTCTGGAGAGCTTTGTACTCTGAGCAGATGCATCTTCTCATCTCTGCTGTGCTCTTTGTGTGCATATACAGGTTGTCTTGTAAAAGCACAAATAGAAATTTCCTTGCTGTTCAGTTTTATCTAAAGCAAACTTGAGTCCTCACAGGTACACACACCTTATTCAGTGTGTGTACTGGCCTTCATTAAGCTCCTTCATATCCTTTTGTACACATAGTAGTCAATAATAGCTGATCATTGCGTGTATCTACCTTTCTATCTCATTAGTTTTGCAGTTTGTTTTCATTTTCAAAATATTCAATTCTTTAATTTTTGTTTTCCTCCTTAGCCTCAACGTGGTCGTAGCATGTCAGTTTGTATCCCCCATCTTTCTGCTGTTCCCTTTTTGTCCTGCATCCCTCCCAGTGCTCCTTCCACCCCACCGCCAGCGCTGTCTGCACCTCTTTCTCCTTCCTACCTTCGGACTGCCCCTGAAGAAACCTTTGCAGAAAAGCTTTCTAAAGCCCTGGAGAGTGTCCTGCCCATGCACTCTGCCTCTCCACGCAAGCACCGACGCTCCAGCCTGCCATCCCTCTTTATCAGCCCCGTATGTGTTACCATATGCCTCCTGGCACACTAAGATAAGTTACCATTAAATACATCCTGGGCTTTGGGCGTTTTAAAGAAGAGTAAAGGAGTTGACTTTTTAACTTGTGCCCTGTGCTACTGGAGTGCTGATTCCTTCTATTTGGGAAGCAGTGTGCTTATGTGGGTAACAACTTATTTTTATTAATATTAGGAGTATTTGATAGCTTAAAGCTTTAGGGAAAGGACCAACAATACCAGTGAGGGCAAAAGGAGAAGCTGCAATCCAGTCCCGGTCTTTTTAAGGTTAGTGAATTGCCTCTCTGCATCTACTCCTGAGCAGTCAGTGAGATTGTCAGATCTTGCATACAACTGTTAATGTTGTTACAACAAGCATTAAAATGTGCCTTGTTTGTAGCTGCCTTGCCCAAGGCCTGTTTCATGGGGACAGTGACACTTGTTAATTTCCAGTGTTATAACAAATCTGACTGTTCCCACCAGTGTGACTAGCAAATACCTCTTCAGCTTTCTCCTGTTTGATTTCTAAGGGAAATTGTAACTTAAGCTTTTGTTCATTTCCATATAAATATTCTCTGGGAGGGATGAAACGTTTGACTTTTTGGGGAGGAGATGTTTTTGGGTGGTAATAAGGACAGGTGCCAGTCCTCATAAAGTAATTAATTTTGAATCCAGCTGGGGGGTGTTAGCCTCAATTTATATATTCTTGGATTTGAGGACTATTTCTGGCTTCTGTCCTATCCAGCAGAGCACAATACAACTGTAGACTCTCCCTCTGCCTGAAGAAGGGTGTTTGTACCCAAAACCTTGCAAAGAACTATTTTTCCAACTACGTAGTTGGTCTAATAAATATCAGATTTACCCAAAGAACCTTGTTTGCCTATGTTCTTAGACCAACGTGGCTGCAACCAACACCCTCAAATCAAAGAGGAAGTTGGAGAGCATGGACTCAGTTTCTAGAACATGAGTTAGTCTTTCTTTCTTGTTCTTTTCCTTATTCACAACACTGCAGTATGGGAGTTTGCTGCTGCTTTTCTAGGGGGGAAGTGGAATGACCTAGTTGATAAAATAAGCACAAACAATTCTAAATCTTATAAAGAAATCAGTTGTTGAGAGAATCTACAAAAGTTTGCTCTGAAAAAGATAATATTGTGCCATGGCTCAATATGCTGCAAATTAAGATAAAATGATCTGCATAATCTACACATTTTTATTTAATACCCTGTTGGATATTCTTGAACAAAATCTTTCTTATTTTGAACTTTGCTGGTTGGGGCAACCTTCTAGACTTTTTTTTTTATCCTATGAGTCTAGGATATGGTACAGAAGGTGCGCACAGTTGCTACTGTTCTCTCAAGAGCAGTTAAAAACACACATTCAATATCAGTAGAAAAGTATGAGGCACTGCTGTAAATCAGCACAACATTTCAATTCACAGTAGTTTTTAATAATTGTGTGACTTCCCAATTTTAGTGTTTGACCTGGAAAAAGGAAAAGGTTGTTTGTTTGTTTTTTGGGGTGGGGGGAGTTGTGTGTTTTTTGTTTGTCTTTTAATCCATCTGTCTAATGCAGGGGGATGGCTTGAGGATTTCACTGTAGCACTGTCATAAACTGTCTGAAGCTTGATATCCAGGTTAAATGCACAGGAATGGTATAACCAATCCTAGTGAGTGGTGATTCCTAAATGAACACCAAAAGGAAAGAAGTAGTAATAGAAATCAACTGAGGTGATGCAGTATAATGGGCAACTGTATCGGGTGGCTTAATCTTGTAGCCCAAAGAAGAACTTTTTTCTTTTCCTGTAGTCTGCACATGCAGTCGCTGGGGCTCCTTAGAGGCCAGCAATACTATACCCTTTTATCCATGACTAACTGAATATAATGACCCCAAAACACCCCGAACATCTCTTGCTGTTGCTTGTGGTTTTTGTGGGCTTGGAAATACAAAACTGTTGCTGCATTCTCACTGCTGTTTCATTCTGAACCTTTCTTAAAGCAGTTGCAAATACTCCTGGACAACTTATGATTGGTATGTCCTGTTTCATTGTTACTGGCAAAACTATCTTCCTTTTTGTGAGTAAGTGGGTGGGACTGGAAAAGCAGCTACTAGCATAAGCAAATACTTCCATATTCAGCTGTGATCGCCATGGATGTATTTAATGGATATTTACAGCATTCCTAAACCTAAATATGTATGCGTTTGAACATGCACCGAGTTAGGCATTCTATAAGGTTACTACCCAGAGCTGCCTAGTGAGATGTGCATGTTAATGTAATTTCACTTCTAAATGTATGAATTACTTGTCTTGTTCATGTCAATACAGCCTCAGTCCATGGTGCATCCACGTGGGGGAACACCAACGTTCCCAGATTCACAGATATTTTTCCCTACTGTTCATGAACGGCCAGTGTCTTTCTCGCCACCACCTGTTTGCCCGCCAAAGGTGGCAGTTGCTCAGCGGCGCAAGAGCACTTCTTTTTTGGAAGCCCAAACCTGCCACTTCCAGCCCTTGCTGAAGACTGGCCAAAATTTAGCTCCACCAGGTGGTAGTCCAACAAATTGGACCTCAGAGGCAGTAGTTATGCTGGGCACACCTCATAGGGTCACTGGAGAGCCACTGCATGTACAAGTCAATCCAGTGTTTGAGCCTGCTCCAGTGTATAGTGACTGCAGATCTGGTCCAGCACCTCCTGAGGATGCTCACTATAGAATGCATCCAGAAGCAGTGTATTTAGTGGGCATGCACTATCCACCGCAGTTGCAGGAGCACTATGATACAATGGCGTATAATTCCCAGGGGACTGAACAGCATTTGAAACAGGTGCCTGAACAGAAGCATGTGCAAGGTGGCCTTCCCCAGAGCCCTGCTTTTGACTACCAATCTGGGCAGACATTCCTGGCAAGACCCCTTCAGACCCTAAGACTGGATTCTGGGATGGGCCCTCTTTCACCATTATCGAGTGCTTCAGCTCCATTAAGTGCGGATTCCACACAGATGAAGTTCCACCAGGTATTTGTTCCACATTCTGCACCTGCTGTGCTAACCCACAGTGGTGACGGGAGAGCAAGCTGTGTCTTTGAGTTCCATGTGCACACGCCAAGTTCTGCTCCAGGAGAAGGGGGAGTCTTACCCCACCGTGTCTACAGGAGCCGTTGTGGCTCCATGGATTTTAATCAGGAGGAGTCCACTCAAAGCATAGGGCTGCATGGTCGTCTTCAGCCTGTGACAGAGGAGCAGTGTAACTACCTTGGTCCTGAGCTAACAGTGCCTAGAGGAGGATCTTTCAGATGGAGCTGGCCAGAAGGAAGCCCAGAATACTCGAGTGACTCATCACAGCTGACTTCATCAGATATTGGCGATTTCCAGTCTCCTCCTCCTGCAGGGCAGTCTTCTACAGCTTTTGCTTCAGACTTCTCATTCCCCATTGTTCAGCTGCCTCAGAAGGTATTGCAAGAGTCGCAGCTCTTCATCTGCTTCCCACAGGGAGCCTCAGCTCAGCAAGCCTTGTCCACCTTGCTTTCATCAGGACCATCTGCACTCTATCCTCAGGTTATAGGAGCAAGCCCTTCCAGAATTTCTCTGCTTTTTTAAGTCATCCTTTACACTAAGGAGAAGGGTTTTTTTTCCTTTCCCCTGCATTTCCCTCACCCTTGTTGTCCTGTCCTATCCCGTCCCATCCCATCCCTGCCTCCCCTCCCTCCTTCCCCCCAACACTCAATCCAAGTTGTTCTAGATCTTGGAGCTGAAAGAGAGATGTGTTTCAATAATAGAAATTTAAAATGATTTTGGTACCATACCAGGTCCTGTCTAAGTAATGGTGGAGCATCAACAGTTTCTCAAACTGTCTGGGCAAAACGCATCTTGGTAGGGGAGGGCCTTCTGATAAGGGTAACAAATAATCAGTGCTGTTTGGGCTGGTCAACTTGGGTTCAGATTGTTTGAAGTACAGGTTTGACTTTCAAACCTGGAACACTGGTTGAGTTGCTATAAAAAGGCCTGACTCATTGGTAGGGATCTGCTTAATTCACAGTTTTTTTTCAGAAACCGTGAAAACAGCATTGCCTGTGATAGCCTAGAAATATTGCATTGGCCATGATTTCCTGTGAAATCAACTTCTTTTAAAAAAACCAAACAAACAAACCCAACGTATTATTCATATAATACATTCTTTTAGAATGTCCCAGTGCTTACTGCAATGTAAAGACAGTCTGATCGTAGACTGTGATCGAGGATTACTGTCTGATAGTGATTTAGATTAAATGAAGGTGCCAGTCAGTGAAGTGAAAATGTTTCAGTGCCATCTTTTAAGAAGTTAAATGCTATGCCACTCTGCCAATTGGAGGCTAGGGGTGGGGCTGCCAGGAAATGCCTGCGAAATCTGTTCTTGTGCCACAACCAAGCTGCAACAATTGTTTTTTGTCTTCCTGTGAGTTAACTAGTCTCCTACTCATTGGTAGAAGGAAATACTTGACTGGAGGACCTTGCTTATTTTGGTCACACAGTAAGAATATCCTTCTTTGAATTTTATACCATAGCAAAATTACGTTGTATACCATGTAGAATTAAAAAAAACCCTGAAATGCCAGCTGACTTCTTCAGTGTTCAAAATAAATCCTTTTTAGGTTTTGAAGGGATTTTGAGGGGTGGAAAAATATATTTATACACATCTGGAAATGTATGTGGTGATGGAGAACTATAACAAGTATTAATATTTAACAAAACTAGCCCTTAAACGAAAGCCAGCAGCTTTTGTGATATTGAGTTAAATAATTCATAAGGTAGCACTTACACAGCTGCAGAATATGGGGCTGTTGAAGAATGACCGCATACTTAGATGTACGTATTTAATCAGCATGTACAGGATTTCTCTTTTTGAGTGCCTCTGCAGTATCCCACACTACTGTGTGTACCATCAGTGGTATATTTTAACTGTGAGGCATTTACATGATGTACATAATTTAAATCTCACAGCTTTGTATACTTAAATAAAACAACCTCCCCCCGCCCCCCCAAAAAAAAAACAACCCAACAAGCCCAAAAAACAGGCCTCTCTAAACAGAATTTCTGTAATAGAAGAGGAACTTCTTGGAAGTAGGCATCTTCTCCCTTGCTCCCTTCCCTTACCTCTTTGTTGCAGGAATTAAATAAGGTCTCTCTCCAACCTTACCAATTGTACAGGGTCCTAAAAAGCCTTTTGGAATGGGGGATGATACTTTGGGAAGGAAAAGAGCTTTGCTTTCCTACTAAACTAAATAAAATAAAATCCGTAAGTAGGTATTTCTTACAACTCAGAACATCAGATGCTATAGTTTTGATTTTCTTCTTTCCTTCCTTCAGTCTGAGCAGAAAATGTGTGTTGCATGCAGCTTTTACTCATCAGTCTTAATGGTGGTTTCTGCTGTCCAAGAGAACTTGCCAAATGACTATTCAGCACAAGTCCAGTGAAGTGTTTTGAAACCACTTGGTATTATAATACTCAGCTGGCTTTTCATTATAATGAACTTCAGTAGGTAGTTTGTTATACATGAAATAGCTGAGTACTCATGTGGTGGTGAAACACATTGCGTGTTAGAGCTCTTGATTGATATATTAAAATAGTGCAGGTTTTATAGATCTACGCTTTAACCCAATGTGGATAGATGGTTAAACAGCTGGACCTAAAACATACCATTTAAAATCATAGGTAATAAGAAAGAGCTTCAGGCCCAATTTAATATCTAGGGAATTTTTCTTGGGGTGGCACTGTGCTTTCCAAAGGGTTCCCTGCCCCCAGTTAAATAATAGGAATGTTTGTAAAAAGTGTTCAGAGAAGAAACATTGCACTGCGATCTTCTATAGCTTGTATTCAATCAGTGGGCATCTATTTGTTATTAAATAGAAATTGTGGGGGAAGATTTGCTTCTCATTTCAATACTTTTAGATACATTTATAAATGTACCTGATATTCTTTGTAGTCAGGCTTCCCACTGAAGTGACAGAAATATAGGGAAAGCTGCTAGAAGATCGTTTTCCTGTCCCCTCCCCCTCTCCACTAGCTCTGTCCCAGTATCTAATAAAGAAATGTAATATTGGAATGGAAAAAAAAAAATGAATCTGCAGAGGAGTTGATTGCCATAACATTTTCTTAATCTCTTGCACATTCATTTGTAGTGTCATTCATCCATTCTTTTCTTTGCTTATTCATTCAAAATTGTCTGTTTTTTAGCTTGGACTCTGTGGACTGGGACCGTCTGTCTCTCTCCAATAGCTGATCCTTTTGATGGTTTCTGAGCTCTCCTGGGAGTCTAGAAATGATCTAGCTTGTATTTTTGGCATGCCTCTCAGTGAGCCTGTAACATGCACGTGCACACGGAGTAGAATTTAATAATGATCTGGAATTCTGTATATCTTTGGATGGTGCTCAAAGATATAGATTTATTTCCTTTTCCTTGCCTTCTCTCTGCCCCTTGCCACCTGTGTTGTACCCATTTGGGGAAGGAGGGCATGTGAAAAATAAAGTTTGTGTTTTGTTTCCTGGTCTTGATCCTGATCCAGATCCTAAAGAGACACTTCTGAAGAATGAAGTTGGTAGGCTGATTTACCTAATGGGCAAGATTTGGGTTGTAAAGGCATTCTGGGGTGTTTTTGTTCTGGAATACTTGGCAAATGGAACTCACTACTTCCCATAGTGCTTTGTTCTGGATTAAAAATTGCTATAATAGAATTAAATTATAGAATAGAGTCATGAAATCTGTGTAGAAACCTGTTCCAGTCAGGCCATCTTGGCTAAAAAGCAATTTTGGTTGCTTGTTGCGGAAGTTACAAATTGCAGAGTCTGATTCTGCTTCTTTCCGTTTGATTCCTCTAGACGCAGGTGCAAGGCCAGGCAGCTTCCAGTACTTTATCAGGTGGTGTGCCATCCCAGCCTACCCCACTCACTCAGCAGGTAAGAAAAATGGTTCCTAAATCCAGAACTAATACATATTTGATTTTTAAAACTTGCTGGCTGGCTGTTTTTGGCAGTCCTAAATATTTTCAGTGTTGCGTTTTGTTGATTTGACAGGCAGGGAGATGTCTCTGTAGTTTCAGATTGGGCGAGGGGAAGGGGTTCTTGAGTTTAGATGGTACGTACCAGTTGGTCTGGACCCAGTCAATTGTGCAACTTCTGTATGGTTTAGTGACTTGTACTGCCTTCATTTTGACTAAAATACATCAGTGAAGACCTGTTTTGGATAAACTCTACTTTTTCAGCTCCAAGGGGGTTCTGTTTTTGTTTTAAATAGGCAAAAGGGTATATCTTCTCTACTCCACAGACTCCTTAAAGTTACCATAGCTCACTTCTAATATAAGTTTGTTTTAGAAGCTGGAATTTTGAAGTATACATTTTGCTATAGTACATGTGGAAGATGTGGGAGGCAATCTTGATGAGAATTTCTAAACATGTACACCTTGTAGGTAATGTTTGAAGACTTGGGTTTCTTGCCTTGGGCTTTTTTTTTAACTATTAAAAGATACTAGTCATCTTGAGCTTTGGTACAACTATCTTTCAGAAGTGTTTTGTGAATACTGTCTTTGTATGCCTTTAGGAAAGGCATATAATCTTTCCCTTTTATCTTTTGGAAAGGGAATTCAGACTAACCTAGTGTAAGTAACCTGATTATAATAATTAAGGAATGTGAGTTGGTGCAGACATGAATTACCTTATGGTAGCTCTATCCTTTTCACCATTTTGGTGTTCCAGTTCCAGTTCCTATTTGTGTAAAAACTAACTCTTCCAAACTCAAGGTTCCGCTTGACGTCAGATAAAACAGACTTCAGTCATTTTTTTTTTTTTAATTTCTTGACTTTCTTTAAAGTTACACTATAGCTATCACAGCTTTTAATGTTAAACAGCCAGACATGAATCCTACAAATTAATACGTGTATGTGCATTGTTTTTTTGCTTGGGTTCACAGAAAAGATTCCACTCAGATTGTCAGTTCTCTTGACACCTTAGTGTGCTCTCTTCTGGGTAGCACTGTATCTGTCTTGATATACTGCACAGTATTGTTTATTACCTTTGCACTGAAAATCTGTGTACATGCATTAATTTTTGCTGTGACAAGCTTGGACTAGGGATCAGTGTTGGTGTTAGTTTAGTACTGATTACTAAAAATGGTTCCCCTGAACAGACTGCAGTTAAATTTTTGAGAGTTTAGTTGCCTGGGTGTGGGGGAAGGCGGGGGGCAAGGAGGAGCTGACTGTCATCTTGGGGTGCTTATTGAAAGTGGGGAAACTTGAGAAGCTTTCTCTACAGAAAAAATAATTTATCACCTCCTCTCTGCCACAGAGCGCACAGCAGCTACCCGCTTCCCAGCAAACGGGACAGTTTCAGTTGCAGCAGCCACCAGGTTCCAGTGGAGGTGCCCCAACACAGTCTGTTACTCAAACCCAGGCTCCACAGATCATGCCAATGCCTCAGGCACCAGTTGGGTCACAGGTAAACAAGCTTGGTCTTTTTGATGTGAAGGAATACTCTCTTCTGATGGACTTCTCAGCTGTCCCTCTTATGTTCTATCTTCCTTCTCTAATGGTTCAAAGAGTTGCAGGAGGTGACATATATATCTTGCTTACCAGTTTGTCAGGAAATGATGTACGTGTATAGCTAGAAAAAATGTTCTTTGGAACATGTGGCAGGAGTTCAACAATATAGGCTGAGGATCTGTCACAGTGTCTGAAATGTGACTAAGGTACAAGTTCAAAGATTAACATATACTGTATTATCTCTATTTTGAGAAGTTTTGTTTACCATTATTTTGAAGCCCTGGATGAATTGCACTTCTAGGACAATTATTTTTATACAGCTATCAGAAACATCAGCTCTTTAGGTGATGAGCCACGTGTACCTTCTCTTTCAGACCTATCTTCTTGCCTACCCAGCCTTTCCTCCCTCCCTCTCTCCTTCCTTCCTGCCTTCCTTGCCTAAGATGCTTCTCTTTCTGAATGGTTTTACTGCAGACTGGCTTACATCTCTATCTTGAATGTGTGAGCTTTAATAATTTTTTTAAACTGCTTTTGTTGCCTGTTCACCTAAATGCTTTTTCCAGTTATTTTGGTTTGCTTCAATTTATGAGTTATGCCATTCTTTGAATGCTGGCACAGTGACTTTTTAATTCTCATTGCTTCATGCTTATATCCAGAGGAGGCGGATTTCAATGCTTTTTGCTGGGGGCGGTACTTTTCCATAAGAGAAAAAATTGGCTTCAGGGAGAAATTGAGGAGATCAGAATCTGCTTATATACAAGCAGATACTGTAGCAGTGGTGAGACCTTGCTGGTCCATCATGAAATGTGCATTTGTTGGAAAAGCTCACTTGAAGACCTTCAGGGAAAGTGTTTCAAAATGAGAACTTTGGGACTAATCCATTTTCCAGCCACTCTGCCAAGTGCATCCTCCACCCCACTCCTGAAAGGTTGTGGTAACTAACTAAAATAATTCTTTCTTTGACTAATGCATAACAATTCTGCTTTCTGCAGCTCTGCTTCCTAAAAAATCTTTCTATTTTTCTTTACCTCCCCAGCTTCCTGTTTCCCAACCAGTACCGATCATCCAAGGCGAGCCTCAGTTACCTGTTGCAGCATCTTCTCTCCCTCAACCATCAGTTGCCCCAAACATCCCTGTTGGTTCTCATTATATCCCTGTGGGACAACCCTTGCCAACTTCCCTGCTCCCCCAGTTCTCAGCGTCTCAGCTGCCCATGGCAGCACCTCATGGGTCAGTGGCTCAGCCAGGTTTCCAGTCTCTGCCCATGTCTATGCCAGCTGCCATTAATCAGCCACTACTCACTCTAGCCACATCTGCTGCAGCAGCTGCTATCCCTGTAGGATCAACTGTTGTCCCTAGCCAGCTCCCTACGCTTCTGCAGCCTGTGGCCCAGCTGCCCAGCCAGGTTCTCCCACAGCTCCTGCAGCCAGCTGTTCAGTCCGTGGGATTGCAGGCCAGCCTTGGACAAGCTGCTGAAGCTTCACTTCCAGCTGGAGATGCTTTGTACCAGGTATTATCGCAAGCCAGAGAGAGCCCTTTTCCATGTCTTGCCAGTTCCTCTAGAGCACTAAGTCTGAGTGGGTGCTGCAAATATTAGTGGATATTTGAATTTTGGTACAAGTCAACAAGCCACACTTGCACTAAACGACAATTCTGTCATTACAGATGGCATGAGAAGGCTGTAGTTTCGCAAAGCTTTGTTGAATGGCCAATTATTGTTCTTTTTAATTATTTTTTTTTGGCAATGGCACTTTTAAAATGTCAGGGGAAAAAAGTAGCTGCTCCAAGATACTGCTGTCAGTTAGAGTAAGAAAACGGTAGTGTCTGTGCCAGCGATGTCAACATGGCGCAGTGTCTTGGAAAAAACTGTGCAATTACACCAGTAATTAGCCAGTTTGTTGATCCTAAAATTAACTGAAGTGGCAGATGCAAGCCGTGAAGTGGAGGGATAGTGGAAAGCACTTCGACAGCTTCTGGTGTAGTCAAATAACTTTTTATTTTTGTACTCGTTGTGAAAGTGGTAGACTGCATAGCAGAGGAATGTTCATAGTGTGAGCTTCACTGTTTTTAATGTAACGCATGCACAGTGAAATGTGCACAGTTCCAGAGTACACAGTGATAATAAGTACTGCTTGCTTGTATGTAGAAGCATTCTGAATACTCAAATCAGTTCAGGTGATGACAGATGGATAATAGGGACATTAACTATAAGTTACTGAATATTTAATAGCATCAGTTGTGTAACAGTGGGTATCCAGCCTGCAATTTCTTCAGGTTTTCCATTTCAAGATTTCATAGATAGCTATGAGGTAAGGTGTAGAAAATGAGGCTACTTTCCCTGGGAACTCTGAGAGCCTTGGAAAAAATCTTCTGGTTCATACTGCACGGTATCTCTGGAGGTGGGTTTGTAAGGTGGTCTCTGAAATGCTTGAACAGTGAAGGGTATTAGGTTGGAAGGTGCCTCTGCTGCTTTACTTGCTATGTTTTTTCCCTTTTTCTCAGTTTGTTTCTTGCTGGTTTCTTAATTTTTGTCTTGAAATGCACTAACTTGGCTCCTTCATTTCTGTCGCAGGGTTTCCCATCTCGGTTGCCGCCACAATACCCAGGAGACTCAAATGTTGCTCCCTCCTCTGCTGTGGCCTCTGTTTGCATCCCTTCTGCAGTACTGTCCCCTCCCATACCCACTGATGCATTGGCTCAGCCAGGCTACCTTACAGCAGTGGTTCAGCCTTACGTGGAACAGAACGTTTTAGTTCCTTTGGGTGGTGTAGGAGGACAGGTCCAAGTGCCCCAACCTACAGTGAGTTTAGCACAACAGGTCTCAGCTGCATCCTCACAGCAGGCAGCCTTAGAGGTAAATGCAAACTGTGTTGGGTAAATTTGTAAACTCTACATTTCAAGGCATGTGGGTGTATGTGGGGGAAACTAACCCCTTCCATGTTGGTCTTCAGATGGGCATTAACAATTTAAAAATGACTTTTTCTTACAGCAGAATGTCATGCCAGTGTGGGGACCTTGTTGCCACTGGTTGTTCTGTTGGGAAGTGAGTGTGCCTCCCAGAGGCAAAACCTGCTAGCACTTCACTTCTTGCTAATACTTTAGATCCTTTTTGTCTTATACAAGACACTGCAATTGATAATCCTTGAGAATCTCTCATTATATACCTGTTCCCTGCAGCATTGCTGTTGCTGGAAGAGAGATTTGAATGGTCTTTGTTCTGCATTGGCTTCCCTGTTGCACATTCTGCTTGTAAGACTGGCTGCATGGCAAACTTTGTAGCAGATAGGATGGCTGACCTCACCAGGCACTGAGATTTGCTTTAGAGCTCTTTGTTGGATGCCAAGATTTGAGCCTACTAGATGCTGGTTGTTTAATTGTTTGAAGGGTAGTGCTTTTGGCTTCACGGATTGATTTGAGGGAGAAATAATGAAATGTGAGTGAGAGCAGTGAGGATACAAGACTCATTGAGCTCCTTGAAAAGTTTTCTCTCTCCACAGGGGGTTTCTCAGGCTTCTGTTCCAGAGTCTCTACCACCAACACAGCAACCTCCTGCGCAAACTACTCCATTGACTTCTTCTATGGACAGGCAAGCAGGGATTTTTTAAATAACTAAGTTGAATTCAAATGCTTAGATATTGGCTAAGAGAAGACTTTTTCTTCTAGGGTGGTTATTAAGCATCTGTTCTTTACGTGAGCTGATTATCAAGAGCTTGGAAAATAGAAATTGACATAACTTCTATTTTCCTTTGAAGGCTTTTCTCCAGTGCTGAGAAGCATTATTTTTAAGCAGGGCCTGGGGAGAATGCACAGTTTGTGCAGAGACCTTCTTCTCCTAATCTGTTGTAGTTGCACACAATAGGGTGCTACTCAGTCCTGTTATTACTGAAAGTTAATTTGGGGGTTGGATATTACAGAGCTTGATGCCTCATCCGGGAAAGTACGCTTGAACTGATTAACTTCAAAAGATATATTTTATGAACGATTACCTTTTTAATGTGTTGTAAAATACTTGTTACTCAAGTGACCATATAATATAAGGTTTAACCCTGCTCTCCCTCCCTCCATTCCCCTCTTTCTTCAACTAACCAACACTATCCTGAGATGGTGACTAATCTCTTGGGGTGAGGGGAGGCAGGGATTAGTTGGTTACAAAATGCTGAGGGGAGAGCTTTATATTAATGAAACCAATTAATGAAAATTAAATTTCTTGCTTTCATTTTTTTAGTGCCCATTCCGATGTTGCTTCAGGTATGAGTGATGGCAATGAGAACATTCCAGCATCTAGTGGGAGACACGAAGGGCGGACTACCAAACGGCATTATCGGAAGTCTGTACGCAGCCGCTCTCGCCATGAGAAGACTGCTAGGCCAAAACTGAGAATTCTTAATGTGAGTTAGTACTCATTTTAATTGTTGAAAACTGCTTTAGCCAGTCTGCTAAAGATGGATGGCTTATTCCTATCCTCTTCTGATTGATTAATCATAAATACTGATCAGCTTCCTATTTGAAATGGTTACTTTTACCCAGCTTCTTTTCTCCTGTGTATACCAACATATAGCTCAATGGCACAAAGCATTCTTTCAGTTTTAGAGGTCTTTGTTGTAGAGATCAACTGAGAGGTGTGCAGGGGAGCATTAAGTATATTAGAATATTGAATTAGGAAGTTATGCTAGAAGCTGCTCCTGAATATTTGCTTTGCAAGCCTTGCTCTTAGAGTTAGGTTAGAAATGGGTTAATTTTAAGTCTGGAGTTTAAGAAACCTCATAATGCTTATTGTGTTACCAGTATATTTTTCTTTAAAATGTTGAGGGTAGACTCTTTTTTTCATTTCTTGCTTCAGTATAAGCTGTAAGGGTTAAAATAAGCCTTCTATAGAAAGGGGATAGAAATACGGCATTCATTCAGATTGGTGTGGTTTAGAGATCCCTGTGAGTTTTGGCATTCAGTGCACCTGATGGCAGGTTAGAAAGTTAATAAAAGAGCTGTAGGAGGTAGAGATCCTTTTACCTTTTAAAAATCAGGGAGGTTGTAGTGTCTTCTGCAGTTCAAGGTGGAAAGCATATTTCTTTTCTTCTAGGTTTCAAACAAAGGTGATCGAGTGGTGGAGTGCCAGCTAGAGACACACAATCGGAAAATGGTTACTTTCAAATTTGACTTGGATGGTGACAACCCTGAGGAAATAGCATCAATTATGGTAAGTCATAATTCAGGTGTAAATGAGGAATTGAACCTTGTTGTTAACCATATTAGTAATGCAAAAACAGTTTTGGACCTGCCTTCCTGAACTGCTGACTGGTCATGGTTTCTCTCTGTTACACTATCTTTGTTTTCTGTTCCCCTAGTTTTACTAATACCACAAGCAAATTTGTATCTCTTGTGACCTCCATAGTAGATAATAAGTCCAAAGTTAACACATTGTTATATTCTTCTAAAGATTTGGGTCAGCTTCTGTTTGAGAACTTCTTTCCTTCTCTGAATTTACTTCAGTTCTTACATACTTTGAGGTCTCAAATCTTACTATGTTGTCTTGTGAGCTGACATAAGCTGCAGCCTCCATTTCTTCCATACGTATTTATTTTTCTGTTACTGGGGAAAGTTTCATTCTCTTTCATACCACAGGTATGAATGCTATATGGCTTTTATCTACTTTGTGCATTATCATCAGTGGCAGAAGTACCTTAACTGCTAGTTATTAGTGGCTTGGCCTAGGTTAGTCTATATACAGTTGAAATACCACTTAAAAACTGAGTTTGTGAACAGGACTCCGGGCACAAGTAGATTATCTGCCAGCTACTGAGTCCTCATTTGGACAAATATGTATGCCTTAACTGTTTAAAATTAGTATTGGCATAGGTTAAAGAACCTTGCTTGTTTGCTCACTCACCATGTGAAATATGCATTGACATAACTTTTATCAGATACTTTTAGTACATGTTGTTCATTAATAGGGGTAGTACCTCAAGAAAACACCAACAGTATATATAACACTTCAAAGTAGTCATGCAAACCTTGTAAAAGGGGCATCCGAACCAAACCATAGAATGCATTTGTGATTTATTTAACTATTGTCTGTATCTTCCATATTCACTATATATAAGCAGATGGATATTTATAAAATCACGCCCCCCCCCTCAAAAAAAAACAAACAAGAGACAAAGAAAA
>NW_017729022.1:83873914-83883723 GCF_001723915.1 Gavialis gangeticus
AACACCAACAGTATATATAACACTTCAAAGTAGTCATGCAAACCTTGTAAAAGGGGCATCCGAACCAAACCATAGAATGCATTTGTGATTTATTTAACTATTGTCTGTATCTTCCATATTCACTATATATAAGCAGATGGATATTTATAAAATCACGCCCCCCCCCTCAAAAAAAAAAAAACAACCAACAAAACCCTTAACTGTACTGCACATGTTTTCCCTGTAGGGAGAATAAGCATGCGACAGTCTTATTGCCTAAGACAGTCTTATTGCCTAACATGGTACTTGATAAGGATTGGATGATATGGTGATGAAGGTAGAGTGAGAACTTTGTAGTGTCCTATCCATCAGTGCCCCATTTCCCTCCCTCCCACCTCCTTCCTTGGGATTAATTCTTGGTGTCTTTAACTGGTAATTAAGCATTTTAGATGCTTTTTTTTTTTTAAGCATGTATCTAATTCTTAATGTAAGAAGCTGCAAGAGGAACTAGTTGAGCTGCCAACTTTCAGTTTAACAGACTGCACCAAGAAATTAACCTGTGATGCCAACTTCTTTGGATAAATGAGACTTGGGCTAGAAATGAAGTAGATCAGCTGTTCCAGGATGCTAGCAGAGCTAATATGTTTCATTGGGTGAAACATTTGTTGCCTATTACCCCACCTGCTGATTTTGTGGAACAGTGGGTATTATGTTCTTTTGGAGTTTGAGGGGCCCAGTCCTGCATGCCCTAGAAATCCTTGCATGGGATCAAGCCCTGGTAGGGCCTGCCTGGCTTTCCAGTCTTTGAGATGTGCCCTGGGGAATCCTGGGACACATCTCCACAAGCAGAGAACCTGGGCTTTCCTTGCTTAGAGACACACCTTTGGGAATCTCGGTATAACTCTGTGAGTGGGGAAAGTTCAGAAAGACACCTACCTCTAGATTCCCCAGGGCACATCTCTAACTGGGGAAAGCCAGGCAGGCATTCTTGGGGCTTGGGAGGGGACCCAGTTGTGCTCAGCAGTTCCTTGGGTGCACAGGATTGGGCCCCCTCAAACACCTGAAGCACCTGCCTGGGGCAGCTGAAGAGCATGGGCTACCCTGGCTCTCACACCACAAAGCAAATAGAACCCACTGCTAAATTGCAGCACAGATTACTACCATCTCTTGTTGTGGCCACAAATTTTGGGCATTTATGGAGCAAAAAAGGACATAGATACTTGTTTGCTTGGCCTTTGTGCCACTTTCCTCTTTGAGTGATAGTCCAGTGCAAATAATGGAGGATCAACTCAGAGCAAACCTTGCTATTCTTGTGGATGCTAGAAAAAGACAATCCCTTTCTGCATAATTTGCAATTAAAGCAGAAGCATCCAGTTAGCTAGATAAGTGGTGCGTTTTGTGAGGAGGAGAGAGGCATACAGGAGTAACTGAAAGATAAGTATAGGTATTTGAATGGCTTGTGACCCGTGGCTTTGGGATTTATTAGTGTCTCCTACCTATTTTTATTTATAAGTCACCGGGTCTTGCTTTATCTACAGGTGCAGAATGAATTTATCCTAGCGACAGAGAGAGATTCATTTGTAGAGCAAGTGCGAGAGATCATTGAGAAAGCGGATGAAATGCTTAGTGAGGATGTCGGTGTGGAGCTAGAAGGTGACCAGGGGTTGGAAAGTGCACAAGCAAAAGATGACAGCTTCTACCCAGGAACCCAGGTAAGTGGATGAATTGGTTATACTCTTTATGTCCTCCGCTTTGAGTGTGGTACCAGTATTTTTGTGAGTACAGTTGCCCAGAAACTGGAATTCCCATTTTGTAGGAAATTCCAAAATCAAAAAACAAAACAAAAATAAAACCGAATAGAGAACTTCATTTAGAAAACTTTGACTCTCTACCTTTCTGACTTTTTTTTTTTTTCTAAGGCGTCCCCAGCATCCTGCTAGGTGGTGAGCTAGAAGCTTTCAAGGTAGTCTACCCACTAGACTGCCAAGAAGCTGGGTAGGCAAGTTGGGAGGAAGCTGTGCAGGTTTTGAAATCCCCCTGGAATGTGGAATGTTTATATAAACTTTTGTGTAACTTTGAAATTGCCATGCTTCCCTGGAATGCTTTGATGAACTTCTCATCAGAACAGAATTCTGATAAAATTATATTCATCAGAAAAATGAATGTTAACTTTGAGATCTGCTAAACAGTAATGTGAGAGGAAGATATAAAACATGCTAATGAAGGAATTGTGCTTGTTAACTAGGTACATCTTCACTAACTGGTTACTGTAGTTGGATTTATGGTATTGTATACATTTTATCAAGACAATATTCTTAAATACCTTCTGCTTTTACTGTGAAGTGCAACCACTTAAAACTTTAACTTTTTTTGTCTTTGCAGAAATTGGAGGGGGAGTTCAAACAGCCTTCTATGCCCCAAAGAATAGGTAAACTTTATAATGCTTTTTCAATAGGCTACCAGTCATGGTTTCCTTCTACTGATGGATGAAAGCATGTGTAGAGTGCATAGCCTTCATGGTGGGACATGTTGTAGCAAGCAAGATATGGTGCGTGTTTAATTACTGAACTTCTTTTATTTAGGTGTTCCCCCTAGCTCCTTCACCCAAGTTGTCCATTCTGCTGGAAGACGATTTATTGTCAGTCCTGTCCCAGAGAGTCGGTTAAAAGAACAGACGTTTTTCACCTCTGGTGTTCCCATAGGAAAGGAAATTCCAGATGTGGGTAAGTTAGCCTGGGCCCTCATTTTGGTGGCTAAATGTTCATTCATATGTTCAATTAGTGAGACTCAATTCAAGTGGCCAGGTCCTAAAACAGAATAAAAACAAAACCACAAACTAAAGTATAAAGAACTGATTGTTCCAGTTAAAAATAAGTGTTTTGGACAGTGCTATCCATGATTTCTCTCTACCTGCTCCCCTTCTTCCCCCACAAAAGCCCAAGATGTTTCCTAATTTTTTGATATGCTAGGCTTTCACAGGGTTCTTAGGGTGCCTTAATCCTAATTTACAATACGTACTCTGGTTTTGTAGTCCTAAATCTTTTCTTTAAAAAAAATAAAAAATAAAAAAAATAAATCATCTTTATCATGCCATATGTAATTCAGTAGTGGGAGATGAGACATACTTTAGAAAACTAATTTAGGTGAACTAACCTCTCTCTCTGTCTTTCTTCCAGTTGCTGCCTCTCTCTCCCATGGTCCTGGGATGAACCTCTCTCACTCTGCATCATCACTCAGCCTGCAACAAGCCTTTTCTGAGATCAGACATGGTCAAATAACTGAAGGACCCAGCACAGCTCCTCCAGTTTTTAACCAGACTGTACCACCATTTCCACCTGCAATTACTAGCATGGCTGGAGGCCCACAGCCTTCATCGGTGACTCCTTCGGCATCTGTCCCTTCGACCACTGGCATTTCTCTTCCAGTAACTCAGTCTGTTACATTGATTGCAGAACAAGTGACCTCTGGAGTGGCACCAAGTACAGGTCTATCTGATTCTAGTCCTCCACCTCCAGCATCGCAGTCTGGGCAGCAAATAGCTGGAGTGACTTCCAGCATTAGTGCACCTGCTTCTTTTTCAGTAGCTACCACTTCACAGACTACCCAACTGACTGGAGAAATTATCCCTAGCGTCAGCATGCCTGCTTCCTTAGCGCTAACACAGCAGATTTCTGGAGTGGCTGCCCTTGTTAGTCTGCCAGGTGCTGTACCCCCACCTGCGACATCTCTGTCTGTTCAACAGATTGGTAGTAGTACTGCAGCTCCAGCAGCTCCACAAATGTCTATCTCAGCTGTAGTTCAGAATGTGGTTTCACAGCCTTCTCAGCTGAGTAGCAGTAGCTGTACCCTCAGCCAGGCAGAAACGGTTGTTGTTAGTGCGCCACAACCGCAGCCTGAGAGTACACAATTAGTAGATAAGCCACAGCTCTGCAGTGCATCTGGGCTGTCCCTTCCTATCTCTGTACCACTGTCCTCAGCAGTAGTGTCAAGTATGTCCAGTTCCATCACTCAGCCAGCAGTGGCACATCCTTTACTTATCCCATCGGCACTTGTATCAACACCCGTTTTACCCCAAGCAGTAGGTGCAGTCTCGACACCTGTATTGCCTCAAGTTCCTTTACCTGGCATCCTCCCGCAGCCAGTTGCAAACCTACCTGCAGTACAGCACACTTTGATACACAGTCAGCCTCAACCAGCTCTACTACCCAATCAGCCTCATACTCACTGCCTTGAGGCAGATGTTGACACTCAGCCTAAAGCACCTGGTATTGATGACATAAAGACCCTGGAAGAAAAGCTACGATCTCTCTTCAGTGAACATGGCAATATTGGAGCAACTCATCCATCAGTATCTCTAGAGTCATCACTGGTAATGGAGACTCCACTCATCCCTGGCATACCAACCACAGCTGTTGCACCAACTAAGCCCATGACATCCATCAGCACTTCTCTGCCACCTACGAGTTTGCCCCTTGGACCAACTGGTTTAGTGGCAATGACACCAGTAGCCACACCTGGGCAAGTGGGAACCCCAGTCAGCTATGTTTCAGCACAAGGCAGCATTGCAGCAGCAGCACCAGTGAAACCAGGGACTCCTCCCTCAAAACCACCTCTTAGCAGGGTACCGGTAAGCAATGTAGCAGTTTTGTAAACAGTTTCTAGTGTACCTCAGCAGTCTTTCAAAGAAGACTTCTTTTGTAGCAAGACCTGAAATCAAAACAAATGTGGCCAGTCTGCATTTCTTTGTTTTATTTCAGTTATGATGTATGAAGGAGAGAGAATCTTCTGTTTACTGTATTGCATTTAAATCTTTTCCTATGGAAGCAAATATCATACTGTATATTATATCTCAGTAAGACCCAAATAGGCTAGTTTTGGAGGAGGAATAAATAAGCAGGTTTATTAGGAAACAAAAAAACCAGCAGATGGGTGTTTTCAAATCTATTTGACTTTGGAAATCTTTAAAGTAGCAGTCTTATTCCATTCTCTGTTTTGGTAGTCAGGCATAATGTATAGGGAGACTGAAGCTTCTCCATAGTTGAGCCCTGCCTTCTGTTATAAACCCAGCCTTTAGGTGTGGCATTGTATCCTCCCAAGATCCTAACATCATTTGTGTTTTGAGGTTAGTTTTTCCATCTTCCATGTGTGTAGATCTGAATAACCAAATTTTGAGACCCTTTTGTGTAGAGAACACTTGACAGTCTGCAACATCCATCCATGGAGGAGGTAGGGGGCAGAATATTTGTACTTGCACCTTACCAGGGAGAGTCCAGGACAGCTTTTTTCCCTCAGGTACAGGTGGGAAATGTGGCATCTCTCCATATGGTGATGGCACTTTTTTTATCTTGGTCTCAAGCAAACATAAGACTAGAGAAGGAGCCAAGGAACTTAATACAGGCCATGAAATGAATTCCATTTTATGATATAATGAGGCACCATCATTAAACAGACATTTAGTAGGATCAGGACAGGCAGCTGGACTTCTAGACACAAGTAGACTGCCTTAAAGATTTCCACTACTTCATTTCCATCTGCCAGTGTCAAGAGTTCCTGAGATCTGCAGGTTTCCCTGACCTCAGTTGGTCTTGCAGTCTTTTTGCTCCCTCTTATAATTTTTTTTCATCCAGATTTTGTATTCCTGCTCCCTGTCTTAGATTTGCATCTTTGAGGATTTAATATAATGTATGGGTGTTTCCAAGGACTTCTGTCTCGGGTAGACCTGTGGTTTTTACTGATCTTCCAAGCTCCATCTTGGAGCCTGGTAACAGGGAAGTAAATCAGCCTTGGAGAAAAAAATTAAACATGCAGAGGTGAAAGATGGATATAGTAACTTGAGAGACTGTTCATGAAGAGGTTGAATGGCAACAGGTTGTTGCTGTAGTTGTTTGGCTTCCAAGCTTTTTGTGTAACTTTGGACCATGACAGGTATCCATCTCCAGTTAAGGCTGCAATTACGGATGAGTCTTAAACTGCAAGCAGAAGCTTTGCTAAGCTGGTAGATGACTGATGTTAAACAACCATAAGTACCTGTACTCACTTCATTTGTCTTATGGTGGCAATTGGGACCAGGTCCTCGTGGTACTAGGTGGCATTAAAACACAAGAAATACCTGCTGTGAAACAAAGATTAAAAAGTTTTACAAGAATGTTGCGCATGCAGGTGTTTGGGGAGAGGAACATAAATGCAGAAAAGTCAGACTAAGTTGAAAGAGCCAAATATCTGAAAATAAAGTAACAGAAGATGAGAACCGGTAATGTGATGATGTGGCTGTGATCCATAGCTATAACTTCAAATGTTTGTGTTTAATTGTATTTGCATCTGAATTATATGTAATGTTTTGTTGTGGAAAACTTCTTTGTAAATTTCTTTACCTGTAAATTGTTTACTTATTTTTAAGTTTAATTTTAGGTTAGCGAAGCTTGCCTAGAACTATTTAATGTGTTTTGAAGTTAAATCTTCACATTCCTATTTGAGCTTTGGGGAGAGCAACAGGAGTGTGCCTTCAAAGCATTCAGTGTAGTTTAAGGCATTAGTATCTAACATGATCAATATGTACTTTGCAGGGGCTTTTAATGCCTTATCTCTCAGTTTGAAGTGTAAAGATAATTTGGGGTTCGCTTATTTGTATGAATGACATTCTGCCTTATAGACTTCTGGCAGATAGACTGAAGAAACTGTGATGCAACAAGAGACTCTCCATTTTTTGTTTGCTGGCCTGCAACAGAGAAGGCTAGTAGCCAGTGTCCCAAAGCTATTGTACCTGCATTCTGAAGTCTGCCAGTTGTGCCCTTGAGGCTTGGACATAAGATGGGGAAAGAGTTAAAAATCCATGCAAGGCAATTCAGTTATTTTAGTTGTTACAGAAGTGGGAGGGCTTAAGAACTGACTGGAATGTGCTGCCGGACTCTGCTATGAGGCTTAGGTGCCTCATTCTACCTTTTCTCAGTCTCTCTAACCCTTTCCATATAACCTGGCTAGATTTCCCCTTACCAAGGTGCATGTCCCAGTCATCTGCCTGGGCTATCAGTGACTGTAGGTTCATGAAGGTGATGGGTTAAAAAAAAATGATGCAGGGGGTAACAAATAATGTATCTGTATGGGTGAAAACTTCCTCATGCATTAGAAGTGCCTGTTTTCTTTCTGTAAGAATTGCTTGGAGCGGTATGCTACATTGCATGTATTCTGCCACTATTAAACAGCAGTGGAATCTGGATATAGAGGTGTCACAAGGAAACTGGGTCCAGTTTGATCCCTTTCTGGGTGGCTTTGCTTAAAATTCATCTGCCTTTCTATTGGGAATTATTATGGTAACACTTCTCGTGAACCTTCCATAAAGATCTTAAGGTTCTGGTTCATAACTCAAGTAACTGATTTAAATTGAATTGTGATAGGCTGTTTGTTTCCCTGTGGCACCTCAAAGTTAAAAAAGCCAGTAAGTATCCTAGTTGCAGCAAATGTTACCTAAAAATCCTTGCTTTCTTCCTAGGAAGTCTCCAGAGGGGAACCTTTTCAGGGTGATATGACATATTGTAACATACTGTCTGATCCTTCTGTTTCCATGTCTGACGGACTCGCGTTTCCTGTTCATTATCCATAGGTGCTACCAGTAGGTCCTGAACTTCCAGCTGGCACTCCATCCAGTGAGCCGCTGCCACCCTTTCCAGGACCTTCACTAACTCAGGTGCTATACAACTTGGCAGACTTTCTATCTTTCAAAGAGCATGTTCCAATTAAACACTTCATTGCATGGTCTTGGCCTTCACTTTCTCCTCTTTTGACTGTATAACTCCTTTGTATAATTGCAGCATGGACCAGAAGGTTGGAAAGGCTCACCTTTGGGATAACAGACTTTAATTTGAGCTGTAGGACCAGTGAATCGAGCTTAACTTTTGCCATTTTTTGGTTTGAGAGAGCTCTTAAATTAGAAACCAGTGTCTGCACAGAAGTTTGCACCGGGATTTTTTTTTGGAGAGCTTTAGCATAGATGCTAGTTTGTCACACAGCTAGGTTTTGAAGTATATGTCTTCACAGCAGTATATCTGCAGGTACATTAAGCATTGCCTTTCTGAGTTTCTATTGCCAGTTAAAACTTCTGTAGAGTCCAGCAAATCAAAATAGAATATATTTCTGTAAGATGTTTTCATTGTGCATTCTATCACATAAGTGCAAAACCTTTTTGAATCCAGGCGACAACTTCAGAAATGGCCTTAAGGTCCAAGTCAGTGAAGCTAGCTAAAGCAAAAAACAGTTTTTGGTTTTCTTTGTTTGTTTTCCAGGGACACACACTCTTTTGCCAAATAAAATGCACTTAGTGAATGAATTGTAAGCAAATGAAAGGAGACATTTAAACAATGCTGCTAAAGTGGGCATCCTAGCTGATAGTAGGATCTAGTAGCAAAATTATAACTCTGGAGGGAAGACTAGATATTGCAATACAAAACTTTATGCTGCAAATGCAAAACCACTACCTAGTTTCACATTTTCAGAAAACCCCATGGGTATTGCCAGAGATTCCAGTGTTAGTTTGTACTAGTTTTTATCACAGCTCTTTTAAAACATCCAGTGCTGATTTTTAAGGGCTGTTGTTCAAGCAGACTTGAGATATGCATTGAGTGAACATTTGCCGCATGGATAGCTGAGAAATTCTCTTTTGTCTTGTTAACTTGAGTTTGGCTTACTGCCTTAAAGATGCACACCTTGCTGACTGTTGCCACCTCTCTTGTTTAAAGTTGAGGGGCGCTTCATACAATGGGTTGTGCAACTCTTGAGTACATTTACAAGCAGTAAAGACTGGCAATAAAATAGAATATTTTCTAGATATGAAGATAGACTTGTGCTGTGTACACACGTTCAAATGATCTGGAAGAATTTCCCCTGGCTTTTTTTTGTTCCTTACCTGGAGATGCCTGAACAGACATGAGAATGCTGAGCCCCTGAAGAGCAGCGAGTTTGCCGTGCTGATGCTGGACAGCCAGGGAGCCCCTGTGCGCACATTTTGGTGTGCTCTGCAGATTCCCTCAGTCTATCTAGAGACAGAGGGTAGCAGTGCATATGGAAGCCCCGATTTACCTGACCCAGACTGCTCAGGGTCAACCTGTGTTTCTCTGCAGCACAACATGGGATTGTCAAGAGGGTGTGTTGTTCCCTGCTCAGCTGAAGCATCAGTCTAGTGAGCGACACTGACTCTTATGCCCCAACCCCAGGGAGCAAAGCATTCTGGGATGCTGGAAGACTGCTGTGGCCTCCCTCAGAAGGAAACGCATACATGCACTTTCTCCTGGGAGTGAATTGACCCTGGTGGTTCCTGGGCTATTTTTGTCTTTGGAGTTGCCATTTTTGTTCTGGGAGAAAAATCCTGAACATCTGTACACTTGTGGCTCCTCCTGGGAGAGCAGGAACTCTCCCAGGAGAAACGGAGTGTACGCACATGGCTGTAATAAGCAACAGCTCTAGTGTCAGACAATTATTTTGTGAAGAAATGCAAGCTCCATTTCTGTTTTGAAGCTGCTGTTTAAGTGTACTTTGCCTGCAGATGTAACCCAATTTTGAGATTTTAAACTTGTCGAGGAAATATGGATTCAAGTAGGCATCTGTTAATGCCTCTCAGACCTGCAAAATTACCCTTTTATAGATAAACCTTTACATTTATTATTAAAACTTTTCTAAAAGTATTAACCTTTTTTGGGGATGAAAATTTTCATGCATTTTTTTTGTCCAAAAGGTGAGTTGTTCTGGAGTCCTTATCTAAAAATCCTTTCTGCCATATTTGTTACACATGAAACTATTTTCTCCTTTTTTAAAAGATGCAACCCCCCCCCCCCCCTTTTAAA
>NW_017729022.1:83883815-83886054 GCF_001723915.1 Gavialis gangeticus
CCCCCCCCCCCCCCTTTTAAAGCCATTTTGGCTGTAACTTTTAGAGCCTTAGTATTATGCTCTCCCCACCCAACTAGATATGCAGAAGAACTGAAAGCATCAGACTTCTTCCGAGTACAACTTTCCCCAGCAGGCCTTTTTTGACTCATTGTGGTCCCTTTTTTTCAAGTCTGCAAAGGAGCTTATGGTTCACTAACAGCAAAGATTATTCTAGTTACATCAGTGTGGTGTGAAAGACTTTGATTTCCTAACTGAAGCCATTAAATTCCACAATATGAGTGGTCATAGGGAAAAGTAACGATTTAAACTACAAGTTTTTTTCAACCTTTAATATTAGATACTTTCCTACTCCTGGGTATAGCTAGGATAGCAACGTGTAGCCATCTTATTGGTCTGAGTCCTCTGGCCTTTCAAAATGGCTACTAGAATGTCTGATGATAAATGAAAGGTGGTTTTATGATGGGGAGCAAAGAGATCTCCTCTTGCCTTGTACAAACAGGATTGTATCTTAATCTGTTTTACTAAAACCAGAAGGCTATAATTTAAGATTCAGATGAAACTCTTGGTTCAAGTACCAGCCCCTGCTATGGTTAGTTACCACTTTACAGAGCATGTTAATACACTTATCAAACTCAGCCTTAAAACTAGTTAAGTTGCTTGCCTCTCTCTCTCTTCCTGGTTGGGGACAGGTGTGCGTATGTGGAAATCCACTACTTTTGGTTAGGAACCTTCTAATTCCCAATCTCTCTCTATATAAATAATATATTTTACTTTTTTTAGCTTCCTCCCTCTGTGTTGTGTGCAACAGTGCAGCTAGAGAGAGCAGCCATTCCCTCTCAGCTTTTGCTTTGCTAGGCTAAACAAGACAACCTCTTCTAGTCATAAGAGGCTCTCCATTCCCCTGGCATTTCAAGTAATCTTTCTCTAACTTTTTTTTCTTGAACTTAGATAACTACACCTGTACACAGTATTTCAGAAAAGGTGTTACTAAGGCCTTATGCTATACCATTATACTAAGTAGTCTTATGTGTATAAGGGCCTTGTTGCATGTTACACTTAGTTACATCTAACAATTATATTAGATTTGTATTAAGCATTTAGTACCACTTAGTTTGCTGAGCAGTCATATGCTAATGTTTGCTATAGTCTAAATATAGAAATACAGATCTTAGTCCTGCACTGGAGTGTTGAGTTGGCTCCCGTGCAGTCCCAGGGCTGAGACCTGAAAATCAACTGGTTTTTTTTTGGGGGGGGTCTTAGTCCTGGGTTGGTGCAGGAGGCAGTTCAAGACTCCAGTGCAGTCCCAGGGCAAAGACCTGAAAAATCAGTTTTGAGAGAATTCCCCGTAGCCCCTCCCTGCTCCCCTGCATTCTTGTCTAGGTGCAGGGACCCACCTGAGCCAGTTGGAAACTTCTGCTCAATCCTGAGGCAGAGACTCAGTATTATGGGTCCTAGGCTCGGGACTGCCGTATTCGTATTATTGCAGTGGAGCAGTCTTGCATTATAGAATCATAGAAAATGAGGGTTGGAAGGGACCTCAGGAAGTTATCTAGTCTAACCTCCTGCTCAAGGCAGGACCATCCCCATCTGGATCATCCCAGTCAAGGCTTTGTCTAGTCGGGTCTTAAACCTCCAAGGATGGAGATTCTACCACCTCTGTGGGTTACCTGTTCCAGTGCTTTACTACCCTCCTAGTGAGAAAATCCTTCCTAATATGTAACCTAAACTTCCCTTGCTGCAACTTGAGACCGTTGCTCCTTGTTCTGTCATCTGCCGCCACTGAGAGCAGTCTAGCTCCATCCTCTTTCGAACCCCCCTTCAGGTAGCTGAAGGCTGCTATTAAATCCCCTCTGTCTCCTCTTCTCTAAACTAAATAAGCCCAGTTCCCTCAGCCTCAACTCATAAGTAATGTCCCCCAGTCCTCTCACCATTGTTGCCCTCTGCTGGACCCTCTCCAATTTGTCCACTTCCTGATACTCCTCCTTCAACAAAATTTTACTATGATTCAGGAGCACTCAGCAGCATGTGTCATTCTACTTGAATGCTTGCACTAGTATTTTAAGTGTGGCTAACACATCAAGTATACTTTGCAACAACCCCCTAAGCTATTGGTTGGTCATGAGTGAAGTCAAATATAAGTAAATCTCAGGACAGGGTTTTGTCATCAGGTTTGTAAGGAATTGGTGTCTTTTTTTGAATTCCCTGATTTTTTTTTTTTTTTTTTTTTTTTTTTTTTTTT
>NW_017729022.1:83891054-83904746 GCF_001723915.1 Gavialis gangeticus
TTTTTTTTTTTTATGTGAGATTAATATAATACTGACAAAGCTGATGAAGATGCCCTTTGAGCCACTGAGTACCTATGCACTCTGATTTCTTATGAAGGTCATTTTTCTCTTGTAGCAGTGACCTTGGCTCAGAGCATCAGTTTCAGGACTTAATGATCTAGTTTATATGAGAGTGGAAAAAAATAGTGGTGCTGTAACTTGCAGGTGATACCTTTTTAAGAGATTCCATGAAGGTGGAAGTCTCACAGCATCAGTTTTTCCCCCCGCAGCCTTTGTGCCCATCCTGGAAATTCTAGGAAGGGGAATCTCTTGCTAATGTTTTTGTCTTGCATTTACAAATGAGCTGAGCCCTCTTCTTGCCCTTGGAATCTTTATTTTGGCACGTCCTCCTTAAGTTGAGCAAAGTTTAGAAGGCTCCACCTTGAGTTGTTTGAAGTCTCAAGACTCCTTGGGGAGGCATTTCCCTCTTTCAAGCAAAATCCTTTTTCATCTACGTGGTTTGCTTTGGCTTAATGTTTATTGCTGTTTTCGTTATAGATGTTCCTCTTTCTTGAAGGATTTATTTTGAGCTGCTTGCACTCCTGACCAGATGGTACCTTTAGAAAGACTGAAATGGATAGATTTGTAACTCTGCTTCTTTGTGGAAACTTTTGAATGAATTCTTCACCTTTTTTTTGCATCAATTTGAAGAGGAACCTACTTCTGAAATGGTTTTACTACTGTTCTAGCACTCTTTTTTTACTTGCTTGTTTCTGTAATTCTGCAGTTGACTCCACTGAAGAGCCTTTGCTGAAGTAGGGATGCTGGTCCAGTCTATAAACTACTGCCAGTACCCCATCAGCCTAAGAAAGCAGCAGGCACAGGCAGCATCAGTTTCTGGTTGCTGCTGCCACTGGTCACAATTGCGTGGTTGTGGCAAAAGCAGTCTTTTCTGTGCTGCCACCCTCGCCCCCACACCGCATTCAGATTCATCTGAACCTTAAATTGGTGCCTGAGGTGGTTGCCCCTGTCACCCCACCCTACTTACACCACTGCACTGTCCTTAAGGACTAAAACTGGAAAGCTCGGGAGGCTGTTTGGACTGAGTCCATTAAGAATCTTCAGAGAAATAGCATTACCAGTGAATTGCTCCTTCCTGTTTCTGGTTTCTGTGTATAGCTTAATATGCCACTTGTATACAGTAAATATATACTACAAAACAGCTAGGAAACAAAGGTAGTGGAGGTATTGTAACTTTACTGTCTGTTTATACTACCTCTACTCAGTGTGGCTGGGACATTGGGCATCTGGTAACTGTTGCTCTTTTTACTTCAGTCCCAGCAGCCACTGGAAGACCTGGATGCTCAGCTAAGAAGAACCCTCAGTCCAGAGACTGTCCCAGTAACGTCTGCTCCTGCCTGTGTAAGTATATTCAGTGTTTGGTGTTTAGTAGTCTTAAAATGATCAAATCTATGCTCTCTTAAATTGTCATTACAGGGTCAGTTTTTCAGGGTGCTTATTGCGGTCACTCTTTGCTTTCAAAATAAAAATATTTTGAAGTTTCAGAAGCTAGTAAATAGCATGCAGGAGAAAATACTGCATGGCTTGTCCACAGTGACTCTTGGAGGCTTTTGAAAAGTGTTCTACTCTATTGGTAAAGACACCCCATTTAAAACAAAAATACTAAACCTGTTCCAGAGGCTTTGAGGATGCAGCAATGCAGAAGACTTGGAATAAAGATTGACCTATGAGCCTCTGATACTGAGGCAACTGGAACTGATAAGTATATGCAGAATGTGTACCTTAGCTTATATGGAAGAGGAAAGAAACTACTCTTTCTACAAAGGCACTAGGAAATTGTAATACCTAGTCTGAAAGTGTACTGTGGCTGGACAGGGTGCAGGGACAGGAAAGCTAAGTTGTTTTGTTTTTTTTATACACCCTGCATACTTAAAATTGAGTAGGAAAACTTAAGAGATCCTAATCAGTGCTGTATAGATGATAGGGGGTGGAGGGGGTGAAATTCAATTTGGTGCTGTGATCTGCTGAGAAGGAGGTTCCATATTCAAGTAAATGGTGTTTCTGTAACAAGTAAAACTTCGCTGTGCACAGAAAGAAGAGTTCTACTGGCCACCAGATAGAATTGGTTGTGCAAGAGATTCACTGAGATCACCTGTTACTTTTGCCTGCAGTTGTCCTGAAGGAATTGAGAAAAACATTGATCCTTACCACAATCTGCCTAAAGCATCTTGCAATATCCAAAGGACAGCTAAAAGATTTTTTCTTGTGTTCATAGCCTGTACCAGCAGTTACCGCTCCAGTAACCGTTGTAGCAGCGTCTGCACCTACACAGCCCCTAAAAGATGGTAAGAATCCTTTTGTTCTGGTGCTTCCCACCTTATTTCTTTGGAGGAAAGTGAATGGAGTTGCTGGACATGTTTAAATGTCAAAACCTAACATTGCAGGGTTCCTTCCTCTCTTCCCCCAGGAAAGGTACTGGTTTTGATACAGTAGGTGGCCATTTTGTAGTATGGCAGGCGGAGGCAAGGGATTTACTAATGAGTTTAGCTCATACAGGTTTTAAAACTGTTAATGTTAAATTTTTATATTTGTTTATTTGAATCTTCATACATTGCTCACTAAAGTATAATTTCAGAACTTGGAGTGATTGTTTTAATCTTCTGTGCATGCTAATTACTTGACAAGAGTGAAGATTACATTCCTTGTCATGATCTTTGTGTACTGCAAAAAGAGGCGCGCTCTCCTTTTTCAGCAGAACCAGGTTATTTCTCCTCTTTTTTTTCCTAAACAGAGAGTGTAAGCCTGATTAAAACAATACTTGGAGAAAAGATTTGCTTCCTGACTTTATTCAGAGCAGATGTTGGATTTTCAAATCCTGAATCTATCCGTCTGCTATTTGTACAAACCTGTAACGGTTCTAGGAAGTTTCAGGTATGTCCATTAGGGCTGTGCGAAACACCATCATTTTGCTTCAACATCTGTTTTGCTGTTACTAAGGGACAGTGTTTCATTTCATCATTTTAAAGCACTGTCCCGTTTTGTTTCATCAAAACTGTTTCGCTGTTTTGACTTCAACATTTCACCCATAAGGTATAATGGAGAATCATGAAAATGCATAAAAAGTTGTCATTGGTTGCCTGATCCAGATGCAAATTGCAGGGATGGTAACCCCTTATGAGGGCAGGAAGCCTGCCAGGTTTCAAGGAGATTAGATATAGGGGTTTCTCAGAAACTGCACCCCAAAGTTTTTTTGACGCAAAATTTGCCAGCAGCAGCAGCCTTTTGTCATCTGACATGCCGATCCAGGGGCTCGCACCCCCAGGAGGGCTGCGGGGCTGTGCTGGACTCATGGGGGTGCAGGGCCCCCGGGTCTGCACCAGATGACATGAGGTTGCCACTTGGGACCAGTGCTGGGTGCAGCCCGTGTCCAGCACTGAACTTCGTGGAGCTCCGTCCGGCAGGAGGAGACAGAGCGCAGCCCCGGCTCTGCCCACCTCCTGCCTCCAGGCTGCGCTCTGAGCAGTTCCGCAGCCCTATGGTCCTCAGCCCAGTGCTGGGAGGTGGCCACAGCCGGGGCTGTACTCTGCCTCCCACCACTGGGCTGAGCTCCATGGGGCTAGCAGAGCCAATTGGAGTGCAGCCTGGCGGCAGGAGGTGGGGGGAGCCAAGGCTGCGTTTGCCACCGGGCTGAGCTATGTGGGGCTGTGGAGCCGCTCAGAGCGCAACCCTGGCTCTCCCCTGCCTCCCACCACCTGGCTGTTTTGAAACTCAAAGCGTTTTGAGCACCTTCATTTCATTTCAAAGCTGTTTCAATGCTTTTTGTTTCATTTTGATTTTGCTGTTTTGAGCTGGAAATGCATCAAAACAGCTTCAAAACTAAACACTTGACAATTTCGCACAGCCTTAATGTCCATGTCTCTACAAAAACAGTTGATACACCTGGCTAGCTAACTCTATAAGGTATGGACTTACGGGAGTGTTGAAGTATCTGTTGCAGGTTCTCTTGTCTAGTTTTAAAGAACCTCAGTTACTCTTTCCACAAGTGAGAGTCGTTATACCGTTAGCTTTATTAATAATGAAATAATTCTCTAGTAGTGCTCAATGACTTTGCACCATCTATGTTGAACTTTAAATTTTAGGTCAGTTGAAATCTTTAATACAATGAATTTACAACTTTACCATATTCTTGGGCAACTTTTAGTTGTATGGCTGGAATGTAGTCCTGGCTGTATGCTTCCTTCAGCCATGGCTGCCTTTAATGGGATTTTTAGCTGTAAAGACGGATGTAAAGCTATGTTGTTGCTTCATGCTTCAAATAACCTTTGACGGTAATTACACTGATCTAACAGAACACAGTGTGGTGGGAGGGGATTGCAAGTTGCCAGCCCTGAAATCAGAAAATGAGACTACTATACTGAACAAAAACAGTAGTCCTGAAATTGTTTAGTTTAACCTTTGAATCTTTTTGCATTAATAAACTGGCTCCAGCTTTCATGCTGCTTAACACCTGGGTATCTAACACTTTGGTAGTGGAGATTAAATATAAAACTATAAATATATATATCTATAAATACATAAGTATAAATCATATGGAGGGAGAGGGAGAGAGATTTGTAGATTTATGTGTATGTATAGATTTTATCTATCTATTGGTTGGTGGTGTGTGTGTGTGTGTGTGTGTGTGCGCACACACACACATATATAAAAAATTATTCTACTCATGTTTGCCCCGGATGCATATTTCCAGGTTTAAAGATTCCATTTCGCTGGCAGGGTCACTGAGGCAGTGATGCACCTTAGAGTGAGAGAAGTTGGCCAAATGAGACGGCATAGGTGTAAATTCTGCTTAGCTGAATACTAAAACTGTTTATTATTCTGCGTAGCAGAGCACTAGTTCAGCTGAGCAGAATTTACACTTATGCCATCTCATTTGGCCAACTTCTCTCACTCTAGGGTGCATCACTGCTTCGGTGACCCTGCCAGCGAAATGGAATCTTTAAACCTGGAAATATGCATCTGAGGAAAACATAATGAGTAGGATAAGCATACTGAAAAAAGTGTGGTCTCAAGCTCTGCATAACAAAGATCATTGCAAGATCAGGTGAGGTGCACTGGTCTATTGATCTGTTTCATATTGGCACAGATGAAAGGAAAATTGACATTATTGGCAGTTGGCTTTTTTTGGCTGAAGTGGCCAATAATGTTGATGATAAATCCTGTGTTCATCACGGGTGCAGCCACAGTATGCATACAGCCAGGGGTGCAGCCCAGCTTGGAGAGCAGCATCCAGCTGGTAAATCTGGGGCGGGGGGGGACAGATTGATACCCCCATGGTGAAGGAGGGAGTGGGGTTGGGGTAGGGACAGGTGCTGCCTGGGTGGGGTGGGGCACAGGATGGAGCTGCAAGCAACTTGCCTTGGTGATGTGGGGAGGTGGGCAGCTCCTGCCACTGCACGCACCCCTGGGGGAGGCATGAGCATGTGCCCCCCAGATCTTTGCAGGGGGTGAGGGTGAACTGCCACTGCAGGCTGGGGCCAGGGCGGTGTCAGGCTTTTCCTGGTGGTGGGGGGTTGGGTTGGGGCTGTGCTTGGGGCAGGCAGTGGTGCTGCAAGGGGGGCTATGGGGTGGGCTACAGCGACCCCAAAATTTGTCGTAGCCTCCTCCCATTCCTTCCCAGTGCTGCTACCTAGCCCTAGCCCAGGACCCCTGCTGGGAAGAGCCCAGCACCAGCCCCAGCCTGTGCAGAGGCAGCCCATCCTCACCCCACGCACAAATCCAAGGGGCGCATGCCCCCCATGCCTCCCCTGGGGGTATGTGCAGCAGTGGGAGCTGCCCCTCAGATGGAGCCACTTACGGCTCCATTCCACACCCTGCCCTGCCCCAGCTGTGCAGCCCCAGGCCCTGCCCCAGCTCCATTCCCTCCCTCACTGGGGGCCCCCTTTATGCCTCTTCCCTCCATCTCCCCGCTTCTTCCCCACAAACTTACCAGCTGGACGTTGCTCTCCAAGCTGCTGGGCTACACTTCGGCAATTAAGTAATTAAATATGACTTAGCCTGTGATCTAATGAGTAGTTGGAGGAAGATTTAATTTCAGTGGAGTGATTTTCTTTTTTTTTCCAGCACAGTTGACTAGTGAGCATCTGAAAATGTATCAAGAATAAATGCAACAATTGGTGGGGAAAAAATACAGACATTGAGCATGCTGCACTTTTCAGTTTTTAGTTGCAATACTGCTAAAAACTCCCACTTTATGCCTCTGCTTCAGTCAAATAGGAGATTTAAAACAGTAATTCTCACTGCTTTGAGTGGTGTTGCAACCTCCTTAAAAGGGTGCCATGGCCCAGTCTCCTGGCAGCCCTCCCCACAGCCCTTCTCACCAGCTTCACAAGAATGGGAGGAACAGGGGAAGGAGTTGAATTACAAAAAGCACAGCTTTTGTTCTTAGCAGCCCCTGTGTCAACTGCTGCTGTGCTTCAAGCTGTGCAGTCTGCTGTGGGTGGTAGGTGGATGCAAGGTCATACTTTCTCAGCCCAGCTCGTTCTCCTGCTCCTTCCATGCTCCCATGGAGTTGGTGGGAGGGACTTCAGTTAATGGTGCTCCAGTTATTGACATTCAAGTCCCTAGAGGAGCAGTCACAGCTGAAGAGGCCATGGTAGAGATGGTGGCAGGGCAGGTTTCTACCCCTGCCTCCTTTACATGACACGAGCAGCTACTGTTGCCCCCGTCTGCCTCCTGCAGGGACAGCTGCCTCATTCAGAGGTCTAATGACCCACCCTAACCTTGCCTAATCTGCCCTGCACCATACCAGGGTCTCAGGAGTGTGCTGCCCACCCTCCCACGCCATGAAATTCTTTTAAGGGTGCCACAGGGTATGAGGAGGTGAGTGCTGTAAGGGATTAGACCTTAAATGGGATGGCACTGAGTTCCAAAAAGTCATGGAGGGTGCCTCAAGTTTAACACAGTTGGGAGCCACTGGATTCAAGAAAGGATGCCCTCCAGTAGCGAAGGTCTTACCTAAAGCTGATGGAATGCAGAAACGCTTCCTGCGATCTTGCACCGTAGCAAGAACATGAGTACTGGGCTGGGGGCAGTGTCTAGGGTGACTCTATCCTTGACTATGAGGGCTGGGAAGAGAGAAAGGGGATTGCATTTCTTTCTTAACCCACTCCTCCCTTCTACCTGATCGGTCTGTTTCAGCATCACAGAGCGCAGAAAGCAGTGCTGTGACCGCCACTGCAGGGACTGGAGTTCTTAAGATGGGCCGATTTCAGGTAAGAGATGTTACTTTGGAATTGCTTCTGAAATGGGGGAATTGATATAGGACTATCACTCCCTATTAGGGTTGGGCAGTACTAGGCTGAAACCATTTCCTGAAAGGTAGTGCCAGTGTTAGAGCGCAGAATTCACATCAAGCTTAAGGGTAGAGTTCACAAGTGAGGCTATGTGTATAGGTACACACAAGCCATTTGTCATGAACGATGGGACTTTGCCAGGCATTGCTGATCTGTCGTAATTGCCTGCCTGCATGCTCTTGCCTTGAAGCAAATGAAAACAGATGTGGAGTAGCCCTCTTCTGATTTTAATGTCTTTCTCTTTATTTACTATAGAGGCTGCATATGGGCCCTTACTATGGAGCTGCTGATATGCAGTAGTATCACATATTCCCCTATCTTCAGTAACTTGTTGCTATGTCTGTGCCCTGAGATTATACTGTGGTTTATTTACTTGATTACTTATTTTTACATTTTGTGACCCTTTAAGCCTTGACATGCATCTTGTGTGATGACTGTTGGTTGTCAACCTTATCTTAAACATCAGTTACTTAGTGATGTAACACATCAGTGGTCTCCACTCTTTATTATTTTCCATGTTTTATTGTGAAGGAAACCTCCCAATCACTAATTCTTTCAGGAAGAAGGCATAAAGGTGGTCAAAAGCAGAATGATTTAGCTCTGGGAAAAATGTTGTTGTTCTACCTTATATAAAGATAAGCTTGGGGAGATATGGGTCTAGGAAATTGAGAAGGTATCTTGCTTTGCATTTCTGCAGGGAAATGAATCACTTTCTCACTTTGACATGCTTCTGACTGGGGAAGGTGAAATGAGAGCCTGGCATTGTTTAGGAGTTGAGACCTCTTTGCTCACTGAGTGTTCCTGTCACTTTCAGGTGTCTGTGGCAACTGATGACATGCTGAAACCTCAAGAAACTAAGCCTGTGCACTTTGAGACAACCTCTTCTGATTCTTCTTTGTCTGGCAGTAGTCCAGAGAGTACTCTGGTGAAGCAGACTTCCAGTCAGCCCATGGAGACTGTCATTGGCACTTCTGTGGATGTGGTAGATGGTGTTCTTGCTCAGCCAGTTCCTGCCACACAGTTGCCAGCAGAGGCTGGGCAGCCAACTAAAGTTGGGCGCTTTCAGGTGACAACAACAACAGACCAAGTGGGTCGCTTTTCTGTTTCTAAGACCCAAGATTCGGTCAGCTATGGGGAGAGAGAACCTCCTTCTGTGGACTTGGAGCAAGTTTCTTCTCCAGGCCTGACTCCAAAGAAAGGTGTACCAGAGTTGATAGAACCAGAGCAGTCTCCACACGTAAATGGCCCATCATATGAGCTGGAGGCTGCCTTCCTGAGTGGAGCAGCTAAGGACTTGGATGATGGCTCAGGCAGTCCAGACTCTCTGCAACCAGGGGGTTCCAAGATCAGCCTCCCCATCCAAAGCCTTAGCAACTCATTCAACTCTTCCTACATGAGCAGTGACAACGAGTCAGATATTGAAGATGAAGACTTAAAATCAGAGCTGCGGCGGTTACGGGAAAAGTAAGCTTCTTTTTGAATTGGTCATTAAGTTTGTGGGCATGTTTGAAGTATGTGCAACAGCTTCCTAGTCGAGTGACAGAACTGCTTTCAGTTAGGAGGCAACAAAAGACACTTTTCCCCTTAAGCATAAATCCCAGTTAAAACACTTTTTTTTTTCCTGTAGGGTTTTGTTTAAAGTTGTTCTATGGGCTAAAAAAATAACCTCTTAATACAGACCTACAATTCATAGTTTATGCACAAACAAGGAAAAATGGTACCAGGTAAACTGTCTCACATAATACCTTAAATGCAGATTTACAGTTTACTGAAATTTTCTGGGATTATGGAGGCTGTTCTTTTCATTTTTGTAAATGATGCCTAAATCTCTTAAGCTCAGGACCAAGAAAGGAATTGGAAAGGTGGCACTGAGCTTTCTAGTGCCTGGTTCCAAGAATGGAATTCACAAAACAAGTGAGGTGTCTGTACTTTCAGATGGACATAGCTGGACATATGAATTCTTATCCTGACAAGAGATGCTGAAGGGGTGGCGGTGGCTGGAATCTAGTCTCTCAGGCTTAGTATACCTAAATATACTTGATTTTCCTACTTAGGGTAGGAATTCACAATCTGAAATCCAGACCTAGGTTTAGGTCCCTAAGCTTTCCTAGATGATGGTGCAGGTGATCTGCTTTTTACATGATGGTCTAGTGGTTAGAACACTTGCCCCAGGGTGCGGGGTAGATAACTGGGTTTAATTCCCCCTTAGCCTGAGTGTACTCAAACCTACACCTCTTACTTCCTTAGAGTGTTTAAACCACAACCTTTGTCAAGGTTGCATAAAGTGCACTCTTCACCCCTTCTGTTTGAAACTTGGCTACTTTGAATCTTGCAGTATGCAATTGATAGATAAAATGCATATATGGCCTTGGGAGCATGGGTCAGAACCCAGGGGTCCTTTCCTTCCTTTCCCCTGAGAATACTCTCATCACTGGGCTATGGAGTTAAGTTAATTGCTCTCTTCCTTACCCCTGTGGCTTATTTGGTGAGTTCTGTGATTTGCTCACTTTGCCTGGGGCTGCACCTTTAGCTACCTACGTCCCTTTTAGATTTTTCCCTTGGGGACATCTAAAACTTACCCTAAGCAAAGAGGGATGGGGAAGAACACCTTAAGAGATCAAGGAAATGTTGAGCTGCTGATTTACCTTTTGCTCATGGGTGTGAGGATTCATTCAAGAGTGTCTGCAGAGAACTTGCATGTAATCTTACAGGAGAAGTGGTGGCTTTGGATCTTGTTCATATCTAACTAGAAACATCTTGGGTGACATTAAGCCTACTGGGAAATACAGGAGCCTAATCTCTCCTCTCTCTTTTCTGTTACGAGAGTGCTTTTTCCAGCCCTGCAGCATTTATGTAGAAGCACTAGACAATTATAATTCGTTCTTGGCTGTATAATTGCAGTGCTGAAGGGCAAATGTTACATTGGCACTCAAGGCAGTATTAGAGCAAGAACTTCTGACATGAATATCCAATAGCTAATTGTGGCCAAGAATTCCAGTCCTGTTCCTCACCTTTAATGGATTGCCCAGGGGGAGGGAGGGGCATGGAGGGTGGAGCTTAGGAGGGAGAGAAATTGGCAGGTGTAACTGCAAGCACTTACACATGTTCATAATTCCTCAGGCACCTTAAAGAGATCCAGGAGCTGCAGAGTCGCCAGAAGCAGGAGATTGAATTGCTTTACACAAAACTGGGAAAGGTTCCCCCTGCAGTGATTATTCCCCCAGCTGCTCCTCTCTCAGGGCGAAGGAGGAGACCTACTAAAGGAAAAGGTAGCAAATCCAGCCGCAGCAGCTCCCAGGGCAATAGGAGCCCCCAGCTGTCAGGTAAGGCTTCCTACGAGGCTTTGAACTAGTATTACATGTAATGAGTTGTTCATGGCATCTTTTTGATTCGGTCTTAAATCCTTTTCCAATGTGTCATGGGACTCTCTCAGTGCTCAAGCTGATGAAGAGATTGGTTGAGGTGGTGGCTTTATCAGATTTCCCTTTTGAATAGTAGACTCAATTGAGTGATGTTACTCCTTTGGGGTGGGAGGTGGTATACACTTGCAGCCTTTTCCCATATGTAACTTCTCTGGTCACTCTGGTTTTTGGGTTAGAAATTGGGTGTGTTAAATTGTCTTGGAAAATCAATTTTAGAGATGGTTCATTCTGAACAAATTGATTTTTGCATTTAGTGGAGGGTAGTCATAACGTTTCCTGCTGGAACTTCAGTCTAAGTGGTGAAAATGTGGCCTACCTAAATATGTGATACTACAAATATGTTCTGGTTTCTTTCTTAGCAGCTCCATAAGCCTCTTCATCCTTCAGTGAGCATGAGAGCCTAAATATGAGAATCTTGCCAGAGGCCCTTCCCTTCTGGTTTTCCTGCTCGTCTTTTATTTTCCCAGCTCTTCTCCTTTCTGCATACCCTTCCAGTGATACCTACTTCAGTTGCTACAGATATTTCTGTCTGAATCACCCAAGTATACCTAGTTGCAATTGTGATCCTCCTATCTAGTGGAAAGAGTCTGGCTGCACTGAGGAGACCTCAGACTTTTATAATGTACCCTTGTGTCCTGATTTTTATGATTTCTTCTTGTAGGTAACTTGTCAGCTCAGAGTGCCCCTTCAGTCTTGCCCCCACAGCAGACTCTTCATCCTCCTGGTAGTGCTCCAGAGACTGGGCAGAACAATCTGTTACAGCCCCTTAAACCTTCTCCTTCAAGTGAGAACCTCTACTCTGCCTTTACCAGTGATGGTGCCATATCAGTACCAAGCCTTTCTGCGCCAGGCCAAGGTAAGACTTTGGATGAGATTTAATGCCATGTTTTCCAGCAGCCTTATGGTTCAGGAAATTCTCAGGCTGGGGACACCCAAGATAAAATAAAGGTCCTAGATAAGGTCTGTCGTTTGTGCTTAGAAACTAATCAAGGTGCAGATGTGCAACTCTGGGCCACATATTTGCTGCTATTGGATTCCTGTGTTTTCGGGTAGGGAGAGCTGCAGGTGAGGTAACCAAGGGGTGTATCGCGCAACCCTCTGCTCGAAGGCAGTTGCTGAGGGGAGTGTAGACTCAGAGAATGCTGTTGGACATGCTTGTTACAGTGGTGCTGAGGCCCACTGAGAGTGGGTCTTATTGTGCTAGGCCTTGTGTAATACATAGTTAGACTCTCTCAGCCAAAAAGCTTTCAACAGACTAGACAATGTGAGAGAGAGGGTCTAACACAAGCAGAGTGCATGATGTGGGCATCTAGATAGCTTCATGATTTTGGGAGGGAAGGATTTAGTTAGTTTAAAAGATTGGGGGAGGAATGGGGAAGAAGAGGATAAGAGGAGAGGCGTAACTTGAACCAGAGGTGGAGACTGGGGGAGAGGTTAGACCAAACAGTCAGGGAAACTAGATAAAATTTTGCTGCTGGTGCAAAAGTCCCTGCTTTAGTAGCTCCTACCACCTGACCCCCTGAAATACCATGCTGAAAAACAGGCTGCTTTGTGCAGTTAAGTTGATGTTTTTTATAGAACTGTTCTAGTGATGGGCGTATAACTTACGAGCACATGCTGGGAGGAGTAATAGCTCTTATGCTTGTAGCCTCCAAAGTGGGAAATCATATAAGCCATTTTCAAACATTCCCCCTGAAAAGGTAGTTCAGTGCAGTGCTCTCAAGCGGGTGGTGTCTGGTTGGCACAGAATTGCATGAGGTAAAATGTAGGCATTGATGATGAGAAAAAGGATGAACAAGTGGAAGAGGAATTTCTCATAGGAATTGTCCCTTGTTAATCTCTTCAAGAATATTGGGACTACTAATTGTTGTTAAGTTGCACAATGTCACATGTCACCAAGTGCCTTTGACAGGTATGTTGAATTAGACATGGGAGATTTACCAGTTCTTTGCTGTTAAAAATGGTGGTGTAAAGGCTGGAAGGATTGGAGGAAGCCTTTGTATTGTGTTTCTATATCACTCACTGCCTCCTGAGGTTTGTTCTTGTGTGCCATGTTAATGCATTTCACCCCTCCAACCTCAAGTTGCTAACATCTTGTAGTTGTCTGTCCCTCCTCCTCTCCTTTTTCTGTTCTTCCCTTTCTTGTTTTATCACAGGCTGTGCGAAGTTTAACTGTGCATCTGAGAGGGTGACGTTCAAGCCTGGTGGCAGAAGGACCCGATTTCTGAGTACGCCCTGCTTGGCTCTTTGTGTGTAACACCTTTACTCCTTCCTTGTCTCTTCTTTCTTTCTTTTTTTTTCCTGCTGCTTGGGTTTGTCTCCTGCAGCCTGTTCTCATCTGCTTCTCTGTATTCCCTCCCATCCCATGGCTTGGCTCAACTGCTCTTTGTACACCTTAGAAGTTTGGATTCTTGGATTAAGCCCTCCTATTTGTAGCTGCCCTATAACAATCACTTACCTTCCATAAAGTTTGAGGGAGACTTCCCTGTTGTGACTAGTATTCTGTAAGGAATCTGCAGAAAATCAGGATGGATCACAAGGGCATATGGATTCCTGGTGCTTTCATATGACCCAGTTTATGATCTTGCTACAACAAATGCTTGTGGACACACGCATCATTGAGAAAAATCTGGTTCTCTTGAGTGGCAACGAGGGCTGCCTTGACTAGATGACGGCAGCAGCAGGGATGTCCAGGGTGTGCTCCCTTGTATTCAGACAGCTTTTTGTTACTAGTATTTAAATGCAAAATAAAATGACTGCTTCTGCAGTGCATCTCCTCAGTAGGTTGGGTAAAGCTCAGCATCTCATAAACAATGCTGAGCTTTTGGTGTAACCCCAGAACAATGAGCACTGCCCTCTTCAAGTTCATGGAGTTAGCTGGTTGCTTAAAAAAAAAAAAAAAAAAAAAAAAAAAAAAA
>NW_017729022.1:83904878-83930815 GCF_001723915.1 Gavialis gangeticus
AAAAAAAAAAAAAAAAAAAAAAAAAGGAAGTAGTTAAGGGAATTAAACATGTTTGCAAAGGATCCTTCAGACACACTCCCCATATTAGTAGCCAAGGATCTGATGCCTCTTCCGAAAAGGCTACTCTTGCTGGGGGTTGGAAACTAGCTAAACATATTGTGTGTGAAGTGAGGAAGGGAAATAAGGGTCTCCCAATGCCTCTCCAACCCCCCAGAATTCTCCACACCCTTACTTAAGGCTTTTCCAGCTAAGCCTCAAACTTCTGATGTGGTTATCTGGAGTATAGAAATGCATGGGCTGAGTCTGCAAACTTATTGTGCTGCTTCTTGGGGGTGCTACCAAATCTTCCATGCTTCCTCTCTAGGCTGGACTTGTGAGTGCTGTGACATTCCCTCTTTTCTGCCCCCTGCCCCTGGAATTGACTGCATCTGAGAGCTGGAAGCTCAGTGAAGTTGGCTGCCTTTTGCCACATTTCACACCAGTTCCTCAGATTTTGTATCATCTGTCTGTCTTCAGCAAAGTAGCAACTTGGCTGTGCCAGGGGATCTGTGTATGAATGAACTCCAATAAAGAAATCAGCGGTTGCATAACTAGCTTTCAGCTGCAATAGAACGAGCTAAAACATTCCCCTTTGTTTGGGAGGAGGGAGAAAAGATTCTTTTGTTGCTTTGTCTTTCCAGACAATAATCACCCTTAGCTGGATTTCCAATATTGGGACAAAATATGTCTTAAGACGCAACTGACCAGATTATTTTTCTTTCCCTTCTCCAGAATTTCAAACCATGCAGTTTAACAGTGTTGAGCAGGTAGAAGGGTTATACGCTGACTGGCCATTTGGGTTTCCAGGCTTCATAACTTCTTTTAGTGGAGAAATGTTAAGACTTATAAAACTAGGCTTGGCCTGGCCTGGCCCTTTCTTGGGAAGCAGAATAAAAAGAACAGCTGGGGTGGGACTCGATCATTCTCTGGAGATTGACAGAATGGCATTTCTGAGCTGGATGGTCAAGGTCCTTGCTTGTATAGTAAAACACACTGAACTTGTCACAACCTCGGGCCTACTGTCTGAGGCCAACTGTAAAATATCATGTCTAGGGGAGGCTTTGTTTTATGTGGGTTTTTTGGGGTTTTTTTCTTTCTGTGCCCCTGCCCCTTCAACTTGGGATTGCCAGATGGGGAAGGGTGGGCTGAGGTTCCTTCTGAAAAGTTCGTTGTAGCTGCCCTGTAAAAATGGGTATTGCTTATGAAAGCATGGCTTGGCTTGGCTTGGCTTGGCTTGGCTTGATGTTTAATTTTTACAGGTTGCTCGCTTCCTGGAATCTTGTACCTAAAATGTTATCATAGGCCATTCTGGGCAGTTGGGGAAAGACGCCTAGTATAGAATCAGTAGTGTTGAGGAAACAGTGTAGTGATCAATAATGATGCTTTAAACTCTAGAGAGAGAGAGAGAGAGAGAGAGAGAGAGAGAGAGAGAGAGAGGAACAGGCCCAGCAGGGAAATGGCTAGCTTGTTCTGTTGACACCCCAGAAAATGGGGAAGGGAGGAGTGGTTATAGTAAGAGCAGACAAGCTACCAGCCAAATGCTTGGAGGATCTCAGTTTTGGGCAGATGTTACCCATAAGAGACTCTTCCCACTTGTAGTCTCCCACATCTGTCTACCTGTATCTGCCCTGTGTGCTTACACTTGCTAATGTTCTGCACTAGAGCCCAGGGAACTGTTGAACAGGCATGCAGAGTCTCTCCTTGTTGAGAGCACTACCAGAGAAATGCTGCCAGAAAGTTATGTAAATATCTAGCCCAGAAAGCAAAAACATGCCACTAGTGGCCCTCAGAAGCATACCTGCAGCACTGCCCTGCTGTACCCTCTCCTCTCTTTCTCACTGGGCTTTTTGTACTGTTTGCTGATACTAACATTTCTCACTGTTTCTCTTATTTAACAAATTACTCTCTTTGTGCTTCAGGGAAGATGGTGAAAAAAGTCTGTCCTTGCAACCAGCTCTGTAGTAATTATCTTATCTGTTACTTCTGATCCTTGACTGCAAAGCTGTTCATGAGTCTTCCTCTGTCATTAGAGCCTAATCTCTCTGATTCTGTCTCCAGCACAGCACCTGTCTCTGTCATGCTCTCTAATGTGTGTTCATTGTGTTTAACATGTTAATAGGGTCCAGCTCCCTGGGCATATTTACAGATGGATGGGTGGGGAATTAAGCTGCTGCTCTAGGCTTGCTAGGCCTCACCTTAGTTCCGGAGCTGATTGCATAATTCAGTGTTTCACCAGTAGAGCCAGTTGCACACAGTAACATGGTAAGCTTGCTTCTTGTGCAGCTGGCTTGCTCATAGTGTCTCTGCTTGGGGTTTGCCTCCTGTCACCTGACAATTGGAGAGAGACTCCTCCTTACTGTTTAAGATCTAGAAAGCCATTAAATGACATGCCACCAAAGCAGGAAATGTTTAGATATATCTAATTTGGTTGCTGGTCTTATCTAGGGATGCTCTAAATCTTTTGAGAACAGGTACTCAGGGTTGGCCTTGGGGGGTAGGATGAAATTAGGTTGGGGTCACAGGCTGAAGGAAGAAGCCTCACTTTTGTTTCCAATCCTCCTCATCAGACCAGATATGGGGACTTTTGCTGTGACTGAGCAGGACTGGAGGGATGTTATTTCCATTGAATGCTACATGTTTTTAAGTGTGCTCCCTTTCAGACTCTTCTGATGGCCCTTTTTATAGGTTGGGATTGCATCAGGACAGCCAACTAAAATCCAGAATTCCTGAGAATGAGGGGTTTTATTTATTTTGACCACTGTTAAAAATGGGAGCTCTGTAATGTTAGGTTTGATGTCTAACAACACGAACCAATCTGTCTCTGTCCCTCTGAGCCTGAGACAAGAGCTCCCAAGCAAAATTTACCCCATAAGCAAGAGAATCAGGATGTTCATATCACACTGCACATCTCTAGCTAAGTACACCTTGATGTCTCTTGACTAACTCTGTTTTTACCTCTTCCTACCCTGGCTGGGGCGCACTCTTTGGATTAGACCAAAGCCCTCAGAGTGTGTGCTGTGTAATTCATGACCAAAACAAAATGTATGCTGTATAGAAATGTTCCCAGCAGCAGGAGGCAGATTATTGGCCATCAGGAAGGGGTTGAGAGGTGCTAGCCCTTGCATGAACCCGTGACTGGAATGTGACTCGTTTGTTTCGGCACCTTTTTTTTTTTTTTTGAGTACAGTTCTGTTTTGTTTGCCTGTGTAAGTACTAACCTCACCCTTTCACTTTTGTGCTGCTACTTGTTCAATAACTGTATGTTTCAGGCCCCTTGTTAATGTCACACGTGCTTGATATCCTCACTGCTCCATCACCCTATATGATGTGTTCTTTACTGCCCTGTCTGAAGTTATCCTGTTGCACTGTGTTCTGAACTCCCCCTGCACACTGGTCAGGGAGCCCCTTCATCACCACTGGCACGAGGCTTCTTGCACCCACACAGTTAGGCAGTGCTGGTGAAGGGCAGCATGCCTCCTTCCAGCACTGTCTGCTCCAATAGCACCTTGCTCAGTGCCTACAGGAAATGTTCTTTTCCTTTCTTGGTATCCCTTGACAAGAGATCCATTCTCACAGAAAAGCAGAGGCTGCTCTTTCCTAGGTAGAAAGGTTTTGCAGAGATGGTTGGGCACAGAAGTATTGCAGTTGACTAAGCCATAGTCACTGGCTGCAGCTAGTGACTTGAGTGTGTGAAGTGGGCAGTATTTGCTTTGGATTTGGCCTGATTCAGGGGACAGTGATTTGATTCACTGATTCAGATCACTGTCCCAATTCGATTCTGATTCAGAAAATTGGTGATTTGGCCATAGACACAGCTTTTATGTTTGTTTTTTTGTTTTTGTTTTTGTTTTTTTTTCCCCATGTACCTTGAGGTACCAGGTGTGGCTCATGAATGCTGAGATGGTGGGGCAGATGGAGCATCCCAGGGGAGCGTGGGAGGTCCCCTGTGCACTTGGTAGTGGACTGGAAGTAGCTCTGGTCCACTTCCGGGTCCACCGTCGGGTGCGTGGGGGACCACCCGCTGTGCCCTTCTGGCTCGTGATTGGCTGCGTGGGGAACCTTGGGTGCCCCCCTGGACCCAGGAGGTGCCAGTCACCAGGCAGGGGAGGGGGTCCCTCACACACTTTGCAGCAGACCTGGAAGTGGACCAGAACTACTTCTGGTCCACTTCCAGATCTGTTGCTGAGTGCATGGGGGACTCCCATGGGACACTCCATCCGCCCCACTGTCTCAGTGTTCACAAGCCACGCTTGGTACCTCAAGGTACATAGAAAAAACATATAAAGCTGTGTCTATGGCCGAAACTTTGAATCTCCAAATCATATCAAAGGCTTCTGATTCAGTTTGGAGAGACTAAAGGGTCTCCTGATTCAATTTTGGATTCAGAGATTCGGCTGCCATATTGGGCTGAATCTCTTCCAAATTGAATCCGCAACTGAAGCTTTGCACAACTCTAGTAGTGACTCCTTGGTATCTGGTGTAGTGCAGTAGGGAGGTGATGATTCCTCTGCTGGGGTCTTTGGTGCTCTGGAAATGTTTGCCCTGCTCAGATCGAGTTTCCCAGGTGCTGTTTCAGTTCCAGCCTAAAATCCTTGAGGAGACCTTTTAACCCAACTCAAGAGTCAGGTGGCCTACACAAAAGCTTGATTCTACACCGTGTTGAGCATCTTCCGTGGACTTCCAGGTGAAGAAAAGTCTGGTGCCAAGCAAGGGTTCAGAGACTTAGGGTCTGTTCTGGGTTTTCCTTTTGACAAGACGTGGGCAGTAGATTTTTTGGCAGGGGGAGGAGGGCTGTGATTATCTTTTACTGTACCAGTTGCAAGGCTGAAATAAACTTAGACAAGCTTTCGAATGCAAAGCATTTTTCATCATGTCTTGCATTCAAAAACTTGTCTAACTTTATTCCAGCCATGCAGTTGGTCCAGTAAAAGATATGACCCCCAAAAAATCCTTGCCACTCACAATTCTTGGACCTTCATGGCTACATCTTCACTCTAAGACTAGAGTGATATCCTCACCAAGACTACTTGCCCCATTGGTAAATTGAGGATCCCTCCAGTGCTGTTGTGAATCTTGTGTGAAGTGCTCAGATCCCTGCAATCATGGTTGTTGCAGAAAAGTTTAGAACTTGAATGCAGCTCTTTTTGTTCTGCAGTTGTAAATATGAGGCCCAAGGTATATGAGGTTGCACATGACTGAGCTACTTATCACTGTCTCCCAAAGAGTTGCCTTTTCAAATAACTTTCAGCAAACACTCTGGCAGAACTGAAAGCAGCCTGTCCAGTGGCTCCTTATATTGTAGTGTAGTCGATTCTAGATGGGGAGTGGCACCCCCATGTCCATTTTAGGAGCTGCTCTCCTTCCCCTTCAAGCTGCCTTTGCTGTGTACATGTGAAAACACCTTGGATCATGATAATACAGCAACCTTCCAGGAGGTCTCCAAATGAAAGAGCAAGCTTCCTATGAAGTGTACGCTGCCTGCTAGGTGGAGATGGACCCTTGCACATAACTCCCTGGGAACATGAGGCTGGTAGTGGTTGGGTATGACAGCCCTGGCAGTTACTGTTGCTCATCTACATGTGCTTGCTTATAATCTGGGAGGGAACAGCCTTTTCTCCATTCACAGGGTGGAGATGGCTGCACTGTAGAGCAGTGAGGCCTGTTTCTCTACTGCTGCTTCCCTTGTGCTTTGAGTTGGGTTTGAAGTGTGATGTAACAGTGGCTACTACTACTGTTGTGATGTGCAGTGAGAGGACTTTTGCTGCCATGCATCACATGTCCTGTCACTTAACAGTGAAACCAAATTCCACTAATCTCACTTCCAAAAAAGAAATATGTAGGCAGGAGCCATTTCTCTCCTAGACAACTACCACTGCTTGCAGAACTCCTTGGAAAACTCATCTACAAAAACAGTTAATTGAGGCAAATGGCAAAGTGAACCCTTGGAAATCCCACTCCAGTGTGTGCTGGAAATGAAATCTAGAATTCATGTGCATGGCTTTTTAACTTGCGTCTTCATATTTTTTCCACCATTGCCATAATGCTTAAATTCCCTGGGAAAACCGAAATCTTAGTGTAAAGCCACTGTTGTTCCTTTTAATTCCAGGGACCAGCAGCACTAACACGGTTGGGGCTACAGTGAGCAGCCAGGCACCCCAGTCTCAGCCGCCTGCTATCTCCTCCAGCCGAAAAGGGACCTTCACAGATGACCTGCACAAATTGGTAGACAATTGGGCCCGTGATGCCATGAACCTGTCTGGCAAGAGAGCTGGCAAAGGACACAGCAACTATGAGGTGAGAGTCTCTCCTCCCCCTATCCGCTCATTGCCCTCTATTATACCCTTGAACTTTTGGAGCGAGACCTGTTGGTGCTAGCACCAATGCTCACTGAGTGTGTTTTAATACATCTAACTAATGGAAAGCTTCCAAGGAGCCAAACCAAAATGATGCCCTAGTACAGTGATTCTCAACCCTTTTCACACCAGGACCCATTAGCATAATTATCAGCTTGGTACCACTGGCAAGCCACAGCTCCCTAGTCCTGACCCACACGGTCTCTCTCCCCACTCTGGCTGCTGCATCCGGTCCCCTCCCTCTCCAGCTCCTGTGGCTGCTCTCACAATTGCCATGCCTCCGGCTGCGTGCCAGTTCCATGCAAGCTGCCAGTGTTGCAGCCTGCAACGGGAAAGTGCACGATTCCATGGGAGCTCCCTGTGACCCTTTACAATGTTCTTGCGACCCACTTTTGGGTCACGACCCATGGGTGGAGAAGCGCTGCTCTGGTAAAATACTGGCATTTGCTTAAATGTGGAGGTTTCTGCTGCCTCTTCTGTCAAGTACTAAACAGAGGAGAGTTTTAGGTGGTTGTTTTCCTGCATGCAAGAGAGTTGTTTCAGCTACATTATAATAACTTTTTTGGGACTGGATTTTATTTCAGGGCCCTGGAATGGCAAGAAAGTTCTCGGCACCTGGCCAACTCTGTATATCTATGACATCCTCCCTGGGTGCTACACCCATCCCTGCAGCATCAGCTACCTCTTTAGGTCACTTCACAAAGGCTATGTGCCCGCCACAGCAGTACAATTACCCGGCAGCATCCTTTGCAGCTCCATGGAGTGGGACAGGTGGTCCAGCACAGCAGTCCCTCGGCCAGTTCCAGCCTGTAGGTGCTGCCTCTTTGCAAAGCTTCAACATCGGCAGTTTGCAGAAATCTATCAGTAACCCCCCAGGCTCCAACTTGCGGACCACTTAGCCACACCCAGAGACTGAGCTGGGTAGACCCTGGGACAGGGAATGAGGCCTGTATCAATTACTAGTGCTGCAACAAACTAGCTGTTTCTGCCATAGTGGGAATGAGCTTCCCTTGTCCAATCAGTGCTGTCAGCTCTCTGTAAAGAGCCACAAATCTCAAGGGGGAGGAGGGTGATCGACACTTTGTGATGGGACAGTGCTTCTGACTAGATGTTCCTGCTCGTGCGACAAGCGATGAAGATGGATGTCATTTAGTCAAAGAAATCTCGCTGTAAAACTCCGTTCTTGGTTTGAGTCTGAATCCACATGTGCTGGTGGGAGAGTTTAGTCCTAGTTCATGGCTTTAACACAGTTCTCATCTTGTCCTGAAGAATTGAGACCAGGAGAGGAGCTGTCCAAATCCCCTTCCTCTTCCTCTCCCTAAACAATCGTCTTTGGCTCCCAAGTGGTGGGGGACACAAATGGACTTGCAGTGCAGCCCATGCTTGAGATAGGTCATTACTGCTTTAAGTAAAAGATATTAACAGCTTCAACAGCAGCATTAGAGCAATTTAAATTGTTTAAAAAAATTTAAAAAGTTCCCAGCGGACATGTACTTACCATCAGTTTTGATGTGGAAACACTGTGATATATAAATGTTGTTGGACAACAGTAGCTTAAAATGAGTGGAATATAGAGGGTTAAAAAAAGTTAAAAAGTAAAAAAAAATGTAAAAAAAGCTAGCTATATCCTTATACTTATTGGAGACACTTTAACTTTTTCCTTTGTATTTTCATTGTATTAGATAAATAAATGTGAATGTAAAATTGTATAAATTAATGTACTTGAATACTTGTCTGTTCTCCCAGTATGCTTGCTGGATATTTTAGTGCCTTGGACTTTTATTGCTTCTGCAGTTAGCATCACCTTCCCAGCAGACCCCAGTTGAGAGAGGGCAAGCTAAGAGAAGAATGGATTGTTTGTACCTAGTGACCAGGATACCAAAGGGTCAACAAGTTGGATGTGTTGTTATAGTCATAATGTAACAGTCTAGGGTAGGTGTCAGAGGGGAAGCAGTTGAGGCTGTAGGTTGAGAGTTCTGGTGCTGGGGAAAGCTGCCCAAATGGACACATTTCAGAATTGATGGTTCAGTGCTGGTGTGACTGGGGGCAGGCAGGGGGGGGACGTAGGCCACGGACAAAACTAACAAACGCTGCCTTGAGACTTAATAGGGCTGGATCAAACTAGAGGGCAGGGAGAATGTGTGTATATATAGGAGAGGTTCAACTTCAGATGTGGTTTGACTCAAGTTAGGAAGGGGTGACAAGGTGTGGTAAGCATGTGTGCATGAAGGTGGAGCCATTGGTTTTTGTGGAGTGGGTTGTCTGCTGGGACTGCTTTTCTTACCTTTTTTTTTTTCTAATCCATTCATGCCAGGAGTACGCTTTCCTGGTGCGACGTCCATTGCCGGCAATGGATGCACTTGAAACAGCCGGCATCAAGGAGTTCCCTCTGTGTTATGCATGCAGAGGACTTAATTTTGTTCACTCTAAAAAAAAATAAAAATTTCAAGCTGGTACCAGGACCGTAACTAACTGTGCCACCTGAGTATAACTGTACTGTACCTTCTGCTTAGTTCATTCTCTTCCCTTCTTCATACTTAAAAATACTGGTTCCCTGTTCAAAGTAATAATACTGCAACCAACCAGTATTACTCAGTGTAGTGCTGCAACAAGCTGTGAAGGTCAAAGTACTGCTTCCTGGTACTTGAGAGTAGTTCAGTGGCATCCTGGAAGCGTGTGCATCAAAAGTCTTTTTACTTGTCTGAATTTTCTTCTGTGAGTAGTGCTTCCGTGGGGGGAGAATTAATTTGGGGTTTCTGCTTTCTTTCTGTGGATGTTTCACGTTTTACCTATAAAGCCCCCAAAGGCACAAGATCTGTTTCCCTTCATCTGGTTTTGATGTTTACAACATCTTTGTTTGTCAGCAAAGGTGTAGGCAAACTGAAGAAGTCCTGGTGGATGAAAGACAGTGGCCAGATGACTGGGTTCCAACAGTTCCTCAGATGTTTGTGAGTGGCTTCTTCCTCCTTTTAATTCCTTTTAACTAACATGCAGGCTCCATAAAACTACAGGAGAAAGAGGGCTCACAGTTGTATGTGTGATGGGAAGAGAAGGGGAAAAGGGGTCCCTGCTGGTCAAGTTAATCAGAAAGCCTCTGCTTTCTACTCTAAATGAGTGAGGAGAGGAGGTTCCTGGATACACCAAATATGGGAGAGGAAAAGCATGTCTCTGTATAACAGAGCAGTCACAGGCCTGAAGCAGTAATGGGAGAAGGGCAACACTTCATGGCAGAAGAACTGATCAACTGAAAGCAGCACATGGTTATTTAATTGATTTAATAAGTTTGAGGTCGGTTTTTCTCTTAATGTTATGCAAGAGCTGGTTTTATTTACCATTGATTTCCCTCCTGTGGATGAAATAACTGAAGTCTAGAGGAATAAACTAATGCTACTGAACTGTTAAATTATTTTGTGTTTAATATTACACTTTGAGTATCTTTTTTCCACATAAAATCTGTTTCTGAATTTACAAATGTTTTCTTTACATTATTTAACAATGTACACTGTAAAAAGGCAAAAAAGAAAAATAAACTGAATTCAAACTCTGGGCTTCCCTGGCCGTAGTTAGTTGTATGTTTTGCACTAAATCCAGGCATTGCGCTTCTTGTATGATTGCGCTTTGTGCTGCAATTTGTTACCTTTGTAGAATATTTAATGAAATCATTCAAATAAAACAAACCTGCTTTGGTTGAACTGTGGGTTTTCATTTTCAGCTGGTTCCTACCTCTTCTGTCTCCTTTCTCTGGATAACTATCTGCAGGTGGGTTTTTGTTACCCAGCTCCTGGCTAGTTTCCTCAGGAAAGTACCTACTTTAATGAGACCCCAAACTTGTCAAAAGCAGTGGTCAGAAATAAGTTTGACCTTTCAACAAACTACTCTGAAAATAAGCAACAGTAAAAGACAGTTCATAGATACTGATGCAGAAAGTCATTGACCCAGCAAGTCAAAAGAGTCTTGGCTAACAAGTAAGTTAGGCAACAACACATTTCTGGTGTGGTATAGGTTGGCTTCAGTATAGTTTTCCTGCTCCAGAGACAGATGGTTGGACAAGGTCTAAATAGTTGGCATTAACCCCAGGGGATTGGCAAACTCCCCTGTCTACTGTAATCTCTGGGTCCTAGCTAATTTTTGGAGACTTTGTGCTGCCTCTTAGCAACTCTGTCAGAGAGGAATCTGTCCCTGATGAAAAGGGGTTGGCAGAAGTCAGCCTTTGGTTAGTTCTACATTTCTTTCTGTATCCCAACCCCCTTGCTTGGAAACTAAGCTAGAGGGATGTGTGCCTACAACACTGGGGTGGAAACCCTGGTGAAACAGAGCCCAGATGAACTCCATCACAAAGAATTCTTGCTATTGTCAATAAACATAGAGCATCAAGCTTGCTTGGCTGGTCAGGGTCCTTCAAGCAGCTGTAGTTGGAACTAGCAAAGAGCTGTCTGAGAGGAGTAATATCTTTACTAGGAATGGGGTAAGAGGCATCTTTGGAATTGCAAGGAATCTCCATGTCTGCTCAAGTCATTCTCTGTCTCAGTGGGATTTACATGTCCTTGAGGCAGTGTGGTAAATGGCCATTTCAGCAACTCTTGGTAGCAGTTAGGTCACATGGGCCCCTAGTGTCTTCTGGAGGATGGCAAGTGAGGTGTTTTTAAACAGTAACAATTTATTAGATATCCTTTCTTTAGGAAAGCTTTTGTTCATGCTGTTGTAGGCTGGGATCCTGTAGGACTCCCTCCTTACTTAGGGTTCTTAAAAGCCCTCCAAAGAGGATGCAAGCTTTGGAGGTGGGCTTTATGATGCACCAAGGTGGGGCATCTCTCCAGTCTTGAACCAATGGTTCTGCATGCACTTGGGTTCCTATGACTACAGCTTTTTTTCCCAAAAATTAATCTTGTGGCTCAATCCTCCATTTTCTTTTTGTGATCCAAACATGCTCTTCCTTAACAGCCTTTGCCTTGGCTTAATGTGGGATGCATGAGCACTGACTGTAGTAAGTAATGAGATTTTTCTTGACCAGTGTCATAAGCATTCTCTTCCCAGGGATGGGCTGGGAAGCGACAAAGGCAGGCTATACATTGACACTTTAAACAGGAGTGGTCAGCTTCAGCTACCCTCAGTTTTATGAGTAAGGCAATGAAGGCTACTGGCAATTTTATAGGCAGGTGTGCTGGCAAGGAGGCAGCTTCATACAGTCAATCAGGTTTTGAGGCCACTTGGGTATATTCAGTTCTACATTTTGCTGCTGCATACTGTAGTGTGTGTGTGTGTGTACACTTGGAGGTGGGGGGGAAGACCTTTTGAGGGGTGGGGGATCAGTTTTTTTTTGTTACTGGAGAAAAGTGATTCTGCTAACAGGGAAAGAGCATGGTAAAGCTTGCTTTCAATTTCAGTGTTGTGTATCTGACTTACTGTTTAGTTATGAGACAGGACATGATTATGATTCACTGTCATTAAGACTAATCTTGTACTATACTATCACTGCTATGTGGGCAAGTTCTTGCCTTAAGCAGAGCACTTGCCACTCTGGCAGGCGATTTAAAGTTAGGACTGGAGTGGGCGCATCTATTTGAGATGCTTCATGTGCACTGGACTAATTCTTCTACACACTAGTGCAGCTGGCAAAAACCATGCTAATGCACAGATTTAGTCCAGTGTGCATTAAGCCTCACACAATGTTTGTCTGCACTAATATGCAGTAGTGCTAATTATGGTACATTTAAGTTGGTACCTGTTATTACAGGTACTAACAATGCACCGCAATTACAGTGCATTAATGAACGTGTAGATATGTTCAGTAACTCCTATTCTTTGCTTCTAATGCTTACCCCATTTCTCCTAATTATGCTTCATCCCACATGTTTAACTAAAAGTGTGTAAACCTCTTGCATCTCCCCTGGTGTTGCAGGCAATGGTGTGATGGATTGTTCTCCTTCCTTAAGCTACAAGCTGGGAGTAGAAAACAAAATACTTGAGGTTTGGGTTTCTGTTTAATTTCAGACTTGTCACTAGGTTTATAGCACTAATCTGCTTTGTGCTTCAGGAAGAGGGAGTTGGGTTGTCAGGCTGAGTAGCATTAAACCACAAGAAGTCAGTGTAGTAGAAATCTTCCTTTGTCTAGAGGACCTGTCATGTATTCAAGATAAATGTGTTGTTGACCCACTTGAACAGCTACAACATTTATTCATGTTTGCCATAATAAAAAGGGGGTAAAAGTTCATATAAAAACAAATTGGTAAAGGAACAGAACAGGTCAATCACATTGCTTGTACAATGGACCTGGCCAAGCAGAACTTTAATACAGGGTGAGCTCAAATGATTCCTTCCCCAGTTTGACTTTACTAAACACTATTTGCCTTCAAAAGGGAAATGCTTCCTCTACAACATGAAACTGCAAAGGAATGACCCCCCACCCTCACCCTTCACGCATTTCATCCTAAGAACCAGTTTCTTAGAATGGCACAAAGGAACTTAAAATTACTGCTTTTATGACCTGATACAAGCCATGAAGCGAAGAGCCCTTCCACAGCATCTGAATCTGGAATCGGGGAGAAATGCATTTGAAACGTTTTTGACCACACACAAGGGGGTGTCAAGCCCATGACTGTGGGACAGCTTCCTGTCCTGCATTCATAGTTAAGTTTATGCAGCACCAAAGGAAGGGCCTGGTCTGCTTGATTACCTTCCTCATACCACTGAACAGATTGTCTGGAAAAAATGACAGATCCAGAGGCAAGAAGTCAGGAGCTGCTGTCATTCCTTAGGTGGGTTCCAGCTTCCTTTTCTTCATACCTTGGCTCCTTCTGTAGGGGCTGCAGTCTGCTAAACAGGAAGACAGCTCGTTAGAATTGGACCAATAGTTCTTGTGCTTTTCTCCACTGCTAAAACTGACCTATTTCAGGTTAAGCAGGAGAGGGAATGGCAGGATAGCTAGGTTCCTTCTTTGGCAAATGTAGAAGAGGAAGTTCTCACATTGGTTGTAAAAGCTTAAAGCAGCTTGGGTGAGAACAACAATAGGTATGTCTGAGACAGAAGCTGGTTAGAAAACTTGTCTGTGAACAGGATGCTTTTCTGGTCACCCTCCAAGAATTGCACTTCTCTAATCAAGAGTTGCATCATTGACCTTTGCAGATATTACACAGCTCCACCCACCTGCTGCATGCTGGTTGGCACAATGGCTAAAAGTCCTCTGCTCGGCAGACACTTGCCAGGGTGTAGGCCTTGCACATGGTTTGTGATTGCTCATCTTCTGAGGAGTCTTGCTCCGAGTAGTCATGTGATGCTGGCCAAGAGGGGTTGCAGGAGCCTGTGGCTGGGCTGGCATATCTGCCACTTTGTGGCTAGCAGCATCACTGAGACTGGTGGCCTCTAGAGGAATGTCCCAAAGTTCAGGGTCATCTGGAACAATTCAAATAGATATGCCACAATGAGGGAAGAAAGCTGTGACATCACAGGGATAGAAATCTAACACCAGCACAACCCCTTCCCAGACAATGGCAAATGGAGAAGCTAAAACAAAACCTTGGCAGTTTTTACAGCAATGGGAAACTAAGTGACCAGCATCTGAAAATAAATCTGTTGCTCTGTGTGAGACTAACAGTGGTAGTAAAAAGGGATAGTTAAGCCTGCATCGCTCCTCAAGCTCTTGGTAGGGGGTGGGGAGGGAAATACTGGAACACCCAAGATGAGGGGGTGGCTCCCAAAGATGTTGCTAACCAGAAAGCTGATTATTCCTGCCACTTCTAGCACCTGTGTCGATAACTGCTGGAAGAGTAAGCTTCTCTGAGCAGGAAGGGTCAGAGTGGTACCTGTCCCAGTCAGTGTGGGGGCAACTCATTCCCACACCCCTCCATCTTGGTTTTTCTCCAGACTATGACTATCAAGAGCATAAGATTCTGCAGCTTGCCACAGCCAAGCCCATCCCCTTGTCCTCTTCTCCTAACACCCTGATAGGGCTTGCTTGCCCACCAGAGTCAATGCTGTTTGCCAAAGCTTAGCTGCCATGTTTTGCTGACCTGCAAAGAACTCCTCTTCTGCAGTTGGTTCCTGTTGTGCTGTTACTGGAGTGCTGTGCTTTACAGGAGGAGCTGGTGGCACTGAGTAGCATGGGTAACAAAGGGGAGAGATTCATGCAAGGAAATGCTGATGGGTACCTCCACCTCCCACTCCCTCCCTGTTTTAGGAGAAGAAAGTGAATCTGTTCAAGACAAGTAGGAAGGACTAGCCACCTGACTGCCAATCCCAGCCTCTTGTTAGAAATGGGGGGCGGGGGGAAGGAGAGGTAGGATAAGGACAAGTGGACTACCCTGAGGTTTCCTGCACCAGGAATTGAGGTATGCTACTTTCAGCCATGCTGCCTGACAGTATGAATACCCAAATTTTCCCTATCGCGACACAGTGGCAACTTTTGCCAACAGATGGGGATACACCCGTGTTAATAGTAGTGACAGCCAATGGCTGCGTTATAGAATGCTCTAGGCTGATCAGAGCATTGCAGTTCGGGTGTGGGCCTACCTCTCTGCCACTTCGTAAAGAACCTATGCTTGCTTAATAGGCAACTAATATCTAGTCTCTTCTTCCTTTGATCTCTCTCTCTCCTCTAGCTCTCTTCAGTAAGTAAAATAGTGGCAGTTAGGAAGCCAAGAAAGGGTCCTGCACAACTACCTCCCCTAGGTGGATGGTGTTGGAGCTGCCAAGTCTCACTATGCATCATACCCTGTTTGCAGACTGGAACAGCTATTGGGATCTGAAGTTTTTTCTCCATCTGCTCCCGGAACTGCTGCTGTAGCTGCTTCTGCCGCAACTTCCGCTGGTAAGTAGCATCACACTCGGTGGCTAAAGAGTCTGTGTTTCTGCTCCCACACAATAAATGCACCATAAACAATGTGACTTCAGCAGGTTTAAATTATGTACAGTAGGGATGTAAACATCAGTGAAAGCAGGGAAAATAGAATAGTTAGTTTTGCTATGGTGCCTTCAGCACAGAAGTCTTCAGATGCTTTAGAAGCACTGCCTGTTTGCTAACCTCAAAGATTTTGTGATCGTGACATTACAGTTTCATAAATAGGAAAATGTTACTGGGGAGGCTAAAACTTGTTCCTGCAGGAGGTCTGTGGGTAGAAACCAAATCCTCTGACCCTGAATCATGAACGCAAACCTCATTCTTACCCCATGTCCCACACTCCAGGAGCAGAGGCTGGTTTGAATGCTGCCTGCTGACCACATCAAAGGATAGGCCCTGCAAATTCCAGGCCTCAAACCATTGCAGGCACTGGAAGTGCAGACAAAAATAGACCCAAGTACTTTGCTTTTGTACAAGTAAGAGTCTGGGAGCCTCATGATTCTGCTCCCACCCACTGAAGCACTGCAAAGACTCCTTGATTCTGCCACAGATGGGTAGTACAGTAGGCTCTAGAGACTCCCTTAGGACCAATTGTGTCCTATGAAAACACAATGACTCCTCTGGAGGGAAATATGGTGTAACAATCATGGCTGAAATATACGGAGTGAAATACTGCCTGCGTTAAGGAGACAAGATACAGAACACTGCCTGTGGAAAGATCCACCTCATAGCCATCAAATGACAGAAGGGGAGGTTTACAAAGGGCTGGATTGAATTTCTTTTAAATCTTAGAAGTACAGGGTGAGTGTCTACTGGGACTTGATGGGGGAGGGCGGGAGGGAGCAAAGTGTGTATATTTCATCTCAGCACCAAGGAACACCTGAATGTGGTATAAGCGCTTATTTTTAGCACAGTATAAATGAAGTACCAGACCTCTTGGGGTAACAGTCCCACCTGATGCTGTGTGGATGGTCCTGTTCCATTCTGTTCAAGGAAGCTTCTGCCTGGTCAGATTTGCAAGAGAGCGCCATCTCACACTGCTGCTGCCCTGCACTCTGCTTCTGCAAACAGCTGTTGTATCTTGCCTTCTCTATTGAGGGCTCAAAGTCTTGCCTTTTAGCTTTGGCCACATCCAATGCAGGGAAAATCTAGTAAAAGAATTGGGAGGAAAAAAATCTATTCAGAAATTTTCCTTCCCTTATCAACTTGGGTAAGCCCCCACAAGCCTTGCCTACCTGGTGCAGTTACAGCAATTTAATTGTTTTGCTCTGAATGCAGCCATTTATCTGTAACTAGCTGGGATGGATCCATGCAACTGTGCGAGTTTGAATGAGCAGCTCAGCTATGGTACATAAACCATAGTGTACTGTTCTACATTGGTTATGCTCTTATTTTTAATTTTTTTTGCATATGCCTTCTGGGAAGCCACAAGAAGTCTAGACCTAACAAAGTCCTATGATTCATTTTGATTTCCATTAATTTGGTTGGTGAAATATTCAAACTGATGTCAGACTGCATGAAGGAGCTAGCAGGAAATGGTGTAATCATGAGAAGCCTTAATATGAACAGGCTAAGGCACCTCATTTTGAGCTTTGCAGGCTGATGGACTTAGGTCTGTGGTTATATAAGACTGTTGATGCCATGGCAATAAGGTAAATAGAGGAGGAAGAACATGGATTTAGCTGAGCGATTACACTGACAGGCATGTGCCTGGAGCACCTTTATTATGTGGCATGCTGCTTACAGGCTCAGCTGAACAGCACCGACTGGCCTAAGAAGGTAATGGGACAAAGCCAGGGTAACAGCTCTGGTGGCAGAACTTTAGGATGACACAGGCAGCTTTCCTAGAAACCTTAGAGGAGCAGCTGTAGCAAAGTAACAGGTGTGTCCTTAGTAACATGCTTTGCAACACTATCTGGAGGCTTGCCATGCCTCCCAACTGCAATGTATCACTAGCTAATACCAATGGTGTTGGTCAACTGGTAGGGGTGCTGTCATAGAGATTTGCAATCCTAGGAGTTCTGCTGTGCTATGCCAAAGCCTGCCAGTGCACAGGAGGTCACCGGTTTGAACAAACAGAATTCACTTAACTGTTCTTTGTCCCCTCTCCACATAAGGTCAAAGACTATTGACTGGAAGAAGTGTGTTATGATGCTGAAAGGCCTGCTAAATTGCTGCAGTGGACACCAAGTATGGTTTGGAAAGGTGACTGCTGCTTCTTCTTTAGACTGCTTCTGAGAATGAGCAAGGGAACTTTAGCACCGCAGAAAATTGTGAATGTTAATGGAATTAAGTGCCGCTCGTTTATAGAGGATAAGCTGTGACTAGAGGGTTTGGGCTTCCTAGATGGCTGGACAAGCTGAAGTGGCAGCTTAACTTCATGCTGAGTAAATGCAGAATGTCTATGGAGTCTGCCTGTAGAAGGCTAAAGAGAGCTGTAGTGGATTCAGAGAAGCCTGGATGTTTCTCATTTTTCTGCATCTTGTATGATAGGTGCCTGCTTATTTTGCATAACACCTATATGTCCAACAAATCCTGAAAGATGGCTGGGAGCAGAAAGTCGCTCAAAATTAGGACAGCTAGAAAAGGCCTCTTGCAATAACATCCAAATAGTCAATTATGCACGATACTACTTCAATGAAAGCAGAGCAGTGCAAGTTTAAGACCAACAGGAGTGAAGTATTACAAGGAGGAATTGCTGAATTCCTGAAGGTAATGTATATAAAAGGTTTTCAGTCTCTTGTGGGGGTGGATGCAGTAGGAAGGTTCTGAAATTAGATTCACTGAAACAGAATCACAGAAAATTAGAGTTGGAAAGGACCTCAGCAGGTCATCTAGTCCAACCACATGCTCTCAAAGCAGGACCATCTCCAACTACAGGGCTTTGTTGAGTCAGGCCATAAAAACCTCCAAGGATGGAGATTCCACCACCTCTCTAAGTAACTTGTTCCTGTGCTTCACTGCCCTCTTCGTGAGAGAATCTTTCCTAATATCCAACCTAACCTTCCTAAATGAGCCCAATTCCCTCAGCCTCTCTTCATAAGCCATGTGCCCCAGCCCTACTTGTTGCCCTCTGCTGGACTCTCTCCAACTTGTCCACATCCTTTCTGTAATGGGAGGCCCAAAACTGGACACAATACTGGGGAATAATTACTTTCCCCAGTCTGCTGGCAACCATGCCCCTAGTAGTGCAGCACAGTATGCTAATCACTTTCTTGGCAACAAGGGCACACTGTTGGCTCATATTCAGCTTATTGTCCACTGCAATCTCTTGGTCCTTTTCTGCAGAGCTGCTGCTTAGCCAGTCAGTCCCCAGCCTGTACTAGTGCATGGGCTTGTCTGTCCTAAGTGCAGGACTTTGTACTTGCCCTTGCTGAATTTCCTGAGATTTCTTTTGGCCTAATCCTCTAATTTGTCTGGGTCACTCTGAACCCCAGCCCTATCCTCCAACATATGTACTATACCCCTCAGCCTGGTTGTATCCACAAACTTCCTGAGGGTGCACTCCATCCTATCTTCTAGACAGGTATTGAAGATATTAAACAAAACTGGCCCTGGACCAACCCCTGTGGCACTCCACTCACTTGATACCAGCTGCCAGCTAGGAAGTGAGCCACTGATCACTACTGTTGAGCCTGACAATCCAGCCAGATTTCTATCCATTTTACAGTCCATTCATTGAACCTATACTTCCTTAATTTGCTTGCAAGGCTGCTGTGGGAGACTGTATCAAAAGCCTTACTAAAGTCGAGGTATATCATGTCCACTTCTTTCCCTGCATCCACAGAGCCAGTCATCTCATCATAGAAGGCAATCGGGTTGGTCAGTCATGACTTGCCCTTGGGGAATCCATGCTAATTGTTCCTGATCACTTTCTTCTCCAAGTGCTTAGAATATTGTAGTACTTAACATTTGTAATTAAATGGTCTCTATCATGGCTGCTTGCACAGTCTTCCTTTCCAAGGCCATGCGTTCCATTTTGATCACTTGGGAATACTCCAGCAAAGCTTCTTTTCACATCTGCTTTCCTGATCCTATGTTGCAAGACATTAAACATTTCATGTTAGCGTGTCATTAACTTTTTTTTTTCCTTGTAGAGATATTTTTCAGAGAAGCAGTTAAACTCCTTTGAGTGACTATAGGGGCTAGGAAGAACTAGAAGAAGCAAACGTACATGCTTCCCTACTTCTCGCAATCGTCATATTGAAATGTTTCATTTTCTACTGTGTCCTTTTCCAGAAGGAAAGCACTTTTCAATTTACCTTCTTATGCCATAGGACCCCTCTACTTTTCTGAAGCTGTGCGCCTAACTTCTTCATTCTTGTATGAAATGGGGGCTATAAGGCACAAGCTTGGAGACCTCATTAAAAGGTGGGTGTGGGGTGTTGGACTCTGCACTTTTGCACACTGCCTTACACTGAAGGATGTTATCTGGAGGACCCCAGGAGGTGGAAGTGCCTTGTTCCAGAGGTCATTCAGTAAATGTGGAAGACAAGCAGTGCAAGGATGGTTCCATCTCCAACCTGGTCAAAAACGTAAGGAGAATGCTGTCTCTTTAGGTAGTGCTAATGATTTGGTTTTGCCAGGTAATATCTTTGCCTTAACTTTCTTCGTTGTTGGAACAGGTTGGCAAAAAGTGTCGAGCAAAATTTAGGGTTCTGCAGTGACTTATACTACACCCAACTGCATTATAATGCCTTAAAAGTATCTATATATTTTGAAATGCCTCAGAACCATTTAGGGGAATCTCTAAAGTTCTGTAAACACTGAGTGCACTGAGAAGAATGTGGACTAATTTGTTTTTAAATGTTCTGTATTTGGGCTAAAACAATGACATGTATATTGTGTTTTGCCTCTCTTAAACCTGTTTTGTAGTAATAACAGGAAAATACTGTAGGTGCAGGTAAATCAAACAGCTCAAGAAGTAAGCAGTAAGTATACCTAATGGTTGAGTGATTTCACACTGCAGAGAAACCTCCAAAGAGGTTTGATTCTCCATCAAAGAGACCTTACCAAGTAAAAAGGGTATCCATGGCAGGCTTGGAGCAGAGAGCAAGGAGAAAGCAGATCAGCTATGGAGCAGGGTATAGACATAGATTGTTTGACTGGCAGTTGTCATTTGTGGGATGAGATGCAGCAGAAAAAACAAAATATCTAGCCTGAATACAATAGAGACAATGCTGGGCAGGAAAGGGTTAAATGGTGAGACAGCAGATGCTCCAAACTCTGCCCAGTGCTATATTGCACAGTTTATAACTAAGGAAAGCAGTTTAAGTCTTTAGATAGATGTACTGTGATACAATTTGTTATTTTTTGACACTGCTTCCCATGCAGCAGTGTCAGGTAGGGTGTTGATATAGCAGTCCTCCATAGCGGTTCTCATACTGCTGTCCCCGTGGGGTTTTACCCTTATCTGCTGAGACAAAGATGGCAGCTGCCCCAATAATCCTGGTCAATCCAATAGTATATTTAGGTTTCAGGTTGCTGTTGGTGGTTTAAGATAGCTATGTTCTTTGCAGTGCTTATTCACATCACTCTTAGCTTTAACAAAATTAGGTCTACTGCTCTTAGTACGGATTAAGATACCTTGAGATGCCTCCACTCGAACTCCTGTTCTTTGATTCAGCACTTGGGAGTGTCCCATCAACCTGCTTTGCTATGACAGTGGCCTGCAGATGTCTGTGTTGCCATCATTTTTCTTTAGGTAGGACAGGATGTGCATTTCTCCAAGTACAAGCTCTTTGAAAGAGTCCATGCAGAAACATGTGGCAGGGAGGAATGGCTGCTTGCAATGGGCAGGTGAACTCCTTACTGTTGGTAGGCATCAAGGAGTGCCCCTTTTCTACTGTGAACAGTCATTGCCTCCTTGGGTCCACAATGATTATAGCCTTTTCCCACATTGGGCACATACTATAGCCAGTTAAATCCTTGCAAGGTCTTCTCTGGCCCGATAGTGCCTGCCCATATTTAAAACAAAAATAACATCTGGTCCAGATGCTCTCAGAGTAGAGAGCACACAGGGAAAGAGAGGTCAAATCTGGTGTGAAACAGTTCAGCATGGAATACTAGCTGGAGGACTGCCACCAGCACAGTATAGAGGAACTGGTCCACATGAACCTTAATGAAAACTGGCTTAGTGCAAAAGTGGATTTATTTCTGTTCCAAGGAGGATTATTTCCTAAAACTTATGGTGTCAAATAAATTACTATAACAACAGTTCTGGTGTGGGTACAGGATACTTCAGCACAAACTAACAAGTGTTAGTACAATAGCAACGCTTCGAGGTACAGCATCTTGTAGAAGTATTTCTTGTTTTTCTTCTCTATCAGTACCTCTCTAACTCTTCTCAAAGGGCATACGTCTAAGAGAGAATGGCAATGTGCAATTGATACTAGCATTGGACATTTCCTATAACTAAATGAACTGCAGTTAACCAGGTCAAACAGCCTCCTTTCACTGAAAAGCCCCAAAATAATTTATCCCCAAACTTTTTCAGCAAAAAACAAATCTTACCATTAAACCAGATTAAATAAAATTAGATTAATTAGAAGTAAGTGTAAATGATTCCCATACACCAGCCCACACCCATCACTAGACCTGGTGATAGATACCTCACACTCACACGTGATAGACTACTAGATAGGTGGGAATATGAGCATTATGGGTTACAGTAGGTAAGAGTGTCACAAGAAGAGAACTGTGATGTTAGATTGTATTAACAAGGGTACTGTATATTAAAAAAGGTAAATGTTGTTTTTCACTACCTGACCCAGGCTAGCTCAAGTTCTCCAGTCCCACCTGGATTACTAGTCTAAGAGAGAAACTGGAGAGTGCCCAAAAGACACCAGACATCAGGCTGAGAGCTAGGCCTGGTTAGCATCTGCTGGAGAAGAGAGAAGGCTGCATACCAAAGGGTATTCATCCTGTTCTGTTCTGATGAAGCATTAGGCAGCACTTGACCTCTGGAACAAAAGGGCCTGGAAACAAGATCTGTAAGTCTGCACCTTTGGCTTCAGTTCCTCCTCCTAATTTCATCATGACATGTTTTTAGTTTTAACCATTAAAGTGACCTGTTACTCTAGCTGCCTCTGACCAAACCAGCAAAGGCCAAAGGACCATCAGAACCAGTCAATCTTAAAACAAGCTGGACCTGCACAAATTTGGGGATGTACAGTTTTTACATTTAATTTCCCAGGAAGCTTCAATACTGTATTTCAGTTGCAATGTAGTGCTGAGTAAGTCCATATAAATCAACGGTTCCAAGCCCACTCTCACAATTTCAATATGGCACCTTACGGTTCTTATGAATGCTTTATTCTGTTTCCTATTTTAAGGGAAAGAAAACCCAGGTCTCTATTTCCATATGTAAATTTCTAGTAATCCCCTCAGATTTCTGCAGCAGACTACAAACTCTGTGGTATCACCAAGCATAAAGACTCTGGAAGGTTTTTACTATAATGAAAATGAATATTACAATCAGTGTGGTCAACTGCAAAGCTGTGTTGACATTAAATCCAATTCTACTGAGCACCTCTATTTTCAGTTATCTGTATACTGTACATTTATATATGGCAACACAATATGGCAAATGATATAACTAGAGCAGGGGTATCAAACTTATCTGGGACCCTGGACCAGATCTGGGTTGCAAGGGTCCTTGCAGACTGGATCCAGCCCAGGACACAAGGGCAGCTGCTGTGGCCATTGTAGCAGCAGCAGTGAGGGGTCCAGAGTTGGTGGTGACAGTGAACCAAGCTCACTGCTGATGGCTGTGGCCAGTGGGGCCAAAAGGCCCTGAATTCTGCAGCAGACCACACTGCCCAAGCTTTAAGGGACCCACTGGTAGCCTGTTGGCCAGCTAGAGTGACTTTGCAAACTGGATCCAGCCTGTAGGCCATATGTTTCACACCCCTGAAGTAGAGCTTTTGAATGCTTTGAAAAGGAGAAAATATTATGCACACTACAGTAACCACAGTGGTCTGAGATGCTGAATACATGTGCACCTAGGGTGGCAGCTACACTGACTACAAGATTAGGATCTTTTGAATAGCAGTGTCCATCAGGGTTGCATATACACCCTGCTTCTCCTCATGCACTTAGGTTATAAAGGGTGGATTTGCTATGATTGTGTTTCAGTTCCCTCTCACTTTGAAGCCCATGGTAGGTGAGGACTATGAAAATGAGACTGGGTGGGTTGTTGGATCCATGCTGACCACATTATCATTGTTATCATGCAGCGAGCAATTTTTCTTTTCTTTGAACATGCATTAGTGTGGAATCCCAAAGCAGGTGACTGGCAAACAATGCATCTTAGGATAGTGAGAAGGCGTGTCAATTACTTTGGTCAGAGAAAGGAGTGTTGTCCTCCCAAACTTGGTCCTCAATCCAGCAGCTACATATAGAGAACAATTCAGATTATCTAATAAGCAGCCAAGGTAGGCCGTGGAATCATCACTGGAGACAGAGCTGAAACCACACAATCAGCTATCAAGGATAGTTTAAGCATAATTGTTTCATTTCCTTTCACTAACTTCACTGGACCAAAGACTAACTAGAGGCTCCTTATAACCTCAATTTTTCTGCTTTTCTTTTCTTCAAAATTCCACCTACCGCACCTGACGAGGAAGTTTATTCACTGCTTGCAGGTAGTCTTTGTCCAGGATGCAGTTCCCAAGCACATTCCCAAAGCACCTATGGGATAAGAGAGCACACCATGACTAAGAATTTATCATCTTATTCTTACATCACCTCCAATGTGTGCAAGTTATAGCATTGCGCACTGATACCCACTTACCTGAGTGCCCTCTTCAGTCCATCTGTCACTGCTTCCTTTCTTGCCTTCTCTAGAGACAAGGCCTTAGATTTCAGGCCCTCACTCACTCCATATCCCACATCTTCATGGTATGACCCATCCTATGGCATGAATTAAAAATACTGAATAGGCTCACTTGTAGTCCTACAAATTTACATCTCTGTGTGCCAATTTTTGTTTTCATGTACAACTGATTATAAGTCTTGACATCTCATGTGGATTCAGAGTAGAGTGGATTGGTATGTTATAGTAGGCTTAGCTTTCCAGGAACCCCCAGTAACTTAGTGAATTGCAATCTAGTTCCATGCTTATGACTATACTGTCAATCATGGTTCTAAGCCACTATAAGATCAGCAATAGATGTAGCAAATAAAAATTCATCAACCTGCCTTAAGTTGAACTTTAACAAATGCACAGACCCCCACGTAGAATCTGCCATTGTTCAGGTCAACAAAATCTGGAAGATTGAAAAGAAGTTACTGTTAATACAGTTATTCAAACAACATGGCACATGGGGTGAAACTTCTGATACATTCAGCTTTGTGGGAAGCAAGAAGTTAAAAACCAGTAAAAGGGAACTTATTCATAAAAGTGCGAGGGGCAACACATTTGCAAAACGTACAAAGTACCAGGGGCACCCCTGTTTTAGAGCTGAGAGCTTGGCATTGCAGAGTGTATTTGCCTCTTCTTCAGGGGTGACATACTGTGTAGACATTCTCCAAAAGTAGAATCTATTTGGACAATTACTTGAACAATGAATAATTATTTACCCTAGAAGAACAATGTTTCTTCAATATTTATTTTTCATACAGATTCCTTGATCTACTTTTCTTTCTTGCTACTTCAGAGTTTTAACCCCATGTGATTCTGTATTAGTGAAGGGCCCACCCTACCCTTTGTCTTTGGGTGGATATCATGGGAAAACCAAAGATGCAAGTTCAGCCTTGATGGACTTTGGCCAAAAAAATAAATAAAAAAATCCAGTTTCCTGGGTTTGGGGTCCACAATAGAATTTGGAGTGCATCTTTGAGTGACTGTTCACATAGCCATTGTTAGGGTAAATAACTGTCCTTCCCCTTGTCTCTTGCTGGGACCTATTAAGTTTAAGAAATGTTTGTATCCGCCTGTTTCAACACTACAGTTCCCTGCAGAGAAAGAAAGTAGAAGAGCTGAGGCATTACCTGCACTACAGGCTTCTGCTCCATTTCTATATCTTGCCAATTCCAGCTAAAATGGACTTACCTGGCATTGTGTTAACCTCCTTAGGTGTAAAAGATCTACTAGTCTGAGAGCGATCTGGCAGCATGCTTCTCAGATCTTTGAAACACAGGGGCACGACTCTGGGCTTCCTGAACAGGCCTTGTTACTGAGGGAGTCGGCACAATTGCACTAAGACACCTGGTTTAGGCGCTCCTGAACATAATTCTTGCACCAGACTTAAGAAGATACAATGTCAGTGTTAAAAACTGCTCAATTTGAACCAAGCTGAGTTTCAGTGTAGAATGTGTTGAATGGATCTTAATAGTTTTTTAATAGCATAAAGAATCTGAGATTGCTTCTCTTCTCTACCCTAAAGGGTGAAACTGAGGCACAGACCACACACAACTTGGATGTGGCCCTTCAGACAGGCACTTGAAAGCTTTGTTCAGAGTCATCATGGTAACAATGCACGGTGCACATAAACTGAAACTCGTCTTTTGACTGGCAACAACTACAACAGAAGCTAAGAGGTGGGGAGAAATAACTGGACCTGAATATGAAATAGAGTGCTGGCCACAGCCTCAGAATAAATGGGTTGTGGCCAGTAGATTCATGCCCCTACAGCGAAGCAATAGTACTTCCTAAATATTAAGAAAGCAGTGAAAACTTAACTGAAACAAAAAACCACCCTAATTCAACC
>NW_017729022.1:83935815-83937829 GCF_001723915.1 Gavialis gangeticus
CAACAACTACAACAGAAGCTAAGAGGTGGGGAGAAATAACTGGACCTGAATATGAAATAGAGTGCTGGCCACAGCCTCAGAATAAATGGGTTGTGGCCAGTAGATTCATGCCCCTACAGCGAAGCAATAGTACTTCCTAAATATTAAGAAAGCAGTGAAAACTTAACTGAAACAAAAAACCACCCTAATTCAACCAAAGGAGAGCAAAGTGAAGAAAGTATGGGGGATGCTTCAGCATACCAACTCACAGAGCTTACAATTATTGGAAAGAACTTAGGGCAATCAGTACTGTGCTCTCCTACTTGATACCTGGCAGTGAAGAGGCAGTATGTCTAGCACAAACACGTAGCTATGCAAAATGTTCTAAGCTTTTGCACCTGAGCATGGGGATGCATAAAAGTAGCCAAAGACTCTTAGGACAGGATGTTTGTGAAACCAAAGTGCTTGTTAGAAAGACTTAAGAGATGGAGGGGGCAAAAGCTGGTATGTCTGTCTTTTGAGGGAGCAGCTGTAGGCAGACATGTTGCTGAGGTCTACTGGTGGTTGAACAGGCAAAAATTCAGTTGCAACTCCTTTGGGTCTAGTCATCAGCACACAAATGGATGATTTAGGAATAGGATTACTCAAATCTGGGCCTGCAAGTATAAATTTAGGTTTTCTTTATACCAAGACAGGTGCTAAAACACAGACATTCCACTATTGCCCCATTTTGCTATCTCTTCACAACTGTCAAGGAACTGGAAAACTCCATCTGCTGCTTTGACAGAGAGAGTCACATTAAAAGTATGCCTCCCACAGTTTCAAGTAGTCAGATTTCAGAAGGATGAACCACAGTCTATCACTTCACACCTTCAGTGTGAAACAGTGGGAATGCAAATTCTCTAACCCCAGGAGAAGATATTTACCAACATTCTGCTGAGTGACCGAATGAGCCCAGCCGTTGAAGCCAAACATCTCATTGGCCAGACTGACAACCCTGTGACCCTCGATGTAACAAACCTAAAAGAAGAATAAATTCAGAAATTAATGTAACGGTCACAGCTGCCCTGCATGGAGATGCTCTGCTGATTTCAGGTAAGATTCTGATTCCTTGAATGAAAAGGGAACAGAACAAACCTGCTACTGACAACCAAGATAGATTTAATGGACTCGAAGGGAAAAAAATAAATGGCATCTAGCATGTGTGTGTTGTGAAGCCTTGTGTATTCCATGTATTGAACAATAATGTAACTGATAACTCTCCCATTTAAGAATAAGGAGACTGAGACACTAAATAAGGGATCTGTCCAAAATCTCAAGGACTAAATGACTGAGGTGCCAGAGGACTGGAAAAGGGCCAGTGTGGTCCCCATTTTCAAAAAAGGGAAGAAGGACCCAGGAGATTATATGTCTGTTAGTCTTACCTCGGTCCTGGGGAACCTCTTTGAGAAAATTATCCAGGTGCATATCTGTGAGGGGTAAGCAGGGGAATATATGCTTAGGGGCAATCAACATGGGTTCATTAGAGGCAGGTCCTGTCAGACCAAGCTGGTGGCCTTCTACGACCAGGTCACAAAATCGTTGGATGCAGGTGTCGCGGTGGACGTAGTCTTTCTGGATTTTAGGAAGGCCTTCAACACTGTCTCTCACTCCATTCTTATTAAAAAATTTGGAGATTGTGGTGTCGATGCCTACACAGTCAGATGGGTCACCAATTGGCTGGAGGGCCGCACCCAGAGTGGTGGTGGATGGGTCTTTTTCGACTTGGAGGGATGTGGGCAGTGGGGTCCCCCAGGGCTCAGTCCTTGGGCCCGCACTGTTCAACATATTCATCAGCGACTTGGATGAGGGGGTGAAAAGCACCTTGTTCAAGTTTGAGGATGACACCAAGATGTGGGGAGAAGTGGGTACGCTAGAAGCGAGGGACAGGCTGCAGTTGGATCTGGACAGGTTACAGGGGTGGGTGGATGAGAATAGGATGGGGTTCAACACTGACAAGTGCAAGGTGCTGCACCTAGGGAGGAAGAACCAGCAC
>NW_017729022.1:83942829-83953663 GCF_001723915.1 Gavialis gangeticus
GCCACTTGCATGATCAGGGGGCAGCAGGCCAGGCCCTACGAGGAGAGGCTACGAGACCTGAACCTGTTCAGCCTCCACAAGAGAAGGCTGAGGGGATCTGGTGGCTGTCTATACACTGGCCAAGGGGGACCAGCAGGCCATGGGAGAGTCCCTGTTCCCCCGAGCACTCCTGGGAGTAACAAGGAATAACGGCCGTAAGTTGACTGAGAGTAGATTCAAGCTAGATATCAGAGGCGCTACTTCACAGTCAGGGCGGCTAGGATCTGGAACCAACTTCCAAGGGAAGTGGTGCTCGCTCCTACCCTGGGGGTCTTTAAAAGGAGGCTGGATAGACACCTTGCTAGAGTCATTTGACCCCAGCATTCTTTCCTGCCCATGGCAGGAGGTCGGATTTGATGATTTGCTCAGGTCCCTTCCGACCCTGCTGACTATGAAACTATGTCCGAGCTAAAGCTGGAATTTACAATATCATATTCCTGGACTTATTTCTCTAAATGCAATGACTATGGAAGACCAAACACTTTTTAACCTAAAGTACTTTATAAGCTTTTCATAGTGGAGAATTTCTCCCCCACTAAAAATTAAATAATGTTGCCATACGCACACTCATCCATACCTTCTGTCCTCCTCCAGCCTGCCGGCTGCTGATGTACTCTGGACCAAGTCTTTGACGCAGAGCATTCTGGATGGCCTGGTACTCATCTGCTGTGTACTGGTACTTTAATAGAAACATATCAGAATGTGATATATTTAATTTCTTTATTATATTTCCACATTCCCACATAATGCCATTTTTGTTTTGCTGCCTTCCAAGAGAAGGTAAGTAATCCATACTCATGCTTCAGGATGTAATTGGTAGGGAAAAAGCTCAGGGAGGAATTAATTTTGCCCCAGGAGCTGCATGCTGGCATTTTGCCTTACATAAGACAGTCAGTTAGGCATTAGTTCTGCTTACTGCTGAGACAAAAATGTTACTTAAGCTCTATGTCCACTCTGCAAAGAAGCAGGCAGACCTAAATCTGTGAACTCTGAGAGGTTTAACAGCAGAAAACCAGAGTTCTTGCTCTTTATTGATACAGGAATGTGTGGGACATTCTAGCTCCTGGATGAGGCTCTCTTCTGCCTAATGAAGGAATTAAATGGGCTTCTCCAAAAGGAGTGCTATCCATTTCTTAGCCAGACAAAATCTGTGTGGTATTTTTAACTGGAGAGATTGAGGGACCCTTATGCTATACTTATTCTTTCTGCCAAAGGAATAATTTTAAATTGTACACTGTTTACTAGAAACTTTAATATGAACTTTAATAGAAACGTTAATAACTTTAACTCTCTTTAATATAGGTTTTAATTCTAATTTATATTTCAATACAGTGTATCATTTAATTTTATTATGTATTGGTGCCATTTCTTTGTCTGGCACCCATACATAATTCTGTAACAGTAGGAAAAAGGGGGAACAGGACACTTATGTATCCTGTTCATTTGCTGACTACATACAGATGGCACGGGGAAAAGAATTCATCACTTATTGTGAATGATAAACTTAATCTGTATACAATTTGATTTGTTCTAATGGTTGAGGGAAAGCAGCAGTCTTCTCTGAACTGGTAGGAGAATTCATATAAATAAGTGAGGCTGATGCATACTTCTTGCTCTTTAATTATCAAAATCAAAGGCTTTATCTGTACAGCCCAAATAAAACTAGCTTTGTTAAGGAAGTATGTAGTTCTGTTGTCACTGGGAGAAAATGTAATGGAAATGAAATTATTACAGGTGGGCTGGAAGATGACTAATCTAGGTGGAGAGTTACTGACCTGTCCAAAGTACACGGTGGAGCTGGCATTGCTGGAATTTCTCTTGCTGACGTGGCTTCCACTGCCTGAATCCTGACTTCCAGACATCCTTATAAATGGGGGGTGGGAATAAAAGTTAACATTAGACACAAAGCAATAGAACCCATAACCCCACTGAAGACTTCTACAATGGGGAACAGGAAAGTCCCAGTAGGTAGCGCATTCCCCTCCACATGTGTGGAAGAAAATCCCCTCATTGGGGATGTGCTGAATATCAAACCTATATGCTATTCATTTCAATTTAAAAACCAAAACACAGCACCAGTAGGAATTCAGATGCAATTTGTTCTTTCTCTTACTGCGTCCCAACAGCAAAACAAACCAGTACATACAATGCAAGATATTGTAGACTAAGTTTAAGAGAAGTAATTTAAATTTATGCAGGTACTGATAGGTGTTAACAAGAATTCCAGTCTTTTTTCCATCCAGCAGGGAATCAAGGATACCAGTCTAATCTATCAGTCAGAAACACAGGACATTTTTCAGACAATGCTTAGAATCCTTCTCCCCCCTGCCATACATATGTAAGAGGTGTTCCTTTAGATAGTTCCAGGTTATCTGGGCATTTGACTTGAATTATTATAACTCCTCTTTTAACTTTGATCCTACCAAAATACGTAATATTTGAGGAAATTGTAGATGCTCTAAGTCTCATTCATTTTGGTTTCATTGTAAAAATGAAACACAAAAAGGAGAATGCATTGTGATGCACAGTGCTACCTAAGGGTTTGTTGCTGTTGGTTCTAGTCAAGGGATCCTGTTATTTTTTAACATATGCAGAGTTCTTCATTTTAGGGCCCTGACTGTTTTCTTTCAATGATGACAACTGAAAATTCTCTCTGACCTAAAAGAAAAGAAAAATTAACTGGTATGAGATACTATGACAAAATTCCAGGTGTATCTCTAAGGAGATATAAGTTCAACTGAGTTGTGTGAAATATTTGTTTCTGAGTCACTAGTGTGACAGTGTACACAAACTAGACATAAGTCAGGAAAGAGTTAATCGGCTTTTGGGGGCTTATCAGTCTAGTCTTGTATTCTTTTTTATTTATAGTATTATTAATAGTTTTAAATCACTGAAAATACATTTCTAATACTGCATGGAAATATTTAATTAAAAACAATGGCATGCAGGTATTACATAAGAATCAAAGAGACCAGAAAAGGTGAGATAAGTGTTTTTGCATTGCACAGGATGAGAAATATAAAGTTATAAACCAATAGTGCAAAAAAATGAGAAATAAAGCTTTTCTAGATATAACTGAGTACAGCAGCTTGCTAATACAAGTGAGAGAATTAAAAACCCCTAAAAACCCACATCTTGCTATCCTCTCTTAAACCCTTCTCCTCCCAGGATTCATATTATATTTGAGATCTGGAAAGCAGCAGTAATAGGATTCAAAAGTTATAGCTAACCCAGAGGCATGAGCTTGATGATTAGTATTCATTTTAGACTAGTGGTGTTTATTAATTTTGCCTGACATCACATTGCCTGAAGCTGTATTATCCCATTTCACAAACGGAGTGAAGTTGGACACCCCATGGAACACTGAACTGCTATCAAATTTTTGCTGGTAATTCAGCAGATGGCACTCTTTCCCCTGAGTTGGTAGCGAATCAATACCCACTACAGGGAGACGCAGGTTTTTTTAGCTAAGATAGAAAACTGATGCAGAAGAGCCGAAATGACACGGGTGAATTGTTTAGAGCGGGGACAATCTTTTTGTTATGTGTTTGTACAAGGTTGAGCATGAAGCCTTAGTTTCTCTAGGATAGTGGTTCCCAACTGTTTTAGATTCAAGGCACCTCTAGGAAAATACCAGATCTTAATTTTTGTTCTTTTTTGACTACAAAGTAACAAATAACAGAGCAATTCTCATCTTTGCATACTATTAAATGGATAATTCCTATTCATGCTCTAAATGGGATCCCATGGTAAGTGAAATCTAAAGCAGAGCAACTTAGCCTTTTTCATTCAAGGAAAAATTGCCCCAACTTATCTTCCATTGGGATATTTGCAGACTTAGGGGCAGCTACTGCAGAGCAGCTAAAACACAGAAAATTCCATAATTGGCATGTAATGTTGACATGTGAACATTAAATGCCAATTGTGGGGTCACATGAAATTGTCTGTCTGTAGGTGGAGATGCAACTGACAAAGGTTTGAGAACTTCTGCTTCAGGCATACAAAGACACAATCTAGTTATTTAATAACAAAGTACATAGGTAGGTAGGGTCTGGATGAATGTAGCAAGTATATCTAACCAAACCTGTCACTAATTCCCCAGTTTCTAAAGAAAAAAAAGACATTTTGTAGGGGAAAAAATGTTAAAAGAAGCATTGTATCCTTTGACCCTTCTATATAATGTGGCCCATTGTTGTTAGTTTAAATTCCAAATGAGATCCTGCTTTTGAGTGAGTTCCAAATAGGGCATGGGAATCAGTTTGTGCATGTCCAGTACTGGGAAACTGCCTAACTCATCAAGCAGCATTAAAAAAAACCCTGCATTTTCCAACTATGACATCAACTGTGTTAATCAAATCTATATGCCTCTGCTTCTTTATTGTACTCCTTAACTTGATAGGTGTGGACACTTCAGGCAATAAACAAGGTAATAAAAGCAGAATTTATCATCTAAGGACATTGAAGATCCAATACTTGTTTCACTTGATTATGATAGTTTTCACTGGGAATTTCTTTTCAGTGTAGCTCCATAATGCTCCCAAGACAGTTTTATCTCATCATTGTGAAACAAGGCTGCACAAATAAAAGGTTGTGCATTATGCTTCAAAAACATCAGGACTCATGCTATCCTGATTTAGTAAAAATTCTATAGCCAACGACACATTTAGATTCTTCTTCATGCCTGCTATTGCAGTAATTTAATACCATAGAAAGTTCTCTTTATAACCTATTTAAATTGCTTGTAATTTTTTTTGGAGGGAGAGAAAGTAATTGTTTTGGGAAGACCAAATAGAACATATTTATATTTCTATATTATTCTAAGAGCATTTAGGTACGTAGGCATTCTTACCTATTGTGGCAGTGAGTTCCACAGCCTTTATTCTCTGTTCTGTCTGTTCACAAGTCTCCTGGTAGCAATTCTGTTTCACTGTTCAAAATTAACATCACGCTATAGTCAAAGATACATATTCACTAAATATATACATGGAAAATGGCTTTGCCATTCATGATGCTTCCCCCCTCCAGCATTTCTTTACTATGTAATAAGAAGTTTCTTTAAGACTGGAGCTGCGGTTTGCTAAGCAAAAATATTTTGCATTCTTTCAATAGCTTTCATTCCACAGAGCCCACCCAGAGCAAAATGGTCATGCACGTAGGCAAAAAAAATAACTTATCTGGTACTAGAGATAATTTAGCATACTTTTGCCCAAGACTCTGATTTATCTAAGAAAAGGAAACCAGGGAAATTATAAAGGGTATTTCCTCCTAAAGGATCCCATACCATTTTATAACTCCTTCCCCAGTATAAACAATATATGAAGATGGCTTCATCCAATACTGAAATGCTGCCAACTTTGAAGTCCAAGGTGCAAGTGTTAAACGAAGCAGTACCGAACAACAGTTTAAGACAAATGGGGCAAATATAGTATCAAATTAAAAGTACAAAGGGAATTTAGATACAATGTAACTCTCAGTTTGACTATAATTAGTATTTCAGGATAGGATCTGCATCAGTCAGAAAAACAGAAAAGCTGAGAGCTCCAGTTGTTTTCAATGAGAACACTGAAAACATTTCTATAGACCAGGAGTGTAAAACTCATCTGGCCCTATGGATGGGATGAGGAAAATGAGCTGGTCTGTAGGTTGGATAGGGCCCATGCTTCCCCCTACAGGGGTGATGCAGCATGGGTGCTGTATGTAGCACACGTCCTGAACCAGTACACATACTGCTTACGATATTCATGCTGGCTCCAGACCCTGCACTGCATACAGCACATGCTGGCCCCAGCCCTGTGTACAGCATGCAACACCTGGGGCTGATCCAGGGAGCACACTAATCATGGTGGATGGGGCCAATTTGCCAGATGGGCTTGCATGCCGTGTGTAGCATATTGGGTTAGGGCCTGCGTATGCTGCATGTGACACGCTGGTTTGCGACTCGCAGGCAGCACTGCGGACTGGATAACATGGCTCTATGGCAGGCCTCATCTTTGAGGCTCCTGCTGCAGACCATCTGAAGAATGGCTTCTGTCTTGCCTATGGTACTCCCTACCACTGTGCCTCCATATGTAGTTGATACTGTACATGGACAGGGATTTCAAACTCACTTTGGCCCACAAGGAGCTTCACAGTCCAAGTCTGGCCCAGGGCACAATCTGGCTTGGGGTATGAAGCAGAGGCAGCAGACCCAGCTCTGCCTGGGGCACACAGCGGCAGCTGGAGTTGCAGCCATGAGCCCATTTCCTGTGCTGCAGGGGCAGCTCTGGCCCCTGCACAGGACATTCAGTGATGGCTCCAGTACAGCACGATGGTGAAGCCTGGTGGCTGAGGAGAGAGCGCTGCAGCGGTGGCAACGGGCAAAGCAACCAGAGGGTGACTGACATTGTATCTGCTCTCATTTACCCTCCTGCCACTGACTGCCATGTCCACCAGGGTCCCAAGGCTTTGGATTCTGTGGCAGGCCCTCTCCCCTGGCCAAGCCCCTCAACTTCTGGTTGCTTGCCAAATCCCTCTCACAAGCCATGGGTTTGACACCCCTACACTACAGAAGCTGACCTGAATCAATACCAGCTGCCACATAAGCTGTTTTTCTTTGAAGATTTCAGTCAAATACTGATCCATTAACACTGTTAATCTGGTAGAAACTGACAGAACCAGAGCAACATGTTCATACATTTTATATTAAGAGCTTTTGAAGCATCCTTTCTTTCTAGGAACATAGGTAACTCCTCCAATATCTGCTCATAATTTAGGGCCAAAATCAGACCTGGTCAACATTCCCACTGACTTAAATGGAAACAGAAGCTGTGTGAACTCAAGAACAGAATTTGACCATAAGATTTCTCAGACCTGTCAGAATCTTTGTTTACTTGTACTTCCAAGGTGATAACATCCTTCTTATCATATGGGAACTGATAAGAATTTTAACAGACAATTTGGCCGATGAAAGTTGTCACAAATATTGCATCTCAGTATAAAGCCTTTTATTCCCTGCTTGTAGCCTGGCTTAGTGGTAAAAAAAACCCAAACCAACATATACTTTGTACTGTAGTATCTCCACAATAATAGCATTTCTCTGAACTGTTCATTCACTAACAAAGATTAAGGATTTTATTTCTAGAATAATACAATTGGTATTGAACCATAAAGAAAAGGCTGTTAACCCCATAATGAAAATGGACATCCTCTTACTTCCTGCTCAAAGGCCTATGTGTTTGTAGCAACACAAACTACATTTATTATGAGGCAGACTTCATCATGACTACATGACTTTTTGTTTTTGTATTCAATAAGACTGTCTTTCTAAAGAAAGACTAAGCCAGAGAATTAGTGCTTTTCTGATAGCATAGCCACTAAAATTCAAGGAAGCCACAGACTGTGCAAAGTAGTATATTATTTTCACAAACATGGACAATTGTGAACTGCAATGAAGAAACTGTATGGGCAATTGGTAGAATACGTATGTTGATATGAACAAAAACTTTTTAAGCTGTGTAACGTATGCATGCAAAACAGACAGTAAATCCAGGCAACCACAGGTATTCATCCATCTATTTAAGAAGGCAAGAGTCATAACCAATTTGCAGAATTAGAATACTTAAGCAAAAGAAGTGAAATTATATAGGCCTAGAGGGGACCTGCTGGGACTTCAAGTTCAGTCCCTGCATCACCGGCAGCTAAGTCATATAATCTTTTTCATAAATGGTTTAAGCCCTATTGTACAACTACTTGGGTTTCTTGTCTGCACTATTCCTGTTGGAAAGTTCTTCCAAATATCTCACTGCTTTATCAGCTAGGAATATTCTATGAATTTCCAGCCTAAAGTTACGTGTGGTTAATCTCTACCCATTTGGTTTGTTTTTTAAGCCATTTGTTCTTTTCTTCTCCTTGGTGACCATTTCATGTTCTTACATCTAATTACTCTGGTTCCAATACAAATAATATCTTTCTACAACATGATTTAAGCCACATTTTTTATTTTAGCAAAAGTGAGGCTATGTTATAAAGAAAACCAAATTTATAATGGAACAAAACCCCTACATTATACAATTCAGTATGGGATCTACAGGGGTTTTATTTTTATAAAATGGGTACACACTCATTCACCATCTTGAGGGTTTTTTGTTTTGTTTTTTTTAAAACAAGGCCACCGAGTGGGTACTGGAAGTGAAAAACACAGCACATGTAACTGCAGTGGCAATGTAGTTTTGTAGAATGTAATTACCAGAGTAGAATAAACCCAAGACAAAATCTATCACCCACTACTTTTATAATTTAAAATGCTGTGCAATGTCACTTAAGACACAAGTAGTTAAATATTTTTACATCAGATGCCAAAACAGCACTTTCAGCAGCAGAACAGGTACAACCCAAATGGAGCAGGGAAATGAGTTTAGTGGTGATTAATACTTCACTCTTTTGAGGTCTAACTTTGCCTCTGTTCCACCCATGCTTAACACTGTCTTTCTATAACTAAAAGTTATTTAAATTTGAAGTTGGTAGAATACTTTAGTCCTGTGTAAGCCAATGCCCGTTTCTTCCCTTTGAGGTCTCCATGATATTAAGAGAAGTAGATACACCTCAGCTTTTCACTCATACTTTGTTTTCCCTGCTTTGCTAGAGGATGCGAGGTGTTCTCTGTCAGACTGCATTGTAAAATTTTGTGCATGTATTTGCCAGGATATAGACTGGACTAATACACGGTAGTACAGGCAGTCCTTGACTTACAACATTGAGTTACAATGTTTCTAAATTGATACCGTTTCAACTTTCTGATGTCAGTTTCGACTTTCAACACTTGATCTGATGTGACACCATGACAGCAAACAAGTTGCTGTGTCACCCATCTCCCTGGAGAACATCTGTCCAAACTTCCTTGGACACTTTCTTTAAGAAAGCAGAGAAGACTCCAGAAAAACCTGCAGCCAAGACTCCTGAGAAGAACCACCACGAACCCTTCAGAAGGTCCAACCACAAACCCTTCAAATAGTCCAGCAAAGTCGCTTCAAAGAAGTCTTTCCAAATCAATATGATTGCTATTTACAATATAAATACATTAATGTAGATAAGTAATATAGGTAGAATAGATTGAGTACAAAGTTCTGGATTATTTCTGGTGAAAACAGGGTATCAAGCTTTGGTTCAGGAACCAGTCCCCCATTTATAACATTGTTTCCTATGGGAAAATGGTTCTGATTTACAATGTTTCCACTGAAGAAGCCGTTTTCAGGCTGGTACTGTAGCAACACTACTCTTAGATTGCTAATAACTTCTGAGCATCAGTTGATTTTTTTTTTTTTAAATTAAAACCAAGTCCCTATTTTTTTCAATGATTAAAATGTGAACCAAAGCAGAGACCTCTATATATCAGTCTTTAGAGCAGTGGTGGGCAATTATTTCCGGTGGAGAGCTGCTTAATGAGTTTTGGAGAGCTGTGGAGGGCTGCAAGGGTACCCCCACCCCTTGACAGGTATCCCACCCCCTGGTCGCTATCTTGGGACCAGAAGTCCCTTAACCTGCTCCCTACCATCTCTGAGCTTTACCCTGGGAAGCACCCCTCCTTTGCCCCCCAAAGTACTCCTTTTGGAACTAGATAAAAACAAATCTCATACTAAAAGTCAAACACCTACCATAACAGAGTTTAATTTTATTACAAAAAAAAAAAAATTGCTGCATTTTGCCCAGCCCTGCTTTAGAGGACCTGCAACAAGAGCTCTAAAAGGTCCAAACTACCTTACTTATCCTCAGTGAGTTATAAGCATCTAGAGCAGGGGTGGGCAAAATTAAGTCCATGGGCTAGATCTGGCCCACCAAATGATTTTATCCAGCCTGTGGCTGCTCTTCTGAAGGTGAGTTGTATCTGGCCCATAGCTGCCCTGGCTTTCGGTGTTGTCCTTCTATCTTCCCCATGCCAGCTGCCTACAGCAGCAACTCCTCTCCACGATGGGTCTGCCTTGTCCTGTCCCCTAGCCCATGCTCCAAAGCAGGGGGTGCTGAGCTCCTAGCCAAGCTTCTGGCCAACAAAGTTGAAGCTCAGGTAAGGTTTTCCCCACTGGTGGGGGAGGGGGTGCAGGGGGAATAGGGCCAGCAGGGGCAGGAGCCCAGCAAGTGATCTGGGCTCTGCCAGGCCAGGGCCTGGTAGGGGTGTGGGCGCTCCTAACACGGTGCTGCGCCGTGTTCCCGCCCACCGCTTCAGGCTGCACCGCACGGGCACAGCTCCTACCCAACCCCGAGTGCCCGGCACATGGCCCGTGGGCACAGGAGCCGGACCAGCTGCACCTTTGTGGCCCCAAGCGGCACATGGGGGCATAGTGCAGCACCAGCCCGGCCGCGTGTTGGGTCCGGGGCAGGGACGGGGTACAGGGCCGAGAGAGCCCAGCTTCAGCCCAGCCGAGTCCAGATAACTCACAGCTCCCAGCCCCCTTCTCGCTGTACTCTCTCCCCTGCCCCGGGTCCTCGGCATACAGTCAGGTCGGGCCTGCGCTCCCCTGGGAGCGACCCTCGCGGAAGCAGACCCGGCGATAGCTCCGCGCCGGCCGGTCGGCCGGCCCGCCCGCCCAGGGAAGACGAGGGAAGCCCCAGGTGCCGCCGGGATGCGGCTGCCCAGGGCGGGAGCCCGAGAGCGACCCCTGCGCCCCGCAGCGCCCAAGGCCCGCGGGAGGGCGGAGGTGGCGCAAGGCGGGAACCGGGGACCGGCAAGGGCCGGGGGGGCGGCTAGGCACGCGGCGGGAGGTGGGGTCGCGTCGGCTGCAGTTACAGCGCGCACAGCCCTGCCCTGCCGCGTCCTGACAGAGCT
>NW_017729022.1:83954110-83954979 GCF_001723915.1 Gavialis gangeticus
CCCGTCCCTGGGGCGGGGGCCGAGTCCCGCCTGGGGCCGCCCCCGTCCTGTTCCCCATCGCTCCTCCCGGGGTGCGGCCGGGCGAGCGGCGGGTGTAACTGGCTCGCGCGGCCCTTAGGGCCTCCCCCGGGGGTGCCCCGGGGGCGAGAGGGGCGGACGCCGCGGCCCAGGCTTTGCCTCAGGCCGCACCCGGCGCTTTGAGACGAGCCACGCGCCTCTGCTCCCGCATCGTCCGGCGGGGTGCGGAGCCTGAAGCCTCTCGGCGAAAGCCCCCGTGGTGCCAGGAGCCCCCTCCTGGCCCGTGGTCCGTCTCCGGGGTGAGGGGTGGAGGAGGTGGCAGCTCCCTGCGGGGTGTGTAAGGGACTGTGCGCTGGGAGGAGTTGGTGAAAGGGGGAAGCCTAGGAAAGAGGGTGGTGGGAGGAGAGAAGGAAGAAGTAGGTTATTTGAGACATTGCTTTAGATTTAAACTTAGGGTCTGATTCACAGCCCGGCACAATGACAAGGGTATTGGACAGTTTCCGGCACCCAGCAGGGAGTATCACCTGCTGTCAGTTAAATTGGCACCCAGTGTGGTTAGTGGGGACAGGGGAAAAGTCAAAATCCAGAAACTTGTCTGTGTTAGGGTTGTAAAGGCAGGTTGGAAAATCATCCATTTTTATCAGTCATACTTCACTTGAATTCAGCCACTGGTTTCTAAGCCATGATCACTATTGGTGAGGGTGCTGTGCCAAGTGCAATACTGTTTTGAACCCAAAAGCTTGCTTAAATTTCCCCCCCCCCTTGCTTCTTGTCAGGATGGACACCCCTTGGGCCGTGAGTATCGTTTCCTTAAGGAACGACCACTCGTCCTGGACACTGAGTTCCTCTGG
>NW_017729022.1:83955134-83956680 GCF_001723915.1 Gavialis gangeticus
CCCCCCCCCCCCAGCTATTTAAGTTGGTCTAATAAAAGATATCAGATTCACCCAAAGAACCTTGTCTGCCTATACTGTCTTACAGGTTTAATTCAACAGCTTAGTTTGGTTCATGGGTTTTCTGTGCTGTTTGATATGATCCAGTCTTTCTTGCATTGATTGGCCAACCTGCATTATGAGCTAATTTACCTAACATGGAGAAGTGATAATAGAGGCTTTGTATAGAGGTACACATGGTGATCTCCTCTTATGCGTATTGGGGAATTGCACCTATTGCTATGGCAGGCCCAGTTTGTTGCCTGGTATAAATTACAACAATAAGAAGTACCCATTGCCCTCAGGCCTGTTAAGTGTATAAGTGACTTAATACATGGCATCTTTCAGCCTCACTATCTACTTTGTAACTAAATTTTATACTTCAGTTAACTGCTTAGTAACTGTAACTGCGCCCATCTCCTTTGTAACTAGGTGTATTCCCTTTAACTGCTCCAGGAATAGAGGGGGAAGCGGTTGTCAAGGGGCTCCTATTAGAAGTCTAGAAAATGAGGAAGGCTAGTCATGCTTGCAGTTGCAGTGCCAGCACTGTTTTGGGTGATAACATATTGCGGGTAAATGCATAAACTTTTTTCAGTTATTATGCTACGCAGTTAAGCACAGTGTGATGTACTTAAAAAACCCAAATCTTTTACCCAGAACTATTTTAAAGTATCACGTGCTTTTCAGAAAAGTACTGTTTTGGTGAACCATAACCTCTTACTATGCTCTGCTCACATAAGACCTTTACTTCTTCAATAACTAGTTAGAGGCATGGTTGGCTAAGAACGTAGTTGGTGTTCATGTAGTACGTAGTTACTAAATTGTAAATCATAATCAGGGACCACCCCAGTAGTGGGTAGAGAAGTTCTTATAAGCCTGTGGTTCTCAGCCAGGGTATTGCAGGGTGTCATGCAGTATTAGCACCGTTAGGTATACAGACACTTGTCACATAAATTCCCGCCCAAAAGAACATGCCATCCTTTTAGTCTTGTGTGAAATATGAAACATGATAACCAGAAGGAAATATGACTATGTCCTGCTTGCCACCAAACAACTTCGAGGTAAACCAACTGTTCCAACTTTTCTCTGAGCCTAACCTGCGTAAAATAAACTATTCCAAAACAGGGATTTTACTACACCTTCAACTCTCCTATGAAATATGAATTTTCATTTTTCCCTAGGAGAACTTTTATAATCTTTCCTCGTATGCCTAAAGAAGGGTGCTTGTGCCTGAAAGCTTGCAAGTAAACAATTTTTTTTTTTTGCAAAAATTGAGTTGGTCTAATACATGCCACTTATATCATGAGCTTGTTCCTTTTGCCTCTAGACCAATATGGTTACAACCTGGATACAAGACACTTATCAGTCATACACAGTATAAACCCAGAGATTTCAAATAGGATTTTTTGACATTATGGATTCCTGATTTTATTTTTGTCTTTCTGAGATTTTTTTGCAACAGAAGAACAGTTCTATTATTCTTCTGTAGTCAAAAAAAAAAAAAAAAAAA
>NW_017729022.1:83956753-83957275 GCF_001723915.1 Gavialis gangeticus
AAAAAAAAAAAAAAAAGTAAGTGAAAGCTAAAAGCTGGCATTTTCTCAGGGATGTCTTGAATCTGAAAAGGTTGAAAACCATAGTTACAAGTCACTAGCTACACAGTTGTGTAGATTGGTATCCTTAACTGTGCCGTTGCAGCCAACACATCAGATCTTCCCTCTTTCACTTAGTCTGTGCAGTGAAACATCTTGCTAATGGTTTTCTTCATGCATCACTCTGAGCCTAAACCATGAAGGTTTTTTTTTTTTTTTTTGACTGCAAACTTTACCAGAACACTTACCAAGCTATGTCACTTGGAAATGGTGGATAGATTTAAAATATCACATTTGTTTTGTTGGACTTACTTTGCTCACAACAGTATGGATACACACCGCTGTCCAGGTAGTCAAACAGAAAAATAGAAATGCTAAACCTGTGGTTCTTGACCTTTTTTGTGCCAGGACCCATTTGTAAGCACGGATAGCCAGTCCCTACCCAGTTCTCTTCACTCCTGACCTGCTGCCCCCTGCCCCCTGGGC
>NW_017729022.1:83962275-83966610 GCF_001723915.1 Gavialis gangeticus
GTGGGGTAGGAGGTGAGTGTGTAGGGAGGGGTGTGGGGCATGGAGGGCCCCAAGCAGCCCCTTGCAGGCTGCAACTCTGACAGCGTGTAAGGGAAAAGCCAATTTCCCACATTTTTCTCCTTTAAAAGAGAATACATTTTTAAAGTTTGTTTGTGACCCTTTCATATATTCTTAAAGCCCACTTTTGGGTCATGACTCTCAGCCTGAGAAATGCTGTACTAAACCTTGCCAGCTGTACTGGAGTAAGAAGTGCTTTCAAGCAGGTTTGGTTCTTCTGAAATGCAAACAGGGCACATTTTATCCAGACTGCTAATAAGTGCTGTGTGGTGCTGCAAATAATTTTTGGAAATAGAATGTTTAAGGTCTGGCCTATATTGGAAATCGAATTGTCAATTTACTTGCATAAACTTTGTGCAACTATGGTTAGCACTGTTGGGTAGTATAGTTGGGACTTGATTATGATACAGATTCAGTTGGATGGAGCATGTTTTGCTCAGAGCAGAGGTATTGTCAACATTAATAAAAATTGCACTTGCAATTAGCCACCTACAGAAATTCACGGGTGATAACAATGGAAGAAGTGAAATTTGGGACTCTGGCATTATTATGCTATTCATAAAATATTTACTTTGTGATTTTTCTGCTGTAATGGGTAATTGTAAGTTCAATTTCCTGTAGACAGATTGACACCATATTATAACTGTTGAAGAAATAACAGTCCTGTTACTTTTCACAGCATCATGCATCTTTATCTCATAATGCACAAATGCACATGCTTATAACAGAACAGACAAGGTTCTTTGGGTGAATCTTGTAATTCACTTATAAAAATCCAGGTCTAAAGTTTGGTGAGTAGAAGACAGAATTATTTGAACCAGAGTTAGTTGCCACATGTACATTTATGTTCTTGCATGACATTCATTATCTTTTATTACTGTGTCTGCTTTTCTTTGATTTCTTTTTGAACATGATGATTTTATACATCATTTATGTTTTGTTGCAAGTTGTTCAAAGTGTGTGTGCTTATGGACATGTTCTATCTGTTATGCAGCACAAGCCCCAACTTTTCCACCCACAACAGTCTTATTTTTAACTAGTGAGTAAGAAGAGAGATACCTCTGGAAAAAGTGTTTGGATGACAACTAGTTTGAATAAATCTAAATAATTGAATTGAAGAACAAGCTGACAGTAATAAAATAATGTTTTGTGCTTCTCTGAAAGTCTGGGGATTAAACTGAGTACACAAATTTCAGGAAGGTACAAAATCAGGAGGCATTTGGCAGCCATGGAGGGGCTGGGACAGCAGATGGGGGTCAGGGGGCTGGGGGAGCAGGTAAGGGATATGGGGCCTGGCAGGGGTCCCCCCTCCTGTAACTCCTGCTCCCCTGCCCCTACTTACCAGCTCCAAATCCGGCTGCATCTCCATGCTGCAGCAGGCAGGGATTGTCCAAATCATCAAAGCTCTCCGAATCTTTTTTGAAGATTCGGAGAGCTTTGAATCTATTTGAACCTTTTTATTGGTCCCCTGATTCCATTTGGATTTGGAGATTTGGCCACTGAATTGGGCTGAATCTCTTCCGAATTGAATCAGCACCCAAAGCTTTGTACAGCCCTAGTACATATGTAGTATAACAATGAATAGTCTAATTAGAAAAATAGTGTGCTTTAGACAATGGAATTGAGGAAAAGGTAATAAAGGCGTTGAATGAACTGTAGAGAGCATGAGGTCCTGGTTCTATTTTTAGAGAGACAGCTAAAATTAATTTTAAAGAATACATGCAAAACTTAATTTAATTTGTGATCAAGGTGTTTTGGAGAGATGTAAAAGAATAGAGGTTTTTTGTTTCTTTTGTTTTTTTTTTTAACTGAACTTGAGTGTCTCTTCTATGTCATAAGCATCCTATTGTAATGCAATAAAACCAAAAAAAAATCTTTAAAAAGTGTCAGTTGAAGCTTTGTGATTTTGATAACAAAGTAAAAATAGCCTTATGGCTATGTTCCGCTTATACCAGATTTTATTCTTAAAGGTAATAGATATCATGACACGGAATATGGATTTTAGGGATGAGTCTGAATTAAGTTTTGACGTGCATTTTTGGAGGCTTACAGATTGTGATATAGTATGTGTTTTTAAAACAGTGCCACTTTTAGTTGCTTTTGTCTCTGTTTAAAATGTGCTTTTTATATTGATGCATGAAGGCAGTCTGCACGGTCTTCCTATTTTCTGTACTGAAATCTGGTAGAAGTATTCTGAGTTCACAGCCTTTCTTCATTCCTCCAACCAGAATATTTATTAGAGGTGTACCACTATATTGGTCCATATCGTATCAGCACTGATAAAAGGAAAATTGACATTATCAGCAATCAGCTTTTTTTGGCTGATGTGGCTGATAATATCACTGATAAATGCCAAGTGCATGTGCGCAGCTGCAGCAAGTCCAAGTTTCAAAAAACTTTTGGAAAAAATCTCTGAGAGAAATTTGAAGAAATAAATCAAGCCACATCTCACTTTGCTGTATGAGTATGCAGTGAGTCAGGTAAAGCAAGGACATTAAGTCAGGCCTCTTCTTCTCACAAGAACCTGCTTTGTTTGGTCCTGTTTCAAATAGGTGAATTTAAATTTGAGTATTTAAAAAAAACCCATATTTATAAAGGTGGCTAGACATAAAATGGTGTTGGTGCATAAATGGATATCAAAAGTACTGTACATCCGGCAAAGAGAGATGAGCCTTATGTGAATGGTTGGCATTTCTAGTTTTTTCTCTCACCGTTTTGTTCATTATTTATTTTAATTATTTATTGCTGTCAGGACAACAGGGATAACTATTATTTGTTTTGAATTGGACAAACAAGTACAAATTCCACTTACTCAATACCTTGTTTATATAGGATTCTCAACATAGGCTGGTTTGCAAACACGTCTCAAGATGCAATCCCTTGTCGTTTCTTTTTTTTTTTTTTTTTGCATTTATTATTCATTAATTTATTTTAACAAGACGAACAGTGATCCTTCCTTCATTCTAAGCCAAAATGCATCCAGATCCTAGAATACAGAAATGAAAATGGTTGCACTAAATTCTATAAATACATGCTTTAACATTATAATTATAGGGTTGCACACCAAAAAATGGAAGCAATTCACTTGTTTCCTGTTCATTTTGGTTGGGGCACCTATAAGTTGTTGTGAATTTTGTTTATTTTCCTGAGCTGTTCCATTGCTATATAGTGAATGTCCATGTACAGGTGTCTGGAGTTTGACTTGAATGGGATTTTATATATTTTTCAACTCGCCTTCCCACTTCTTTCAGTTCAAACATCCAGGGCCCTTTCAGTGCTGTAGCAATGCCATTTCTTAATTAGCCACCAAAAGAGAAAACCTTTTTTTTTTTTTTTAAATAGAAGTTGCACTGTGCATATGGTAGGCTAGCAAGGTCACCATCAGAATGAAGCTCACTTCCTTGAAGGTTTTTTAAACTGCCATCATGACAACAATTTAAGATTCAAAATAGTCTTGGTGCAACTCCAGAGGTCAACACCAGAGATCTGACTTTTCTGCAAACTGAGCTTGTGGCTTTTGTCATGCTAGCAGGAGATCACAGAATAGTGCCTCATAGCTACTGTTCCTTTACAGCTGGCTACTCTTGTCTGGCTAGCGATCAAATTATTTGACTGTTGAACAACCATCTGTAATGCTATTGTGAAGCTAAAGTGGCAAATATGTTGCTACCGTTTTGTTCAAATTTACCTGTAGAGGTCTCATAATTTGTGTGTGTGACCAGATATGCAAAAAAATCGCATTTTCTCCCATCCTGTAACGTAGCTAGGATTTTTCTCAAAATTTTTAAGACTCTCTTCCCCCCTCCCCCCCCCCCAATCAGTGCAAGCAAGTTCTCTTTTACAGTGGTTGGCATCCTTTGTTTCAGTGCTTTGAGGTTTTTCCATACCCAGGTTCTGTTTTTGCAGTTGTTTTTCATTTGTCTTCTGCTTATCTCAGCCTGAGGTCAGTTTGGTCATCAAAGTTGGTATCTCAGCCTTGGAGTGTCCTTGCTGCCCGTCTGGCAGGATGGGTGCATTCCTTCTCCTTGTTATCTTATTTGTGCCCTGGGCCTGAAAGGGATTCTTCAGCCATTCATGAATTAGTTTACTAACTGGTAACTTACGTTTGGTGCCTTGCTACTTACATAAACAGTTAAATCTTCTTCTCCTGTCTTTATGCCATTCTCTCGCCATTTACTCTTTTACACACACTCATATATAAAGGTTACGCAGAGTTCATTCACTTATGTCAAGCAGAAGGATACAAAATAGAGTTTTCAAGTTGCTTACAGGACAAGA
>NW_017729022.1:83966861-83968013 GCF_001723915.1 Gavialis gangeticus
TTTATGTTAACATCAGCTACATTAGTTCAGTTCATGCTACAGTAGTGTGTCATAAATCCAATGTCTATATTGAGTCCATGAGTTTCTGTATCTAGGAGGTTGATGAAGTGAAGTTCATAGGCCCGGCTATGAAAAGTAGTTTGTAAATTCAAACAAGCACAGAACCTCACTAACATCATCACCAGAAGACAACTTCCTACAACCCAAAACACAAAACCTGTCAACATATCTCCAGTACCCCCATAAACTGTGCACAAGAATCTATCAAAGACAAGAATACCGAACTACCTGTGGGGGCACATTTCTCACAAAAAAACCCACTCAGTCTTCAGTCTCTCAGGCCTGATCCTCAAAGGGAATTTACAAACCACTTTTCACAACCAGGCCTGTGAACTTCACTTCATCAGCCTCCTAGATAGTAGGTACTGAAACTCACGGACTCAATATAGACATTGGATTTATGACGCACTACAACCTGCCGGACATCTGACTCCCCAGCTACCTCTCTACTTTTACCTGCTGCATCCCTCTTCCCCCTTACACCAGCCTGTCTCTCTCACCCCCTGACTCCTCTATTTCCATTTTCACTGACTGGCTTTCTTGTCTGCATTGCATGTCAGCCTCCAGCTTCTTTACTATTCCTTCCACCCAGGAACAGCACACACATCAATTACAGGTGCTTCCTCAGTCTGACGAAGGGATTTTTCAACCTGAAAGCTGGCATCCCAGGCAGCTAAGCTGAGCTCACCTGGAGCCTCATAACTCCACTGCAACCAGCAAGCCTCAGGCCTGTCAAAGATGTGATGGGTCTGGGCCTTCCTCATTCAGGACAGTGTGCGTGCATGTGGTGGCTGGAGGCTATAGCACCTCCTACCTGCTTTTCACCAGGGGGATCCTTGGTCCTGGCATTTTCTGGGGCTGCCACACTGCCGTCAGTTCCACCAGGCCTCCCAACCCTGGCAGAGTACAGTTTTAGTGGTCATGCCCAGGACCTAAGGCCTCCTCCTTCCCCATAGCCTTAGGCCATACCTCCAAGTTTGTCCTGGCACGGGAGCTCAGCAGGGACATGTTCTTCCCCTGCTGGCTGGCGATGCAGTGAGTGCCTCCTCCAGTTCAGAGAGTAGGGAATTAACTGCTTTAAAAAAAAAAAAA
>NW_017729022.1:83973013-83975953 GCF_001723915.1 Gavialis gangeticus
GAAATGGGTGTGGACGGGATGAGGAGGGTGGCATTCACTCCATCTGCAGGTGGAGCTTGAGGAACACCAGCTGCTCCACCAAACTAGGATCCAAGCAGGTACAGTGGGGTGTCGCAACATCCCCAGCAATGCTGAATGTCCTTTTGTTCAGAACACTGGTCAATGGGCAGGACAGGAGTTCCTGGGCAACCATGCCCAGATCGTGCCACATCTGGCTGTGGGTTGCCCAGTAGGCCAGGGGGTCGCAGTCCGGTGGCTCTACATCCTCAGCGACATAGGTAACCACTGAAGCCTCAGCGCTACTTGCCCAAGGCTGGAGTCTGGTATGTTTGGACCCCAATATTGAAGCCATGCCCTTGGCAGAGGCTGCTGTGGAGGAGACTGGCTGGTGCGAGTGCTGGCATGGGAAAGTAGATCTTCCACGTCCTCTTGCCTCTGTCCTTCTGCCTTGCTGACTGTCAACCAGCACCTCCATCCAGTGATCAAGGGTTTTGGTGCTGCCAGTGCACATGCTCCTTTTCACCCTTGTGTCACACATGCCTACCAGCATGTGGACCGTACTAGACCATAGTGGATCCAGCCATTTCCTGATGCCCTCCTTCAGCCGCCTCACCCGTGTCTGCACGTCTGGTGGCAGGCTTGCCCCAGCCGGGAACATTGATCCCCTGGCACTTCTCCATTTGGTTCTCAAGTTCTCTCACTATGGGGATCACCTGGCTAAGGAGCACATTGCCAGTGCTGATGGTTTCAGTGGCCTCGAGGAATGGCTTGAGGACCACCAAGATCTGGGAGATGGTATCCTACCCCGCTTTATTAAAGGGGCTGCTGACCCCAATCTCCCCAAGCAAGGCCATCTCGTGGGTCGCCTTCTATTGCTCCACTAGCCTTTCCAGCATCAGGTATGTGGAGTTCCATTGAGTCTCCACATCCTGCATGATTTTGTGCTGAGGGATGCTCAGCTTTTGCCTATTTCTCCCACAGCATCTTGCCCGCCTCGATGCTGCAGTGGACAGCCTGCCACCTTCCTGCATTTTGAAATCAGCTGGGTGGTAGTGAAGGTGCCCATCGGCTGGCAGCTCTGTCCCCCTCCAAGGCATCCCTGACAGTGAGGTGGAACTTGTGTACCACACAGCACATGCCAACAAGGTTGGCATCACGGATAGCCTTGACCATATTGGCCTTGCTGTTGCTGACCATGACCCTGCAGGTGAGCTTGGCCTGCCCAGCGAGCCACCCCTGCACCATGCGGTTCATGGCCAGCATGATCTCCCTTGCCATGTGAGACTCATCCAGTACCTCAGCTTGGAGGAGAGCTCACTGATGGCCTGACTGATCACACCAGTGCCCTCTGAGGGAGAGAGAGGCGTGATCTCCACCCTTGCTGCTCCAGATGTTGGAAGTGAAGTGCAAGGCTACCTGTGGCCCTGCCTTGAGCAGCTCCTCCCTCAAGTGTTCCCTGCATGCCTCATACAGGGAGGGCACCACCGTCCTGCTAAAGGTGGTGTGTATGGGCACTTGGTAGGATGGGGCCATGAGTGCTATGATCCACCTGAACCCTGACTTCCTAACTAAGGAGAAGGGCTGGCCATCCAGAGCAAGCATCTCTCTAATGCTCTGGATGACCTTACTCGCATTTGAAACGCACCCCCTTCTGTCTGCAGTTTTCCCCCACTGCTCCAGGGTGGCCTGCCTCTGTTTCATGGGAACGGGGGCTTTGGAGCAAGAGGGGGACTTTCCTTTGGGCATGCTCCCACTGGTGCCAGGCTAAGGAGGAACAAAGGCAAGGGGGTGCTGCTTCCTGAGATGCAGTAGCATTGCCATGGTGGTGAAGTGTATCACTTTCTTGCCCTGGCTGATCTGCCTTCAGCAGTGCTAGCAGATCGCATACTTGGGATCATCTGCCACCTCAACTGTCGCCTGAAAATGATCCCACACTACACTATCCCCCTGCTTCTGGGTTGAGGGTGGGGATCCTGCCTTATGCCTCTCCTCAGCAGGCAGAGGTACAACAGGGGAAGCTGAGCCACCTGCCCCCACACCCTCCTCTGAGGTGCCTTCCTGAGAAGGACACCTGGGTGTAGGGGAACTTTGAGGGGTGTGAAGCAAAAACTCGGATTCCCTCTTGGTCCCCAGAACTTCTTTAGCTAGGGCTCCTGGGTCCCCCTGGTTCCAGATCCAGCTTCTCTGGCACTGGGAGGTTTACGCTGGGAGATAAAATTGGGGTGGAGGAGACTGTCATTCTGCTGCTGGTGGCTATTTCTAGTGTTAGGGGAGGTGGTGCAGGTGCAGGGACAGGTACTGCTCTCATCTCCTTGCTCCAAATGTCAGCAGATGACTCATAGTTTCATAGTTTGTAGGGTTGGAAGGGACCTGAGCAGATCATCAAGTCTGACCCCCTGCCATGGCAGGAAAGAGTACTGGGGTCAAACAACCCCAGCAAGGTGTTCATTTAGCCTCCTCTTTAAAGACCCCCAGGGTAGGAGCCAGCACCACTTCTCTTGGAATTTGGTTCCAGATCCTAGCCGCCCTGACCATGAAGTAGCGCCTCCTGATATCTAGCCTAAATCTACCCTCTGCCAGCTTGTGACTGTTATTCCTAGTCACTCCTGGTAGTGCTTGGGGGAACAGGGACTCCCCCAATGGCTGTTGGTCCCCTCTGACTAGTTTCTAACAGGCCACTAGATCCCCCCTCTGTCTTCTCTTCTAGAGGCTGAACAGGTTCAGTTCCCGTAGCCTCTCTTCGTAGGGCCTGCCCTGCTGCTCCCTGATCATGTGAGTGGCCCTTCTCTGGACCCTCTCCATGTTGTCCACATGCCTCTTGAAATGCGGCGCCCAGAACTGGACACAGTACTCCAACTGTGGCCTGACCAGTGCTGCATAGAGGGGGAGGATCACCTCCTTGGACCTGCTTGAGATGCATCTGTGGATGCATGACAAGGT
>NW_017729022.1:83976323-83976699 GCF_001723915.1 Gavialis gangeticus
AATGACCTCAGCTAATTCCCTCAGTACTCTAGGGTGGAGATCGTCCGGACCAGATGATTTGAATACATCCAGTCCCTCCAGAAGTTCCCTAACTAGTTCCTCACTAACCCTTGGCTTAGGTGTGCTTCCCCTGGGTTCTGAGGGGGGCCCAGAGGGGGGGTGGCTGTTCCGGTCCCTGCTCAGGAAAATGGAGGCAAAGAAATTGTTAAATATGTTAGCTTTGTTGTCTGGTATGACGACCAGATTTCCTAGCATGTCCTGCAGGGGCCCAACGTTACCTGGAACCTTCTCTTTTGCCCCCTGTGTATTTAAAAAAGGACTTCGTGTTGTCCTTGAGCTGGGAAGCTAGTCCCAGTTCCATCTCCGCCTTGGCCTT
>NW_017729022.1:83976710-83976959 GCF_001723915.1 Gavialis gangeticus
TGTCGCCCAGGTGGTCGAGCACCTGCAGGCCCCTCACCAGGTTGCCACCCGTGGCCACACCAGGTCCAACAAGGCGTCTCCCCTGAGGCTGTGGACCTCCTGGGTTAAATGGAGGTCCTGCATTTGGGCTAGGAACCTATGTGAGCAGTCAGACCTGGCTTACTGCTCTTCCCAGCAGATGTCTGGAAAGTTCAGGTCACCCAAGATAACCACATCCTTTGACCTAACTACCTCCATGAGCTGACTTAA
>NW_017729022.1:83981959-83995640 GCF_001723915.1 Gavialis gangeticus
TTGCTTAGTTTGGCAGTCCAAGGCTTCCTCCACCCTTGTCTTCCCCTTCCCCCAATAAGCCTAGCTTAAAGCCTGCTGGAGTAGATCCGCCAACCTAGAAGAAAACACATGCTTACCTTTAGGAGAAAGGTGGAGCCCATCCCATCCAAGCATGCCTCTTGTCGTGATGTGCAGGTTGTTGTCGAGGAAACCAAAGCCTGCCTCAAGACACCATTCCCGAAGCCACCAGTTGGTCTCTGTGATGCACGTCGTATGCCTTCTTCCACGTCCGCTCACTGGTAGGACAGACAAGAAAACCACCTGTGCACCTATCTCCTTCAGCGTGCTCCCCCAGAGCATGGTAGTCTGTCATCAGGTGATCAGGGCTTCTCCTGGCTGCATCATTTATACCCACATGGATTAGGACCATGGGGTAGTAATCGGTGGGCTGGATCACAGCCTGAATCATGGCTGCAAAGAAAGAGGATGCATCTATGTTTGCGGCGGGGAGACTTGCAGCTGTAGCTCTCCCCCCTACCCTCTTTGCCTCCCCTGCCAGAAAACCTGGCACCTTCCTTTCCAGCACGCTTCATATTAATCTTTCCTGTGCTGGAAAATGTGTCTGTGTGCGTGTGCAGCTGTAATATCTCTTCTTCTCCTCTGATGTATGACTGTCTGGCTTCTGTGTTGTGTTTAATAATATTTTTTCTTCTATGATGTATAGACTTCATAGATTTCATAGACATTAGGGCTGGAAGGGACCTTGGAAGATTGAGTCCAGCCCTCAGTCAGCTGGGGTCAAAGGATCCTTGCAAGATAAACATTGAAATGTCTCTTAAAGGAGTCCAGAGTAGGTGCTTGCACCACGTCTGGCGGCAGTTTGTTCCAAGCCTTGGGGGTTTGGACAGTAAAGAAGTTCTTCCTTATGTCTAGCCTGAAACGGTCTTGGAGGAGTTTGTGACTGTTTGACCTTGTTATCCTTTGGGGTGCTCTGGTGAACAGGCGTTCCCCCAGATCCTGATGTACACCCCTTATATATATATAGGCAGCCACCAGATCCCCCCTGAGCCTGCACTTTTCCAGGCTGAAGAGTCCCATGGCTCTCAGCCTCTCATCATAGGGCCTGTTCTCCTGCTCTCTGATCATATGCGAGGCTCTCCTCTGGACTGTCTCAAGCTTCTCCACATCTTTTTTAAATTGTAGATGCAGTACTCCAGCTGCGGCCTCACCAAGGCTGAGTACAGTGGGAAAGTGACATCCTGGGATTTGCTTGAGAAGGATCTGTGGATGCAAGTCAGTGTTTTCTTCTCTTTATCAGCTGCAACATTGCATTGGTGGCTCATATTCATCTTGCGGTCAGTCATGACCCCCAAGTCACTTTCGGCTGTGGTGCTAGCAAGCGTAGCACTGCTGAGCCTATAAGCATGCTGCGGGTTTTTTTCTCCCAAGGTGGAGTACCTTGCATTTTTTGGTGTTGGATACTATCAGGTTTTCGTCCGCCCGTTTTCTAGGCCTGTCTAGGTTGGCCTGGATTACCATCCTGTCCTTAGGTGTGGACGCTTTACCCCGAAGTTTGGTGTCATTGGTGAACTTGGCCAGTCTGCTTCTGATATCAGTGTCCACATCATTAATAAAGATGTTAAAGAGTATAGACCCAGGGACAGAGTCTTGGGGGACCCCACTGGTCATGGTGCACCATGATGATTTACTTTTGTCGACTACCATTCTCTGGGTTCAACCTTGGAGCCAATTCCCCAGCCATCAGACTGTGATGCAGATGAGGCCACAGGTGGCCAATTTTTCCATGAGATGATCGTGGGACATCAGATCAAAGGCTTTTTTAAAATCAAGATATATCACATCAATCTCTTCCCCCTTGTCCAGGTGACATGTCACCTGGTCATAGAAGGAGATGAGATTGGTCAGGCAAGACCTACCCACAACAAACCTGTGCTGGCTGTCCCTCAGGATGTTGCCATCAGCCAGTCTGTCAAGAACGGTCTCTTTGATAATTTTTTCCAAGATGTTCCCCAGTAAGTGTGTCTGAATTCTTTTGTGTTGTGTTTAGTTTGTATCTGTGTGTAACTATATAATATCTCCTCTTCTTTGTTGTGTATGTGTGCGAGTATGTGTAATGTATGTGCTTTCCTGCACAGTGATGGATCACACTGCCAGGGAAAACACAGTTTTCTTTTTAAAAAGTGAGGGGGGGAACCGAACAAGAACAAATAAGAGGTTTTTTGGGGAAGAGTAAGTTGAAAGAAACAGATTGGATAGGGATAAGTAGAGGGATCCTAGTTAATAAGCTGTATCCAGTCCTTTCCAAGAACAGAAACTAGCAGGAGACTAAGTAGGAAGCCAAGCCAGTCCTCTACCTTTCAGATGTAGTTGCTGAGGCAGAAACAGCTCACAAAAGGCACAGAAAGGGCGCAGACAGAGGCTTATGTGCTGTTTCTACATCCCTCCCCCAGAGAACTGTGATTAGAAGGGGACTCGGGGAAAGATTACAGTCACTGGCCAGCTAGAGATGTCAGTCTTCCCCCCACTTCCCTGCTCCTGCTCCCTCTTCTCAGTTTCTGTTCCCCTGAAAGACTGCCTTCTGAATCTCCAAATCTTTTCTGAATCGATTTGTAGGCTCCAAATTCATTCTGAGGGGGTTTTTTCCTTCTGCTTTGATTCAAATTTGGTGATTTGGCCTCCGAATTGGACCGAATCTTCTCCAAATCAAATTGCCAACCGGAGCTTTGCACACCCCTAATACCTTGGTCCGGGAGGTCCCAAAACCCTCAGACGAGCCACCACCTCTCTGTTCAATGTCAGGCAAATTTTATTGATACAAAGTGATAGAAGATAAGAATAATGCAAACAACTCTATATCTACCAGTCCTAGAGCTGTCACGAGAGGGGAAGGTATGTCTGTCCAGTACGTGAGCTTCATCCTAATTTGGTTACTTATTGGTTTCTCCTATTTTGGCCCATCTACCAAAACTGGAAATCCAGGGGTTCTGCAGTTTGGCACTGTGACCTGCAGAGAGTCCCTTATGGCATGTTGCCTTGGAGGACTTGGGGGGTGGGTCCATGACTTTCCCTGGTGTGGCCCACAAATATGTGGCCTCTGGCCACTTAGAAGTCGGACAGGCCTGAATTTAACTAAGATTATTTAAATTAGCCATTTTGTGCCTTTGTACACACTATATTTGTTCCACTTTCTTGCACTGCAACTATGAGCGGGTTTTCTGGACACTTTAGAAGTCTTTCTGGTGCAGTGAACTAAAACTCCTCGGATGTAGTTTAGTTTGGCTCGGTGGGAATTGAAGTGTCACATCCATGGATTCGTTGTGTGCAAACACAAAGGCACTCAAATACATGTAATGAGCCCCTTTGTCCACCAGGTGGTGCTGCAACTTTTTTGTAGTTCACCCCTTCCAATTGCTTTCACTTTTGAATTGCTTTTGCTTTTTTTTCTTATATGGTTTGTTGGCTCCCTGCTTTCACAGCTGTGTGGCAGGGCACAGGCACAGAGTGTGTGGGGTGCCCCAGGCCAGGGGGCAGCACTGGACCATCCCACTCTCCTGCAGCACTGGCCAGGGACCCAGCTTAATTTGTTTGACAACCTAGTGCGTGTAAACACAGATGCGACACTCCAAAATAAACAGGTTTAAATTTTATAAACCTATTTAATTTAATGAGGATTAAAACCCATGGTGTGTACAGGTGCCCTTTAGTCATGATTTAAACAGTCAACTAGAAATCTGTGATTTAAATACTCTTCCATTTGTATTTTAGCCATTTTCTGAAGATGCATCCACATTTTCATAATGATTCTGTCAACCAAAAATTTGCAGTTAAGTCCTTTGTGCTAGACTTGGTGTATCTTTTTGGTACCTGGGAAGGTATACTTTTAACTATATAAATTAAGCAATTATAAGGACTAATATTTTCAGGACCGTATTTTTTCATTACGTTAGGAAAAGATGTGAACGATATGTTGTTTATAATTTACTTTTCACTTCCTACTAGATCTTTCACTATATAGAAGAAATGCAGGCTGTATCTCACCCACTGACTCCTCAGTCTATATTTTCACTGCCTGCCTGTCTTGTATGCATACCAGCCCAGCCTCTGGCTTTTTTACTCTTCATTCCATCCAGGAAGAACATGCATCAACTGCTGAAACTTCCTTAGCCTGACAAAGGATTTTTGAACCCAAAAGCTTGCTTAAATATTGTTCTCCAACTATTTAGTTGGTCTAATAAAAGTTGTTAGATTCACCCAAAGAACCTTGTCTGCCTATGTCCTTAGATCAACACGGCCACAACCTACACCCCGGCTATATCTCAGTGTTTTTCACAAGGTCTAATGGAGTTGGCTTGCTTATCTCTTTACATTTATCTGGAGTTTCTAATTTTTGTCTGTAACATATTTTGTCTTACATTTAGAGTTTTTAAGTGCACTTATTTTTTAAAAGAGGAACCTCTAAATGATTAAAAAAAAGTTTAAATAATGACTTTTGATTTGGTTATCAACCCAACCTAGGAGCTGTTTTGGGGTTTTTTTGCAATCCCATAGGCTACTGTAACCAGATTCCCTTTCCTTGGCCCATTCATAACACATGGACTAATTAGTTACAGAGGTATGGGCCTCCTCCAGTCTCTTGATGGGTTGGACAAAATGGGAGCTGAGAGAATTTACTGCACTTCAGCTTGTTCTTTTGCCTTTATTGGTAGGCTTATAGTAGTTTCTCTTTTGCTGCCTCAGGGAAGTATTCATGACAGAATACAGGAACCAGATGGGTATGAAACAATAGGTAATACTAATCAGTGTTTTGGTATTGACAAAAAGTTGCCAAGTGTTCTATTTCTCCTGTTGGCACCATAATACTTGAATCTTTGTTCCTTCCTGGTAATTACAGATAAATTCAGTAACTGTTGAAATAGTTGTCTGAGTCCTTGGAGCAATTTGACAAATGGTGACTTAGGAGAAAGCAAAGAAATATAAACTAACCCTTTGTTTGAAGTCTAGTTCGACTTTTGTAAGGATATTTAGCTGATCCCAGATGCATCTGTACTACCAATAAAACAAATCACTTGTAACCATTTCCATAGCATAAATTTTGGTTTTTCACTCCCAGGTCCTTATTTACTGGTGTTTCCCAACAAACAGTGAAACAGCTAAAGGGTCCAGAGCAAGTTGTTTTGCTCTATCAAGAAAAAGTTGCTATGTAGACATGGGTCATTACAGCTTTATCACTAGCTGTGAGACTGGATACCCCCATTCTGATAATCTTCTTCTGAGATCAAAACATGGTTGCTGAGACTTGCTTTCTAAGTGTATCCTTTGTGTTTTATATCATTACTCGGTTATATTGGCTTGATGTCTGAGATTATTCTTGTATTGTTGGTATAAGTCACCAGGTGAAAGATCTCTCATGTCTTTGAGGCCATACTTAGAGAATATGAAACTAGAGTGATAACGTGGTCTCTAGGAATCAGACAGTCCCGGCAAAATATGTTTTTGTTTTTAGAAAAAAGGACATAGAAGTAGTTGCTGTCCCAGCCCATTTGTAGAGGTTTGCACAATTTCATGAGCCAAACTGATGACATAGAGGGAGTTAGGTTAATTAAAGTTCCAGTTCTTTAGCCCAATGATCCTTGGCACTCAACTGCCTTCAGCTGTGATGGATGGCCTAGGAATCTCTTTCCAGTCTTCATATCTGCTACTCTGCTTTTTTTCTTCTATCCTTGATGGTTGTTTCCTTTTTCTCCTGGAATTACCACAGATTTTAAAGTTGGAAATTCAGCTCTGATACAGATTATGGTTATGGTTCTACTTCTCCCTCTTTTGACCCTTTGAATAAGGCATTAAGAAGTGCAGAAGTTCATTCCTTGATTCAAATTAAATAGTTGCATTAAGGTTCAGAACTGTCCCAGGCTCCTATCATTTCTACTTTTTCTTTGTGAAACTTCAAGTTCCATGATTTCATTAGACTAACCTATTGAAAGCACTTTGTGAAATATATTAACTAGTTAATTATCTGACTTGTTGTTCCAACTTGATTCTTTATTCCTTTGTCTACCTTCTTGCCAGAGTGGTTAAATTCGTATTAGGCAACAGGCAGGCAACTTAGTACTGTGTCTGTCTCTCTAATGTACTTAATTCATAGGACTGACACATGATGCAGTGGTTGTTCAGTTTACTGGATGTCTGTTAATCAAAAGTTAATATAAAATGTGGGAAGTGTCATCAAAGCATAGAGAATATTTTGCTAAGATTCCTGCTAAGGTGCTATCCATAGACTTCATTAGTTCTATATCTACATCCAGGGTTTAAGACAAATTTTCTTACCCTAATAGTCCTTCTCTCATTCCTGGGATTCCTGGAAAGAAGCTAGAGCTTTCATTCCATTCTTCCAAATACTGCCTACTGCAAATGAGAAAAAGAGTCTCCACTCAGTTCTAATTCTGCAGAGGCTTTGCTAGTGAATACATTCAGCATCCACCTCTGCTCCTCTTTGTAGTGTTTCCAGATGGCAGCAAGGTGAAATTCACGTTCTTTGGTAGTAACCCTGTTACCAGGGTTTGGAATAGCAACTACCCTGTTACCAGGGTTTGGAATAGCAACTGAGTACATAGTATAAATTCCATACTTCTGTAGCTTGATAAATCTTTTCTTGACAAAAGGCACTGAAGCTGATTGTATGCTTGGGTAGGTGCATTTAGTTAATATTTGAAGAGTATCTACAGCCATAAAGGCTAGAAACTTTTTTTTAAACTGAAAACTTAAAATTCTAGAAATATTGAGAGGCTCCCAATCTTCAGGGACTCATTCACTGTTGATTTTGAGTTTATGACAATATAATATGAGGAAGAGACGTAGCGCAGTTCCTTAAGAACTTCTTTGCATGTTAGGTTTTCTCATTTAAACAATAAAAACAAACTTCCAGTGACTCCCCAGAAAGTCTTAACTGAGCACCAGGTTCTGATTAGTTGTTGATATCTGTGGTTAAGGTAACTTAATTCCCTTGGGTGACGAGGAGGGTTTGTCTGTCTACTAAGCAGTACTGAGAGCTGAATTATCATGTGCCTTATTTTCACTTAAGGTGTAAAGTATAAATCTGTTTGCATGGTAGATTAGCACATCATTTTAATAAAAAAGATTGTGCGGGACCAGCTGCCTTCAGCTACTTGGGAAGTTACTTTTCTGTCAAGGACATGACATTCGTTTTCATTCTCTAAAGAAGCTATTAATAGTTTGACAAAATGCTGGCTAAAGCAAAGTTTTTTGAATCTGTATTTAACTGTGCCTTCTGGAGTCATGATTTATATAACAGTCCACCAAAAGATTTTTGTTTTGTTGTGCTGATTTCAAATTCATTATTCAGAAATGCAAGGATTTAGTTGATGCCTTTGTACTTTCCAATTTTGTATTTGTATCAGTGTTGCCATGCTTTTCACTGCATTGGATGTTATATACATTTTTAAGCAACTAAGCTGAGTTTAAGTGTTCTGTTAAATTGAAATGCATAGAACAAAATACATAGTACCCTTCAGCTGAATTAAGCTAAACCTAATTAAGGATGCTTAAATTCAGAATAAGTGTGCTACTGGAGTTCAGTGCTATTTCACTCATAAGCTTTAAATTCTCCCCCCCTGTTATTTCAGACAGTCTTTCCTGAGAGTCTTCATGTACACAAGCCATCAGTGAACGCACTTTTGTTTTGGCAATTATGTGTAATCTGTTTTTCATGCCCAGTGAGGTGGAGTTGCTTTTTCAAACTAATCATTTAGACACTATGAGATTAGTTTGAGGACAGTTTTGCTTAAGCTGACTTCCAGTTCATTTCTTCTAAAAGAAAAAATGGTCTGTTTGCCAGTGTTCAAGATCTGGAGTGTAGCATATTGACCATTACAATTAGGCTGACCAAAGCACTGGCAGCTGGCTCACATAGAGGTAGATAAGCCTTTCCGTGTCCTCTCTCTCCGAAGGCTCCTGTGTAGCCAGTAGTTTACTAAGATCAGCTCTTTTCCAACTACCTAGATATATTTTGACCACTTTGAGAAAAGGTTTAGGTACGAAAACACTTCAGTATGGATGGAACCAGACCTAAATTCAGCATTTTAGCAATACTATATATATCTGCATACCACATGCATATTTCCGTCAAAAATTAGCCCCCTGAAATGGGATGTACAGGTTTCCCTTGATTTATGTGGGTTCTGTATGTGCAAATTCGCTCCTATGAGATGACCCCTTTGTATACCCCAAATTTGTTATATGCGACGTAAATTCACTCCTATGCCATCAGGTCCAGGGCTCTGCTTGTCCCCATTCACCCCAGCCCCTGGGCTACGCTATGCTGTGGTGCAGGCAGGTGGTGTCAGCTGTTCCTGAGGCCATTGCAGTAGGGGTGGGGTGAGTGGGGAGAAGTGGAGGCCTGGGGTATGATCAGGTAAATCTATATGGGGAGGGGGAGGGGTGCGGTGCAGCCTGTTGGCCACTCCTTGGGCTGCAGCAGGGAGCAGAGGAAACTGTGTGGGTGCAGGGCATGGGACAGGACAGGAGTGGAGTATGGCTCTTGCTGCCAGGCACACCCTGGCGGGGCTGTGGGCTGGGGGGCTGTGCTGGACTCTTCTCTGGGTGTGCATGCTGCTGGATCTGTGTGTGGGAGGAGAACAGGCTGCCAGCAGTGGCACCAGGCTCTTCCTGGCACTTGGTGGCAGTGCTGGGAGGGCAGGCTGGGGTCGGGGCTATGGCAAATTTTGAGGTGGCAGCAGCCCCCCTCCCATCTCCGCAGCTTGCCCTGAGCGCAGTGAAGAGCCCAGTGCTGCTGCTGGCTCCAGTCTGCAGCAGAAGCCTGCTCTCCTCCCACATACAGATCCTGGGACACGCACCCCCTGGGAAGAGTGTGGCCCCCAGCCACAGCCCTCTCGGGGTGCACGTAGCAGCAAGAGCTGTGCCCCCTCGTCCCACACCCTGCACCCACTCAGTTTCCTCTGCTTTGCTCTCCGCTGCAGCCCCTGGAGTGGCTGATGCACCCTTCCCACCGTCCCTTCCCTAGTCCCAGCTTTACTCCCTCCCTCCCTCACTGCCATTAGAATGTATCCCTGTTTCTTACATTGTAAACTGAGTTCCCTTTATGCGAATTAGATTTATGTGCAGCTTTCTGGGAATGCATGTATTGCATAAATTAAGGGAAACCTGTATGTCTTAAGCAGGGAAGGCAATTTCTACACTGAAATAGAAGCATGGGCACGTTAAAATGGCTGCTGAAGGCTCTACTTCTCTCCCTTCTCTCTGGGGCTTGCATTCATCTGGGGCAGAGTCCAGTTTCAGCCTCTTGTAGCTGCTGCTGAGTTGATAGCAGCTTTTGGTTTCTGTGCTATGTTTTTTTATATTTCATACATTCAAAAAATGGGACTCTATCTTTTTGTCTCTTTACTCAATTTTTACTCCTTTTCTTTAACAGCTCATTATGTATATTTTCTTTGTCTTCAGTATTTGTCCCCTCTTTGTCCTCTCTCTACTGTTGTCCCAGTCACTGGCGATGTGTAGGGGGTGCATGCAGGTGCACGTGCACCTCTTGATATCAGCCGTGCACCCCCTGGAAGCGCCAACCAGAATCAGAAGTGCATTTCTGGTTTTGCCACTGGTTTGGTGATTGGCTGCTGGGGATCCTCTCCCCCCTCTTTTGGCAATTGGCTGGCTGGTGCCCCCCCCAGACTTGAGAGATACCAGTCGCCCATTGTCCCAGTATTTTTCTCTGTATTGCGTCTTCTGATTCATGTATTTGTTTCTCTACCCATTTTTACTGTCTCTTTCAACACTGTGCTCTTTCTTTTTAATATTTTCCATCAGTTTTTTTTAATTCAATTTACTCACCTTGTCATAGACACACACTCATGTGTAGATCTGGACAATTTTGCTAGAGACACAGCCAGAGGACCACACTTATTGGCGAAAGCTGACATACAAGGGAAAGGATGAGACAGTAGCTAGTGTAAGTGCACAAATGAGACATCAGCTTAATTTCACTCCAGTTTATGTGAAAGGAGCGCTGCTGTGATTCATATCAGAGTGTTCTCCCTGGACTTTATTCAGGGATTCTATTTTTATTAGCCCTGTCTAATGTGTGTGAAAACACTTGAACTTACGATGCATTTTAAAAGGATGAAAGGGCATTCTTTTTTTTTCTTTTTTCCCCTTTGTGCTAAATGGATAGACTTGAGGATATGGAGTAGAGATGCATTTACATGAGTAAGTGGGTAGAGATGAGGACAAGACTCTCTCAAGTTTCATATTTGGGTCTTTTATAGCATAATAGAGCTATAATACCTATACCGTTTGCTACTTAGAACTTTGCTGGTAGCAACAGAAATTAAAAGTGCTATGGTCTTGTCAGTTTTGGTGCTGACTACTTAATGTAAATGGCGGCAGTAAAAATAAAAGACAGTTTTAGGGGTGTTAATAGGACTGGAGCTGTCTACCAGTAGACTTAAGAAAACACTGCGTTAGTGTACATTACACTTGCAACTATGGGAGGGTTTTCACAACCATTGGGACTGAAGACTCAGAAGCTTAGTGTTCTTACATAGGGAAGAATTTTGTCTACTGGGCAGGTCCTTCATCTTAATTATAAAGTTTAAACTCCAGGCATAAGCTGCAGATGAGGATTGAAGTCTTCTTTGCAAGGGGAAAAAATACGCTGTTCTGGTTCAGGCTATGCCTATAGCAACATAAATGGCAAAGTAGGGGAGGAAGAGTAGAGAATAAAAAATTTACTTGAGTTTCAAATTTTCTGGTTTCAAAAACTATTTGTAAATTGCATTTTTGACGATGACAACTAGCTGGGAGCATATTAGAGAAATGGAGCACTAATTGAAGGTGTGGGATAAAAACTGATGTATTTTGATAAAATGGATATTTAATTTGTGTTGCTTTAATTGATACAGATACGAGCTCGAACACCATGAGTACATGACTTCAAACATGGACAACTGGATCTGCAATAAATTGTGATTGGCCTTAAACTGACTTTCAACCACAGCAAAGCCTTGCAGGATCTCTCCTTTCTGCTTTACATCTATATAGTCTCCTCACACCACCAGTTCAGCCATGTACGGAAGCACTCGGTCAGTTGGTAAGGTTGAACCAAGCAACCAGAGTCCAGGGCGTTCACCAAGGTTGCCACGATCACCACGCCTGGGTCACCGTCGAACCAACAGCACTGGTGGGAGCTCTGGAAGCAGTACTGGAGGTGGCAGTGGGAAGACACTTTCCATGGAAAATATTCAATCCTTAAATGCTGCCTATGCCACATCTGGCCCTATGTATCTCAGTGACCATGAGAACGTGGGTGCAGACACCCCTAAAAGTACCATGACTCTCGGTCGATCCGGTGGACGGCTGCCTTATGGTGTGAGAATGACTGCAATGGGTAGCAGCCCTAACATTGCCAGTAGTGGTGTTGCCAGTGATACTATTGCATTTGGAGAGCACCACCTTCCTCCAGTGAGCATGGCATCCACTGTGCCTCACTCACTGCGCCAGGCCAGGGATAATACTATAATGGATCTGCAGACACAGCTCAAAGAGGTATTGCGGGAAAATGATCTGCTGCGCAAGGATGTGGAGGTGAAAGAAAGCAAGCTGAGCTCCTCCATGAACAGCATCAAGACCTTCTGGAGTCCTGAGCTAAAGAAGGAAAGAGCACTAAGAAAAGATGAAGCTTCCAAAATCACTGTTTGGAAGGAGCAGTATAGAGTTTTACAAGATGAAAACCAGGTTAGTCGTCTAAGATCTTTATGTGAAGGAGAAAGGGAAGGGAGTTATGTAGTTGGTGGAAGAGAGTGGGGACTCGCATGGGTTTCTGTTTTGCGCTGTAAGTTAATACTGGGTTCCACCCCCTGGTTAGACACTGAGAGAAATGTTGGAGATGTTTCCACGTGAAGGGAATAAGTGAGTGCAGTTTTTCAAATAAAGTGGTGTTTGCTGAAAAAAAGTTATATTGGAATCTGCTTAATTAATTGCTGGGAAAAATAGTCACTGTGGTCTTATTATGTGGTGCTCTGAATCCTGACCAGATTCCTGTTGATTTGTACACAGAACACTTAGGCTAATCCATCATCTGTTAAAGCATACTTAGTCATTTCCAAATGAACATCCCTCGGCCTCCAGCTGGGGAGGCATACTAAATCAGAATTGAATTTGTTCCTGATAATTAGATGGCTTTAGAGGTACTGAACTATGTCCTCCATAGCATCTGTCAAGCCAGCTGATGCTCACAAAGCATTGAATACTCTTCAGCTTTTCTTGGCTCAACAAGACATAGGTGATTAATTATTCCATTATGCAGAATTATCCTTTATGTTGGCAGTGAGTGCATGCAAGAGCAACATTCTTTAACAGACTATTTTATTCCCTTATAATTATGTAATTCTTATATAGCAAGCACTCTGAATTTTTGTAGTAAGAAAGTGTACGTTTAGCATTTATCTGGGTAATGTAATTCTCAACCCAGGGTGCGTACAATTTGCACTTGAGATTTTTATAATATAGCTTCATTACAAATGTCAAAAAAGTTCTTTATTATATTCCAGTATGGCATGTAGAATAATTAAAAGTGGCTAAATACTGGTAATAAATGACTGGATTACTAGTGGTCATTACCAACCCCATGAGAGTGATGTATTTAACCCAATTTTAATGCATACCAAAAGGTTTCCTGACTGAGCATGGGTAGCTGTTTTACTCTTATGTCATGTAAACCAGTTAGTTGATTTTTGTTTAGAAGTCAGGTTCCTTGTATTTAGTCATCATTGATATTTCCATGGTCCTAATCAATGTAATATTTGCAACATTTTTTACACTGAAGAATATAGTATTATCACTCCTACCATTTCACTGCTGCTGAATATTAGATTGCAAGTAAAGCTGAGGTCAAAGTCTCTTTCTAAAAATATAATTTTAGAAATTCTGATTAAAACCTGCAGATCGAGGGTTTCCTGAACTGATTCTGAACAGTTTCTTCTTGGCTACCTTTGCAGTTACTCTTTGTTCAGGACCTGCTCAACTCTGTTTGGTAGTGCTCATGGGGCATGTCCACACATGCAGGCATGTGTGCTTGCAGCAGCTCAAACAGAAGCAGTGCAAATTTTAGCTGGGGCTTTTCGCCTCCACGCACATGCCCAGATGTGCACTTTGGTGTGGTGCAAGTTTTGCCACTTGGGCAAAATAACCCTGTCTGGCTCCTCCTGGATCTGCAGCCAGGGGGAGCTAGAGTGTGGGGCCAGCACCTGTTCTGGCCCCAGTAGTGTAAAAAGCTGCCCTGTCCCAAAGATGCGCGCCTGCGAAACCCAGATGGGGACTGCACAGACAGTAGAGGTATCTGCCCCTCTGGGCCAGCTGCCAATGGGCTGTGGCTGTAGAGTTGGCCTTTGTGCGGCACTACTGCCATGGGTGCCCCTGCCCGGCCATCTGGGCAGCTAGCGCCCAGAAGATGTTCCCAGTGTGGTGGCCTGCTTTGAACTGTCAAAGCATGTCCTCCTGGCCCTGGTTGCCCAGGAGGTCAGCCACCACAATCTGGGTCCAAGGTGCCAGCTCAGAGCAGGCTCCTCTGCCTGGGTCCTGTCACTTACCGCCTTAGCAGAAATTCTGTTGTTCCCTATTTGAAAACTGAAAAATCCCTCATAAAAAAATCCCAAAG
>NW_017729022.1:84000640-84000894 GCF_001723915.1 Gavialis gangeticus
CCTGCCTGGTCCCATCCCTGCCAGCTCCTGCAGCCCCCTCAATGGATGCCCCACCCAGCCCCAGCCCCTGCCGGCTCCTGCAAACCCCCCCCAGTGGCTGCCCCATCTGGCCCCACCCCCTGCTTGCACCCTCAGACCCTCTGATGGTTGCCTCACTTGGCCCCATCCCCTGCTTTCACCCCAGACCCCCAATGGCTGCCCTACCTGGCCCCAGCCTTCTGGCACTTTAAAAAAAAAAAAAAAAAAAAGCCCCA
>NW_017729022.1:84005894-84006246 GCF_001723915.1 Gavialis gangeticus
CTCTCATAATAAAATGATTTCTAAATATCTATGTTTTGCTGTTCGCCTTTGGTTTTCTTATTATAGAACAGTTAGAGCTCCCCCTGACTCCTTCACTAACCAGGATGTGGGGACAGCTGCCTCTGCAGCCATATCTGCAGCAGGTCTCATCCTATCTGGTAGCTGGGCACACAGGGTCTGTGTTGCAGAGATGTGGGGTTTGCAGGAAGGAGGGTGGGAAGAGGGGTGGGGGGATGTGGGGAGCCATGGGGTGTGTGGATAGGTGTGGGTGGATCGTGAGGGGACTAAAGGGGGGGGCTGCTCAGGAGGGGTGGCTTCCCACAGGGGGCTGCGCCCCCACAGGGCCCACATG
>NW_017729022.1:84006508-84010519 GCF_001723915.1 Gavialis gangeticus
TGGGGTAGCGATCTGGGGGGCAGGTGGGGCTGGGTGAGGCAGCAATCCGGGGGGCTCGAGGAGCAGGTGGGGGATGGGATCAACAGGGGTCCCCCATGGGCCCCTCCCCCCTTCCTCTAGCCCCTGCCACCCTCTGCTATAGTGGCATAGAGCCCAGGTCCAGCTAACTCTGGCTGGCACGCTGCCTGCCCTGCATGGGCAGTCAGCATGCTTCAGCATCGGGGCGAGGGCCAGCCATAAAGATGCTCTGGTTGGCTACCAGAGTGTCTCGGTGGAGGACCGGAGTCTCCAGTTGCCTCAGTGCCCCATGCCCTGTCCTGCTCTTTCTGTTTGGGGTATTTTTTGACCCCTGGATATTCAGGGGTCTAATTTTGCCCCATTGTTGCAAATTTGAAGTGTGGGGAACATTTTTTTGTTCCTGACCATGCCTCTTGCAGCTTCTCAAACAGCTTTCAGATGCTGCAAGAGGCATGTGCGCACTTATCTGGATGTACCTATGGTGTGTAGACCAGGCTGGAGTGCCCTAGAAGACTAGAGGAATTATTTTAACCTTCTAGTAGACATAACTTTTTTTCTCTCTCAAGCTTCTGTTTTACAAAATATAGCTTTTGAGTCTTTTTTTATGTTGTGTTTTACGACATAGATATAGGTTTAACTTGAGAATAAAATCTGTCCATGTTTACCCAAAGTAGAGAGAGAGAGAGTTAACTGTGTTTAGTCTGAAGGAAGGCAGGGCAGGATGGCACCTTATTGACTAACTTATGAATTCTCTAATTCTCCCTGCTTTGCCATCTACATGTGTGCATTTATGCTGAGTAACCACAATTACTGTGCAGTATGGGTGCATGTCTAAAAGTGCATGCCCATACTGCGCAGTAAATATAGTGACTTATGCCAACTTGAGCAAAAATTTGATACTTGCATCAAGCAGGTATCAAATTTATGGCTGATTAGTTACTGCACAGTTCTGCACGTGTAGATGCCTTACTGTGCAGTAACACTGTGTGTGGCCTGATTTGGAGCTAAAATTAGTGTTAATGTGCTTTAACACCTGCATGTATAGATGCTAGCCTATTCCCACTTAGCGTGCAGTAAATTTAAGCCAGCATAAATGCACTTACAGACACACCCATAGTGAACCAAACTGTTACAAGTGTGGTTGGCAGACAAGGTTCTTTGGGTAAATCTGATACCTTCTATTAGACCAACTAAGTTAGTTGGAAAAATTTTTCTTTGCAAGTTTTTGGGTACAAACACCTGAAAGCTTGCAAAGAAGAATTTTTCCAACTATTTTAGTTGGTCTAATAAAAAATATCAGATTTACCCAAAGACCCTTGTCTGCCTATGTTCTTAGACCAACACAGCTACAACCAGTACCCCTGAAATAAGTGTGGTTAAGCACAAGCATGAACAACTATTAGTCTCTGATTTAGTAGGCCAGATTGGACTTGAAATTGTCTGTGCTATAGTTCACACAGTTGCATTCAGTTGTCCAGTTAAGCAAATTGGGTGAAGACCCGATTCCTTGTAGTTTAGGAACCTAGAATTTTCTCCAAGCCTTCCTCAGTGGTCAGCATTGTGTTCAGGAAGTTATTCAGGACGGTGAGAACTTTGGGATTAAGTCTCAACATACAGTCTCAAAAGTTGCATCTAAGTCTGGGTTGACTTTGGTTTGTCCATCTTTGATTGTCTTAAGTAAGTGGTTGCCATAGTTAAGATGTGGCAAGACATTGTAGTTCTATTTATATATTAATTCCTTTAGGTAATCTTCACTCTTGGTCTTGGAAGATGGGCATAGGGAAAAGGTGTCACAAAAGAATAAAATGATGGCATTGGCACATTTTAAAGTTTTGCATTACACTCTGCTTCCAGTTGTGTGATTTCAACTATGAAATCATTCAAGACCTGAATGATTCAGAAACATCCATTCATTTGATATACTGTAAGCATTTTTTACCTTGGAAATCACCTGAGATTATTTTTTTAATCTTATTTTCTACTGACTTGAATAACTGTTTAGGGGAAGAAAAATCAGCATATTATTTAAGCAGTAGGGCACAACAAAGTTTGTCATACTGGTCCATAGCTTTACTCCTAATAGTATGCTATACTAATAGTAATAGTATGCATGAGAACATGCAATTTGTGGAAGTGCAATATCCCAGTATGACATAGTTTGTGTATTATTGGATTGATAAATATCAAATAAGGGAAAGTGAAGTAAATAGAAAAAAACCTTATTTTTTAATATTTAATGTTCAGGCAACTGTAAAGATTGTTGGTTGAACTGACATACCAGCAAAATGAAACCTGAGTTATCTTTTACACTGTGGTGGGCAAAATGGCGGATCTGGCCAGTAGCTGGACTCCATTTTCCAGTAGCTCCTACCTGTGTTGTGCAGCTGGTTTTTTTGGAGACCCCAGGAGTGGTGGGGCTGTGACAGTGTGGGGCTGGAGTTTCCACAGGAACCATCCCAAGTAGTGGTGGTGGGGAGCTGCTCGGGGCTGAAGCTGAGATTTTGTGGCAGTGACAGTGTGGTCCAGAGCCTGGACAGAGCCATGATCCTCTGCCCACATGCCCTGCTGGAGCAGAGGTGTGATTTCCTGCCTGCACACCCCTGCAGGGTATGCAGGTAGCAGATTGTGGCTCTGCCCTGGCTCAAAATCCCTGACGCAAAATCCTGTCTCTAGCTCTGGAGCAGCTCCCTGCCAAGCCACGCATCCTGCCAGTGTTGTTTGGATTGGTCTCTGTGGAAGCCCAGGACTTTGCCCTCCCGTTTTATACTGTTTTCCCAATGGGATAGTATTGTAGAAATCTCAAGATTCTGCTGTCAGAACTGTCAGACTTAAATACTTAAATTTACATTACTTTTCATTGGCAGTAAGAGGTTGTAACTCCACCTGAACAAGACAGTTGAGAAAAATGTCTTGTCTTAAGAAAACCTATTTTTTTCTTCAAATGCTTGTTACAACATTTGAACATTTTATGAAAATAGAGTACAGGTATGTAGTATACAGATAGTTTCCTTGGTAGCTCAGACCCTTTGGAATGGAACATTCAAGTGGTTTGTTATACTGTGAAAATCATATGTAGCGATTGAAGAATATTGTTTTTCTTTATTCTATTTCCTACCCTTCCCCCATACTCTAATTAAACACTTAAGACTATTGCAGGACTCTGTTCTCAAGGCACCCACTATAATTACCACTGCAGTGTTGGGATTGTGTAACTTTAGTCCAAAAAAGAAAGGGTACAATTTAATAGTAAGTGAAGCACTGCAATGAGATGTAAAAACTAGGAATGCTAATTAACAGGTTATAGTTAGCTAAGAGTATGCCCTAATTAAACTGAATTCATTATGTCCTCTATAGCCTTCTGGAGTTGATCATTTCACCCTTTCTAAAGGAGATCAGTTTAACAGGATTTACTGTAATTAAACAGATTTTTCTATTTAGACTCTGAACATGGGGTTTCTCTGAGATTTATAGGGGTACCTGAGTAAAATTACCCCAGTAAAATTGAATTACCCTTGTATTATCTTCCAGAATGCTTGCAGGAATTGATTTGAGATGCCAATACTTGTGCTTTAATACATATTGTTTAATAAAGCACCTGGCCATGGACAAGGCTTAAAACTTATACTGAGTTTAACTAAAGACAGAAGCATCTGGAAACACTAGCTGTGTTCATGGAGTCAAAACCTTGGGTGCCCTCTGTCAGGGGAGAGCTCTTAGCTTTTATTTGTTGTTTGACTATGGAAAACTAATGGTGCAATTCTTCTGTTGCAAAGAACTCCGAAACACCACAACAGGTCAGAATGCTTTTGACACTATATTCCTATTTGAAATCTCTGGGTTTATCTTGTGAATCATGTATGCACCTAATACTGCTAATACTGCATAGCACCCCAAGGCACCCTTAAAAGGAGCTTACAGCACTTTCTGGTGCTGTTGCCCTAAACCACTGATTGCCCCGGACATTGTGGGGATTACGGAGACTTGGTGGGACTC
>NW_017729022.1:84010530-84023546 GCF_001723915.1 Gavialis gangeticus
TGCTCAAGTCCCTTCCGACCCTAGAAACTATGAAACTAAACCAGTGGTGCTCAGTGCTCAACCTTTTTGGCTAGTGGGCCAGATGAGCAGTGCCCAAGCCATCTGTGGGCTGGATATGGCCAGTGGTCCCAATCTGGTGCTCAGGGAAGGTGCAGTGGGTGAGGAGGCAACCTGGATCCCCTTTGGGGGAGGGAGGGGTGTGGCCTGGCCCCAATCTAGCTGTGGGGAGCTTGGGGTTTGGGAATTTGGCAGGGAAGAGGGTGTTTATGTTATCTGCTATCTCTTCCCTGCTGCCATAATTTCTGATGTGGGGAGCCTGGTGGGCCAGATGCGATGGCTCTGCAGCCAGCATTTGGCTAGCGGGCTGGAGGTTGAGCACCCCTGTCATAGATCAGTGATTCTCAGCCTTTTTTAGACTTGAGGCACCCCTTGATAGACTCCAGGTACCTCTTGGAAAATGCCAGCTTCTAGTTTTCACTCAGTTTTGATTATGGAAAAATAACAGCAAATCATTAGGTCAGCATATTTTTAATGCTATACAATACTATTTAAAATCTCTGGGTTTATCTTGTGAATTGTGTTTGCAATGCTAACATTCCATGGCACCCTCTTCACTAGGGGTGGGCAGCTGTTTGGGCCAGAGGGCCACTTAGGGCATTCTGGTGAGCTGTCATGGGCTGGGTCAGCAGCACCCCCCACCTCCCCTACAACAGCTCACCAGCATTTCCTAAGTGGCCCTCCAGCCCAAATAATTGCTTTTCCCTTCTCTCAAAGGGCAAAGAACACTAAAGTTAGGGGAACCTAACTTTCTGTTCCCCCTGTCTTCCTGCACCCTCTCCCCTGCCCTGGGTCCCTGGCACGTGGCTGGGCCAGTGCTGCAGTATATTCCTGTCCACTGCCTTGGGCCACATGGGCACAGCTGGCATGGCTCCTGCCTGACCCAACTGTGTGCCAAGGACTTAGGGTGGAAGAGGAGATGCATGGAGAAAGGGGGGAAACGGAGTGTGGAGCAGGCCCAGCTGAGCCTGGATGACCTGCAGCTCCCAGCCTCCATCTCTCTATACCCACTCCCCTGCCCTGAGTCCCTAGTCACTAAATAAGTTGACTAAGATGCTTTTAGAGACTTCTAAACTCCTTTGAGGTATCTCTGCTTGTTTTTGCTAAGTAGGATACTTGACATTTGCAATATGACAAATAAATAAATAAGTACTATTTTTTAATTAATTAATTTACAAACCAAAATGTTTTTAGATTGTGATATTAAAGTCTGTGATGGTCACATTATGGAGCTGTGTGTGCTAGAGGCATTCTTTCATAATAAAGTTTTTTATGCCCTGAATGAGATCTTAATGAGGAGCTAGGGCTGACAGTAGGAGGTGTTCTGATGTCTGTTATCTTCTTCTGCACCTTACTGTTACTTACCGTCTATGTTATGCAGTTCTTCCTAAGATATTTCTAGTAGCAGAGAAAATGCAAGAAGGGTTCTTCTGAGAATTTGTCTGTTTTGTTGCATGTCAGATTTGTTCATTCTTTTTTTTTCCCCCCATAAAGTATTTACCTGTCCCAGACATTGGTGCAAAAATCTTGCTGCTGTTGAGAGTTAATGAGATGAAGAAGGCATTTTTCTTTTGGAACTAATTACTAATTTTATGATAAACCCCAGGTAGACTTACTACCAATTTGAATCTTCTGTAAAGAAATGTGATCAGTCAGTTTGCTCTTTGCTTTGGGATTTGTCTTTAAGGTAATCTTGTTCTTTCACAAAAGAATAGAGAATGTTTTTTATACAAGTTTTGAGAACACTGCAGTTGCTAGCATCTTCAGAAATGTTTGTTTTCTACTTTATGGTGATCAGCAGGCAAATGTTGCCTGGTATTCATAGATTTTTAAGGTGAGAAGGTGGGTGATCATCTAGTCTGATCAAATATATATAGGCCACAGGACTTCCATAAAACAAATTTGTGCTTCAAATTCACTTGTTGTAGTTGAACTGAAAAGTATCTTTTTTGGGGTGGAGGGGGGAGGGAACGCAATTTTGCTTTAAAGACTTCCAATAGAAAATATACCACAACAATTCCTAGACAGTCCTAGTAATTAACACATCACTAATAGAAAAATATACCTTATTTCCATAAAATAAATGCCAATTATGAACTGCTAAACCTTCTTTCTGGTTTTGTTTACTGCAAATTCCTTTCTTGAATATGAGATTGTCATGCTTCTTTACCTGGTTATGCAACTACTCAGTGTCTCTGTTCCCAAATGTCATTACATATCCATAGATATTTTCTTCCTGTACAACCACGAAATTTCACTTTATACAGGTGAATTTTCTTCTGGCTTCAGGCAGGAAGCATATAGCACGTATTGCAGGTCATAAGCATTGCTTGCTAGCACAATATGTGTTAAGAGTCTGACTATATGTAAAAGGACAAAGCCTCACAAATTCCTTCTCAAATCCTTCAACTCCCCCTTATATACTATTCAGGTTTGTTTATACTGCTGTATCCCAAGCAAATCCAAGACTGAACACTTTTTTGGAGTGTGTCTATTTTCCTCCTTTGTTATAAAAGCGTGTGCTGCACTTAATTGTTATTACATTATCAGTGCTACCATTCTGTATCTGTGGTTTTCCTGAAGTTCAAGGACCAAACTATACTGTCCTCTTTAGAAATGGACATGCTTTTTTTTATAGTGCTTTGAGATGGAGAGTAAGTTCTGAGGCATTCTGTATAAAATATATTTCCTTTCATTATTCTTCTAGAAATCTTTATAGGGCAGAGTTTCTGAAGCAGTTCAAATTAGGAAATCAGTTCTGCTTTGCTGGAAGTCCAAAATGAATGCTAATACCTACTCAAGTCTAACTAAGCCTTGAATATCCAGGGAGGAATTAATGGAGCTAACAGTAGGAACCTGCTTTTGGCAAAGAACTACTTGCCTGAATGCTGATGGGGGTGTTGGAGTACTCTCTCATTATGTCAGTTGAACATATCTTCTTCTAAACCTATTTTAGGGAATATGATTAAAGTGTGGGGCTTACCTTATCATCAGAGGCCAAATGAGGAAGAAGTATCTTCAACACCGATGAAAAGTGCAAAACGCTGGCTTGCATCCATAGATGCTTCTCAAGCAAATCCCGGGACGTCATTCTCCCGTTGTACTCGGCCTTGGTGAGGCCGCAGCTGGAGTACTGCATCCAGTTTTGGGCTCCACAATTCAAAAAGGATGTGGAGAAGCTTAAGAGGGTGCAGAGGAGAGCCACGTGCATAATCAGAGGTCAGGAAAACAGACCTTATGGTGAGAGGCTGAGAGCCATGGGGCTCTTCAGCCTGGAAAAGTGTGGGCTCAGGGGTGATCTGGTGGCCACCTATAAATTTATCAGGGGTGCTCATCAGAATCTGGGGGAACGTCTATTCACCAGAGCACCCTAAGGGATGACAAGATCGAACAGTCACAAACTCCACCGCGACCAATTCTGGCTGGACATAAGAAGGAACTTCTTCACTGTCTGAGCCCCCAAGTTTTGGAACAGACTGCCACCGGAGGCGGTTCAAGCACCCACTTTGAATGCCTTCAAGACACGTTTGGATGGTTATCTTGCTGGGATCCTATGATCCCTACTGACTTTCTGCCCTTGGGGCAGGGGGCTGGACTCAATAATCCTCTGGGGTCCCTTCCAGCCCAAATGTCTATGAAATCTATGAAAATCCTTTTTGTAACAATACTTAACTGTTCCCAGTAAAGCAAGATAATAATCCCAGTATTACTAAGATAATTATTTTCATTAAAGTTATGGATAATTAGGCAACAGGGTCTGAGGTTTCAGTAATGTTTTGGCCTCAAGTTTTTGTTTCCACAATGACTCAAACATGTTAAGAGTTAAAGAACGTTTCTTCTGAAAGAATGCAGGGCTTCTGAAACATATCTTTGGTGTATTTTCTTTCTCTAGGCAGCAGCCAATTCGCCGAATCAGATTCGGCCGAATTGATTTGGAACAGTGATTCAAATCACCAAATTGAATCACTGTCCTCTGAATTGACTGAATACGAATCTGAAGCAAATACTAGCCACTTAGCACAGGCCTCGCAGGCAGCACTACCCCAGTGCACTAGTATTGGGTCCCAGGGGGCTGGTATTACTGCCCCCTTCAAGCCTCCCACACCAGGATTGGGATCTGGGGCCTCACACTGCCCCCTCCCAGCACCCTGCATGCTGGGATTGGACACTGGGCACAGCACCACTCCTGCCTGGGGTGGCACACAGGCCCCAGTGCCACTGGCTCTCCAGCTACCAAATTTCTGGGTCTCTGCGGAGCCTTGTGGGCCAGATGACACAGGGCCACAGGCTGGATGTTGAGCAGTCCTGATTTGGACCTATGCCTTTTTTATCTGGATCATGGGAAGTGAAAGAGATAAGGTCCTTTAGCATCTTCTCTCTACTCTTTGAGAGAAGAATAACGTTCTGCCAAACTTCCTAATTTAGGAAACATTGAAAACCTGGATTCAAGAAGAGTGCTGCTTTGCTACTGCTGCTCCTCTGTCAGAGGAAGAGAGGTCAAGAATATCACTGATGATGTGATATGTGAACCATGAAAGGGAAAAAATCTAGTCCACAAGTCTGAATATTGTTTCTTTACTTCTCCTTTAAAAGATCCAAAGATAAACAAGGAAATGAAAATAGATACATTTCCCTTCCTCCTACTAGCTGCTTATCATCCATTGATACTTGAAATATATTTGATATGATAAATTGATTTGAACTAACAGTATTTCAATATAATCAGTTTGGCAAGTTACTTTTTACATTCCAGGAACAAAAATATTAGGAAGTTTTGAATGAAAAGATAAAATTTTTTTTCATACAACTTAGTTTGCTAATTTTGAGTTCTTTTCAGGTTTATGTTACAGGATATAATAAATGAAAGAGCACATTTCATTAAATTGAAACAAGGGAAATTTAGTTTGAATATTAGTAAGAACTTTCTCACCTTGTAGGTTAGAACCCCAGAGGGGTTGTGAATTCCCTATCCTTGGACATTTAAGAACAGGTTGGATAAACACTTATCTGGAAAGGGTCTGAGTAGAGGGTTGGGTTGGATGACTTCTGGAAGGAGCCCTGTTTCTCTATAATATAAAATAAGCAGTTTTTTCATATAGAAAGGGCCACATTATTCACAATTTCAGCTGAAGGTAGAAGCATATCTGGCAATCATAAAGAGAGAGGGGTAGCCCTGCCCTTTCATAGTCCACTGGGTATTTTTTCCCATTTTTTGGCTGTTGTCAGGCTGCTGAAAAGCTTAAATTTTGAGAATTTGTCTCAATGTCTTATTGAACTTTCCAATTTTTTCTGTTTTACCATGTGAACTGTTTGTTGTGGAAATCTCATTGATATAGAGTCTTTTGAATATCCTGATGCAGGGTATTTGGTCCTTTATGGTTTGCCCTTGTCGTCTTTCTTGCTGTTGTTGTATGTAGGAATTGTCTCCCTTCCTAAACCAGAGCTGTCCATCTTCTGAGGAGCTAGGGTCTGCATGCCCTGTGGTCTCATAGGTGGCACTGTCCTGCACTCAGCGGTGGGCACAGGAGTGGGAGCCCAGTGGTCCCAGGCACAGTTGTAGTTGGAGTGATTGAGGGTGGGGGAGGCTGTGCCCAGGTAAGAGCTCATGGGCTCCATGTGGTCTGCAGGCTGCCAGTTGGACTGCCCTGCCTTAAACCATTTCTTCTTTCAGAAAAACGGAGAGTGACAGTGAAAAAACAACTTGGCTGCATTCAAGTTAGGTTGAATTGGGGTCAGAGGGGACCTGGGCTAGGGTCAGAAGGGAGAGCAACAAGGGTGATGTCGTGGGGGGTAAGGATCCATTGGGAGGCTAGTTTGAGGGGGGTAGGAGTCCAGGAGAGCTAGTTGTATTTTTATGAAACCTTACTGACTGTCCAAAAATACTGTGTACTGCTCTGTAACCCTGATTAAAAGAGGGAAAGAAGTGCTCGTAATGAGGGTGGCCAGCAAAGTGCCAGTAGCACAAGCTTGAAAATACTGAAATGCACGCTGGTGTTTGGGTTCCACAACTCTAGGTTGCAAGATTTTTTTTTTGTCATGAAAGGAATAAAAGAACACTTTTAAAGCTTAGTAGAAATGAAAAAAGTACAACAGAGGCCAGATGCAATGCTGTCACTGAGTTTTGAGTCGCAGGAAGAAAATACAATGGGATTTACTTGTAGGAAAATGAACGACTAATAAACAGCCTGATTATGGTTTACATAACTCCTGAAGTATTAGTGAAAGAGAAGCTCTGTGTATTGATAGCGTGCGCAAAAAACAAAAAAAAACAAAACAAAAAAAAAACGACAGCATACTGGTGTGTCACTTGCAGATTAAGGGAAGTGATTCTCCTGCTCTGTTCAGCACTGGTGAGGCCTCACCTGGAGCCCTGTGTCCAGTTTTGGGCCCTACACTTCAAGCAGTATGCAGACAGTTTGGAAAGAGATTAGAGACAGTGGTGATGGGCTTTTCTTTGTGGCCATAGGGGACAGGACTAGGAGCAAATTGCCTAAAACTACAGCAAGGGACATTTAGTTTGGAGATTAGGATGAACTTTCCTAGTCAAGCGTTGGAATGTGCTACTTAGACAAATTAACGTAAATCCATGCTTGGTAGTTTTCAAATGTATATCTGTCCTTGGAAGTTTTCAAGGCACTTGGCTGGGATTAGTCAAGGGTGATCCTGCTTTGAGCTAGGTGACTAGATGACTAGTGAGATCCCTTCCAACCCTACTTTCCTATGATTACTGCCAAATACAAACATATGTGTCTTATGCTAGTGATTCTCAGCCATGGTGCCATGAGACCCTTTAAGGGATTCAGGATAAGAAACCAAGGTGCAATGTTCTGTCAGCAAGTAGGCATAAAGGTTAATTTGGGATTGCTTTCTGTGTGCAAAGATGAGTTGTCCTTTGCTGTTATCTTCTGCAAGTGTCAGATAATCTGAAAAATGACAGCAGTCTGTCAGTCATAAGAGCATTCCTCATACTGCACTGTATCGTTGTAATCTAGTTTTTCACAAGACTTCAAAGTTATTGTGTCTAGAAATGAGAATCTTTGGAAAATAATAAGACTCTAATTATTATGGACAGTTTGCTGGCAGCATATTAAGGGTCAGGTGGACTTGTGGTTGTACATGTTGGACACAGTTTTGGGGACTCATTTTCATCTTCCACAGCCAAATTACATAGCTTTGTGCTCTGGACCCAGCCTGTGCAGCCAGAAATTTGGTGGTGGGAAAAGCACTGCTCTTCCTTCCACCAAATTTCTGTCCCTGTGGGCTGGAATCAGCCCATGGACCGCATTTTGACACCACTGCTTTAAAGGCTCCCTTTTGTTACAGTTACCCACCTCAATGGGCTTTTTGTTAATAACATATATGTATTTTATCAAATCTATACTTCAGCAAGCATTATGAAAACTTTTACACTAAGTTGAGTTTTGGTAAGAATTCACTTCACTTGTACAGAGGTTGTCCCCATAAATTGTTTGTGTGGTGGATTTTTTAGAGGATGAGAGCTCGTTGAAAGAAAACTTTATCTCGACTGTTTAAAATTGTACAGAGCACATTAAAGTATATTTTCAATAAGCATTTATATACTAATGTGCTGAAGCAGGGTTTGGCATCCTGTGGTGTAGGCAACCTCTGTGTGTAGTATGCAGCAGACTAGAGAGGGGGCAGGCAATACAGTGGCAGATAAGGTGAAGGGGCAGAAAGCAGAGCAGCAGATCAGGCAGGGAGTGCAGAGGAGGGAGCAGAAAGAAGAGCAGTGGCTTGTGCAGGGGAAGGGGTTTGGAGTGGCATTCAGGGAGGGTATGGAGTTAATTTGTGGCACATCAGCCAAAAAAGTTTGTCCCCACTGCACTAAGGAATAGATGGTCCAAGAACATTTTGAGGTATTTGCACTTACTGTATACCTACACATTTATATATAGTTTGAAAGAATGCTGGAGAAGGACCAATGTAGTGTCCCTATTTAAAAAAAGCAAAAAGGAGGACCCAGGGAACTACAAACCAGTTAGCTGCACCATCTGGGAAATTACTGGAGCATATCCTAAGGAAGGCCGTTTGTGAGCACCTGGAGGAGGAAAAGCTGAACCCAAGCAAACAGCAAGGCTTTTGACAAGGTCCCACATGACATTCTCATAACCAAATTGAAGAAATGTGGGCAGCAAGGTCAATTTAGATTGGATATCCAGAAAAAAATTCTTCACTGGGAGAATAGTGAGGCAGCAGAATAGACTGCTTAGGGAAGTTGTGGGCGCTCTGTCACTAGAGGTGCTCAAGAAGAGGTTGGACAGCCATTGCTTGGGAATGATCTAGGCATAGCTATGTGTTTGTAATTTCATGGCTTTGCTGGTTGTTACCCCCGTCCCCCTTCTCTTTTCTCTCTTCCTGTTAAATGTCAGGGTGTTTTTAAGCCTCCCTCAGAGGCATTGAGTGTTGGTTACAGCCAAGGCTGGGGATTATGACTGGGGTGTGCCAGTGCTCCTGCTGGAACCAAAGCCAGAGGTTCCTGGCTAGAGGGTCTTGCCTGTCTGTTTAGGGTCGGTCTGATTGCCATATCTGGTGTCAGGAAGAAATTTTACCCCATGGTCAGATTGATATAGACCATGGAGTTTTTGCCTTCCTCTGTAGTGAGGCGTTTTGCCCTCTACCTGGGATCTCTTGAGCATATATATACAACATTTCAGAGAAGCAGAACATTGGCTGTTGTGGTTCCCCCACTTTACCTTTAGCAGGTCAGAATGTTAATTCTGTGTTGTCAGGGTAGTCTTACATGGAGTTTAGATTATAGATTGTATGGGATGGTTTGGATTGGGATGATCGTGCCTCAGGCAGGGGGTTGGAATAGATGACCTCTGGAGGTCCCTTCCAGCCCTAGTTCTCTATGATTTGACTACAAAGTATAGATATGCACACAATGCAAAAAAACTGCAAAAAAAGAAGTCTGAAAAAATGTGAGAAATTAACAATAAAAGCAGCAGCCTTAGAAAAACCATTATGCCAGGGTTCAGCCACATACAGCTGATGGAGCTACTGGGTTTGGCCAATGGAGCTGCAGGGCTTTACCTGTGCTGGGGCTTAGCAGTGAGAAGCAGTGGCAGGGCCAGGGAGGTGGAAGCTGTGCCCACGCTGTTGCTGCTTCTCTTCTCCATCCCCAAACTGGTGTGGCACAGCTTCAGTTGGAGGGGAACTGTGACGTGGCCAGGCTGGGTGAGATGGGACAGGGAGAAACGGGAGCAATACAGAAACAGCTTCCAGTTCCTCAGTCTTGGCTCAGCTGCCTTACGGGTGGAAGCTGCGCTCACACTGCAGCCAGTGGCTCCTGTTTAGACATTATAGTACACTGAGTGATTCCTGCATGACACAATGAATGCTGAAATTCAATTCAGAGGGAAAGTCAGAAAGTGATAGCTTTAGAATTGGATATCAGTCAGGTTTTACCTGTTGTTCCCCACTGGTTGTGGACATCTCTGACTGAGGAACTGTCTTAAGATGTCACCATTCTGGAAACATCTTAAAATATTGAAACTTCACTGTAACATGAGAGCAACAGCTATAGCAGATGAACTTTGCTACTTATCTCAAGAGGACTGGAGAGAGGACCAGGCCTACATACAGAGATTGCTCTGATCTTATCAGAGTACTAGAAAACTTAACAACAACACTTAGAAGTGATAACAGGAGAGGCTACTGGAAAGTATATTCTTTTGCCAAGCATCACATTATGCCTTTCTGACACAGTTCTGCCTTTTAAGATATGCAAGAGGCATTTTGGGTTGGAGGAACTTTTGCAATGACCAGTAACAAAAGCCAAGGTCAGCTACTTGACAGAATAGATGTTTACCTTCTACAGCCTGTGTTTAGACACAGGTAGGTGTATGTTGTACTGTCAAGAGTGAAAATCATTTGTCAATCTGAAAATGCAAATTATACAGACAAACGATCTATTACCAAACGTGGAAGGCATTTACATGAAAAACATGATATTTTGCAAAATCTTCTAATAATGTTTTGTATTAAACTGTCACCCCCTCAAGATCATATGCTATTTATCTCCCCTTCATAATTTTCAAAATGATTTAACCTGCTTATGTTTAATTCAGTGATGCATTTGAAACCCTTCTGAAATGACTCCAAGTTTAACTAGTTTATTTCCAAAGGCAAGTGAACTATTTTGTTGTGTTTTTAACCTCAGTTTTGTCATAGGATCCTGTGAAAATATTTAAAAGTCTGTGACCTTTAAATCTCTCCTCAGTCAGTTGTACAATAAGGTTGAAAAGTTGAAAATTCCAATGGACCGGGACAAATTTTTAGACAGAATTGGTTATGCTCTGCTTTACTCAAGATTTGAAGGGTTTTTTTACACGACCTTTACGTGAATTCAACACAGAATTTGGCTGAAGATCAACAGGAAAATTGGGGAAAGAGCCGAATGGTAAAAGGAAAAACTATGGAACTGTTGAAGGAAGAGGAGGAGACATTGTGAAACCAGATGAATGAGTTCGAGTCGATCAATGGCATAATGTTGTGTTACAACCTGAAGGATCTGCTCGCTTTAAGCCTTCAGAGAGCTCTCAGTTGGCAAAGAAAGTTGGTATAAAGTGTTATTTGAGAGAGAATCTTATGTCTGAAGGAACTGTGCAACCACAATTAATGCTTTTAGCAAAAATGTACTGGTTATACACTTGCATAGGAAACCTGAACAGTTACGCTTGTATAGCCAGAAGGGTAAAAATACTCCATGATTTGTTTCTTCAATTTTAATTTTAGCAACTCAGGCTAGATTTCAAATAGCAGAAGGTGTTTACAGTTTAATAATGAAGAAATCTGAACATATCAATGCATGACATATTTAAGAGCAAAGGTTGATCAAATAGAAGTCACACTAACTTTTTTTTTAATAAGACTATTTATGTTATTTGTTCTTTACTTTATATTGAAATTTGACAGTGCTAGAGTGAATGTTTTTACTTAAATTTCTAATTTAGTAAAATATTACATTTTACATAGCAGCGTTTTCTACTAAAAAGTATAAGCTTAAAATGTTCTAGTGTGGTACAAAAGCAAGCTCAGGGTATCATTAACAGCTTACTGTGAGAACACCACAAATTCAGGTACACAATTCTTCATGCTAATTTGATACTTCATCTTGCTCTTGCATCAGTGTAGTCAGTCACTGGCAGCAGAAGAACGCTTTTCCCCAAAAGTTTAAAACAAAACACAAAAACATAGCAGCCAGCATTTCATTTCAGTCCTCCCTGCTGCCTTCCCTGTGCCCCCTCCCGGTCCAGAGGCAACAAAACCCCCATATGGTTCATATACGTTCTGTGCTATAAAAAGGAGAGAAACTCTTCGAAGCCCATTCTTCAGCCTCAAAGTAGCACCTTTCTTCAGAGCCCAAGGAAGGGTAATGTGGATAAGGGAAGATGCATAAACACAGCTTCTCTGACTAGGAATGTTTCTATTGCTTGAAATATTTTAGGCCAGGAGTGCTCAACCAGGTCTGGCCCATGGGGCTCCCTATGGGTCCAGAATTTGGTGGCAGGGGAGCAATGGCATTTAACACAGCCACCATTTCCCCCTCACCAAATTTCTGAGCCCCAAGTGCTGGGTTTGGGGCTCTGGCAGGTTGTTGCTGTGTGTCAGAGTTGAGCCTTAGGTGGGCTGTTGCCATGTGTGAGCGGCAGGCTCACGGACACCTGGCACTGCTCATCTCGCCCTTGGCGTGAAGCAGTTGGACACTGCTGTTTAAGGTCCTTTGTTGGGCACACACTAAACTGCTAGGCTGAGTCCTAATCCATTGGATCTGATGTGTATTAAAACTCTTGAGTCTGAACAGAGCCTGAGTATTCCCCTGGATTGGGGAATAGATTTTGTTTAGCACACCCACCTGAGAGGTAGAAACTGTAGTCCAGCTGTCTGTCTTCTGGGTCAAGTAGTGACCAATCAGTTATCCCTTTGCTTAAACATACCCTCTTCTGTAACTTACCATGGAAGATGTGAGACCTAGTTTACCGTTTAACTGTTCAGGACTGCATGATAAATGCAAGTGCACCCAAAGGCCTTACACACAGTTTATGAATACACTATTGCTCTTTACTTAATAGGAGGAGAATTGCAGAAATTTAAACCAAAATAAACCCTTTTATTCTCTTGATCATTCTTTGTTCTGTGGTCAGAGACATAACTAGCTATTTTGGCACCTTGGGCACTACAGGGAAGAGGGCAGTGTCAAGTGCTGAATAGTGTGGAGATGAACGACAAGTACAAGAGAGTGGGGATGCAGAAAGCTGTGAGATGCTGCTGGCATCCCTTCCACTTGCCTCTCCATTTGGTATCCACTTGCTCCACCCTAGTAACAGTGTTGGCTACTGTCATGTCCTCTGGGGATTCCAGTATCCTTCTTTGCAACTCACAAATGATATAACGTAACTTGGTAGTGTTACAACAGGGGCAGGCGATTATTTTGGCTGGAGGGCCATGTAATGAGTTTTGGTGAGCTGTGGAGGGCCACAAAGGTAGCCCTACCCTTTGACAGGTACCCTGCCCCCTAGTCGCCATCTTGCGACTGGAAGTCCTGCCCCCTAACCCCTGACCTTTGGAAGTACAGTACTCCATGTGGGAAGGGGGAGTTGCCATCTGGGAACTGGAAAAAAACCCAAATCGTATACTAAAAATAAAACATCCACAATAACATATCTGAATTTTTTTCCCCCCAATTTGTGTGCATTTGTATCGTGTATATAGAGGTGATTGCATAATAGCTTAAAATAAAGTCTTACTCTTATATTGTGGGGGGTGTGGGTCAGTAGTTATGGTGTTTGTGGGGGCAGTCAGTGTGCGTGGATGTGTGTATGTATGTGGGGTGTGGGAGAGGGTATGGATGTGGGTGGGTGGGTATGGGGGGTTTGTGGGGATGTGTGGGTTTGTATGTGGGTGGGTATGGGGTTTGTGGCTTGGGTGCGCAGAGG
>NW_017729022.1:84028546-84030704 GCF_001723915.1 Gavialis gangeticus
GAGTGTTGTAGCAGCAATGAGTGAGCAGGGCAGCCCCGAGGTATGCTGGTGTGTGTTGGGGGGGTGCGTGTAGGGAGGGTTGTGGGGTTTGTAGGGGAGGAAGTGGGTGGGTGCAGTGTTTGTGGGGAGTGTGATTGTGTGTGAGGAAGGGTGGGGTGTGTGGGGGAGGCCTTGCGGGTATGGTGGGGTATATATGGGAGCCCCTCCACATACTCCCTTCCTCTGCCCCCCAAACTGGTCAGCACCTGCCCTCACCCCACAAAACCCTGGAGCCTGCCTGCCCTGCAGTGCCACCCTACCATCACCAACAGTGTGCAGCTCCTGCCCCTCTCCATGTCCACTCTGGACTCACCCTGGCAGGAGTGGACCAGCTGGAACCTGCACCATAGCCCTGACCCCAGCCCGCCCTGTGCCTGCTGCACACCGCCTGCCTATAGCATATCCTGGGCATGCAATGGGGCTGGGGCAGCTCCGTGGCTGGACTGCTTTTCTAGGCAGACCAGGCAGCGGCAGCTTTTTCCATCTACTACTGCTGCTGCTGGCCCCAGCCCTGTGGTACTGGGGGGGACTTGTACTGCACAGCCTCAACCTGGCCCACCCCACACCTGCTCCGAACTCACCTGCTCATGCTAAACAGTTGCAGCAGCACCAGTGGGGCAGAAACTGTTGTTCACGGCAGAAACTGTTGCTCAGTGCAGTGGGAAAAGTGGCCCCTCCCCCTCGCCGCTGCCCAGCACTTCCTGCAGCAGCTGCCTGGAGTCTATACCTGGGCTGTACTGTGGCTCCTCTGTGTTGCCGTTGCTGCCATGTGGGGCAGCCCAGCGGCAACAGTGGCAGAGCTGCAGAGTATATTTTGCCCACTTCTCTGTTAGAATGATATAACTGTGAAGGTCCAGAAAGTATGCAAGAGAAGAGGCTTTTTGGAGGGGTGATACTTTTTATTGGACAGACTGCATGGTTGGAATAAAGCAAGATATTGAATCTGATGAAGAATATCTTGAAGAATGTTAGACAAATAGACAAGAATGTTAGACAAATAGACGAGCTTGTCTAACTTTTTTTCCCCAACTATTCAGTTGGTGCAATAAAAGATATCCCTCCCCCCCCACATGCACACAATCCTTGCCTTGCATGCAACTTTTCTCTCACATTGGTAATCTAATGGTTGAACTAGTCCTTCCGCTACAAAAGCCTGCCCATCATTTTCCCCTCTTCAGTTTCTGAGAGATTTGCCCCAGGTTTGCTTTGTGGCTCTGAGTCTGTTTGTTTGTCCGAATCACATCATAATTTTTTTAAGCCATTCTTAAGTTTTCTGTTTTTCAAACTCCAGCCTCTTTTCAGAAAAACCTGGTAGAACTGGTTTGTTTAGGCTTTAGCTATGCTATTGTTACAAGTGGTTTGCATATCTGTTCCTGGTCTTCCAAGTAAATGCTAGAAGCCTAGTCAATAAGATGAATATGCATTCAGCAGCATTAATTACTGCAACAATTTCATAACTGTAACGTAAAGCAGAACTCAGAAGTGGCACATAGGTTTCCAGAAGTACCACAGTTTCCACAGGCATATATCATGGTAGAAATAGCCCTACACATTCTAAGAATTCTAAGCATTAAGGAAAAATAGTTTTGTAAGTGTAAACTATATAACAATTATACTGGTGTCCTTTAATAGGGATGTAAGTTGTTACTATAAAACTGTTGTCTCTCCACAACACTATAGCAACAAAAGTGTAGCACAATCTCTCCAACTTTAACTCTGCTTCCTCCAGGGTCAAAGTTGGGGTGATTTAGCTAATTTTTATTGCTACATGTAACAATTAGATCTTAATAACTGTTTGTGCACTCCTGAGCCTCAGGTTGACTCCCCTTTTGAAACAACTAAAATGTATGTTTACCCATCCCCTTTGCTAGGGGAGATACACAAGCTCTCCAAGTCAAAATTAAGTGGTAAAATATATTACAGAAACTAAAATGTCTCTCGAAGTTAGACTGTCTTTAGAAACGTGCTGAAACTATGCTTAGGAGATGGAGTTGCCCTAAACAAATATAACCTGTATGCCCAGGGAAGGTATCCTAGAATGATAGATATTTTCTGCTGCTACTTTATCAGAAGCCCTTCCCCCCGTCCCCCCCCCCCCCCCAAAAAAAAAAAAAAAAAA
>NW_017729022.1:84030938-84038916 GCF_001723915.1 Gavialis gangeticus
CAAAAAAAAAAAAAAATCTACTGGGACATTTTTATCAGAATGAACCCAGGTCATCAGGGTTCTGGAGCAGCTAGCAAACCAGGAGAGACTCAAAAGGCTGGGACTTGGAAAGGAGAAGGCTGAGGGGGATATAACAGAATTCTATAAAAGCATGAAGGGTATGAACAAAGTGAATAGGAAACTGCTGTTCATCAAGTCCCAGGATACTAGAGCTAGGGGGCACCAACTGAAATTAGCAGGAGACAGGTTTAAAATAAACAAGAGGAAATACTTTTTTATGCAGCACATACATAACTTGTGGATATCATTTACCACATGAGATTGTAGAGGCAGATAGTATAACCAAATTAAAAAAGGAGGTATACAGTGGAGACAGATCCATTAATAGCTGTTAAGTGGTGAGATAGGAACAATAGTCGTTATGTGGAAGATAACGATGGTATTTTTCTTTTTAGCTTCCACTGGTTGCCCTTTTACAAGGCCAGAAGATCCCAGTATATACATCCAACCGAATGTACCCTAGTATTCCTAAGAATGTTAAATATGGTCATTTGGGGTACTCAGTGCTTCAAATTGGGGAAATTTTTCCATAGAAAAAAATAGCCTCCTTCTTATAAAGGTCCGTTAAAGCTGCTTAAATCCAAGTAGGTATATTGCTTCAGTACTCTCCTTTAGGTATGAAGATTCTTGGGTGGCATCAGATCAGCCAAGCAAGTAAATACAAATGGTCACATGATGCTAAGTGTCCATCTTTGTGTTTTCATGAATGTTATGTGGGAGGCAGTTTTGGAAATTTGGTCATTCTCAAACTGGAAATCCTGTAGCTAAAATGTTTGTTAGGAATCTTGACATCAAGTGAATGGGCAAGTCAAAAGCCAATTATCTTGGGACCTTGTTGCATGGGGCAGTGTGGTAGATCTGTGGCATGTTATGTGGCATTAAGTTAGAATGAGTTCTGAGTAGTCGCATGGTAATGTTTACTATGAAGTCTACATGCGCAACTTGCACTCCACTTCTAAAGGCACGGTGAACAGCCATCCCAACATGCCATGATGGATTGACTTTTTCTCCCATTTCTGACAATAGCTGAAAACAGCTGAGCACAGACAAAAGTGCCAATTGGCTGACCATCTCACTGAGGTGAGGATACAAATTCCAGTCCCTCCCTGGCCTGACAAGGGATCTCCAGTCCCTCCTTGACCAACTGTTTCAGGTGGGATCAAGTTTCCAAGGGCTTCTGGAGAGGGCTTCCTTGCCCTGACCACTCTAATCCCCAGGCACTCGGTGCTTTGGTGGTATGAGTTCCTGGTCCTAGTTAGGCACTGCTTTGAGGATCATGATGCTGCTATGGGCATCATGCTGGTCCACTTGCAGGAGGCACACTGTGATCCTGTACAGGTCAGGGTGCTGTGGGCCCAGTATTGGATGCCACCTCGTTTTGCTGGGCAATACTTGTAAACTTGGATTGGTCTGAGAAACTTATGCACAGAACCTAGGACAATGAGCAGTAATGGCAAATTTTGTAGATGTCCCATGGCACATTTTATGGACCTTTGTGCTGAGTTGTACCCCCTGTGCCAGCACCAGAATTTTGGGCTCTGTCATCCTGTGTCCCTTGAGAGGCTGCATGACCCTGGTGACTTGGCAGCTGGTGAACACAGACAGCCTCTGTTCTGTCACCAACCTGTTGGAGCAGATCATGGTGATGACAGCTATGTGTGAAGTGTGTGATGCCATACTTGAGGACCTGGAGTTTCAGTTCATCTGGTTCAGGGACCCACAGGAGGTCATTGCTGGGTTCACATGTATGGGTACCCAAACTACATGGGTACCATGGATGGGGCTCACATACCCATTCTGTGCTCTACCTCACCATGCTTCGGATTACATAAATTATATGGGGTTCTTCTCAGTTACACACTAGGCAATTGTTGATCACCATGGGTGCTTCACTAACATCAATATTGGGTGGTTGGGTGAGGTAGAGTTTGCCTCTGGCACTCCCACCATGGATTTGGGTGGGCTGACCATTTCCTTCTTCATCATCAGTGACCCAGTCTACCCAGTACTCCCCTGGTTCATGAAGTCATACACCAGTTGGTTGGACACCAGGAAGGAGTTCCTCAGTTACCAGCTAAGCAGCTATTGCATGGTGGTGGAGTGTGCCTTTGGGCACCAATAGACATGCTGGAGATTCCTGGGTCCCACCTTGAACTTGGGCTGAGGACCATTCCCAGCTTCTTGGCTGCTGTCTGCAGCCTCCACAACATATGCAAGATGAGCAAGGGAAACCTTCCTGGAAATTGGGCCAGCTCCAGATGAACCAAGGGCAAGGAAAGCCTGTGGAACTTTGCTGAAGTGGGTGCTGCGGTGATGTCCTGGACTGAACCACCACTAAACAGTTCTGATCAGGGAAGCCTTGACTGACTACTTTTTGGGACACTGTTCTGCCTGGCAGGAGGGGGTGCAGGGGACCTCTGAGTGATTGTGAACTCTTTACTTGTTGCACTGTGCCTTTTTATTGTGCTTTTCCAAAATACCTTGGTACACATTTTTTATGCTATCTGTTGGGCTTAATGCCCCCTGTTGTGGGGAGATGGGGTAAGGAGGACTAGCAGGGAGAGCAAGGAATAGGAGTGCTGGAACACTCATGAGTGAACTGTGGTCCTGCATTGGAAGTTTGTGAGGGCTGGCCGGGAGGGAGAAACAGAGGCATGGACCACTGGGTGGTCAGGGTTCTGAGCAAATCAAGTTGAGGCCTGGACAGGAAGCACATGGGACAGATCTAATAACTGTGAAAGCTTTGTTTCTTCAAGTAAACTGTGGAAACTTTGCTAAGTGTGCAGTTGTACTAAATGTGCTTTGGAGTAGCTTTGGGTTCACCCAGATCTCTTATCTATAGGTCTCCTTGCTGGATGGGAGGGTCCCTGGGAAGGTTATGATGTGGGCATATGCTCCCCCAGTCTGAGCCAGATGACTCCAAGGCACTAGGTAGCCACATCTCCATGGGTGGGTCTGCTAGGGAACTGGATGGGGACAAATAGTGCCGGAGTCCATCCTCTCATCTCATCATTTAAGTTCAGGTAGCTTTTTATGGTGCTTTCCCCTCCTCTTTTGGGGTGAAGGCACCGGGGAGAGAGGTGGCATTCCCCATTGTGCCAGGGAAGGGCAGTGCTGTGCCACTCCTGCCATGGTGTTCATCAGACCTGCCACTGAGACCTCCACTCCTTCTTGGCACAAGGGAATGTAAGGTTCTGGCCATCTAGAGCTGGACAACTCCAGGACAGCTGGAGTATAGGGAGGTATGCATACAGTGTGCCTAGCCAGCCTCCCCATGTTCCCACTGATCATCTGGCAACAGTTGCTGGCCAGGGGAAGGTGGGAGGAGGATGAGTAGAAGGTAACCAGTCTCCATGCTAGCCTGAACTGGATTGCCTCTGCTTAGATGGGGGATGGTAGGCCACTGTAGGTCCCTGCTGCCGTGCTGTTTTGGTATGGACATACTCCTGAGCAGCAGTAGCTACCCTGTCCAGGAAGGACTTGCATGACTCCACAACAGACCAGAAAGGACACATGGGTCTGGGGTGCTGATTCTTAGACCTTCCCTCAGCTCCTCACACATCCCTGCACCAGTTCCAGGAACAGACAATCCTGAGCTGCAAAAGAATGCTGAAGAGCTCTTAGCAGCTCCTCTGACAGGTCCTGCCAGTGGTTGTAGGCAGCTATGGGGTATCCTCTGAGTGGGAGTACCCTTCATGTTCTTGTGGTAGCATCAGCACTGAAACCTCCTGAGCTCTCATGGGCTAGCGCTAACTTGGAGTGAACATAGTAGAAGCAACCTAGAGTGTTTCCGTAGTTAGCAGATAATGTGTATAGGTTCTGGATTCCCACACATACTCTGCAGGTGTGCAGACAACAATGCACTGACAGCACAGCAGACTTTGAAATGTTATAGACCACTTGATATTATGATGGAAAACTTGAGCATTTCGCTCTCTCAGCACACTAGAAGCTATGCTTGCTGCTAAGTTGCTGTGCAGTGGCCAGTGACTACTGAGCGTATGTGATCATGGTATTCATGCAGGATTTTTATGCTGGCCTGTTTACTTTGCTGCTGCTTACTTAAATCACCTTAGTTTGTGAAATTAAAAGTTCTCTGTCCAAGGTGAATCTAAGTGGCAAACACTGTTCTATGCACTTTCTATTTTAAAAATCCTATGGTATCTTAGTATGGTGGAAAAGAGGTTGCATATCTGTGCTTATCTGAAAATACCCTTTTCTTGAGTAATATGATTCATGGTTCTGGCCCACCCCTGAAACAGATGGATTTTCCAGAATAGAAATTAAAATTGACAACCAAGTATTTGGGTTTGTTGTCGGTAGTGAGAAGGGAATGGAATTTCCCATGCTTTGCAATAGAAGAAACTGTTAAGCTTCAAAGGTTATTTAATGCAATCTGTAGTTTAGGAAAGATGAGTTCAATCACTCTGGCTTTGGAATTTATCTCAATCAGAAGGAACATTTTGAGACATTCCTCTTCTGTCAGTGACCCAAAGTCTGCTTATTTTACCAAGGTGCAAGCATACTGAGATACCATAGTAACAGATTTCTGGATCACTATTCAGATCTTCAGTGAAGCACAAATTCATCTTTATATTGATAAAATATGTGGCCATAGGAGACAGGACTAGGAGCAATGGAATCAAGCTGCAGCAGAGGAAATTTAGGTTGGAGATTAGGAGGAACTTTCTGACTATGAGGGTGGTCAAGCATTGGAACAGAATACATAGAGAAATTGTGGAATCCCATCCTTGGAAATTTTCAAGAACAGGTTGGATAGACACTTGACTGGAATGGTTTAGTCAGGGGCAGGGGACTGGACTTGATGACTTTGTGAAGTCCCTTTCAGCACTACTTTCCTGTGATCCTATAAGAAAATACATGTACATCTATAACACATCATCCTCCCCAAAATAAGAACACTGTAATATGTTGACTGCTCTACTTTTTGCATGTTAAAATCATGGGACTTGTTCTCCAGTTTACTCCGACACATGTTAAAATCTCACTCTTAGGAATCTGTTTTTAAACTCTCATTTGAAAATTTTGCATGTTTTTTTTAAGGTTCCCAGTAACTTTAATGAATTCAAATCTAAATATCTCATTAACACTGATCAAATTTTGATTTAAAGTGACAAATATTTCATGCTTGAGTTTTTAATGAAAATCATAGTTTGGTTTCTGACTCAGTGGATATGTGCACAAACTTAAGATTAGCTCTTACTTTAGGTGTTTGCAAGATCAGGGCATTCATTTTCAGTATGTTCTTTAGACTTATATTACTTTTGTAACAACAAGATGAGATTATACTAGGATTTATAATTTAAACCATTGCAAATTCTATTCTTAAATTAAAGTACAGCACATTTTCAAATTAATCTTGCAAATTATGTTATAGAATCATAGAAAATTAAGGGGGGGAGGTCCTCAGGAGGTCATCTAGTCCAAACCCTTGCTCAAAGCAAGACCATCCCCAGCTAGATCATCCCAGCCAACCCTTTGTCTAGCTGGGTCTTAAAAACCACCAAGGATGAAGATTCCACAGCCTCTCTGGGTAATCTGTTCCAGTGCTTCTACTACCCTCCTAGTGAGAAAATTCTTTCTAATATCTAACCTAAACTTCTCTTGCTGCAACTTGAGACCATTACTCCTTGTTCTGTCATCTGCCATGACCGAGAGAATAGCTCCATCCTCTTTGGAACCATCCTTCAGGGAGTTGAAGGCTGCTATCAAATCCCCCTTCAGTCTTCTGTCCTCCAGACTAAGTAAATCCAGTTCCCTCAGCCTCCCTTCATATGTCATGTGCCCCAGCTCCCTAACCATGTTTGTTGCCCTTCACTGGACTCTCCAATTTGTCTATATCCTTTCTGTAGTGAGGGGGTCCAAACCTGGACACAGTATTGTGCATTTCACCTCACCGGTGCTGACTAGAGGGGAATAATCACTTCCCTTGATCTACTGGCAGCACTCCTACTAATGCAGCCCAGTATGCCATTAGCCTTCTTGGCAACAAGGGCATACTGTTGGCTCATATTCAGCTTATTGTCCACTGTAACCTCCAGGTCCTTTTCTGCAGAGCTGCTGCCCAGCCAATCTGCCCCCAGCGTGTACCAGTGCATGGGATTATTCTGTCCTAAGTGCAGGACTTTGCACTTGTCCGTATTGAACCTCATGAGATTTCTTTTGGTTCAGTTCTCCAATTTGTTGAGATCTCTCTGAATCCAGGCCCTACCCTCCAGCCTGTCTACTACTCCCCCCATCTTGGTGTCATCTGCAAACTTGCTGATGACTCCATCCCATCTTCTAGGACATTGATGAAAATATTGACCAAAATTGCCCCCAGGACCAACCCCCGGGAACTCCACTTGATATTGGCTACCAACTACATAGCGAGCCTTTGACTACCCTCTGAGCCCAGTGATCCAGCCAGTTTTCTATCCACCTTACAGACCATTCATCCAACCTGTACTTCCTTAGTTTGCTTATGAGAATGTTGTGGGAGGCCATATCAAAACCTTGCTAAAGTCAAAGTATATTACATACACTGCTCTCCTTGCATCCACAGAACCAGTCATTTAATCATAGAAGGCAATCAGGTTGTTCAGGTAGGATTTGCCCTTGGTGAATTCATGCTGACTATTCCTAATCACCACCTTCTCCATCTTCTTAAAATCAGTTTTTAAGAAAGCTTAAGTTATATAAACATACTATTTGAATATTCTGGACTTCATATTGCTGCACCTTTCTTTAAACAGAAAGAGGTGCAAGTAATAGGAAAAAAATGAGTTAACGTATTTATCTTCATTATTCTATCTCTTCTCGAAGCAGAAGTTTCTGAGTCTTACAGCTGCAATTTAGAAGAGGTTCCAAGCTAGCTTTTCTACTCATGAAAAGCTTTTATTTTTCTATCTGATACTTGGAATTCATTCAGGGTCAGCCTTTAAAACTGTATGTGATGTACTTTTCCAAGCAGAATCAATTTAATGTACCCATTTAGGGATGATCTTATCCTTCTGTCCAGTTGATGTCTGACGCACATTAAATCTGTATGGCTTTAAGATGTTTAATGTCTCTTCCTTATTTTTTGACAGCACCGGAATTGTCATATATATATAATTCAGATCAGATATAGTAATTATTCAGTTAATTAAGTATTTTATGAATTATTTTGGTCCACATCAGCTTTATGAAATGCTCAAAGTCTGAAATGATAGGAAAAAAATAAATTTGTACTCTTCAGTAGTTATCACATCCATTCAAATGCTGTTTTGTATATTCTTCATGTTCTCTGTTTTTCTTTAAAAGGAGATTGATGTACTTGTGCTATGCTTAGTGTAGACAGTAGTATATTCCTGGGTTTCCAGTGCTGGAAGCTTATCTTTTATTATTTTTTATTTTATTGCTTTCCTGCTGAAGTACAGACAGTCCTCGGACTTACAACACAATCGGTTCCTGAAAACCATGTCTTAAGTGAAAACATTGTAACTTGGAACCCATTTTCTCATAAGAAACAATGTTATAAATGGCGGATTGGTTTCTGAACCAAGGCCCTATAGCCTATTTTCACCAAAAAATACCCCAGAATTTTGTACTTGATCAATTTCATAGATTTCATAGACATTAGGGCTGGAAGAGACCTCGGAAGATCATCAAGTCCAGCCCCCTGCCCCAGAGGCAGGAAGTCAGCTGGGGTCATAGGATCCCAGCAAGATAAGCATCCAAATTTCTCTTGAAGACATTCAGTATAGGTGCATGAACCACCTACATTGCCACCAATGTAGGTGGAAAGCTATTCCAGACCTTGGGGGCTCGGACAGTGAAGAAATTCTTCCTTATGTCCAGCCTGAAATGGTTTTGCAGGAGTTTATAACCATTCAACCTTGTCATCCCTTGGGGTGCTCTGGTGAACAATCATTCC
>NW_017729022.1:84043916-84048309 GCF_001723915.1 Gavialis gangeticus
TGTCATCCCTTGGGGTGCACTAATAAACAATCATTCCCGCAGAACCTGATGAACACCCCTGATAAACTTATAGGTGGCCATCAGATCACCCCTGAGCCTGCGCTTTTTCATGCTAAAGAGTCCCATAGCTCTCAACCTGTTGTCGTGAGGTCTGGTTTCCTGACCTCTGATCGTGCACGTGGCTCTTCTCTGGATTCTCTCAAGCTTCTCCACATCCTTTTTGAATTGTGGAGCCCAAAACTGGCAAGTGCAGGGTGATGCACCTGAGGAGGAAGAACCAGCACCATACCTACAGGCTGGGGAACTCCCTTCTCATCAGTGCAGAGAAAGAAAAGGATCTTGGAGTCATCACTGATGCCAAGATGAACATGGGCCGGAAGTGTGGGGATGCAGTCAGGAAGGCCAACCACACCTTGTCATGCATCCACAGACGCATCTCGAGCAGGTCCAAGGAGGTGATCCTCCCCCTCTACGTGACACTGGTCAGGCCGAGCGCTACCAGGAGTGACTAGAAAGAATGGTCACAAACTGGCAGAGGGTAGATTCAGATTAGACACGAGGAGGCGCTACTTCACGGTCAGGGCAGCTAGGATCTGGAACCAACTTCCAAGAGAAGTGGTGCTGGCTCCTACCTTGGGGGTCTTTAAGACAAGGCTAGACAAACACCTTTTTCCTGCCATGGCAGGGGGTCAGACTTGATGATCTGCTCAGGTCCCTTCTGACCCTACAAACTATGAAACTATATGAAACTATGAAAACTGGATGCAGTACTCAAGCTGCGGCCTCACCAAGGCAGAGTACAATGGGAGAACGACATCCTGGGATTTGCTTGAGAAGCATCTATGGATGCAAACCAGCGTTTTGCTTGCTTTACTGGCCGCAGCATCACATTGAAGATATAACCACAATTATAGATAAGTAATACAGCTACATTAATGTATTTATATTGTAAATAGCAATCATATTGATTTGGAAGGACTTCTTCGAGGTGACGTTGCTGGAGTTTTTGAAAGGTTCTTGGCTGGACTTTTTGAAGGGTTCTTGTTTGGAGTCTTCTCAGGAGTTTTGGCTGCAGGTATTTCTGGAGTCTTGTTTGTTTTCTTAAAGAAAGTGTCCAAGGAAGTTTGGACAGTGTTCTCCGGGGAGATGAGTGACGCAGCAAACTTGTTTGCTGGTGTGGCGTTGCCTCGGATCAAGTGTTGTAAAGTCAAAACTGACGTCATAAAGTTGAAACGGCGTCAATTTATAAACGTTGTAACTCAAAACGTTGTAAGTCAAGGACTGCCTGTATACACAAGAGTATTCCTTAAAGTTCAGATTAAAGCACGTCTTCAGACTTGTGACTTGAGTAGATATGCATTCTATGTTTAGCTGATTTCATAGTGGAACAAGAGGTAGAATCCATTGCTTACACATTATTCATTGGAAGCTTTTTTCACACTTAATTTTTTTTCTTTTGAAACACCCATTGTGTTAGTTAGCATATACAATTAACTGAGTTCAAGTAATCTTTACTTTTTTCCTTGATCAAACGATTAGACACAAATATCCCTCTAATAACTATAGCAATTGAATGTATTAAATGCTATGAACTTTACGCTGGAATTATGGATTGGCTTAGTGTAGGCTTTGCTCCAGTGGTGCACCGATAGAGATTTTTGCAGCTGATACTGATAGCCAATTTTTAAGGATGCATATCGACCCATACCAATCCGATTTCTGATACCCAGCCCAGCAGTGTGGAGAGCTGCCTCCAGCTGGTAAGTCTGGTGTGGTGGAAGGGGGAGGGAAAGGGAGGGAAGGAAAGGTAAGGGACATGGGGTGGGGGGCAGATCAAGGCCCCCGCATTGAGGGAGGCGCGTGGGGCTGGGACAAGAGCTGCCCAGCTGGGGCAAGGGGGGCACAGGACAGTGCCGCAGCTTGTCCAAGGGGGTGCGGGGGGGTGGCTTCTGCTGCTATGCACCGCTCGGCCAGGAGCCACTGGTCTGGTGGCTCCTGCCACTCGTCCAGGAGTGCATGGGGGTCATGTGCCCCCAGATCTGTGCAGGCAGGCTGGTGCTAGGGCTGTGCTAAGCTCTTCCCATCAGGGCAGGGCTGCGTTGTGCTGGGAAGGGGCTATGGTGAATTTGTGGCTGCAGCCCACCCCTCCAGGAAGAGCTTGGTGCAGCCCACCCCATGCAGATCTGGGGGCACACGCCCCCACCCCGCCCTCCTGGACCAGCGGCAAGAGCAGTGGTGGGAGCAGTCAGACGAGCAGGCAAGTGCCAGACAAGCTGCCAGACCAGTGGCTCCTGGCTGAGCAGTGTGGAGCAGCAGAAGGAGCCCTGCCCCCCTTCTCCCCCTGCACTCCCTGGACAAGGCATGGCACCGTCCCATTACCGCCCTACCCCAGCTGGGTAGTGCTTGCCCTAGCCCCAGGCCCACTCCTCCCTCACCGCTGGGGCCTTGATCTGCCCCCCCCCATACCCCTTTCTTTCCCTTCCCTTCCACCACACCAGACCTAGCAGTTCTCCATGCTGATGGGCTGTGCTCCTTGCTGCCTATGCTGCGCTGTGGCTGCGCGCATGCATGCGTCATTTATTGGCCAAATTATTGGCCTGATGTGACCGATTTCTGATATAGTAAATTTTCTTTATATCAGTGCCAATCCAATGTCAGACCAATATATTGGTGCACCTCTACTTTGCTTACTTGAAATAAGTTCATAAGAGTTCTGAAGAGCCCTTGATTTCAGCTGGCATGTGAAGAGTATTGTTTTTCCTTTCTTCCCTATCCCAACTTATTAAAGAGTGTATTCAGCTTCATTTTGTCCTAACTTGCTATCAGATGTACTTGTCTGTCCATGGACAGTAGAGGCAGAGCTCAGTCTTTAGGTCTGAAAACCATGGTTGAATGGGGATGCTATAGTATGCAACTAACCATTAGAATAGGTTGGTATATAGTTTCTAGGGTCGGAAGGGACCTGAGCAGATCATCTAGTCCGACCCCCTGCCATGGCAGGAAGAGCACTGGGGTCAAATGACCCCAATAAGGTGGTCATCCAACCTCCTCTTAAAAACCCCCAGGGTGGGAGCCTGCACCACCTCACATGGAAGCTGGTTCCAGACCCTAGCCGCCCTGACCGTGAACCTATTTTATAGGTTCCTTCAGTCTATAAATGAGAGGATGAGGGTCTAATGAATTCTTTCTCTGTTGTCTTTTCTTTCTTGACTTAAATCTTGTCAGTTATTAAATGGTTCCTAAATGACACTTCAAATCCTTACTTGTATACTTTGTGGGAACGTGTCTTAATTGACTGAACTTAGACACAAACCATGTGTCAAAAGAATCTGTTTTTGTTGTTCTGTCCTGACCAGAAGGAATCTGTGGCATTTTTCTTGAAACTCGCTCTCAGGTCCTGAATTCTGATTCAGTGGTTGACATCTTTACTTCTTCCAATAGTCTGCCACAGGCTTTTTTTTTTTGTCTTGGAAATCAAATTCTTATATTTTCAAAGAACTAGGTGTGTTAAAGACAGAAGATGGATATACGTAGCTAGCAAACAGGTTATTTCTGTTTCATCATTTCATTTGCAAAATTAATATGATCCTGGTCCAAATTAAGTCCATGGATATCTTTTTGTTGACTTCTTTAGGAAATAGATTAGGATCTTATTGAGTAAATTGCAAGATAAGTAGTAGTTAACAAGAAGCAACAATTATTTCTGAATTAAACACGTTTATATAGTACTAATCCTAAAATTATGAAATAAAATGAGTTAGGAAAAGCAAAACCACATAAAAATTAAATTATAGTCTGTTAGCATACTGTGCCTTATCACGTCCTGAAAATTAGTGTTTTTACTCTTTTGCACTTCAGAACTAGCTAAAGGGATTTTACTATCCTTAAAAAAAATCAATTGATTTCTGACAGGGTCCAGTTTTCAAACATTTCAGCCTTAAAGCGGAATGTAATAGAAAGGAGTGTTTTGAGTGAGAGTTATATAAATGGAAAATGTTTAGGTAATATTTTGTTGACGCAAAGCTAATATTGCAAATAATTTTTTAAAATTGCTATATTTACCTACATCCAAGATGACTTCAAGTTTAAGATGATCTCCCCCCAATAATAAGAGCTTATACATTGTCTATACAAAGTTATAAATTTGTTTTAATTTTTCATGTATAAAGTCTAATTATTGGAAGGTCATCTTGCATTTGTCCCTCCAGCTGCTCTGGGGGTGGGGGGTGACGAGCATTGCTGTTCTGAGGCAGTCAGCAATTGTGGCAGCTCTCACCTGGCTGAGCTCAGTCTGGCCAGGAAGAAGTAGTGTCAGCTACTGGCCAGACCAGGTTGTGGCTGGAGGGACCAGAACCAAAGCAGAAGTGTGTGTGTGTGTGGGGGGGGGGGGGGG